>NC_138899.1:49126041-50326041 GCF_965194825.1 Balaenoptera physalus | reverse complement strand
GTTCTCAACAATTATCACTTCAAATATTTCTTCTATTCTGTTCTTTCTTTCTTCTCCTCCTGATATTCCAAATATGTTGCACTTCTGAAATTGCCCCACAGTGCTTAATGTTCATTTCTTTTTTTTATTCCTCTTTGCATTTCAGTTTGGGAATTTTTATTGACCTATCTTCAAACTCACTGATTTTTTTCCTTCGTCAGCTATGTCAAGCCTACTGATGAGTCCATCAGAAGTATTCTTCAGTATGGTTCTTGTTTTTTATTTATAGCATACCCTTTTGAATCTTTCTTAGAGTTTCTATCCTTCTGCTTACATTACTCATCTGTTCACACATATTATTCATACTTTGCATGAGTCCTTTGAATATTAATCACAGTTATTTTTAAAACTTTATCAGATAATTTCAACATCAGTGTCATATCTGAGTCTCGTTCTCTTGCCTGCTTTGCCTCTTAAGACTGTGTTTTTTCTTGCCTTTTTGCAAGAAATACAAAGGAAATACAGGAAGGCTGGGAGGGACATGTTTAGGGGGAATATCCTTCTTCCATGTGGGAAAAGGCTCTGCTAATTTTTCCCCCCTCTGGAGAATACACCTTTGTTACAGAAAACATTCTAGGTATATTTCAGAACGCCTACTTTTTCCTTCCCCTGCCAGAACCAGGAGGTCATCTTTCTAGAATCTTCACTCTTAGAACCTGATGAGGTTCCTGGAGGTAAACCCCTCAAAAGTGTGGGGCTCCTCTATAACTGCAGCCCCCAGGAGTTTCTGATTCTCATGCAAGTTCAAACTCAGCCTCCATCAATTTACCAAATTACCATTTTGGTATCCCTACCACTTTATGGCACTAACAGCTTCTGCTCTACATAGCAGAGCTCAACTGTGACTCTCTATGTTCACCTTCCTCTTTAAATTTCCAGATGGAGATGTGCCCTGCAACCTCATTTCTCTTGTAGGCCCAAGAAAAGTTGTTGATTTTCACTATGTTCAGTAATTTTTTTTTTTCCTTTTTTCTTGTATGGGTGAAGTGACAATTCCCAAGCTCTTTACATGTTGGAACTAAATTCAAATTCTCATCTTGCCTAAATTTTAATACCATTTCTAATTTGTACCATTTTCATATGTTAGTGAAGTTAGTGAGCTGCTATCATTATTATCCTCATCATGAGTATTCACATGCCATGTACATGTACTAATTTGCAACCAGAAGTAACCCCAGGTAAGATTTATGAACAAACCTCTTAAAACTCAATGATTGTTTGTAGAATAAAAGCTAAATTCTGGGTTTTATTTATTTATTATTTTTAATTTGAAAGCCTTATTTCAGGCTGGTGATGTCTGCATGTTTTCATTTGAAATTGTATATTAACCACCAATACTATATTAGCTTTTGTGCCTTGGGCTGCTTAGCATGATTGTTTGGGGCAAATGTTAATGTAACCAAGGCCACAAGTTTAATCCCCACATGGGTCAATTATCTTTCCAAGTTCCACTGCACAGTTTGCCCTCCTTTCACAGACTCTAAGAAAATTTTGCAAATGAGTATTATTGCTCACTGAGGGTATACATTTAAAGAGCATGGATTGAATTACTTTTAGAGAATAGGAATTCAATGTTCACATAGTCTAATAAGGAGACCAGCAGTTCTACGATCTTATAATAGCAGGACATTCAATATTTATGCTTTTTCAGACCTCTAATTAGCTTCACACTATCCCTTCAAGCAGTAGATGACCAAAACATAAAATGACATGACACATCCAATGTGAAGTATATGTATACGTGAAATTGGTAGATCAATGACATCCTACATGCAAATAAATGGGTTTTAGGAATCTACCAAAAAGAAGTTCCATTCACGACTTTTGTACTATAATTTGTGCAAATACAGTACAGATATTTTGTAAAGCAATTGATGTGTTTTTACCAGAATATTTTGTTTATATTATTTCATTTAAGAAAAACAAAAAGATCCTCAAATCTCAAACTTTTACTTCTCATCTAGGTGTTTTTCATAAGAAAGGGAAATAAAGACTAGCAAAATATCAACATAATTTACTGCTTTATTGTTAAGTACTCTATTTATAATCTCTAACGATTAGTATTTTCTTAATCTCTCCCTCTAAACTCACTCTTTGTCTCATCCTGTAAACATTTTTAAGTTGCTGTTATTTCACACAATCACCACACATGGCCTCTATTTTTATATACTTCCTTAATTATATTATTCAATTCCCCCTAAAACACTCCACTAAAACACATTACCAATCCTGTCCATTATGTCTATCCATTGCCATCCCATGGCCATACCCTTATTTCATCGACTCTACTTTTTAAAAGTGTGACAGTCACCCACAATACCAAATCTAAAAGACCCCTTTGGCCCTCCTCTTACTTCACCACTACAAGGCATTTCATACTTGAGCTACTTTCTTAAACCCTTTCCTCCACTAGCTTTAATAACACTACTTTTTCCAAGATCCCTTCAATTTTTACTAACTATGTTTTCTGTCTTCTTTGCTGGCTCCAATTTATCTGCTTTTTCTTTATGTATTTGTTTTTCTCTCCAGTATTTTTATCTTTGGACTTCTCTTTCTAGTCAAAAAGATCTCTGAGTAATCTTGACCACTTTTATTTCTTCAACTCCTCCCTTTATACTAGATGTTTGGTTTCCAAATTTCCAACATGAGTCCAACCCTGTCTTCAAGCCCATAAACTGGACAAATGATTAACTCCTCAGTAGTGTCTACCATTCCTGCCACTGCATCAGAGACAGATCAGTTGTCAGTTTCTCTCAACTGTACCTCCTTAACCTGTCTTGTATCTGGTCTCTCCTCTCTAATTACTACTGCTATTACCGTGGTGCAGACCTTAGCCACAGCCTGATTTATAATTATAAGCTCCTAAATAGTTTTTGCCTCCAGTCTTGCACAATCCATCTGGCTTTTACTGCTAGATTGATTTTTCTAAAATTCAAATCTAATCACATTTGCTCCTGATTAAAACCCTTTAATGGTTCCCTGTTTACCACAGGATAAAATAAAAACTCCTTTGTATGACACATGAGGCTCTCCTTGATCTAGACCCTACCTTACAACCTCAGATTCCTCTTTCTTCACATTCCTTTCTTTGTCCATGCCAGATCCCTTACAGATTTCCCACTGGGACAGACTGTTTCAGGCACCTGTGCCTGACTCTCGCCTCATACCCAGCCTCAACACACAAACACTCTAAATATCTCCAAATTGCCCAGTGAACAGTTACTCATCTTCAAACCTTAGATCAAAAATCACCTTTTCTCTACAAACTTCTCTGATATTGTTTAGATTATAAATAGATTTTTGTATCCATATTTTCAAGTCCAACTTCCTCACTGGATTTTAAGCTCTTCATCAGTAGGAGATTTCTTATTCATCTTACTATTCCCAGGATATCATGTGGTTCCTGGAAAATAGGTAAGCATGTAAAATAGTTGACAGAACAGAAGTTGTTATTAATTGGTAAAATTAAGCACATAGAAAGCAAATATTTTTCTATAACTGCAAGTTAGAAAGGATACCTCTATTAAACTAGCTATTTGAAACTTGAGAAGCAACTAGGACTACTATTATTAAGAGAAATTAGATACTCTTTTTGGTCTCATAGAATCCAAAGTGAAGCTGGGAAGAAAGAGGAAAAGGCTCTGAAAACATCAGAAGATGTACTACTTCTCAGAAAATGCAATAGCTGAATTCTCTTGGATCCAGATATTATATTCATAAATAAGAATATATGAGAGTAAGATAAAGAGGTATTATGTTTTAATTGCAATTGATAGCAAACTGCTTCTAAACTGTCTTTCCTTATATTCAACATCAACTAAAGACCTTAGAATTATGACACTGTGGGAACACAAGAGGAAGAGTGGCAGCATAAACTTATTTTAAACACTTTTCTTGAGATAGGAATGAGCTTAAAAGTTGGCTTCAACCTAAGGAAAATAGGAATAGGCAAAGAAAATCCTTTATATGTTCAAAAATCAGTGTCCCTCTTAAATTCTTATTGTTTTCCTTTCTTCCTGCAAGTGAAGTTGTATAAGATTTAGACTAGATTTTAATTATGAAAAATAAAAATAATATAATGAATAAAATAAAATATTTTCTATAAATAATATGTAAATCATATATATACATTCATATAAACTATGTAACTCTCAACTGTTAACTCTATCTGCTTGCGTTTATACCGTTTCCTAACTTTGATCTGGTTATGCATCTTCACATCTAGACAAGTAGTCAGACTGACCCTCGAATAAAAAATGAATTACGATTTACTGTGATAAATTAAACAGTTTGCCATGTATTTGTCAATAGGTTGGAATGCCTTCACAGAGCAGTCTGCTTTATCAGCAAGTAATGCTTTATTGCTGTTCCCTTCTAATTTCCCCATGGGCGGGTGCAAACTTAAGATTACAGCAAGACGAAACCAGCAGGTGTCAGATTGTCCATCTTCCTCTTCAGCTACCGCCTTCATCCTCATTAACTTGCTCACCTGTCTTGCAGAGAAACTTTTCCTCACTACTTAGAAGTGCAAGATGTGAATGATTTTTTAAAAGAAATATTAGCCACAGAGATGTCTAGAGAAAGTCCCCTTTATTACCTGATATATACTTTATCAACATTACCCATTGGATGGAAACTGTAAGAAAGCTGTTCGGCTCATGGGAAGTAGTGTGGCTGAAAGGGTTCATTCACTTTAACTTTCTATGAAAGTAAATACACACAGAAAAAGGATGCTGACTTGTGTAAGGTTGAAGACAAAAAAAAGGGAGGGGGAGGGGCTTTGTGATATATTCATAGATAGTCCAGGAAGCATTTGCAGAGTGCAGAGGTCACAATTAGAGAATGCAATACTGAAGGAACCACTCTAAGTTCACAAAATTGCTGTCCATCTGATAACCACTCAAAATGTATGATGAAGGATTTAGTGATTTTGTTTTTGTTTTTCCTACATCTAGGTAACATAGGGGTTCCATTGTGAGTGGATTTCAGTGTTCTGAGTCATACAGCTTTCTAATTTTGTATTAGTAAGTCAATTAAGTGAATGAATTGAAGACTAAATTCTATGGGACAGATGATAAAAAGAATGCACATACTTCTTCCCTAGGGCAGAATTTCCAAAACAGGGTAAGACATACCCAAAGGGATACTGAAGATGCAAATGATTCAATGGCAAAGCCTGAATAACTATTATAAATACTATCTACACTGAATTTTATTTAAAATTAGTATAACATATTGAGCTTACCTAAATTTAATTTTTTAACAACTATTCTAGGAGTCTATCTGAAGTAAATAAAATTAAGATTTTGTAAGTAGCAAATAGTTTTAATGTTTAAAGTTGCAAGTGAATTTTAAATGTATTCATTTATTAATATATTATATATTTCTATATAAATAATATGATACACCTACATATATATATATACACAAAATTACATATTACAATTGTTTGAAATAGAGTGTTTTAGCTATCATAAAAAGATAATATTGATATATTACTTAAGAGAGTGGTCTTTGGAGTCAGGAGATCTCTGCTTACCAACATGATCTGGATTTTAGTCCTAGTTGTGATATTTACAAACTGTCACCGTGGGCAAAACTTTAATTTCTTTCTTCCTTTAATATTTTAAATTGGGCTAGTAATACCCATATCACAGGACTATTTTGAAAATTAAGTGAGATAACATTATAGAAATTCTTAGCATATTGCCTGGCATACAGAAGGTAGTTAAGAAATCATAGATATATTGAATCTGTCTTGCAAAATATTTTTAAACTGTAAAAATTATTCCTTGGGTAGAGTGCAGGTAAATTACTCAGCTGCTTCGAGGGTTACATAGACCACTGAACAGGCGGGATGTGAAGTCCTCTGCACATCTACCACTGAAACCACATATTTACCTCTCGACTTCTTGGCAACCACAATTACCCAAGGAGGACAATATTAATCATTTTTGACCCCAAATACAGAACCTTGGTTTTAAAAAAGAAATTATATCACAACATCAAAGGATAAATATGAACACTGCAATACTAGATTTTGATGGTGAGATAGCATTTGCCAACCAGATGTTGTTCTAGAAAATCTGGCGAGTAGTTACTTTCTTAGCCGAAGGCTGCTTTATTCTTGCTTCGGAATAAAACCTGTTGGGTAGTAAATGATCATAAACAGTGGTTGACTATTAGGAAGACTGATGCTATTTCTTCCTTTAAAATTTATGTTTATATTTTGTAAAAGATATTATAAAATGATTATAAAGTATGAATACTTATTCTATTTTAGAAAGAAACTTTCTTCTGACCTCCCTTCTTTTTCTTACATTTTCTCTCTCCTTTTATATAGAAAAAGTGAGGTAACACTGTTCTCGTGGTGCGAGATTTTATTATTGCTTAGGCTAATGAAGTATATGCCCACCTGGTGTCCCTGACTCCTCGCCATGTAGAATTCCTTCTATAGAGGAAACAGACAACATGGTCATTTAGAAATGTACATTAAGCTATGGTTGCACTAGAATAAAATCCAAACTCTCTTCCATGGCCTAGAAGGTCCTACACAACTGGACTCTGTCCATTTCTGATTCTATGTGGCACTTCTTTCCCCACTTTTACTACTACCTCATAACATGCAGGTCAGCTAAGTCTCAAAATCATTCCCACCTCAGGGCCTTGGCCCCTACGATGTTCCTTCCTAGAATTATTCTCTAAGGACCTCTGAGTGACTGGTTCCTCCTCTTTGCAGATATCAGCTCATTCAGTTCCTCACAGAAGCTTCCCTACCTAGACACACAGCCTGAAGCAGCTTTTCATTTACACAATACCTTGTGTACTTCCTTTACAGCATTTATCACAGTCTCAAATTATTTTTTGAAATTATACTTTACTTATTGTCTAATAACTATTATCTCAAAAAATAACTTCCCTCATGATAATGAAAACTCCAAGACTGTAAGGAAACTGAATGCTTTTTCTTGGTCATCTGTCACCATACAAAGACATTACATAATCATTGACTAACTTCCCCACACCGTGTATTTCATACCTATGACTCGTTTATTTTGTAACTGGAAGTTTGTACCTCTTAATCTCCTTCAACTATTTCTTGCCTCCCTTTACCCCTTTTCCCCTATGGCAATTATCTGTCTTTCTCTGTATCTATGATTCTGTTTCTGCTTGGTTGTATTTGTTCATTTGTTTTGGGTTATTTTTGAGTACACATATAAGGGAAATTACACATTATTTGTTTTTTTCTGACTTATTTCACTTAGCAAAATACCCCCTAGGTCCATCCATGTTGTCGCAACGGTAAGACTTCATTCTTTTTATGGTTGAGTAATACTCCATTGTGTGTGTATGTGTATATATATACACATACACACAGTGTGTGAATATACTACAGGTGAATATGCTACATCTTCTTTATCCATTCACCTATTAATGAGTGCTTAGATTGCTTCCATATCTTAGCTATTATAAATAATGCTGCAGTGAACATTGATGTGCATGTATCTTTTTGAATTAGTGTTTTTGTTTTCTTTGGATATATACCCAGGACTGGAATTGCTCACTTGATCTATTTTTAGTTTTTTGAGGAACCTCCATACTATTTTCCACAGTGGCTGCACCAATTTACATGCCCACCAGCAATGCACAAGAGTTCTCTTTTCTCCACATCCTCACTAACATTTGTTATTTGTGGTCTTTTTGATAATAGCCATTTTGACAGTTGTGAGGTGATATCTCATTGGGGTTGTGATTTGCATTTCTCTGATGATTAGTGATGTTGAGCATCTTTTCCTGTGTTTATTGGCCATCTGTATCTCTTCTTTAGATAAATGTCTATTCATAAATGCTGCATATTTTTTAATCAAGTCGTTTGTTTCTTTGTTGTTGAACTGTATGCCTTTTTTTGTATATTTTGGATATTACCCCCTTATCGCATATATCATTTGCAAATATCTTCTCCCATTCAGCAGGTGTCTTTTTGTTTTGTTGATAGTTTCCTTCACCGTGCAGACCTTTTTAATTTGATGTAATCCATTTGTTTATTTTTGTTTTTATTAACTGGAGTTTCCAGTTTCCAGTTTTATTAACTGGAGTTTCCCTTTCACGGGGAAACATATCAAAAAAATTGCTAACATCAATGTCAAAGAGCATACAGCAAATGTTTTTTTCTAGTAGTTTCATGGTTTCAAAACTTACATCTAAGTCTTTAATCCATTTTGAGTTTATTTTTATATATGAGGTAAGAAAGTCATCCTGTCTGATTATTTTGCATGTAGCTATCCAGTTTTCTCAACACCATTTATTGAAGAGGTTGTCTTTTCCCAATTGTGTATTCTTGCCTCTTTTGTCAGAGATTAATTGCCTGTATAAATTTAGGTTTATTTCTGAGCTCTCTATTTGGTTCCATTAATCTCTGTGTCTGTTTTTCTGCCAGAAACATACTGTTTTGATTACTTTAGCTTTGTACTAGAGTTTGAAATCAGGGAACATGATGATACCTTCAGTCTTTTTCTTCTTTTTCAAAATTGTTTTGGCCTTTTGGGGTCTTTCATACAAATTTTAGAATTATTTGTTCTAGTTCTGTGAAAAATGCCATTGGTACTCTGATAGGGATTACATTGAATCTGTAGACTGCCTTGGGTAGTATGGTCATTTTAACAATATTAATTCTTTCAATCCTTGAGCATGGTATATCTTTCTGTTTGTGTTATCCTCAATTTCTTTCATCAGTGTCATAGCTTTCTGAATATAGGCCTTTTACCTCCTTAGTTAGAGTTTTTCCCACATACTTTATTGTTTTTAATGAGATTGTGAATGAGAATGTTTTCTTAATTTCTTTTTCTGATAGTTTATTGTTAGTGTATAGAAACACAGCAGATTTCTGTATATTAATTTTGTATCCTGAAGCTTTACTGAATTCATTGAAAAATTCTAGTAGTTTTTAGTGGTGTTCTTAGGATTTTCTACATATAGTATCATGTCATCTGCAAACAGTGACAGTTTTACTTCTTCCTTTCCAATTTGTATTTATTTTTTTTCACTTTCTTTTCTGATTTATGTGACTAGGAATTCCAATACAATGTTGAATAAGAGTGATGAAAGTAGGCAACCTTCTTGTTCCTAATCTTAGAAGAAATGCTTTAGGATTTTCATCTTTGAGTATGTTGTTAGCTCTGGGCTTGTCTTATATGGTCTTTATTACGTTGAGGTATGTCCCCTTGATACCCACTTTGTGGAGAGTTTTTATCATGAATTGATGTTGAATTTTGTCAAAAGCTTTTTCTACATCTATTGAGATGATCATATGATTTTTATCCTTCAATTTGTTAATGTGGTGTATCACATTGATTAATTTGTGGATATTGAACCATTCTTGCATCCCAAGACCTGAATGCTTTTTAACCACTGTATTCCAAACAGTGGGGCAGCGTGTACCACACAGGAATAATTTGATATAGCATTGTTGAATAAGAGAATAAAAACCTTGTTAGTATAGTATTTGAGAGATGAGAAAATAGCTTCAGACATACTAGTCTAGAAAATCCAAATTCTAGCTATAATAATCTAAATAAAAAAATAATATTCCATATACATTTGGGGAGAGAATAGGAATCATCAACCTTCATTCAAGGCATGGAATGCTTCATGGAAAAAAAATCATATACAATATATGGATTATGAAGAAGGCTATTCAACAAGAAGCTTAAAGCACCAAGCTGATCTCACTGTGCTATGCAGCCGCTTCCCACTAGCTATCTATTTTACATTTGGTAGTGAATATATGTCAATGCTACTCTCTCACTTTGTCCCAGCTTCCTCTCTCCCCTCCATGTCTTCAAGTCCATTTCCTATGGCTGTGTCTTTATTCCTGTCCTACCCCTAGGTTCAGAACCATATTTTTTTTAGATTTCATATATATGTGTTAGCATACAGTATTAGTTTTTCTCTTTCTGACTTACTTCACTCTGTATGACAGACTCTAGGTCCATCCACCTCACTACATATAACTCAATTTCATTTCTTTTTATGGCTGAGTAATATTCCACTGTATATATGTGCCACATCTTTTTTATCCATTCATCTGTCAATGGACATTTAGGTTGCTTCCATGTCCTGGCTATTGTAAATAGTGCTGCAATGAACATTGTAGTACATGTCCCTTTTTGAATTATGGTTTTATCAGGGTATATGCCCAGTAGTGAGATTGCTGGGTGAGAGGGATACTCAAGAGAGAGGGGTTATGTGGATAAATGTATACATATAGCTGATTCACTTTGTTATACACCAGAAATTAACACAACATTGTAAAGCAATTTTACTCCAATAAAGATGTTAAAAAAAAAAAGAAGCATAAGAGGAAAATTGGAATTCATGCACAAGGGGAAACCTGGGCAAATATTTAAAAAGAAGACATAAGGTTGTGATCATTAATTTTATGCAGCAACTTGAGTGAGCCATGGATACATAGATTAATCATTGTTTCTGGATGTTGTCTTTGAGGATAATTCTAATGTGTGGACTCAGTAAAGTAGATTGCACACCCCAGTGTAGGTGGGCATCATTCGATCTACTGAGGGCCCAGATAGAACAAAAAGCAGAAGGAGGAATTCATCCCTGTTTTCCTGCCTCGCTGATAGAGCTGAAACACATTATTCTATCTTCTCTGACCCTCAGATTGGGGTTTAAATCATTGGTCCCCTGGTTCTCACGTGTTCACACTTGAACTGAATTACACAAGCAGCTTTCTTGAGTATCCACCTTACAGACAGCAGATAGTGGGAATTCTCAGCCCCCATAATTGTGTGAGCCAATTCCTCTCAACAAATCTATTGTTTTTTTCTCTAGAGAACACCGACTAACATAGGGATGAAAGTTATAAATGTTTCTGGGTTAATTATTCTGAAAGGATGGGGAAAAAATACATAAAACTGCTGTAGTTAGTTAGAATTCAACCAGTTATTCTGATAATGAGAACAAAAGGAAAAGTGAAAAAAATGTTCCAAACAATATTGGTAAGTTTTGCCAACAACAACAACAACAAATACATAGAAAAGAATAAATCAAGACTAAGTTTATGTTTGCAAATGAACAAATTCAGGAGGATAATATAGTTATCAATGATGCTGAAACTAGTAATTAAAATAGAAAAAATCAAATACTAGGAAAAACCTCAAAATTTAATATCTATAAAATGTTATGTACTTTCATATATTATTGAATATAAAATAATTTTAAGATACAGGATTTAAAATGTCCAGAAAATAAATTAATTATTTTTCTGGGGTGAGTTTGAGTAGGAAAACATGTTTTGTTGTTATGTAGAGTATTTCAAGCAAACAACATAAAGTTGTTTAACTCACTCAGTTTACATTTAGACAACAGGTAGTCACCTGCATCTTATGCACTTACCAGAATCCCCTTATACCAGAATTCAACAATTTTACAATTTATTGATGATTTATATGTAACAAAAGCACAGATTAAGATTCATGGACTGACTGGAAAAACTGTAAAATTAACAATTTATGCCACTGATTTGCAAAGTAACTTATGAAGCTGAGCATGTACAAAGTCACAGGACCCTAGCTATTGTTTCAATAAAACTAATCAAAAATGCGAAGTCTTCAGTCTTGTATATTGGTTGTTCTGACAAGATAATTTAATTTTATTGCTTGATCTGTTTCTAAATATTCTAAAATTACACATGTGCAAACACATGGGATTGTTACCGTCTATTAACCTCAAATAATATGAATACAAATACATGCACACAGCACACAAACTCTCTCTCTCTTTCTCTCTCTCTCTCTCTCACACACACACACACACACACACACACACACACACTAATATATCCAAATTATAAGATGTTTCCTGGGATTCTATATCTTTCTGAGAGTTGTTTACTTTTAACAATTTAACTACCTTTACATTTTCTAAAGAAATAAATCAATTTAAGTATAGGCTGTATTCCTGATCATGGGCTCAACATTAAATGCATTATAGTGATTACTAAGAGCATAATATGAGAACAAAAATACAACTATAAACTTTGACACTGCATAAATCACTAGATACGTAGTTATTCCTGGCTATAAAGTACACACATATGCAAACACATGCATACACATACAACAAACAGGATTCTTTACATTGCATACATAATGACATCCATAGGTTAGTTATTGAATCTATACATTTTTCATCCTTGGTAATTCAACTAACATTGTGTTATATAGAAATTGATCTAGAACTGGATATTTCATATTAATACATTTCTTCATGACTTTTGCCTCTCACCCCTCTGATTTTGGAACAACCCTACATCAGAGGCAAATGTTTCTTAATTATCATTCTTTTCTTAACCTTTCAAGTCAACATCTGGACTACATTTATATTCTCTTGACTGTCACCTGAACAGTTTCCTTTCGTGCTAGATGAAGAAACTGATTCCTGTAATGAAATCAATTCAGTTGCAATATGGAGGGCAGAGACATGTTTAATTACATATCAGAGGTTAAACACACTGCTACAGCAGCTAATTAAACTATACATTCAAACTCTCAAGTTGTTCTCGTTGTGTCACCAATCCTGAAGCATTGTTTTTCTATGGAGACTTCTGAATTGATTAACAAGGAAACATAGCCTCTGTCATTTGTTAAAATTCCAAACACTTCTACATTATAGCATGGTTCTAGGCACCAATAAATGCTTGACCAAAGATTTGTAATTAATATATAATCATATACCATACTAATGTATATTTTATATATAAATGTAGTATCAGTACAGCTATGATAAATCTGGATATTTCTTTCTCTATAACATAAAAGCAAACAGAATGTCTGTGCTAACCCAAGCAATACCTGCAGTGTAGGTCATATTAAAACGAAATGACTCTTATCACTTCCCCACTGAACTTGCTACTCCATTAAGGTAGATCAAATTGCTCATCTTGACAGAGATTGATTACCAATTAACTGTAGAATAAGCCAACAAAAATGAAGGGCTCAGAAATGCCTTGAAGTTTAGTGAGACATCTTTATTAAATATGGAGGTCTGTGGCATAAATACTTCGAAGAAAATTGTTTTTGGAAAAATGTTATAGATGCTGCAAGAGGTGGTAATGGTATTCTGACAAAATAGGAAATCTTGGTAGTTCTGTAGTGAAACTTAAGGTGACCTTGTAAAGAGCCTACATAAACCATCCGATAAAATTCAGGGTTTCTGATATCCTTTACTCTCGTCACAATTTGACATCGAGTTGCATCAAGTCAAATGAACCTATGTGAACAGCCATCCTTCAAGCATAAATTCCATCTTTTCTCTGCCTCCCAGAGTATGAAATAGCTGCCTGTCCCTTCGTGTTTTTAAGTTTCTTTGTCAAGTTGCAAGTGGAGTTTGATACCCTCTGACTTTCACAGCTCTCCAAATTTTATTGTATCTGTGGTAGTCCTCAGATAACAAATATTTCTCTATTCAGGTCTAATAGAGTTAGTGAAGAACATTAGGATTAAATGTTTCCAAGACTTAATTTGTTTTAAGTTTTCCCACATGTGGCTTAGTAGACAGCTTCTGAAATGGCAGCTCCAGAGCTGATCCTCCAAATCCCAGGAGAAGGTTAGTGTAGCATCTGCAGTTTAAATTATATTGGCTCCACCAATTCCATGCCCTTTACAAAATGATTGTCTGATGTGTGGCTACTTGGTTTTATCAAACAAGTACTTCTGCTTTCTGAAACCTTTCAAAATGGTAATGGGTCTCAAGGACCTAAACCACTTAATATCAAAATTCTACATTAGTTCCGGGTTCTACAAAGCTCATGATTTTATGTCTGTAAGTTCTAAAAATATTAGCACAAAACATCTACATTCAAGGTAACAATGAAAAGTTGAATGTACATGAAGTATGTTATTGGAAGGATTCACCTAAGATAAGCTGGTGATAATGCTTGGAAATATTTTTCTCTTTCTACTTGCCTGATGGATGCAGATCAAATTCTTTGAACTTATGAGAGTGATCATAAAGTGTAATCAAAGTTTCCAGATCGAAAGTTGCTCAGAACGGTTCAGTAGGCAGCTGCATCAATGCTATAAAGCACCATGACTACTAACATAGGTCCTGTTTCTAGAAAACAAGATGAAAACCTTTTTCTTTTAAAAGAAATGTGGTCAAGGCCTAGGAAAAGAATGACAGCTATATTGATGTGGCCTCCAACCCCAAGGAACTCCAAGCAATTTGCAGATTTTTTAATGTAATTAACCCCCAGAGTCCTCCTGTTATGTGTGTTTAAAAGTGGGTTGCAAGTACCATCATAACAGTTTTCAAAATGAGAAGTCTGAAGGGTTAGATTATCTAGTGGCTTAACTCAAGTTGACAAATCAAATACTGGCTAGGTTTTTAAGTGTAATTTCATTTCTTCCTTGCAAGAAATTCAAAATATTTTGAAGGTTGGGGAGAAAGGATCTCTAAATTTACTATCTAACGAAAAGAACCATCCACAATGTGAAAGGCAATTAGCATAGCAGCACACTCTACAAATGCGGAAACTCCAAACTACCAATTGCTTAAAGAATACCAGAATGTGACTGCCTACTCTTTTGGTGCTTCAAAACTGTGTTCATTTGAATCTGATGCTTTTAGTTTGGAATTCCTGTCTGAAAGATTCTAGGCAGGTTAAAATGTGTGTGTGTGTGTGTGAGGGGGTGTGATCTTTGAAATATGAGGTTTTATTAAATACATTTATTGTGTACATTTTTTTTTACAACTGCACTCTCTTCTACCTCCCACAAAATGTGAAGAATTATGCTAGAAAGAGGCAAAATTACATGTTATATTTTAAAATATTTTTCATACTCTAATAGAAGAGAGAGTGTGATTTCCCAGGGGAAATATTATACTCCATCAAGTTTATTAAATGAGATATTGAAGGAGCCTGATAACACAGAAGAGTGGTCAGGTGTGTCAGTGAGGCCAATATCAGTTCTTTCCCAGAAGACAAAAGTAAAAGAACTCCTGTTGTTAGCATCTTATCTATTATCAATTCAAGTCAAGAAACAAACCATTTTTTTATTGAGCACCGCAACATAACAGGAAACACAGTATAAGTTAAAAATATAAAGAGAGTTAGACAAGATCAGTACCCTTAAGGAAAATAAGAAGAAAAACATTTAATTGATTGCAAAGTAGTTTTAAGAACTACAGTGAGAAAAGAGACAGATATTAGATAGTAACATGGACTGAATTGTGGACACACCCTATCCCTGTCCTACAAAATTCCTATATTGAAACCTTAAATCCCAATGTGCTATTTGGAGATAGGGCCTTTAAGAAGGTAATTAAGGTTAAATGAGGTTGTACTTGTGTGCGCAAATCTGATTGGGCCGGTGTCCTTATAAGAAGAGGAAGAGACACCAGAAATCTCTCTCTCTCCACACACACAGAGGAAAGGCTGTATGAGAAGGTCACCATTTGCAATTCAGAAAGAGAGGCCTCACCAGAAACCAGTATTGATGGCACCTTGATCTTGGACTTCTAGCCTCCAGAACTGAGAGAAAATACATTTCTGTTGTTTAAGCCACCCAAAATGTCATATTCTGTTATGACAGTCCAAGCTAATGAGTTAGATAGAGATGATAGACAGCTGATAGATGATAGATAAATAGATAGATTATAGATAGATATAGATAGATAGATAGATAGATATGGAAAAAATAGAGCAAAGAATAAAACGTTCTCTCTACAGATATAGCAGAAAGCTGTGGAGAGGAACAAACACTTGAATTATGTGTTAAAATATAAAGTAGAAAGTTTGCTAAGTAAATTATTGTCTCACAATTTTGTGTTTGTGTTCTGAAAATAAGTACCAAACATTTTAACAAATGACTTTGCCTTGTCCTTTCTTATCAGTTTTATTCTGATTTTATCTCACAACTTTCTCCATACTATAGTGTCAATGTCCTTCAGACTAAAACTCCTCCTTTGGGTCTAAACCTCCCCATTTGTCTAAGTGTTAAATTCCCAAGTATTGCCCTGCCTCTTACCTGTGCTTCCAGTGAAATATTGCTACTTGGATCTTCTCTCCATTTCTAAAAATTAATTATTTCAATCATTTTGGCATAAATAGTACTACTACTACTACGAATAAATTTGTATGTCTATCAGTACATAGTATTTTTCATGTATGTTATTGTATTTACTACCTAAGACAATGCTATCATGCAAGTGTCTTTAATCATATTTCAAATAGAAATATATTAAGGTTTAGAGACTTTAAGTGATTTGCTAAAATTACTCAGTTATTATGTTTGGTGACTAGGACATGAAATAACATCTGAATTACAGTAAGTTTTCTCCTAGTGGATATCTACAGTTTGTGGGCTAAAGTCAGCATTCCATCCAGTCACCCATTTTATTGCTATTAAGAACCCATGATCTCTGTCAACACCTATCTCCAGTTCTCACGTTGTGTACTTGGATGTAAGGCAGCTTAAGCTTAGCTAGGTCAGTGCATTCCTTTACTTTGGTCACAGAGATTACTCTAAAAATGGCTCCATGAAGCCCATTTATTGCTAATCACAGGGATTTTGTTGGAGTACCTTGAAGAGGTGTTTGTTCTCTTTCTCTAAACTTGAACCAAGAGGAAGTAAAATGGGAACTGCAGCATCCGTCTCATCACTATGTGCAGCATGAGAATTAAACCAACACAGGGAGGAAATCCAAGCCAAGTAGAGGAACAAAGAAACTGAGTCCTGAAGACATCATTTGGCCAGTGAAGACGTTTATACCTGATGTTTGCCACTATATTTTGCCACCTAGACTGCTTTCATTCATGTGCATCAACAAATGTTCCCTTTCTTGGTTGAGCCAGTTTGAGTTGGAATTCATAATTGTCACAACCTAGAATCCTAACTGAACAGGTTTTCCTCTAAAAAACTATCTGTGAGGCAACTTCTAGACCAATGGCTGTATTAATCTATGGATGTGTATTTGAGTTATGAGCCTTCTTGTGAAGATGATATAGTCATTCATAACCATGAGCACAGGGTTAACACCACAAAGCTGGGTCAAAAAACTGCTAATTTCAGGAGGCAGACATAAGTAAAAAGTGACCACCATAAAAAATAAATATAGAATTGAATGCAAGACAGTGTGGTCTAGAATGAGATAAAAAATTACAATAACAATATTTTTATGTACAACGACTAAAGAGGAAAAAAGTGGCTAAGACCCCAAGATGAATACATGGAGAAGAAAGTTCAATAAAGGAGAAAACTAACTACCAAGGATTATAGAGTCAGAATTCAAAAGAAACTGGATTATTTGCTGTGGTAAATGGCGACTAGAAGGATAGTTTTATCCTCACACAAGAATAGTGAACCTAGAGTCTCATTTTGGTGGAGCAAATTAGGGACAACGGTGGTAGGGACCACTGAGCAGAGGCTATTGAGAAGACTATTCCAAGCTTCAAGTTAAAATGACTCTAGAGGGGTCCTCAAGGCTTACAACGACACAGCCCATGTCTCTGAGGAAAACCCCACTGAAAATAAAACTGTATAGTCATTCTTGTATTCTCAGTACCTAGGCCCATAGTGGCACAATAGCAACTCAGCAAAATTTTTTAAATTTATTTTATTTATTTATTTATGGCTGTGTTGGGTCCTCATTTCTGTGCGAGGGCTTTCTCCAGTTGCGGCAAGCGGGGGCCACTCTTCATCACGGCGCGCGGGCCTCTCACTATCGCGGCCTCTCTTGTTGCGGACCACAGGCTCCAGATGCGCAGGCTCAGTAACTGTGGCTCACGGGCCCAGCTGCTCTGCGGCATGTGGGATCTTCCTAGACCAGGGCTCGAACCCGTGTCCCCTGCATTGGCAGGCAGACTCTCAACCACCGCGCCACCAGGGAAGCCCTCAGCAAAATTTTATTGACTAAATGAATAAATATTGAATGAAAGCTTCATTTATTTAAAACTTTGAAGGGACTTGAAGGAAAAAGTCTAGCATCAATCTGGGCCATAAGAAGGGCAAATTTTACCTAGAATAATTCCTCTAGAAACTGAAAGCCTTTAGAAAGGGATTACAAAAAGGAGTGGCAAGAATTGCTATCTATAAGGATTGATATAAGGTTTTAATTATACACTCAGTTAAACTCTTAACAATACTCTATGTGCATGTGATTATTATGAACACTCACACTATAGAAAGAATTAGGTCTTCATTCAAAATGACTTGCCAGTCTATTTTGAACTGTGGAAGGGAATTCCAGGTGCCAATAAGGCAGGAGGAGGAGTCAGAGAAAGGCTGGGATTCCAAGAACGTGGTCTAACCATTATTTCAAGTCCAAACAAGTTAAACGTGCAGAGAAAAGAATCTCATTGAGGAAGTACAATGACTAAAAACTGCCTGGTTTTGTTTGTTTGTTTGTTTTTTGATCATATAATAAATTAAGGAGAATATCTAAACAACCTAAGAAAACAAACTTTTTCAAGAACTTTATTTGGGCCATTTTCATACACACATAATGCTATGCTAATTTTAAATGAGTCTCAGCTTTTCACTTAAACATGCCAGCAGGAAGTCTACTTGGCAATACTTTCTTGGATGTTTTGCCAATTACTGTATGTACTGGAAAACAACAAAACCGCCTTCTATAAAAAGCATCACATAATTCAAACTTTTGAATGATCCAGAAGGGGTTCCACTTCAATTACTCTGAATGAGTGAAATTTTACTATATTCTTCCCACGTCAATTCTGAATTCACTGTCTTCTCAGGAAAGAATTCTAAAAATATTACATAGGGGCTGCTGAATTTTGTGAAGACCTTTTTGCTTGCCTAACAGGACTATCCTTGGCAAGTTCGAATTGTTCCCTCTGCATGTGTTGTTCTGAACCATTCCTCCTTTTCTGGATCCTCAATGTCCCTGAAGTAGATGACCACTGCCCTCTTCTAGCATCAATACCTTGTATTTATTAGCACTAACAATATGTTACAAACATTAAGATACCACCTCATTTAAAAACCCTACATAATGGGTGTTATTCCTATCTTCATCTTGCAGAGGAAGAAGCTGATATGCAGAAGGGTTAAGTAACTTGCCATAAGTCACACAATTAGTAAATGAGAGTTAGGCTTCAAAACCAGGTCTATGTGACTTCACCTGAATTCTAGAGTAGCTGGTAGGAAATCCTTCATCTTAGTTTGTTTGAGTTGCTACCACAAAATACCATGCCTTGGGTGGCTAAGCAACAGAAATTTGTTTCTCACGGTTCTGGAGGCTGGGAACTCCAAGGTGATGGCACCAGCATGGTTGTGCTTTGGCGAAGGTCCTCTCCTTGCAGACCGCCTACCGCTTGCTATGTCCTCATGGGGCTAGGAAGCACTATGAGATTTCTTCTATAAGAACCCTAATCCCATCATGAAGGCTCCACGCTCATCACCTAAGCACCTCCCAAAGGCTATACTTTCTCATAGCATCATATCAGGCATTAAGATTTCAACACTGAAGCTTGGGGGAACACAACACTCAGATCATAGCACTCTATTTTTATAAAGTTTAATTGGAACACAGTCATGCCCACTGGTTTATGCATTGTTTATGGCTGCTTTTGGGCCGTAAGCAGCAGAGTTGGGTGACTGCAACAGAGACCATACGGCCCACAAAGATGAAAATATTTGCTATCTGACCTTTCACAGAAAAACATTTGCCAACCCCTGCTCTAGCAACTATATCATTAAGTTATCCCCTCTAGTACTCAATACTATCACCAAAACAATTTTTCACCTTGTATACAGATTTCATTAGAACTCCTACAGTGCAGAGCAACCAGTTATAAAGAATTAGTTATTCTTTAAATACAGAAATAGCACTTTGGGACATTTTTCATACAATTCTGGAAACTACATAATTGTGATGATATGAGTACACCTTTGAGTAATTCAAGTGATTTAGTTTACCTCTGTTTGATATATTTTTCCAAGTTTGATTACATTTTATATTGACTGAGGAAATCAGTTTTAGCATAATCTATCAAGCACTTGTTAAATGGTAAATCATAACCATAGCATAAAAGACATTGTCTGGGGCCTCGCCCATGAATGAATAACACACACCAAAATATTGTTGGATTATCATTTGAAAAAGTTTAAATAGCAGTTTTATAATAGATAAAATATCTAATCTTCCAAATGTTATTTTCCAAATGCTAGATGAAACCAGTGATCCAAGGGCAATGGCAGCTGGAGTAGGACTCAAGGAAACAGGGAAGGATTGAGATGGGTGATTTAGAGGCTGTTAAATGTATGTAGTGTAAATTGAAGCTGTGGATCGTCAATGAAAAAAGTCACTTTGCCAAGTTTAAATAAGAACTTTAGTAAAGATGAGATGTTCCCAAAGCACATTTTAGGTGAGAAAAGAAACTTTCCGTCCTATAGAGTAAAAGAGTTTTATGTTTTACCAACAGTCATTCCATGTGATCTTTCAGTGGTAACCTTTGTTCCATTTTCAATAAACTCTTAATCTTTAAGAAATTTTCCCATTTTATATTTGTTCCACATTTATTTAAAGAATTTACTTAAAATCTATTAAAGAATTGTAAAATTCAATATTGATCTCTTAAAGAAAACCAAAAAGAGCCACTGATGCAATACCAGCAACTGTTTTCTCAAGCCAAAATTGATTTGATTGAGAGTGTTCCCTGTATTAAAATGAAATGCATTTCTGTGGATGCACTGATGCTTCACCATCTGTCCAACATCTCAGATTTACTCTCCCAGATAACTTCATATTTCTCCCTGCAGTCCCTAAAGAGACATCCCTTTAAACAGGGAGCCACATGGAAAAATACACTTCAACAACATTTGAAGGTCTTGCATTTAGCTGCAAGGGCTTCTGAACTAAATGATTAATGTGTCTAGAGAGAAGCTCCATTTGAAGTTATGGAAATGGGGAGGAGCAAATGCAAGGGATAGAATGTATACATAAAACAAAATGATGGCAGTAAAAGACATAGGGATTTATAGATAAAGCCAAAAGATGCTGACAGCCATCTATCAGTCTACCTTGATGAAATAGGTATTGGAAATTAACTTAGGAACCCTATGAATTACATTCAATCCATACTCTGGGCTAAGCACTTGTCAATTTCAGCTGCTATTGCAACCTATTACTTACAGACTACATGGCAGGCAAGCTAATAGCACTGGATAGTGTCAAAGAAAATAGGAGAATAAACTGAATGTAGCAAGCTTGTCACTGACAGAGCATGTCTTTCTGAAGCCCAGGGTGAACACCCAAAACCTCAGTTGTTCACTTGCTCCTAGGTAAGCCCTTAACTTTACATATTATCATTCTGTCTATGTAGAAGAGCCTTCCTGAAGGATTAGTCACCAGTCACCCAGATATCTGGATACTTTTGCTACTGTTTTCAAGGCCTGTGGAAAATTCTGGGAATTTAAGTGTTTTTTAACATTTAAATTCAGTTTAAAGTTGTCAACTCCTTCCATTCTGAAGTCAGACAGATGCCATCCTGACCATTTAATTTTAGTTTCAACTAAGATCTGTCCTCTTGCTTTAGGTTATTTTTCTTTTAATCATAAGCTTACTTCCTATGTTTACCTAGGCAACATGTAACTCTTACACATAAGAGCAAATGGAAAGAAAGGTTGCAGTTTGTATTATGAAACATATTATCTCTCTACTTCCCATAGACTCTGTGTATGAGTGAGTACATTTAATCTTATCTCATAAAAATAAGAAAGATGCATCTGTACAACAAAACATTTCGTTAAGATGAGCTCCACCAGTGCTCTGGAACTATATTGTATTTTTCAACTGATAAGCTTGTCTAACTTTGAAATATTTTAATAAGAAAACACCTTCAGAGTAAATGTCAGCCAGAGCGATCTTCTGACTAACAGATGCTAGTGGGTATAGAGAGGGGGAGAGGGACATAAAAGCACTGAAAAATAAAGCAAGGCCAAATTAGAACAAATGTTTGTCAAGTAAAAAGGGCAGCTCTTCATCTGATGGAAGGAGTTTAATTAGAAAAGTCACAGAGAGAAGCTGTCTCAAAAGTGCTGGTCCCGTTCTGTTCAGATAAGCTAATGAACCTCACTGAACTTTGCAGAGAAATGTTGAACCGATAATCCGAGGAAGAAAGAATTCACAAAATGTGTTGTTGTGCCTCTTACATTCAAGAGGGTCAGCTGCTTGGGGCACCAGGTCATAACAGAGAAGTACTGCAGGATTTACTATCTGATTCTCCTTCTGAGTGGCTGAATAGGTAAATGGATCAGAGGAAAATATAATTTAAATATGTCCTTCTCTATAAAAACAAAACATTTTATTGTTAAGCAGTGTTGTAAAATATGAATCACATATTGTATGTACCAAATCACCTACAAGATATATAATCTACACTGTGGTGTATTTCTATGCATCCCTGGGAATTTTCTCCTCCCCAATAGTAACCATAACAAAAATCTATTAAAGGACGTACTTTCTCTTTTTTTTTTTTTTTCAAGGTCACCTTGGATATATAAAAGAATATTGTAAAGAGAATTTTATAACAATGATTGTGTAAGGAAGACACAAATCTCAAAGGAAGCTAGATATGGAAAAACCTGAAGTCGTTTACAAATCTCACTAAAAAAAAGAAGGCTCTAAACTCTTCTGATTGTTTAATGCTTCAGTGCCTTTGTCAGTTTTATTTTCCTTAGTGGTTAGCCTTTTGCAGAGAATTCATGTCTGGTATTGAATTCCTTGAGAGAGTAATAAAGCACATATGGAATAGAGTAGCATGTGGAATTAAATTGCAAAATGCTTATAGTGGAGCTTTTTCGATACGGGACATTTACCAGCTACCTTTAGGAAAGTTTCTTTTGTTATCTGACATAAGCAAATTCAGGTGCTATGCACTGAATGAATTAATCAAAGCTTCCCCTAATCCACTTACTACCTCATGCGAGAAACCCAGAAGCAAACACCTAGTTGTAATAACAAATAAAAAAAATTGAAGTTAACGGGTACCATTGTCATTTTCAAAAGTATGAAAAATACACACAGACATAAATAAACACACACACACACATATAACCACACACACTCCAGAGAACCCTAGTCAGAAAGAAGTTGGACCATTATAGTCTATTACCTTTCACATTTTCCTGTTGGCATGGAGAAGAAAATCGTTTTATAGAAATTGTTACAAATGTTCTGACTTAAAACTGGAAAGTATACAATACTTAAATACAAACAAGCTGATTTTGCCTTTAGTGGGGAGGATGGTGTCAGAAGAGGGAATCACTATCAAAAGACATTGTGTTTACTTAGAATTTGATATTTGAATCTGATTTCAGGGGTCTGATACCCTTCAGATATTAAATGGAATTACTCTCAACTACTGGGCTTCTGAGTGGGAAACTAGACCTGGGACACTTTCCTGCCTATATCTGAGATCTAGCTTAATGTTCTTATAGCTTTAATACTGGGAAACTATCCTAGTCTCAGGAATTTCTTCCATTACTCTAAATCAGTGGTTCTCAACTGGGAGTGACTTTGTTCAGTGGGGAACATTGACAAGGACTAGAGACAGTTTTCACTGTCATAACTGAGGGGAGGAGGTTCTACCAGCATCTAGTGGGAAGAGGCCAAGGATGTTGCTGAACATCCTACAATGCACAGGGCAGTCCCCACAACAATGAATTATCCAGCCTCAAATGCCAATAGTTCCAAGTCGGAGAAACATGCACAGTGTAACCCATGAATGTGAGGACTGTATTTCTCAGGATATCTCTGCCATCATACATGCAACTGTTTCCGTGGCAGTCAAATTATTTACTTCCACCTAATTTGTATGTACAGCCTCTTGTCTTTTTTTTTTTTTTTTTTTGCTCACAGACAAAATCTGCTTCCAGATTTCATCCTAGAGGCACACAAGAGCAAGTGAATCAGTATGTGTGATTTTTTCTTGATAGCATGAAGCCATTTGTTTAGAAATGCCAGTTTTCTGAGGCATGAGGGGAGATTGGGAGAGGTGGAGATCGAAAGTGTTGAGAACAAATGTCATCTACTTAAATGTCCCTCCTCCTGGGATTATTACAGAATTGTAGCACAGCTCAAGGAGTTTGTATCAACAACTATATTGAGTTTGTCCTACAATATTACCTGCTCTCTAAATAAGAGAGAAAATAGACGAAGTAACTGCAGATAGAAAAGCAATCAGTTTCAGCTACCTCTTATTTCTGACTTAATGAAAAAAATTTTAATAGATTTAATTTATCATTAGTGAAATGGTAACTTCACAAAAGTTAACTTAGATGGTTAACTTCCTTAGATGCCAGTCTTTATAAAGCAAAGGCTATCCCAATAATTATTATACCTAGGAACTAAAATTAATCAGGTCACCTGAGAAAGAGAGAGACATTTACTTTAGATCCTAATTTAAACATGTGAACATGGTTACTCTTTGTTGGTAGCTATTCTTGCATATTGTAGAAGTCTTTTTTCAATTCATGGCTAAAGGTAATCATGAAATAATTCACTGGATGTTGGTGTTGGAAGGAGGCTGAAAGACCACCTAGTCCAACCTTCTAAGTAGTGAAGGACTCTTTTCTAAATTATTTCTGATGGATGTAGAGCAAGCCTTATTGGAAATTTCTAAGGATAGCAGCTCACTCAAGATTAAATGAATCTTGGTGTTAGAAAAAATTGAGCAAGTAATTTGTCTAACCACTCTCAAATTCTTAAATCCTCTCTACGACAGCTTTGACATTCACCTCAGTCATTCTTTAAGTCAAGAAATATTGTTTGAATGTGAGTGCATTAATTTCCTCATGCACCCTTTGTTCAGTATTTCAAGAAATAGTAATTAAGAGTTATCCTGTTTTAAACCTTCGAGTGTTAGATTCTGGGAAAACAATAGTAAAGTGAAGTAGGAATAATCCTTCCTTAATGGAAGATTATACTTAAACAATAGAGATGTGCTTCATAAATATGAGACAACAAATTAGTTAATATGCTATGAAGGAGAAGCACACAGAACAGAAAATTTAAAGAAGACTTCCCTGAAGAAGTGACTTTTGAGATATAATAACAAACTCAGCACCATCACCTGTAGCAATTAGAAAATACTACCTTATGTAAAGCTGGTATCTCTCTTTTGATTGTGATTTTGTAGTTCAATGGAGAAAAAGCTTAAACCTTCTTGTTAAAAATAATTTCTATCCTTTAACCTTTATTCATCCCCAAGATAACAACTTTAAATAAAATTATCTAATTCCATCTTCCCAACAATGTTAGAGATAGTTATTATTTTCCCCTTTTACAAATGAGGAAATTGAAATTTAGAGATGTTTCATATCTCTTCAAGTTCACACTGTTTATAAATCAGTAAGCCAGTTCACACTGCTTATAGATCAGTAAGCCAGAAGCGAAATTCCAACCCCTAAGGCCACACACCACTTTACAATGTTTGAAAACGGCTGTAGTATCCACCCGTGGTCTTCCTCTGTCCACACTAAACTCTCCCAGTTCTCTTTTAGAATTCTTCACTGGTTTTTATAATTTTTAGCATCCTCATATTTTCCCTCTCCTCTCACTTAAACAATATTCAGAGTGGATTGCAAATTCCAGGTAAAGTTTGATAAACATGGTATAAATTGAACTATCATTGTTTTTTCTAGATCTTATATTTTCTTTAAGTCATAATTTACTTTTCTATTAACCATACCACATTTTAAATCACATTAAATTCCCTGTCAATTGAAACCTTTGTCTTATTTTTAATACAGTGTGATACTAAGTTGTGTTTCTCCCTTACTGTACATCTGTACTACTTTCACAAGACAGCTGTTTGATTGTCGGGCATTTAAAACTCTTACAAAGTTTTTCTTTATATCAGGAAAAATGTCTCCCTGTACATACCAACCATTAATCCTCATTCCCTATGGTCAAACATATCTGCCCATGTGTTCCCCTGACAACAGGATCATAAGAGTTAGCATTTTTTAAAGCACTGTCATAAGTGCTTCCTCCTAATTACCTCATTTTAGCTTCCATTATATGTTAGGAATGATGGGTTATCTCTATGAAATAACTGCAGCTTCAGGAGATTCTGTAACTATCTAAGGTCCCACAACTGGTAACCATAGAACTAGGATTTGAATGCCTCCTTTGGCTCCCTAACAAATATATAAGTACACCTACCAGACTTATCTTTAGTTTTGCATTCTTTCACTTCTTCATTAAATATGTATAGAATATAAGAGAGAAAAATAAGCTACATTCTATACCCCCCTCCATATCTTGTGTTCAAATAATGAAAATATGTCCCAGAAATATGATGTGATTTAACACCATGCTAGGCATTATACAATTAAAGGGACAGAAGGGAAATATTCTAAGCTAGACTAGAACCAAGACAACTTGTCTTCTTGGATGAGGTATCCCCTGAACTGTTTTCTGAAAGATGAGAGAAAATTACTTGAAAAGGTAGTGGTGGGGAAATGTCAAGGCATAGACATGCAAAGGCTGGAGCAGGCAGGACCCTTCTTGTGAATGGCCTTTTGTTCAATATTAGAAAGTCAGGGGAAAAATTAAGTGCAACTGAAGTAAGCAGATGCCAGGCCATAAAGTGCCTTATAATTCTGTGCTAAGGAGTTTGGACTTTATCATGAAAGCTATGGGAGTCATTATAAGATTTTGAATCAAGGAAAAGACATGATTAGATTTGCATTTTAGAAGGCTCACTCTGGCAGCAGTGTAAATAATGGATTAGAGGAAAGTAAAACTAAAAGGAAGGAATCCAGACAGGAGGCTGTTACAGGAATCCAGACAAGACAGGGTCAGGGCCTAAATTAAGGTGGCAACAGTGAGAATATTAAAACTAGATAGATTCATAACTCAAGTGATAGTTTGTAGGTAGAATCGATGTGATTTGTTGGCTGGACCAGAGAAATAAGGAACCAGGAAGACTCAAGATCACCCCTGTTTTCTTATTTGTATACTGTTATCAACTGAAAATAGAGATAAAAAGAAGCAGGTTTAGAGTGAGGAGAGGAGTTACTTTTCAACCTTTGAGGCTAAGGTGACGTGGATTTCTGAGCGAATCAGTTTGGGGGCAAAGGATGTTTTTCTGCAGCTCAAGGTGGATCTTAGGGGTGATCAATGTACAAGTAGTAGATGAAGACATGACTATAGGCTTTCACTAAATATATCGTGATAAGAGAGGGTCAAGTACAAATGTAAGGGGAACCATATATATATATATATATATATATATATATATATATGTATAAAGGACTAACATGGGACATCAGGAAAATAGGAAGACAAGCTGTAAAGTATCCAGTCACTAAAATTAAACAAGAAAAGTGTCACAAGGTAAAAAAAATCCTCTATTAGTGAAGCCAAAGACAACAGAGAGGTCAAGATAAAGTCAAAAAAGTCTCCTTGACTGGAATTTCTTTGAAAGGCTAAGGAGAGTACTTTCAAAGGCCAGGGAGTAAATGAGAAGTAAATGACACAAATAAATTTAACAATTATTTCAAGAAGTTTATCTGAAAGAATGTTAGCCGGACAAGGGGAAAAAATGGTATCGGAAAACATTGCTTGGTTGATGTTTCTTTGCTCTTCTTGTTTTATTTTGCTTTGGAATTATACCATGACAGAATGGATTTAGATGGAATGGAAGCAAGAAAGCATTTATGGTTCTTGAGAAGTTGAAGTTTGCATTTGTTGATACCTATTTTGTCCTACAAAGATGGGGGAGAGGTCATCTTTTGGGAGTGAGGGTTATTGGGAATCTAAAGAGCTGGAGGGAAAATCGTTAATAATAGCCTCTGTAGGAAGGAAACTCCCTGGGGACGTTGTAAAGGCTTTCCAGTTTAGGTTAAAGACCAAGAGTTGGCAGTGACCCCAATTCACATTCTGTGAATGATTTCCAGCAATCCTTAATGATACCAGTCACAGAGAAGGTAATGATTTAAAAATGAGCTCCTGGCAGTTAGGCTCTATGGAAAAAAAAAAAAAAAAAAAAAAAGAGCAAAGAGGGAAAGTGGGTGAGGAATGTGTTGATTAATCCACTCACCAAATATTTATTGAGATAGATGCCTAGGAGTAGCGCTAACAATTAAGGGTGTGATTATCAAAAGTAGACACAGTCTCTGCCCTGCTGGAGTTTTGGGTTATTGGGTCTTGAATTCTAGTGAAGATAGGGAAGGTCATACACTTAATTCTCTGTTTCTTTAGGCAGTATTTATTGGCTAACCAGTATGAATAATATCACATATTTATACTTTAATGTATCTTTATTATTTAACTTCTCAGCTTTGAACATTATATTTTATTTCCTACCTATACAAATTAAGATTATAATCTGATTTACAATATTTCTCATCATCTCAAGCCCATTCTCCAAAGTTAGTAACTTAAAAAAAAGTTAGTAACATTCTCCAAAGTTAGTCACAGATATTTAGTACATTATCTGTGATGGTCATGCTTACACTATCTTCAGAAATCATAATCCGCATGGGTCTTGGAGGCTTTCTTAGGTTTCTAACATATTCAAAAGAAATTTATTTTGTCTCCCTTCAGAGTAATCCATCTCATTTGTGTGGCTGGGAGACTTGAGAGCTCTGTGTAAGATCTGCATCCATGAGAGAGAGAAAGAGCAATATAGAAACATTTTACATCATAGAAACGTCTCTCTCTCATTTTCCCTTTTCTTTTCAGATATTCTAAGAAAGGTACAGAGGCAAACTTTAAAAAAATTTTCTGTCTATAAAATTCAGGATTCCAAACACTGAATGCCATTTAAAACCCTTTCTGGAATAAGCTGAGATATATGTAAATAAAATAAACTAGCAGTTAGAAGGTAATATATGGAGATTCAACCAAATGCTTTAAAAGATTGAATCGGAGGCAAACTTTTATTTGATTGTTACAACGTTACTAAATTGCTTTGTCTTTCTTAGGATTTACCCATTAACAACTTAGAGGGAAATTTTCACTTTGCAAATATCTTATAAAATCATGAGGCAAGTGAGAATTGTGTTGTATCTGACCAGGGTAGCAATTTCTGCCTGAAAATACAAAAAAAAAAAAAAAAAAAATCAGGCATGTAGTTTTGCTCAAAGGGGGAAATCAGCCATCTAGAAAGTCAGGTTACTTAATATATTCTAATAAATAATGGGGCTTTTTAACCTCTTTCGCTCGATACTTTAAAATAAATTCTAGGTCCAAAACCTAATTTTATTAGCCTATAAAGGTGAAAAAAATTCACTGAAAATTGTAACAACCAACTTTTTTGTAACTTAATTAGATATTTACATTAAGTCACAATAATATGTGTACGAGAAAAGTGTTTTGGCATAGAGTAGGAAACCAGAATTCTGATTGGAGGAACATGAACATCTTAGAAAATTCAGTATCAAATCTTGATGAGGAAGAATGGTTAGGGTCCCACTATCCCCTCTGGGGCTAAGATGTTTAAGGGAAGAATTTGAGTCTGTTGATTCAATTTGTTTTTAGTTCAGGAAACACTGTCACACAACATAGTACCGGGATTAATGTGATTCGCTTGTATCTCTGCTTTCACATATAGTAGTTGATTTCTATACATTTTCATTCTATCTATCTCCTTTTAGTTACTTAATAACGCAGACCTGGCCAAAACAAATATGTGAAAAGTTTTATATCTTTTTTATTTTCATGCTATTTTGCTGTTACCATGTATTTGCAACATTTTTTGCTAAACCTTTGTGCATGTGCAAAGACATTTTAGAGACTGAGAAGAGGTTATTGCTCTGCACGTTTCTGTCACTATAGTTTCTCCTCGGTACATCCAAATGATATTAACCTCTTCTTGTAGTGTTCCAACAGACACACACACACTAACACAGGATCCTAGATTTTACAACACATATATCACAGACCCAAACACATCACTGAAGATCAAAGTTGAGTAAGTTGTTTATATAGGTAACATTTGTTGTTGATACTGTTGTTATTACCATAGGTTCTAACATTTACTCTTCCTATGTACTGGCACTCTCAAAAAAAAAAAAAAAGTCTACATTTAAGATATAAATTACATTACATTAAAAAGGCTGAGGAGTTATACTAACAAAGATGTCCAGCTAAGTCAATAACAAGTAGGACAGAAAACTTTGTAAATTCCATCTGCTGGAGTACAGTCACTTATCTTCTCAAAAATCACATCAGTAATTGCTCATTGAAAATCTTTCATTAAAGGAACTGCAGAAGGGCACCCTTTTATTACCTAGGTTTAGGTGGAGAATCAATTTGTAATTCAGCTATTGATAAGTAGCAAGTGTTTTAGGGAACTGAAATGGTTTCCAGACAGAAATACAGTGTCATTTCCTAGCAAAGACATCAACAGAAACATCAGTCCAAGAAATACTCATAAATAGGTACAAGAATTTGCAAATTAGAGATACTAGCAAAGAAACCTTTGACCCAGTATGCCAGGAACAACTTGTTATGCTGTATCTTCAGAGAAAGGGTCAGTATTTATGATATCTTTTAATTTTTCAACACAGTATAATTTTGAATAGGTCTGTTAGAAGATTAATCAGGGCTATTTTTTGTAAATAAATTGTGATTTGATAGACCAAATATAAAAAAAAAACAAAATAAGCAGGATAAATGTCAGACATTAGTATGAATACAAATGTTTATTATTTTATAAAAATTAGATAACTGACATTTAGGTACTTTGAAATTTTCCATCAAAATTCCCAGAAATTTTCAATTATGTACACTTAAAAAAAGTCTTGTTGAAATCTGGGAACAGGAGACCGAAGAACAATTTTAAATGCTTTTATACATTCAAGTTAAAGCCATTAAAGTTTAAAAAAATAAAAGAAGGAAGGGTTTGTAAAGAAAATTGTGGTCACTGTTAGTTTCACTGGGAACAAGATAATTTAAAAACGCTAGTTGGGATATGACAATTAAATTACTTAATCTGTTTTACAATTATGTTAAAATATGTATTGCATTTGTCAGTGCTTATTAAATATCAGGTTTTATGCTATGTGCTTTGGACAACTTTATTTTATGTAATTTTTATTACGACTTCATAAGATGGACATTTTTACACCCCTCTTAGATGAAGAATCAGAAGACTTGAAAACTTGATTTTCTCGCAACCACAAAACTACAGTATGCCAAAACCAATCTATAAACCTATATCCTGTCTAAATGTCTGCAATATTTTCTCTATATGATACCTTAAATTTTTGAACACTGGATTTTCTTATCTGAGTAGAATACTAAATAAATAAGAGATTGGGAGACAGGCTCTGTTTTCAAATTTGAACAAGATATTTGAACATGATATGAACCTTAGGTAACTAATTTAAACTTTCAAAATCTCAGTTTCTTCATCTGAAACATGAGCATAACTGTAAGTAACTCAAGAGGTTCCTGTGATTATTAAATAAAATGATTTTCTTCTTAGTGCGGTGGCTGGCAGATGGAAATATCTCAGTAAATGTTGATGGTACTCGTCATCATCATCATAATCATCATTGTCACCATTTCCTGGCCTTGGTGTAAGCATCAGCATTCTATTATGTTGTTGTTTGTTTTTCTCTTAATTTTGTATACTTCATCACATCTGAACAAGATCTTTATATGATTTCATCGTTATTATGTGTGATATTGGAAAAGTCACATAATTAATTTTTCCTCATCCAGAAAGCAGAGGACAAGTGGTATTATATCTGTTTTATCACTTTCTTTATTTGATATAGGAAACTTAACTTATGTACATAAAAGTAATTTGTAAGACAAGTTATGAAAACAAGAGAGTTTAGACCAGGTTGTAAACAAAACAAACCAAACCACCATCCTTCACTTGCTTGAATAGACATTACTAATCAATCACTGCACTCCAGCTTGCCAGCTTGGCCAAGATGTCCCAGAATTCTTCTTTAACTGAATGTTCCAGAGCCATTAACAATTAATTCAAGTTTGCACATAGGATAAAACTTATTTGTCACCTTCCTGGCCTCACATTTTAGTCTATATCACTAGGCAAGTTCATATTTATCTTACTGGCTGACTCCTAATTTTTGTTTATTGAATAAAAAAATGTCATGATCCATGGCTTCTGAATAACTACAGTTAAAATACGAAATCAAATTATCATAAGTATAATGTTGTATAACCCTTTAAATTCACTAAATATATATTTTAAACATATATTTATTTTTCATTTTAATTTTATTCTGCTTAACTAAAGTCATCAGTAATAAAAATCTAAATTAGGAGGAGCTTCAAGATGATGGAAGAGTAGGACTTGGAGATCACCTTCCTCCCCACAAATACATCAGAAATACATCTACATGTGGAACAACTCCTACAGAAAACCTACTGAACACTGGCAGAAGACCTCAGACCTCCCAAAAGGCAAGAAACTCCCCACGTACCTCGGCAGGGCAAAAGAAAAAAGAAAAAACAGAGACAAAAGAATAGGGATGGGACCTGCACCACTGGGAGGAAGCTGTGAAGGAGGAAAGGTTTCCACACACTAAGAAGCCCCTTCGTGGGCAGAGACTGTGGGTGGTGGAGGGGGTAAGCTTCGGAGCCACGGAGGAGAGCGGAGCAACAGGGATGCAGAGGGCAAAGCGGAGAGATTCCCGCACAGAGGATCAGGGCTGACCAGCACTCATCAGCCTGAGAGGCTTGTCTGCTCACTCGTTGGGGCAGGTGGGGGCTGGGAGCTGAGGCTCGGGCTTTGGTCGGATCCCAGGGAGAGGACTGGGGTTGGCAGCGTGAATAGAGCCTGAAGGAGGCTAATGCACCACGGCTAGCTGGGATGGAGTACGGAAAAAGGTCTGGGACTGCCAAAGAGGCAAGAGATTTTTTCTTAGCTCTTTGTTTCCTGGTGCACGAGGAGAGGGGATTAAGACCGCCGCCTAAACGAGCTCCAGAGATGGGCTCAAGCTGTGGCTATCAGCGTGGACACCAGAGATGGGCATGAGACACTAAGGCTGCTGCTGCAGCCACCAAGAAACCTGTGTGCAACACAGGTCACTATCCACTCCTTCCCTCCTGGGAGCCTGTGCAGCCCACCACTGCCAGGGTCCCATGATCCAGGGACAACTTCCCCGGGAGAACACATGTTGTGCCTCAGGCTGGTGCAATGTCATGCTGGCCTCTGCCACTGCAGGCTTGCCCCGCATCCTTACCCCTCCCTCCCCCCGGCCTGAGTGAGCCAGAGCCCCCAAATCAGCTGCTCCTTTAACCCTGTCCTGTCTGAGCAAAGAAAAGATGCCCTCAGGTGACCTACATGCAGAGGCGGGTCCAAATCCAAAGCTGAACCCCGGGAGCTGTGGGAACAAAGAAGAGAAAGGGAAATTTCTCCCTGCAGCATCAGGAGCAGCATATTAAAGCTCCACAATCAACTTGATGTACCTGCATCTGGGGAATACCTGAATAGACAACGAATCATGGCAAATTGTGGAGGTGGACTTTGGGAGCAACTATATATATATATATATATATATATATATATATATATATATATATATATATATATATAATTTTTTTTCCCTTTTTCTCTTTTAGTGAGTTTGTATGCATATGCTTCTCTGTGTGACTTTGTATGTATAGCTTTGTTTTTACTATTTGTCCTAGGGTTCTCTCTGTCCATTTTTTTGTTGTTTTTGTTGTTTTTAGTATAGTTTTCAGCACTTGTTAGCATTGGTGGGTTTGTTTTTTGGTTTGGTTGTTCTTTCTTACTTTCTTTTATTTAATTACTTTAAAAAAAATTTTTTAATAAGTATTTTTTGTTTTTTATTTTAATATCATTTTCTTCTTATTTTATTTTATTTTATTTTATCTCTTTCTTTCTTTCTTTCTTTCTTTCTTTCTTTCTTCCTTTCTTTCTTTTTCTTTCTTTCTCCCTTTTATTCTGAGCCGTGTGGATGACAGGCTCTTGGTGCTCCAGCCAGGTGTTAGTGCTGTACCTCTGAGGTGGGAGAGCCAAGTTCAGAACATTGTTCCCCCAGAGACCTCCCAACTCCACGTAATATCAAACAGCAAAAACCTCCCAAAGATCCCCAACTCAATGCCAAGACCCAGCTCCATTCAACGACCAGCAAGCTACAGTGCTGTACACCCTATGCCAAACAACTAGCGGAACAAGAACAAAACAGCACCCATTAACAGAGAAGCTGTCTAAAATCATAATAAGGTCATAGAAACCCCAAAACACACCACCAGACTTGGACATGCACACCAAAAAGACAAGATCCAGCCTCATCCACCAGAACACAGGCACAAGTCCCCTCCATCAGGAAACCTACGCAACCCACTGAACCAACCTTAGCCACTGGGGACAGACACCAAAAAAATGGGAACTACGAACCTGCAGTCTGCGAAAAGGAGACCCCAAACACAGTAAGATGAGCAAAATGAGAAGACAAAGAAACACACAGCAGATGAAGGAGCAAGGTAAAAACCTACCAGACCTAAAAAATGAAGAGGAAGTAAGCAGTCTACCTGAAAAAGAATTCAGAATAATGATAGTAAGGAAGATCCAAATCTTGAAAACAGAATGCAGAAAATAAAAGAAACGTTTAACAAGGACCTAGAAGAACTAAAGAGCAAACAAACAATCATGAACAACACAATAAATAAAATTAAAAATTCTCTAGAAGAGATCAATATCAGAATAACTGAGGTAGAACAATGGATAAGTGACCTGGAAGATAAAATAATGGAAATAATTACTGCAGAGCAGAATAAAGAAAAAAGAATGAAAAGAATTGAGGACAGTCTCAGAGACCTCTGGAACAACATTAAATGCACCAACATTCGAATTATAGGGGTCCCAGAAGAAGAAGAGAAAAAGAAAGGGACTGAGAAAATATTTGAAGAGATTATAGTTGAAAACTTCCCTAATATGGGAAAGGAAATAGTTAATCAAGTCCAGGAAGCACAGAGAGTCCCATACAGGATCAATCCAAGGAGAAACATGTCAAGACACATATTAATCAAACTATCAAAAATTAAATACAAAGAACAAATATTAAAAGCAAAAAGGGAAAAACAACAAATAGCACATAAGGGAATCCTCATGAGGTTAACAGCTGATCTTTCAGCAGAAACTCTGCAAGCCAGAAGGGAGTGGCAGAACATATTTAAAGGGATGAAAGGAAAAAACTACAACCAAGATTACTCTACCCGGCAAGGATCTCATTCAGATTTGAAGGAGAAATTAAAAGCTTTACTGACAAGCAAAAGCTGAGAGAGTTCAGCACCACCAAACCAGATTTACAACAAATGCTAAAGGAACTACTCTAGGCAAGAAACACAAGAGAAGGAAAACACCTACAATAACAAACCCAAAACATTTAAGAAAATGGTAATAGGAACATACATATTGATAATTACCTTAAAAGTAAATGGATAAATGCTCCAACCAAAAGACATAGATGGGCTGAATGGATACAAAAACAAGACCCGTATATATGTTGTCTACAAGAGACCCACTTCAGGCCTAGGGACACATACAGACTGAAAGTGAGGGGATGGAAAAAGGTATTCCATACAAATGGAAATCAAAACAAAGCTGGAGTAGCAACTCTCATATCAGACAAAATAGACTTTAAAACAAAGACTATTACAATACACAAAGGACATTACATAATGATCAAGGGATCAATCCAAGAAGAAGATATAACAATTGTAAATATTTACGCACCCAACATAGGAACACCTCAATACATAAGGCAAATACCAACAGCCGTAAAAGGGGAAATCAACAGTAACACAATCATAGTAGGGGACTTTAACACCCCACTTTAATCAATGGAGAGATCATCCAAAATGAAAATAAGAAAGGAAACACAAGCTTTAAATGATACATTAAACAAGATGGACTTAATTGATATTTATAGGACATTCCATCCAGAAACGACAGAATACACTTTCTTCTCAAGTGCTCATGGAACATTCTCCAGGATAGATCATAACTTGGGTCACAAATCAAGCCTTGGTAAATTTAAGAAAACTGAAATTGTATCAAGTATCTTTTCCAACCACAACGTTATGAGACTGGATATCAATGAAAGGAAAAAAATCTGTAAAAAATACAATCACATGGAGGCTAAACAATACACTACTTAATAACCAAGAGATCACTGAAGAAAACAAAGAGGAAATCAAAAAATACCTTGAAACAAATGACAATGAAAACACGATGACCCAAAACCTATGGGATGCAGCAAAAGCAGTTCTAAGAGGGAAGTTTATAGAAATACAATCCTACCTTAAGAAACAAGAAACATCTCAAATAAACAACCTAACTTTACACCTAAAGCAATTAGAGAAAGAAGAACAAAAACAACAACAACAACAAAAACCAAAGTTAGCAGAAGGAAAGAAATCATAAAGATCAGATCAGAAATAACAGTAGAAAGAAATGAAGGAAATGGTAGCAAAGATCAATAAAACAAAAACCTGGTTCTTTGATAATATAAACAAAATTGATAAACCATTCCCAGACTCATCAAGAAAAAAAGGGAGAAGACTGAAATCAATAGAATTATGAAAAAGGAGAAGTAACAATTGACACTGCAGAAATACAAACGATCATGAGAGATTACTACAAGCAACTCTATGCCAATAAAATGGACAACCTGGAAGAAATGGACAGATTCTTAGAAATGCACAACCTTCCGAGACTGAACCAGGAAGAAATAGAAAATATGAACATACCAATTACAAGTACTGAAATTGAAACTGTGATTAAAAATTTTCCAATAAACAAAAGCCCAGGACCAGATGGCTTCACAGGCGAATTCTATGAAACATTTAGAGAAGAGCTAACACCTATCCTTCTCAAACTCTTCCAAAATATAGCAGAGGGAGGAACACTCCCAAACTCATTCTATGAGGCCACCATCACCCTGATACCAAAACCAGACAAAGATGTCACAAAAAAAGAAAACTACAGATCAATATCACTGATGAACATAGATGCAAAAATCCTCAAGAAAATACTAGCAAACAGAATCCAACAGCACATTAAAAGGATCATATACGATGATCAAGTGGGGTTTATCCCAGGAATGCAAGGATTCTTCAATATACGCAAATCAATCAATGTGATACACCATATTAACAAATTGAAGGAGAAAAAACATATGATCATCTCAATAGATGCAGAGAAAGCTTTCAACAAAATTCACCACCCATTTATGATAAAAACCTTCTAGAAAGTTAGCACAGAGGGAATTTACCTAAACATAATAATGGCCATATATGACAAGCCCACAGCCAACATCATCCTTAATGGTGAAAACCTGAAACCATTTCCACTAAGATCAGGAGCAAGAAAAGGTTGCCAACTCTCACCATTATTATTCAACATACTTTTGGAAGTGTTAGCCACAGCAATCAGAGAAGAAAAAGAAATAAAAGGAATCCAAATCGGAAAAGAAGAAGTAAAGCTGTCACTGTTTGCAGATGACATGATACGATACATAGTGAATCCTAAAGATGCTACCAGAAAACTACTAGAGCTAATCAATGAATTTGGTAAAGTAGCAGGATACAAAATTAATGCACAGAAATCTCTTGCATTCCTATATACTAATGATGAAAAATCTGAAAGAGAAATTAAGGAAACACACCCATTAACTATTGCAACAAAAAGAATAAAATACGTAGGAATAAACCTACCTAAGGAGACAAAAGACCCGTATGCAGAAAACTATAGGACACCAATGAAAGAAGTTAAAGATGATACAAACAGATGGAGAGATATACCATGTTCTTGGATTGGAAGAATAAACATTGTGAAAATGACTATACTACGAAAGCAATCTACATATTTAATGCAAACCCTATCAAACTACCACTGGCATTTTTCACAGAACTAGAACAAAAAAATTCACAATTTGTATGTAAACACAAAAGACCCAAATAGCCAAAGCAATCTTCAGAAAGAAAAATGGAGCTGGAGGAATCAGGCTCCCAGACTTCAGACTATACTACAAAGCTACAGTAATCAACACAGTATGGTACTGGCACAAAAACAGAAACATAGATCAGTGGAACAGAATAGAAAGCCCAGAGATAAACCCACGCACCTATGGTCACCTTATCTTTGATAAAGGGGGCAAGAATATACAATGGAGAAAAGACAGCCTCTTCAATAAGTGGTGCTGGGAAAACTGGACAGCTACATGTAAAATAATGAAATTAGAACACTCCCTAACACCATACACAAAAATAAACTCAAAATGGATTTGAGACCTAAATGTAAGACCGGACACTGTAAAACTCTTAAGGGAAAACATAGGAAGCACACTCTTGGACATCAATCACAGCAAGATCTTTTTTGATTCACCTCCTACAGTAATGGAAATAAAAACAAAAATAAACAAATAGGACCTAATGAAACTTCAAAGCTTTTGCACAGCAAAGGAAACCATAAACAAGATGAAAAGACACCCCTCAGAATGGGAGAAAATATTTGCAAATGAAGCAACTGACAAAGGATTAATCTCCAAAATTTACAAGCAGCTCATGCAGCTCAATATCAGTAAAACAAACAACTTAATCCAAAAATGGGCAGAAGTCCTAAATAGACATTTCTCCAAAGAAGATATACAGATTGACAACAAACACATGAAAGAATGCTCAACATCATTAATCATTAGAGAAATGCAAATCAAAACTATAATGCGATATCATCTTACACCAGTCAGAATGGCCATCATCAAAAAATCTACAAACAGTTAATCCTGGGAGGGTGTGGAGAAAAGGGAACCCTCATACACTGTTGGGGGAAATGTAAATTGATACAGCCACTGTGGAGAACAGTATGGAGGTTCCTTAAAAAACTAAAAATAGAACTACCATATGACCCAGCAATTCCACTACTGGGCATATACCCTGAGAAAACCATAATTCAAAAAGAGTCATGTACCACAATGTTCATTGCAGCTCTATTTACAATAGCCAGGACATGGAAGCAACCTAAGTGTCCATCGATAGATGAATGTATAAAGAAGATATGGTACATATATACAATGAAATATTACTCAGCCATAAGAAGAAACGAAATTGATTTATTTATAGTGAGGTGGATGGACCTAGAGTCTGTCATACAGAGTGAAGTAAATCAGAAAGAGGAAAACAAATACCGTTTGCTAACACATTTATATGGAATCTAAGAAAAAAAAAATTGTCATGAAGAACCTACGGGCAAGTCGGTAATAAAGACACAGACCTACTAGAGAATGGACTTGAGGACACGAGGAGGGGGAAGGGTAAGCTGGGACAATGTGAGAGAGTGGTAGTGTATATATGGACATATATATATATACTACCAAATATAAAATAGATAGCTAGTGGGAAGCAGTCACATAGCACAGGGAGATCAGCTCGGTGCTTTTTGACCAGCTAGAAGGGTGAGATTGGGAGGGTGGGAGGGAGGGAGACGCAAGAGGGAAGAGATATGGGGATATATGTATATGTATAATTGATTCACTTTATTATAAAGCAGAAACTAACACACCATTGTTAAGCAATTATACTCCAGTAAAAATATTAAGGGAAAAATCAATCTAAATTAAGTTTTGTAGTTTCTTCTAAACTTTGGGTTGTTGGCCTGATAACCAATGTAGGAATACCTGACTGGTGTTCGTGATTATGCATATAAAATATATTGATCAATATATTTTTATATTGTCTCATTAGAACACTTCATTCTCTGCCACCTCCCAGCCACCAACTCAGGACCAAGCAAATCAATCCTTCCCACCTTCCAGATCACCACCCAGTATTCCTAATTTTCTTTATCATTTATATTTGTTTACTTGTCTTGGATAAATATTCAGGCATCAGAATCAAAAGGAGAAATTTTTAAAATACATTTTTTATATCAAGCTTCCCACCTCAAAGGATGAAAAATCACGCATTTTGTGTAGAGCACTGACAGGTACATTTTGAAAAACTCCCCTGATGATGCTGCTGCGTGCCCCTAAGAAAAGCTACCTACATAGAAAATTGAGGGCTTTAAGAAGGTAGTTAGCATTTTGCTTCTCACCTGGGAGGAGTTTAGCAAACATCAATCGTTCCCTTCTTCCCTTCTGCCCATCTGTCTTCACAAATTCCAGACTCACTGATTAGTGGTAGAAGAAATCTTCAATGCAACCCCAGAATTGTGACTGAGAAAATTGAAGCGACCTACCCAGCCTCATATATTCACTCGGTGCATTTCCCATCTTGTATCTACCTGCTGCTTGATCATTTGCCCTTGTCCACATTTTAGTGTCAAATTCATTCAGTGAAAAACTGACCTCCGACTCTTTGCAGGAATCAGGGAGAAAAATAACATCTCTTCAGAAACTGTTATGGGCTAAGTATTTCACATGAATTATAGTATCAAATTTCCATCGTGATCATATGAAGTAGATATTATCATCCTGGTATTATAGGCAAGAATACTAAGGTCCAAATAATTTATGTAATATTTCTCCTCTGGCAAATAGTAACAAAAAAATTCAGATTTTTGTTTGTCCTTACAAAATCTATGTACTTTTCACTAACTTTCACCAGACTGTGATTTTCTTCTTAATGAGATTATAAAGTCTGTATTTATACAGACTTTAGAATATAAAGGATGTTGTATTTTCAGGTAAAACCCATAGGAAGTAGTGAGCAACAGTTAGTGCAGGCTGTAAGGGAAGACTAAGCTCATGAGAAATTCTCCCTGCTTCTGCAAGAATTCTGGCCTAAGGTTATCTTTTCTGCTTGCACTGTTTTTAATTCTAAACCAATGGTTGACTTCTGTCCATAATCATAATCTTACTGGATTCCAAACCACTTTTGCAAGCCCCCAGACAAATGTTATAAACTCTCATTGTCCACTGAGAATTCCTCACTAGTCAATTTGACTTTTTCCCTTTGATTCAGAGTAAGTGATGAAAAGCAAAGAACATGATTCTGGCTCTGAAGAAAATTCTGAGAGACAGTCACATAAATAATAGAAAATAAGAGTGGTATCATGAAAATAAGTGTTTAATCTCTAATGTTCAATAATTTGAAAGAGCTTGTCAACAAATTTATATTTGACAATGTAGATGCATTTGAATACTAAAAGTCAGTCAATATGTATATACATATACACACACGTAACAAATGTATATATCACACTATATTTTTTTATGAACTTTGTATGTTCACTGTATAAAAATGTCCCTTTTTTGAATGACAATAAAGAGCTTGTTCTGTTGTTATGTATTTGGTTCTTTTTTTCCTTAACATAAAAAAAAAAAAAAATAGAACTGATGGTACTTTATTACTTACCTTGAAGAAATACTGAAGATTAATTAGATGTTCTTAAAGTAATCTTAGCTCCTTAGAAAAATAACAAAAATAAATAACATTTCAATGGAAAAAATTAGTGTGCATATAACATGCATATTTCAAATATATTCATATAGGTGATTCCTATTTGTATGTGCATGAATATTAAATCTATATTTTTATGAACATTTTTTCTCACTACACACACTTACATACATATATGGATTTACCTTTTTATTTGCTTATTTACAAAACTGAAAAACTTCAAGGAAATCCTTTGTGGATTTTGCAGCTCTTCAAGGAAATATCTATTTAAAATGTCTGCAATGTGTATTAAGGAAAAGAAATGATTTCACATTTTCTTGAGAAGAAAAAGCAATTTCACAGTGCACAAATGGCTTAGAGTAATATGGATTTTTTTCACTGTATTCTTAATTAAGAAAGATTGACACCTGTGAAGGTTTCAAGCCAACTAAAAATCCCAGATTTTAATTAGCTTTTCTAATGGTTATGTTTTCCTGTTAGAAGACATTTGCAAATCTACCAATTTCTCAGGGACAGTTGCAGAGCATAAATAATATTAATAATTATGTTTACTACCTCCATAAGTGTCATGGTATGCAGCCGTGCAGAGATAGCACTAGATTAAATAATTAAATATGGTACAGTGGCTTTTGGCATTCTCTCCTCCACCTTTATAACCTTCCTTTCTAGCTCTCTGGACTGTACATGTGACTGCCACCCACTAACACTGACCCTTGGTCCCCTTATACATGCCTCCGGGTAATCTTAACCTCTTACTGCCATGCCCCATTCATGTCAATTTTCCACCCGTTCGGACTTTCTAGCCTCTCTCTTACAAAAACTACAAACACTGTCTTCCATTATTACTTGCTATAAGCTTAGAATTTTGATAAACTGACCTTTTGTAATACTGAGATATTATATAGAAATCCAACATATTTTTTACCCATTTTATTGATAGCTGGATACTGTAGAGCATATTTCTCTTCCAAAGGGGTGTTCTTATTTTAACAGGGGGGAAGTGTTAACTCAAATAATGAATCACTGACAGTGGGATTTTAAGTACTGTCTTTCAGTCAGGAACAGATTGAGGTGACATTCAAACCTCATCTGGTAGGTGACAAGCCACTTTACATTAGTGTATAACATTTCTGAAAAACTGCAGAAGGAATAAATATCAATCTTTTATCCTATCATGAATCTCTAAGAGAATATATGACTAATCATAGGGTGGAATCTTGAGATAAATCACTACATGTGCATATATCTTTTCCAGTAAGTTTTTGCATAATTGTGTTTATGCAGGTTATACACATGTATGCAGACACACACTTGACACACACTCGTACAGGCACACGCATTCACGCATACATCCCGATATTTATTTTGGACTCAGCCTGTCTGTTCATTATTTTCAACCATTTATGTTCCACATCAAGTCAATCAATTGTATGGACTGTAGAGTGATTTAATTAAGTCATTGTGTTAGCTAAAAATAACCAACCAATGTCAGGTTTCTCACATTGTCTAAACGCAGCTATTATGTTTATACAATTAATAAACTTCTATGGATATAAAAGGGTCATCTGTACATAAATTTTACAAATTTCTTGAGATTATTTGACAAATACATTATTATTTGAAAGCTTACTTTAAATGGGATTTTGGACATTCATTTGAAAGAACAAAAGATTAATAAAACCAAAATTAATTAAAGAGAAGATGATTAAATAACATGTGTTACAATCTCAGAACCGTTGACTCTTTTCAATGAATGAGCTGTCATTCGAGAAATTCTAATAAATAACGTGTAACTGTTTCATTAAAAAGTGCAAATAATTTTTAAAAATTGTGTTGCAAAATAATTTTAAATAATTAGAACAATTAAAACAGTCTTTAGAACATATTGCATATTTGATGTAGAGTAATTTTTATATATTGAACTTTTCTTTTTCCTTTTTTTTAATGGATTCAGTGGACTTTCAGAGGCATATTTCCAGCATCTTTGGGGATCTTTATATTCAAAAGGGATACACCAAATCTATTAATTGAGTGAATAGGTATGTTCTATAGTTTGAAATTAATTTAAAAGATTCAGTGTTAGTATCAAGACGGCAGAGTCAGTGGATGTAGAGCTTACCTTCCCCCCACAAATACATCAAAAATACATCCCCATGTGGAGCAATTATCACTGAAACATAACTGGAAACTGGCAGAAGGACTCTTGTACAAACAAGGCTGTAAGAAAGATATATATGTAATCCTTTAAGAAAGGGAAACAAAGTGATTGAGTTGGGACCTGTGCCTCTGGGAGGGGACTCAGAGGAAAAAGGAGAGTAAATGTGAAGACACCCACCTTGGAGAGTAAACAGTGAGAGCCATAGACTGGGTCCTACGCAGCAGGAATGACCCCCTTGGGCTGGTTGGAGGACCACTGGGATTAACAGGAAGGCTGTGGGAAACCTGGATTATGATTGGAAGAGTGTGCATGTGCTGACTTGCCCCTGAAGAGAGCGGGGAGAGCGCTACTCTGCGGGTTGCCAGTTGCTGTGTTTCTTGCCACTGCCTCTGGCACACCCCAGCCTTAGCCAAGTGAAAGCTCTGACCCCTCTCACTCCACATCTCAGTGCAGCACTGGATCTGGAGTGGCCACAACCAGGGATAAGGCTCAATTGTGGGACACAGAGGAGACCTGGTCCCAGCATGGAGCCTGGATGGGGCAGCAGCGGCCATTGTTGGCCCTTACTGAAGCAGTACATCAGAAGCAGTCCAAATCTCAGACAGTAGCTACTCTACCACAGCTCACCCCCCCCCCCAACACACACAGAGAGTCCACGCGGGCCCCACCTGCTCTGCAGTGTGACTCCACAACAAGATGGTGGCAGCAGAGACTGGGGGCAGTGATCTGCTATAAGGGACAAACGGGTCTTGCAATCGAGGCTGCATCTGAGTGGAGCAAGGGAAATAATTGTGAGTGTCTGTCCAGGCAGAGTATTAACCTCTGTCTGCGGGCTGACATAAACTGAGATCCTACAGGCGACCCACTTGCTTCAACATTTCCCTGTTCTGCAGCAAAGGTCCCAGTGTGGGGAGGGGGAAACACACTCTTAAAGGGAACAGAGCCAGCTCAGGCTCAACCCTCAGGGCTTCTGCTCCAGCAACTTGGGATCACACCCCACCACCAATAGGGTGGTGTTGGCCACTGAGCAGAGCGGAAGTCTGCCTCACACCAGGCTCCAGCTCTAGCCCCTCCATCTCCAGCCCCAACCTTACCAATGTGATAGCTGCCAGCACTTCCTGAGGAAAGATGTGACTTGTGTCCACATCAAATCCAGCTCTCCAACCAAAGGCATTGGACACACACAGTCTGTATAGAGATGCTCCCACATAAGAACACCCCTTCAAGACTGCAAAACGTAACTGTTTCACGTAATTCATAGAGGCAGAGAAAGTTAAGCAAAATGAAAAGGCAGAGGAATTGCTCTCAATTGAAAGAGCAAAAGAAAACCCCTGAAAAACTAAATGATAAAACAGACAATTTACCAGATGAAGAATTCAAAACATTAGTAATAAAAATGTTAACTGAATTAAGGAAAAGATTAGAGGCACACAGTGAAAATTTTAACATGGAACTAGAAAATATAAAAAGACTCAATTAAAATGAACAATCCAATAGCTGAAATTAAAAAACACACTAGAAGGAATGAATATCAGACTAAATGAATGATACAGAAGAAAGCATAAGTGATCTGGAAGGTAATGGAAATCACCCAATCAGAACAGCAGACAGAAAAACAAATTTAAAAAATGAAAACAGTTTGGGAGATTTCTGGGGTAACATTAAGTATATCAACATTCTCATTGTAAATGTCTCAGAAGGAGAAAAGAGTGAGAAGGGGATTGAAAATACACTTGAGGAAATTATGGCCAAAAACATCCCACACCTGAAGAAGGAAACAGATATCCAGGTATAGGAATCACATAAAGTCCCAAACAAGATGGATCCAAACAACCCACACCAAGAGATACCATAAGTAAAATAGCAAAAATTAAAGATAGAGAAAATTCTAAAGTCAGCAGGAGAAAAACAGACTCATGTACAAGGGAATCCCCATAAGGTTATCAGCTAACTTCTTTGCAGAAACTTTGCAGGCCAGAAGGGAGTAGCATGATACATTCAAAGTGCTGAAAGGGAAAAACCTGCAACCTAGGATACTCCCTCCAGCAAGATTATAATTTAGAATATAAGGAAGGATAAAGAAGTTCTCAGACAGGCAAAAATTAAAAGAGTTTATCAATACTTAACCTACTTAAAATAAATGTTAAAGGGTCTTCTATAAGTGGAAAAGAAGTAAAAATCTATAGAAAAGGAAAAAATCAAACTAAGAAAGGTAAATATATACGATGGTCAACTAATTATATAAGCCAGCATAAAGATTAAAACACAAAAACTTGTAAAAACAACTATAACTACAATAAATAGTTAAGGGATAAACATGAAGGTATAAAATAGGACATCAAAAACATAAAATGTAGAGAAGAGGGACAAAAATGCAGATCTTGTAGAATGTGTTTGAACTTAAATGACTACCAGTTTAAAGCAAGTAATATATGAACTTCATGGTAACAGCAAATCAAAATGCTACAATAGATACACAAAAACTAAAAAGAAAGGAAAACAAGCATACTAGTAAAGAAAATCATCAAACAACAAGGGAAGAAACAGAAGAAATAAATGAACAGAGAAGAACTACAAAAACAACTGGAAAACAAGCAATAAAGTAGCAACAAGTACATATCTATCAATAATTACTTAAAATGTCAATGGACTAAATACTCTGATCAACAGACACCAGGTGGCTTATGGAAAAAGAAAAACAAGACCCTTCAATATGCTGCCTACAATAGACTCACTTCAGAGCTAAAGACATGCACAGTCTGAAAGTGAGGGATGAAAAAAGATATTTCATGCAAATGGAAATGATAAGAAAGCAGATGTAGCACTACCCATATCAGAAAAAATAGACTTCAAAACAAAGGTTATAACAAAAGACCAAGAAGGGCATTATATAATGATAAATACAGGAAGAGGATTAATATATATGCACCCAATACAGGAGCTCCTAAATATATAAAACAATAATAGAATAAAGGGAGACATTGAGAATAAAATAATAATAGTAGGGGACTTTAACACCCCACTTACATCAGTGAACAGATCATCCAGACAGGAAATCAATAAGGCAGCAGTGACTTTAAAAGACACTATAAACCATTTAGACTTAAAGATATCTACAGGATATTCAATCCAGAAACAGCATTTACACATTATTTTCAAGTGTACATGGAATGTTCTCCAGGATGTAAATTGGTTGCACCAATTTAAATTCCCACCAACGGTGTACAAGGACCATTTTCTCCACATCCTCGCCAATATTTGTTATTTGTGTTCTTTCTGATGATAGTCATTCTGACAGGTGTGAGGTGATATTTCATTGTGATTTTTGATTTGCATTTTCCTGATAATTAGTGATGTTGAGCATCTTTTCATGTGCCTATTGGCCATCTGTATGTTCTCTTTAGAAACATGTCTATTCAGGTCTTACGTCTATTTTTTAATTGGGTTGTTTGTTTTATTGATATTGAGTTGTATGAGCTGTTTATATATGCTGGATGTTAATCCATTATTGGTCATATCATTTGGAAATATTTTATCCCATTCAGTATGTAATATATTCATTTTGTCGATGGTTTCCTTTGTTGTGCAAAAGCTGTAAATTTTAATTAGGTCTCATTTGTTTATTTTTTCTTTTATTTTCTTTGCTTTAGGAGACAGAGCCAAAAAATTTTTACTGCAAGTTATGTCAAAGAGTGTTCTTCCTATGTTTTCTTCTAGGAGTTTCATGGTTCCAGTCTTAGATTTGGGTCTTTAATCCACTTGGAGTTTATTTTTGTATATGGGAGAGGTGTACAGAATAAAAGAACTGAATGTGAAGGACTGAGAGTTTAGAGCTCCTTGTGGTAATCAATTTGAAAATCCTGGAAAATGAGTGTGATAAAATAAGAAATATATTTGGCCATTGTCCTAGGTTTCTGGCACAAAACTCTTCAAACCCCTGGAATTTCCTGAGTTTTACCTTTTGTCATTCATAAAAAGACACTTTTGAGCTTATGCTAATGAGGTGACTTATGGTGGTGTCCCCTAGATAGACTCAGGATGCAGCTGGTCAACAGAAAGACCAAATGATTAGCAGGTTGGAACTTTCAGCCTCACCCACCAACCACTGGAAAGGGGAAGCAGGGAGCTGAAGATCAAACTCTATAAAAAAACTCTGGAACAACAAAATTTGACGAGATTCCAGCTTGGCAAATCCATCTACATGGCAAAAGAGTGGTGAACTCCAGTTCCATGGGGACAGAAGCTCCTGTGCTCAGGACCCTTCCAGACCTCACCCTATATACGTCTTTATCTGGCTGTTCATCTGTATCCTTTATAATAAACTGGTAAGCATAAATAATTGAGTCTCTGAGTTCTGTGACCTGCTCTAGTAAGTTCATTGAACCCAAGGAGGGGTCATGGAAACCTCCTCCCATCTATATCATCTTGGGTCAGAACCTGGTGACAGCCTGTGCTTGTAATTGGCATCTGAAGTTGGAAGGGGGTGCAGTCTTGAGGGACTGAGCTTTTAACCTGCGGGAACTGATGCTATCTCCAGGTCTATAGTGTCAGAGTTGAGTTAAATTGTAGGACACCCAGTCAGTGTCTGTTGCGGATTGGAAACTTGCTAGATGGTATTGGAAAAAGACACATAAATGGGCTTAAACAGTTTCTTGGAAGATAATGGTGGTGACATTTTCAGTAAGGAAGAAGGTGATGTCCAACAACTTCATTTGAACCTGCCAGTGAGCAAGTGGAGCTGGGAAAGGATGGTTTTACAACAAGAATTCTTGACTCTCTTTTCACTCCTTTTATAGGAAGGATACCATTACAATAGGGTTAAGATTAAGCATATCCTTGTAGTCAATGAAATGATCTGGGTGCTTGAGGAGACATGCACAGGTGTTCCATGCAAGTTTGATAAGAGTAAACGTTTTTGAAAATCTAAGGAAAAATGACACAGTTTAGTTTCTACACATTGCATGTACAAAAACCAAAGTTCATTTTATCAAGGTGTTTAAAATTTGGCAGAGTTTGCTCTGAGTTTGGTATATGTTTCCAAGGAATACACTGAACTAAAAATATTGTACAATACATATAAATAAAGGCAGTGAGACTATCAGTATCATTATGATCATCTAGTGATTGGAAAAATTTACACGCAAAAGGAAAATTTCATGGGAGAAATCTTGACGTACAATACATTTTCTTGTATTAACTAGTGTTAAATTTTTACTCTAAAAATCTACACATTAAGGGTAGGAATTTCAATAATTTCAAATCAGTGTACTGAAAAAAGCAAGTTATTTCTTTAAACCTATTTCTTTTACCACTTTTTTGGGGGAGGCCCTCAGTGTTGTCAACCATAGCAACAGCATTGTGGGTCTTTTCAGAAACATCCAATGTGTGTACAAACACACACTCACACAAATTAGTGTAATGAAAGCACACTGTTACATACATCCCGCATCTTCCTTTTTTTTTCCCCACTTAATAATATATTGGACATGTTTCGTGTTTTTTTTTTCTACTAATTTTATGTCTTTTCTGTGTGTTTATTTTACCTCTATATCATTGAATCACATGCCTTTTTATAAACCTATAAAAAGTGAGGTGAAGAAACCGGCTGAATTATTTTTGTAAATGGCTAACCAACTGTATTTACATCATTTATTAAGTTACCACTATTGTCTCTGTTAAATTTAAATGCTTCAATTGTTCTGCATTAATTTATAATTACCTGTGTCACAATACCAAGACCACACTCTTTCAATTATCAAAACTTTGCAATACTATCAATATTTGGTAGTATATGCCATGTTCGTTACTCTTAGAAAATTTTTCTGATGATTCCTACAAGTTTATTCTTCTGGATGATCATTTGTGTCACTTTATCAGCAAAGAGGTTATTTCTGGAGTATTTTGAACTATTATTAACCTAGTTAAGGGATTTTTTGAATCACAAGAAAATGCTATTTGGAAAGAATAAGAAAAGATGAAGGTGATGATGAGCTCATATTTCCCAAATTAGTGGAAGTATAGCATAGTAAATCAGGAAGAAACTACAAAGTGGTATTACAGGAGGTTCTGCTGAGAACCTTTAAGGAGAAATTTCAGAATCTCTTCAATACTCTAAAATTTATTGAAGTTTCTTCTATATGGTTTTAACTATTTGGCTAGTAGAGAAAGTAAGTTTTCTAAGTTTTCAATTCCCTTATTCAAAGGACCTGCAAAAGGAGATAATGAAGTATGAATAAACTAGGAAGAAAGAAATTAATTAGTAAGAAAGAAAGACTCTAATAATTCATAATGATGTTGTGTCACTTCTATAGTTTTAATATAAAAATTACACTTTTGCTGATTACTACTTATTTGAATCCAGTTCCCCCCTTTTTTTTTCTCCTTTATTTTACATGCAGGCCCAGTGCCTGAGATGAATTTGCAATAATTTCTCAAGTTGCCTTGCAAGATGTCCAAAATTTCTTTCTGCTTTTATAAAAAATGGAAGTCAAACTAGAAGAATATACAGTGAGTGATAAATTGATATATTTTTCATTACTTGAGAACATGGACTATTTTCTCTCCTATATATTTAGCTGTTTTGGCTTTAACCCTTTCCACTTCAATCAAAGTATAATTTTGAAGGAAGACTGTGTCTTAAGTTTTCATTGAAGACTCAGCTATGTTTTCTTTTTCACTGACTGTAACAGAACTAAATGTCCCAGCTGAGAAAACTCACTGCTTGCCACCATTTGAGGTACCTACTGCTCATAGGCATAATTGCCCATCAACCCTATAGAGATCTGTAAATGTATTTGGAAGGCCTGAAAATGAGATTGATCCAATAATAAATACCCCTAAGAAAGAAGCTGGAGAAAACACTGGAAACAAATATCCTTCTATTATCACCTCAGCATTCACTGTAGTTAGCTCCATGACAGAAAACAAAGGAAAAGGTTTTATGACAAGTGGCAGCACTTCTGACTAAATGATGGGAGATTTTTTAGTTGTACCTTTGAGAGGAAATGGATGTGTGTGACATATGTGTAATTACTCAATTATCAGAGTGTGTGTGTGTATGTGTACATGATATTGAATAGTTCATATCTTAATATATTATGTTTTAAAGTTTTAAATGCTGTCAGCAAGCCTCTATGTGGTGCACACCTCCAGAGCCAGCAAAATCATATCATCAATATTGCTATATCTCTAATAACCAGCTACATGTTGGGTAAATGCATTTCCGTTTAGAAATATCAAATTATTGGACCACTTGCTATATTGCTAATGTGAAAGGCTTGGGGGAATCTATGAATACCCTAAACTCATACTTGCCATGGAAAAATTTTACTCATCTCTGAATTATTACTTGGCCTCTGAAAATCATTATCATCATTTGGCTTCCTTGGAGAGATAATTTACCTCATATGGACAAGCACTTTCCTCCCAAGAGGGAGTAGTTTTACTAGCTTGCGCCTCATAGGATCAGAAATACTTTAATTGTTTCTTTAGTGTTGATAGCTTCTTTCAACTGGTGAGAGGACTAATCATCTTATGCAAATACCAAGCCAATGAAATAATATGATGTTTGTATTCAAAGCAATTAGGTTGCCACTTCAATTTCTGTTCTATACTAATAATTTGCAATAAGAAATCTTAGAATATCATTTGTTATCTTTTTTATTGAACCTCTAATTAATAGAATGCATTTAGTTTTTTTGAAGATTATATGTATCTACATAATACATAATATATAGTAATATACACTATATATAGACACTATATATATTAGAAAATTTATGAAGCTTAATATCTTAGTTGACACTTTAATTTCTGAAAAGGGACTCAAAGTACATAAAATTTTAATACAATTTTTAAAAACAAAATAATTTTATTTAGGAAAACAACTGACAATAAAAATAAAATTATGGGCCATATTTATCTCTTGCCTGTACAGTCCACTTTCTTTTTCTTTTCCTGGACTAGTAGCTAAATAGCTCTGTGCAAGGCTGCTAGATTATTGATTACACACAGCTCATCAATGGGTCCCAGTACACAGACACAGACATACACTCACATCTATATGCACATACAGCTGCAGATTCTGAGGTATTTTATTTTATTTTTTATTTTATTTTATTATTTTATTTTATTATTTTATTTTATTTTATTTTATTTTATTTTATTTATTTTATTTTATTTTACTTTATTTTATATTTAGTCTTCCCAAAGGTCTGGTTCTTTTTTCTATATGAAATGTACTCTCTAAATTGCCCTGGAACTCTATCTTGGGCAGCTTTATGCATCCTAAATGAAGACAGCAGGGCCCTGGCTATCCCCTAAGAACAATGTTCTTATTGCAGGTTGCAGACGCCAAGCAACAGGAGTCCTGAAGCTGCATCTGACTCGAGGTTGTCAAGCTTTACAAGCTGTTATTTTCCTGCTTCCTCACTGTCCTGGGGACTTCCTGGTTGTCCTCTTGAAGCTTTCACCATTGATTCCTGTTTCCTTACTGTGATGCTCTTCTGAAGTGACATAGGGGCTTGTACAGATTGTTCTAATGAGGGTAATGTACAGAGCTCTTACAAAGAAGATGTGTGGGGAGCAGGCAGGAAGCATCAGGGATGCCTGAATGATTTGTTTAATCTGCCTTTTCTATTAATCTACATGCTGCACGCCCTGTTCCTTTGAGAGGTTTTCAGTGACGTGTCACTGGTGTTTGGGACCATCAGATTTGTATTTATAGAGCCCTGGTTTCAGGAATAGGAATAGGAATCTACCCTTTCATTATCTTTTATTGAGACATCAGGGAAGGAAGAAAAGGGTCTTTTGTATGAATGATGCTTCTCAGTTAGAAAAGTGAGGCTAGTCCACAGGAGACATTTTCTCAATATCCCATTTCCATAGATTCCATAGATCCTGTATCAATTAGAATCATTTTATCTTTTTTCCTTTGAATTTTATGAAAAGAATACTATATGAGGGGAAGATATTAAGAATGAGAAAAGGAAGAACAGTTTCTTAAATGAAAAAGAAAATTCCTTGAACATGTCACGGTACTACTGAAAATGTACTGCAGCAATTGAAATGCAGATTCAAGTCCTGTTTTATTTATTTTAAAGCATTACAGATGCACTCAAAAGACAAGCCATCAGTCAGCAATGACAAGAGAACATGAAAATGTATAAAAATAAATTGGGCTTTAATTTTTCTTGACTAAGTATAGACATTTATCATAACTAATGTACTTATAATAGCATAGTACTCTTTTTTTTTCCCATTCTCTTTTGTAATCTCATCTATTTTGTGATGTGTCTTAAACCTAGTTAGAAAGCAATAGTCCTGGCTGTTATAAAATGGTGATATTTCTTTTGACCCATAATGGTGAAACCCACTGCAATTAAAGTTACGGCAAAAGTTTATGCAAAAACAGTGCAATGTTTTTGCTAAATAGTGTGTGAAGTCCTCCTACTTGTGATACCTAATTGCTGGTGTCATGCTCGCAACAGCAGCATCTGTGCATGCTCAACACTCTTAATGGGCAGCTCCTACAGGACTAATGTCTTTTAATTGATGGCGTTTAGCGTGGCTTTTGATTTCTCTCTCCTGTGAGAAGCTACGCCCTTCTGCTCTCCTGTCCCCAAACGAGCTGGCTCTCTGCTGGGGAACGCGCAGTACAGATGGTCAACAAAAGGTGAAGATTGCTAGGACTCTAGCTATCAGTCTCTTTTCAGCCAAGAGAAAATCTGAATTACTAATCAGCTTCCCTCTGTCCCCACATTCAGTCTTACTCTTTGCCCAAGCTGTTTACATTTGGACTTAATGCTAATCTCTCTTGTCAAATGGCTTTATCAAGTCCCATTTGATTTGAAACACACCTTTGTAACTAGCAAATCAGGGTTGGACCATTCTAGTTCCTCAGTACCCTCAGATCATTTCAAATACAAATCATTCTTTCCTTGGGGAGAGAGCTAAAGCCTGGTTAAATTTCATCTCCGGTATCATCTGAAATGAGAAGAAAAAGTACTTGAACACAATAGAACTAAATAGCAGATCACATGTCCTTCACATGAATCCAGATAGTGCATCCTCTATAGAATTGTTATCAATGTTATTATGTTTAGCTTTTCACAAATAGCACATTTGGAGTTGAGTTTTCTTAACAGTGTACCCTTAGTTCTACTTCGATAAGAAGTCAGGTACATCGGAAAGGATAAATGAAATGATATACACCTTTCAGTGTATTGACCTCACCATTTCTCTTTGTTACTAAAGACACTGTTTTAAAAATCATTTGCAACAGTTCAACACATAAGGTTGTGATCGTAAAGAAAGTCTACAAAATAGGGTATAACTTCCAGGTCTGCAGTGCTCAAAACTTCTGAGACTGGGGGCATAAAGGATAGAAGAGGGTCAATTCTGGTTTAGAAGGGGGAAGAAAATTGGCTACACCCTGCTGGCCAATTAACAAGCTTCTATGTCCTTAGTTTTAAAGACAGCCAGCAGCAGGTTTGCCTGTGTGGCCACCCAGAGGGAAGTGTCACAAAGTTCTAATGAGATGCTGTTAATTTTGAGTGATATTCAGTGCAGTCTTCTTTCTGCATTAGGGGGAAAAGAGACATAAGATTGCACTCCCTTAAATCATGATCCTAGTACTGGTTTCTAGGCAACCACAACAACAGAATGAAAAAAAAAAAATTGAGCCTTTGGAAGATTTTTTTTTCCTGAATAAAATACATGTTTTTGCTTGTTAATCAGTTTTGTTTTTTTTTTTTTTTCCACTGTGTATTCTGTAATGGGATATTTCTAAATCTGAGCTTTAAATTAAAGAAAAATCACTCAAGGTAAATGCTATGTGCTGCTATTTACTTTATGTTATAAGAAAGACCTCTTTTAAAACTACTTAATGAGATTAAAATGGTAAATTCTGTCTATATTAAGAAGTAGATATTTTTTCAGATGTATGTAAGAAGACTGTCCTTTCTTGGTAGTAAAGATTAAAAACCAAAACAATAAAAGCAGTGTTGCAAGACTAAGCAAAGAAATAAAACTAAAGCAATTAAACAGCTACTTTAACGTAAACACTTTTTAATGTTAAAAGGTATCACAGAGGTGCACAAGTAGTATGCCAGATAAACAGCACCAGTCTTTGGCTGCTGTAACAAAATACTATAAACTGGGTGCCTTAAACTGTAGACATAAATTTCTCACAGTTCTGGAGGCTGGAAGTCCAAGATCAGAGTACAGGCTGATTTGGTTTCTGATGAGCGCTCTTCTTGGCTTGCAGAAGGCTGTCTTCATACTATGTCCTCAGAGAGTGGAAAGAAAGGGCTAGATTTCTGGTCTCTTCTTAAAAGGGCACTTAGCCTATCATGGCGACTTCATCCTCATGAATTCATCTACATCTAATTACCTCCAAAGGCCTCAACTCCAAATACCACCACATCGTGGGATTAGGGCTTTACCATTTATTATAAATTTGAGGGGGATACAAATTTTCAGCCTGTAGCAATCCCTGATACTTATTTGATTACTGTCTTTTGCAATTTATTTTTATGTTAAGTGGTTTAGTCCTCAAAATAACACTTTGACATAGGAATTCTTACCTTATATTATAGGTGGGGAAATTAAGTCTCAATAATTAATTAACTTGCCCAAGTTTGGTTTTTACTTTGGGTGTTCTGATTTCTGGATCAGAGATTAGCAAAAGTAAAAACATTTAAATATTAAAAGTCAAAAGTAAACTATGCTATTCTCCTAAGTAGTCCCTGGCATTAATAGTCACAAAATAAAGGCTTTTGCATGGATGAATGAAACTATTTTACTTCTTGAGAAAGGATAACTCATACCAGACACAGTTCAGCACTTAAGGTCAACACTTGGGATAGAGATATAAACAAATAAGCCTTGTGAGAGTTCACACAGGGGGCAATGGGCACAGAGACAGATATTATAAGTTACATACAATATTCTGAAGTATATGGTAGTGCTTATTATATTATGGAAGTAAAGGAGTGTCACCTAGGCCAACCTGGGGAAGACCGAGGTAACTGGGTCAGGCAAGGTTTTAGTGAGATTCTGAAACAGCCTCAATTTCAGGACCTTATTCAAACATAAAAACAATGCTGTTTAAAAGCAACCAAGAAAAAAAAAAATTAAAAAATAAAAGCAACCATGGACCATGTGAAACATGTGGCACATTAAACTCTGAATATAATTGTATTCCAACAATACTGAAATAGTCTTTTCTCAGATCTTTTGTGAAATGAAGGAGTATTCTGAACCAAACATGTCAATATCTCTACATTTTCTTATGCATATAATAGGGAGAAATACATGTATTTCCATTGTAGAAAGAAGTGAGAACTTGTGAATATTCCAGGAAACTAATGAATTTCCCATCTTTCTCAAATGCATTCTTAATTGGAACTCTTAAAATTCTAAAGAGTTGCTTGCTATTTCTCCTTACTTGAAAGGTCTTCTACTTCCTTCATGCCAAATAAACTTCTGTTTTAATTGTAATTTTAGTTATTACATGACATTTTCCTGATGCTCTCCAATTGGCTGTGACCTGACCATCAATTTTGTAATATTTATGTAGATATATAGGAAATCCAATGAGTATATGTTTTGATTATTACTATTACATTATTACTTGCTCAAATTGGTTTTGATTAAATCAAAGTCCCTTTGCAAACAATTTACTCTTTTCCAATACCTGTTTTTTAGCAAACATATATGAAAGTTAAGCTTGGTTGATGTTTTCATATGATAACACTTTTAATTATAGAAGGACGCATACCATATGAGGAGCCAGAAACTATATTAGCAGTGAATGACTTGTTTTAGAAATGATATACTATTGCAAAGACTCACTTAAAAAGTTAGGGTTTGGTTCAAAATTCTTGATAACAAACTCTTGTGCAGAATAATTCAATAATAGCAGAGTATCTCTGTCTAAAAATAGAAAATCAATTTTTTATGTCCCAACTATGGTTAATTAGAGTTTAAAAATATAAATAATTAATGATTCTATATGCCTATTAATCCAAAACACTTTTAAAATGACCAATTTACTGAAAAAAATTCCAGTATAGAAAATAATTAATAATCATTAAAATGTTATCAAGTGCACATTAGAAAAGATGTATTTATCAGCAGCCAAAAGAGAAAAGAATCATATGGTGGTTCTATTTTTTAATGTTTTGAGGACCCTCCATACTGCTTTCCATTGTGGTGGCACCAATTTATGATGCATTCCCACCAACAGTGTACAAGGTTCCCCTTTATCTACATCATTGTCAACCTCATTGTCTTTCACTTTTTTGACAATAGTCATCAAGACATGCGTGAGGTGATATCTCATTGAGCTTGATTTGCGTTTCCCTGATCATAAGTGACATTGAGCATCTTTTCATATACCGGTTGCCATTTGTATCTCTTCTTTGGAGAAACATCTATTCAAGTCCTTAGCCCATTTTTTCCAGCCTTATTGAGATATAATTGACACATAACATGTATAAGATTAAGCTGCGCAATGTGATATGTGGTTCACGTATATATTTTGAAATGATTGCCACAATAAGGTTAGTTAACATAACCATCACTTCACATAATTAACTTTTTTTGCATTTGTGGTGAGAACTTTTAATATCTACTCTCTTAGCAACTATCAACTATACAAGACAGTATTGTTAACGATGGCCTCCACGTAATACAATACATCCCCAGAAATTATTCATCTTATAACTGCAAATTTAAACTGATCTCTGTTTCTGTAAGTTTGAATTTAGTTACAGTCCATGTAAAAGTGAGATCATACAGTATTTCAGAGTATAGTCTCTGAATTATTTAACTTAGCATAACGTATATAAGGTTCATCCATGTTGTCACAAATACAGGAGTACCTTATTTTTATGGCTAAATTATAAATATCCCATTATATAATATGTATTACTATGTATATTATATTTTATACATTTAATATATATTATGTATATAAAAATTATATATACAGTTGACCCTTGAACAAGCCGGTTTTGAACTGCACAGGTCCACTTTTATGTGGATTATTTTTCAATAAATACTACAATACTACTACAAGATCTGTGGTTGGAATATACATGGAATCTAGAAAAATGGTACAGATGAACCTATTTGCAGGGCAGGAATAGAAACGCAGATGTAGAGAATGGATGTATGGACATGGTGAGGGGAAGGGGGGTGGGATGAACTGAGAGATTGGGATTGACATATATACACTACCATGTGTAAAATAGATAGCTAGCAGGAACCTGCTGTATAACACAGGGAGCTCAGCTTGGTGCTTTGTGGTGAGCTCGATAGGTGGGATGGGGAGTGGGAGGGAGGGAATATATATATACATATAACTGATTCACTTTGTTGTACAGCAGAAACTAACACAACATTGTAAAGCAACTATACCTTAATTTAAAAAAATACTATACTGGTTTAATTACTGTGGCTTTCTAATATGCTTTGAAATCAAAAAGCATGATGCCTTCAGCTTTGTTCTTCTTTCTCAAGGTTGCTTTGGCTATCCAAAGTCCTTTGTGATTCCACATAATTTTATAATTGTTTTTGATCCAGAAATCCCACTTTTGGATATTTTTCCAAAACAATAGATGTCAGGATCTTAAAAAGATATTGGTACTCTCATTTTTTTGCAGCACTATTTACAATAGCCAAGATGTGGAAACAAAGTAAATGCCCATAGATGGATGAATAAATAAAGAAAATGTGGCATATTCAAACAATGAGATACTATTCACTTTTAAAAAGGAGGAAATGTTGCAATATGCAACAACATGGACAAACCTCGTTGACGTTATGCTAAGTGAAATCAGCCAGTCATGGAAGTATGAATAGTGCACGATTCCACTTAAAGGAGGTATCTGAAATATCCAAACTCATAGAAGCGGAGTAGAATGGTGGTTTCCAGGGAGCAGGAAGCAGGGACAAAGGGGAGATGCTAATCATTAACTATAAAGTTTCTGTTATTCAAGTCATCTTGAGATCTACTGTACAACATTGTGCCTATTGTTAACAATACGGTATGTTACACTTAAAAATCTGCTAAGAGTGCACATCTCATGTCAAGTGTGTTTACTGCAATAAAATAAAAATAAAAAAACCTTGGAAGGAATTTTAGTTCAGTGTTGAGGTTGAACTATCAGGAGAATGTATTCTGAGCCAGCCAAGCAACTCTACATGACACTGAAAATATATTTTAAAAAGTAGAGAAAAAAAGGAAGAGAACAGAATGTGAATGTTTAGACATATAGTCTGCCTCCTGAAAAAGGCTGGAAATAACTTTGTAGTAGTGTTTGGAAGACCATTTTTTCACTATATATGAACCTCCACTAAGGAATTTACTAGAAATTAGGGTTTGCTTTTTTTCTCACAGGAGCTAATACACTGAAAAAGTTCTCAGCAATAATTTAAATCATTGTTAGTAATTTGTAAATATAATAAAGTGCCATTACCTGAGTTACCTATCAAAATAAAAATTCATATTATTATTCACCCAATAATTAATTATTTTCTATTTCTCACCAAAGCAAGAATAGGATTAAAATATAAGTAGGTTGGGGGCAGACCTTCAAGATGGTGGAGGAGTAAGACGTGGAGATGACCTTCCTCCCAAAAAATACATCTACATGTGGAACAACTCCTACAGAACACCTACTGAATGCTGGCAGAAGACCTCATACTTCCCAAAAGGGAAGAAACTCCCCAAATACCTGGGTAGGGCAAAAGAAAAAAAGGAAAAACAGAGACAAAAGACTAGGGATGGGACCTTCACCTCTGAGAGGGAGCTGTGAAGGAGGAAAGGTTTCCACACACTAGGAAGCCCCTTCTCTGGCAGAGACGGGGACAGGGGAGGTTAGCTTTGGAGTCACAGAGGAGAGTGCAGCAACAGGGGTGCAGAGGGCAAAGCAGAGAGATTCCCACACAGAGGATCACTGCAGACCAGCACTCACCAGCCTGAGAGGCTTGTCTGCTCACCCGCGGGGACAGGTGGGGGCTGGGAGTTGAGGCTCGGGTTTTGGGGGTTGGCTGCGTGAACACAGCCTGAAGGGGGCTAGTGCACCATGGCTAGCTGGGAGGGAGTTGTGGCAAAAGTCTGGAACTGCCTAAAGTCAAGAGACCATTGTTTCAGGGTGCAAGAGGAGAGGTGATTCTTCCCTGTCGGCCCACAGAAGGCAGAGCACCACCTAAACGAGCTCCACAGATGGACGCGAACTGCAGCTATCAGCTCGGACCCCAGAGACAGGCATGAAATGCTAACGCTGCTGCTGCAGCCACCAATAATCCTGTGTGCAAGCACAGGTCACTATCCACACACCCCTGGGGCCTATGCAGCATGCCACTGCCAGGGTCCCGTGATCCAGGGACAGGTTCCACAGGAGAACAAATGGTATGCCTCAGGCTGTTGCAATGTCACATCAGCCTCTGCCATTGCAGGTTCCCCCTACATTCCAATTATAAATACCATACCCCTCCTTCCCCCACCCAGCCTGAAGGAACAAGAGCCCCCTAATCAGTGGCTGCTTTAACCCTGACCTGTCTGAGTGGGAACAGATGCCTGAGGGTGAGCTATGCTCAAAGGTGGGGCCAAAACCAAAGCTGAACCCCAGGACCTGGGTGAACAAAGAAGAGAAAGGGAAATTTCTCTGTGCAGCTTCAGGATCAGCAGACTAAATCCCCACAATCAACTTGATGTACCCTGCATCTGTGGAATACATGAATAGACAACAAATCATCCCAAAATTGAGGCAATAGACTTTGGGAGCAACTGTAGACTTGAGGTGTTCTATCAGAGACTGATTTGTTTCTGATTTTTATGTTTATCTTAGTTTAGTGTTTAGCAGATGTTAGCATTTGTGGATTTGTTTATTGGTTTGGTTGCTCTCTTCTTTTATTTTTATTACTTTATTTTTAAAATTTATTTATTTATTTAATTTTCTTTCTTTCTTTTTTTCTCCCTTTTCTTCTAAGCCTTGGGGCTGACAGGGTCTTGGTGCTCTGGACTGGTGTCAGACCTGAGCCTCTGAGGTGGGAGAGTCAAGTTCAGGACATTGGAACACCAGAGAGCTACCAGCCACACATAATCTCAATCGGCGAGAGCTCTCCCAGAAATCTCCATCTCAACACTAAGACCCAGATCCACCCAACGGTCAGCAAGCTACAGTGCTGGATGCCCCATGCCAAAGAACGAGCAAGACAGGAACACAAAACCACCCATTAGCAGAGATGCTGCCTAAAATCATATGAAGTTCACAGACACTCCAAAAAACACCATCAGAGGCAGCCCTGCCCACCAGAAAGACAAGATCCAGCCCCATTAACCTGAACACAGGCACCAGTACACTCCACCAGGAAGCCTGAACAAGCCACTGAACCAAACTCAGCCATGGGGGTCAGACACCAAAAACAATGGGAACTACGAACATACAGCCTGTGAAAATGAGACACCGAACACAGTAAGTTAAACAAAATGAGAAGACAAAGAAATATGCAGCAGATGAAGGAACAAGGTAAAAACCCACCAGGCCAAAAAAATGAAGAGGAAACAGGTAGTCTACCTGAAAAAGAATTCAGAGTAATGATAGTAAAGATGACCAAAAATCTTGGAAGCAGAATGGAGAAAATAAAGGAAATGTTTAACAAGGATCTAGAAGAACTAAAGAGCAAACAAACAATGATGAATGACAAAATAAATGAAATTTAAAATTCTCTGAAAGGAATTAATAGCAGAATAACTGAGGCAGAAGAATGGATCACTGACCTGGAAGATAAAATAGTGGAAATAACTGCCACAGAGCAGAATAGAGAAAAAGGAATGAAAAGAATTCAAGACAGTCTCAGAGACCTCTGGGTCAACATTAAATGTACCAACATTCGAATTATAGGGGTCCCAGAAGAAGAAGGGTAAAAGAAAGGGACTAAGAAAATATTTGAAGAGATTATAGTTGAAAACTTCCTTAACATGGGAAAGGAAATAGTCAATCAATTCCAGGAAGCACAGAGAGTCCAACACAGGATAAATCCAAGGAGAAACATGCCAAGACACATATTAATAAAACTATCAATTATTAAATACAAACAAAAAATATTAAAAGCAGCAAGGGAAAAGCAACAAATTACATACAAGGGAATCATCATAAGGTTATCAGCTGATCTTTCAGCAGAAACTCTGCAAGCCAGAAGGGAGTGGCAGGACATATTTAAAATGGTGAAAGGGAAAACCTTACAAAAGAGATTACTCTACCCAGCAAGGGTCACATTCAGATTTGACAGAGAAATTAAAACCTTTATAGACAAGCAAAAGCTAAGAGAATTCAGCATCACCAAACCAGCTTTACAACAAATGTTAAAGGAACTTTTCTAGGTAGGAAACACAAGAGAAGGAAAAGACCTACAAAAAATACCCCAAAACAATTAAGAAAATGGTATATAGGAACATACAAATCGATAATTACCTTAAATGTAAATGGATTAAATGCTCCAACCAAAAGACACAGACTGGCTGAATGGATACAAAAACAACATCCATGTATATGCTGTCTACAAGAGACCCACTTCAGACCTAGGGACACATACAGACTGAATGTGAGGGGTTGGAAAAAGATACACCATGGAAATGAAAATCAGAATAAAGCTGGATTAGCAATTCTCATATAAGACAAAATAGATTTTAAAATAAAAACTATTACAAGAGACAAGGAAGGACACTACATAATGATCAAGGGATGAATCCAAGAAGATATAACAATTGTAAATATTTATGCACACAACACAGGAGTACCTCAATACATAAGGAAAATGTTAACAGCCATAAAAGGGGAAATTGACTGTAACACAATAATAGTAGGGGATTTTAACACCACACTTTCACCAATGGACAGATCATTCAAAATGAAAATAAATAAGGAAACACAAGCTTTAAATGACACATTAAAAAGAAGAACTTAATTGATATTTATAGGACATTCTATCCAAAAACAACAGAATACACTCTCTTCTCAGGTGCTCAGGAAATATTCTCCAGGACAGATCAAATTTTGGGTCACAAATCAAGCCTCAGTAAATTTAAGAAAATTGAAATTGTATCAAGTATCTTTTCTGACCACAATGCTATGAGACTTGGTATCAATTACAGGAAAAAAGTGTAAAAAATACAAACACATGACAGCTAAATAATACGCTACTAAATAACCAAGGGATCTCAGAAGAAATCAAAGAGGAAATAAAAAATACCTGGAAACAAATGACAATGAAAACACAATGACCCAAAACCTATGGGATGCAGCAAAAGCAGTTCTAAGAGGGAATTTTATAGCAATACAATCCTACCTTAAGAAACAAGAAAAATCTCAAATAAACCACCTAACTGTATGCCTAAAGCAATTAGAGAAAGAAGAACAACAACAACAAAAACCCCAAAGTTAGCAGAAGGAAAGAAATCATAAAATCAAATCAGAAATAAATGAAAAAGAAATGAAGGAAATGATAGCAAAGATCAATAAAAATAAAAGCTGGTTGTTTGAGAAGATAAATGGAATTGATAAACCATTAGCCAGACTCATCAAGAAGAAAAGGGAGACTACTCAAATCAACAGAATTAGAAATGAAAAAGGAGAAGAAACAACTGACACTGCAGAAATACAAAGGATCATGAGAGTTTCGTACAAGCAACTATATGCCAATAAAATGGACAACCTGGAAGAAATGGACATTCTTAGAAAGTTACAACCTTCCAAGACTGAACCAGGAAGAAATAGAAAATATGAACAGACCAGGCACAATCACTGAAATTGAAATTCTGTTTAAAAATCTTCCAACAAACAAAAGCCCAGGACAAGATGGCTTCCCAGGCGAATTCTATCAAACATTTAGAGAAGAGCTGACACCTATCCTTCTCAAACTCTTCCAAAATATAGCAGAGGGAGGAACACTCCCAAACTCAGTCAATGAGGTCACCATCACCCGATAACCAAAACCAGACAAAGATGTCACAAAAAACGGAAACTACATGTCAATATCACTGATGAACATAGATGCCAAAATCCTCAACAAAATACTAGCAAACAGAAGCCAGCAGCACATTAAAAGGATCATACACCATGATCAAGTGGGCTTAAGCTCCAGAAGCCGAGGATTCTTTAATATATGCAAATCAATCAGTGTGATACATCATATTAACAAACTGAAGGATAAAATCTATATGATAATCTCAATAGATGCAGAAAAAGCTTTTGACAAAATTCAACACCCATTTATGATAAAAACGCTCCAGAAAGCAGGCATAGAGGGAAGCTACCTCAACATAATAAAGTCCATATATGACAAACCCACAGCCAACATCATTCTCAATGGTGAAAAATTCAAACCATCTCCTCTAAGATCAGGAAAAAGACAGGGTTGCCCACTCTCACTGCTATTATTCCACATAGTTTTGGAAGTTTTAGACACAGCAATCAGAGAAAAAAAAGAAATAAAAGGAATCCAAATCTGAAAAGAAGAAGTAAAACTGTCACTGTTTGCAGATGACATGATACTATGCACAGAGGATACTGAAGATTCTACCAGAAAACTACTAGAGCTAATCAAAGAATTTGGTAAAGTAGCAGGATACAAAATTAATGCACAGATATGTCTTGCATTCCTCTACACTAATGATGAAGAATCTTAAAGAGAAATTAAGGAAACACTCCCATTTACCATTGTAACAAAAAGAATAAAATACCTAGGAATAAATCTACCTAAGGAGAAAAAAGACCTGTATGCGGAAAACTATAGGACACTGATGAAAGAAATTAAAGATGATACAAACAGATGGAAAGATATACCATGTTCTTGGATTGGAAGAATCAACATTGTTAAAAAGACTATACTCCCCAAAGCAATCTACAGACTCAGTGTAATCCCTATCAAATTACCAGTGACATTTTTCACAGAAGTAGAACAAAAATTTTACAATTTGTATAGAAACACAAAAGACCACGAATAGCCAAAACAATCTTGAGAAAGAAAACAGAGCTGGAAGAATCAGGCTCCTTGCCTTCTGACTATACTACAAAGCTACAGTAACCAAGACAGTATGGTACTGGCACAAAAATAAAAATATAGATCAATGGAACAGGATAGAAAGCCCAGAGATAAACTCATGCACATATGGTCACCTTAACTTTGATAAAGGAAGCAAGAATATACATTGGAGAAAAGACATCCTCTTCAATAAGTGGTGCTGGGAAAACTGGATAGTTACATGTAAAAGAATGAAATTAGAAAAATTCCTAATGCCATACAAAAAATAAACTCAAAATGGATTAAAGACCTAAATGTATGGTTAGACAGTATAAAACACTTAGAGGAAAACATAGGCAGAACACTCTATGACATAAATCACAGCAAGATCGTTTTTGACCCACCTCCTAGGGAAATGGAAATAAAAACAAAAATAAACAAATGGGACCTAATGAATATTAAAAGCTTTTGCACAGAAAAGGAAACCATAAACAACATGAAAAGACAACCTTCAGAATGGGAGAAAATATTTGCAAATAAAGCAATTGACCAAGGATTAAATTTACAAGCAGTTTATGCAGCTCAATTAAAAAATAAAAAATAAAAAAAAAACTCAATCCAAAAATGGGCAGAAGACCTAAATAGACATTTCTCCAAAGAAGATATACAGATTGCCAGCAAACACATGAAAAGATGCTCAACATCATTAATCATTAGAGAAATGCAAGTCAAAACTACAATGAGGTGTCACCTCACACTGGTCAGAATGACCGTCATCAAAATATCTACAAACAATAAATGCTGGAAAGAGTTTGGAGAAAAGGGAATCCTCTTGCACTGTTGGTGGGAATGTAAATTGATACAACCATTATGGAGAACACTATGGAGTTTCCTTAAAAATCTAAACCTAGTACTACCATATGACCCAGCAATCCCACTACTGGGCATCTACCCTGAGAAAACCATGATTCAAAAAAGCGTCATGTACCTCAATGTTCATTGCAGCACTATTTACCATAGACAGGACATGGAAGCAGCCTAAGTGTCCATCGACAGATGAATGGATAAAGAATGTGTAGCACATATATACAGTGGAATATTACTCGGCAATAAAAAGAAACAAAGTTAAGTTATTTGTAGTGAGGTGGATAGACCTAGAGTCTGTCATACAGAGTGAAATAAGTCACAAGGGGAAAAACAAATACTGTATGCTAACACATATATATGTAATCTTAAAAAAAAAAAAGGTTCTGGAGAACCTAGAGGCAGGATAAGAATAAAGGCACAGACGTAGATAATGGACTTGAGGACATGGGGAGGGGGAAGGGTGAGCTGGGACAAAGTGAGAGAGTGGCATGGACTTATATATACTATCAAATGTGAAATGATAGCTAGTGGGAAGCAGCTGCATAGCACAGGGAGATCAGCTCAGTGCTTTGTGACCACCTAGAGGAGTGGGATATGGAGGGTGGGAGGGAGATGCAAGAAATAGGAGATATGGGGATATATCTGTATGTATAGCTGATTCACTTTGTTTTAAAGCAGAAACTAACACACCATTGTAAAGCAATTATACTTCCATAAATATGTTTAAAAAATGAAAATAAAAAAATAAATAATAAAAAGCAGTGAGCTATGAAGCCATAGAAAGACATGAAAGAAAGTTAAATACATATTACTAAATAAAAGAAGGCAATATGGAAAGGCTGCATAGAATATGATTTAACTAAATGTCATCCTGGAAAAGACAAATCTATGGAGATCATGAAAAAGGTTGGTAGTAGCCAGGGGTTGGGGTCAGGAATGAACATGGAAGAATTTTAGGGTAGTGAAAATATTCTGTATGATACTATAATAATGGACACATGTCTTTATACATTTACCCCAAACCACAGAATGTATAGCACCAATAATGAACTCTAATGTAACCTATGAACTTTGAGAGCTTATAATTTGTCAGTGTAGGCAGATCAATTTTACCAAGTGTACCACCTCTGGTAGGAGCTATTGGTAATAGAAAGGTGATGCATGTGTGGGCCATGGGGCACATGGTTAATCTCTGTATCTTCCCCTTAACTTCTCTGTGAATCAAACTGGTCTAAAAAATAGTCTTTAAAATGTTATCTTAGACATTTTTCTGTTATACTCACTTTCAGCTTGTGTACCATGTTTAAAATTTCCATTTAGGGGCTTCCCTGGTGGTGCAGTGGTTGAGAATCTGCCTGCCAATGCAGGGGACACGGGTTCGAGCCCTGGTCTGGGAAGATCCCACGTGCCATGGGGCAACTAGGCCCGTGAGCCACAACTACTGAGCATGCGCGACTGGAGCCTGTGTTCCGCAACAAGAGAGGCGGCGATAGTGAGAGGCCCGCGCACCGCGATGAAGAGTGGCCCCCACTTGCCGCAACTAGAGAAAGCCCTCGCACAGAAACGAAGACCCAACAATGCCATAAATAAATAAATAAATAAAATTTAAAAAAACAAAATTTCCATTTAAACAGCTACACTCATCCCTCTTTCTCTTAAACTACTCTCCAGCCAGTTTAAATACCAACTAGAGACTACCTTTTAACTAGCTCAATAGTCTCTTGGTTTTCACATCTGTTCTACCTTAGCTTCTGTCTTCATTTTACCTACATGTTCCTTCCTGCCCCAGAGTTTTGGGTCCTCTGGGCTCTATTCTTCTTCAATATCAAAATTACAACTTTATGTTTTGGTATTTACAATTCCAGCCACAAACTAAGAAAATATTTCCATTTATACTGTCCCTAATCCATTCCATTTTCTCAGAGTGACTTTATATGTGGCATTGATCTGCATATTCTCTTATAATTATTTTTTATGTCCTATTATTTTCTTTTTTACATTATGTTCTATCCCAAACTGTAATTACAGTTTTTCTTGAAGTTCATTAATTCCTCCTTGTGTCTGGTTGCTCCTTACATCCTGAAGCCTTTACAAATTTTCAAATTTAAATTACACAGATTAGAAAAAATGATTGCAGCTTTCTTCTCTTCCAGATTTTGAATTTCCTGAAGATAATAAACCAGTATAAAATTTCTTCACTTTTGTGTATTTAAACGTCCACCATCCTCATTCAAGCTACAGTCTACCAGGACTGTTATAATAATCTCTTATCTGGTTTCCATACTTATACTTTACTTCTTGACTGGCCCACTTCTGTTCTTGCAAGACAGTATTCATTCTTTATCAATGGCAGAAGTTGGTTGTTTGGTTGTTTGTTTGGTTGGTTTATTTGTTTACTCATTCATTTATAAAGCTCTTCTTAATTTCCCTTCAGTGTCTTTTCATCAAACATACAGTCAAATCCCAAATACTTTCCATTGTCTAGAATTCTGTACTCAATCTGATTTCCTATTTATATCCACAGATTCACCTTGTACTAATCTCTCCTCTACTCACTGTATGTTTTCTTTATGTTTCTCACACTTGCCAATCTCTTTCATGATTAGAATTTTGCTGCAGTTATTTTCTCTGCTCTTCACTCTTTGTCTTCATCTGGCTGGCTCTTCTCAATCTTCAGAGATCATATTAAATACCATGTCACTGGCACAGATATCTGTGGCCACCCTGAGCAACCACCACATATTATTTTTTATTAAACCACGTTTTTCATGTGTTCTTCAGATCTTCTTGCTTGCTTGTTGTTTATTTTTCTCTAGATCTTGTGATATGTATTTATTGATAAATTCATTTGATTAAAAGTTTAATATTTACCACCTTCTTTTCTAAATTCTGTTAAGACAGGCTTTTCTGTATCAAAAAAACCTATGCCAACACACTTAACATAGTAGGCATTCTTAACACATGTTGACTATGTTAAGTAAATAAATAAGCAAATAAATGAGTTGACAGGTTAATGGCTTAAAATGTCCCATCATCAAGTATTTCATATTCCAGTTGCCCTTGATATACTTGATCTTTTTTTTTTTTTTAATTTCCCATCCCTAGACATAGGAAAGGTGAATAAACTGGCCCTGTTTCATATGATTTGATATACACACAGGAAGTAGAGGATTTTTTACATAAGTAGTTATAATATACTTCCCCAAAACATTACCATAAGGCATCAGGACATCTTGTTTTAACAAAGTTCTATAAACATATACCCATATTTAAAATCTTCTGTCTCTACTAAGTATACCATGATGCAAAACAAGTACCATTTCTACCAATATTCCATATGTTATTAATGCTTACATATATATTCTAATTATTTTTGTAAAAAATAAAGACATGTAATACAAAGTTGCTTTAATATTATTTATGTTTTAAGCTGCCCCAAAAATATTCCAACCAAGACATAGAATAGTGTAGTTTTTATAGACGGAGTATTTGTTTCAAGGGCCATTCACTTGTTACAAAAATTACACAATTTTAGTTGTCAAAATAACCCATATAAGCAACATGATTTAAAGGGATATCTGAATCTGAGTGCCCAAACTGATTTTTTTCTAATTTATATATATTTGTATAATTTTATTTAATGTTTAGAATCCTATTTATTTTTGACACAGAGATAATAATAATAAAACAGTTGCATGAGATTTAAATGTAATTTATGTGAAAGAAGGTTTAACATGTTTATCCTATACAAAGGATAGCTAAAAATAGTCCATCATAGTTTATATAAAAATAGGTGACATGGAATAGGAATATTAATATCATTAAATGCTTATCTCAGGAATTTATTCCACATCTCAGTAGTTTCTATCTGATTGCAAGGATCCATAGGAATTATAAATGATTTCCCCATTTCTTTATGTTTCTAACAGACTGGAAACATCAAATTAGAATTCAGTCTTTTTTCTCTCCATGACTTTTAGTATCTAGTTTCCATTTGAAAAACCAATGCATTTGTCTAAACCACCAGGGTGCCTAACTCTGAGAGGAGATGGAGGCGTACACACACTAACTTTTATGTCATCTTGTCATGCTGTGGTATCTCAAGGTGCTTTGCAATAACATTAAACTTTAAAAAGTTATCTCCCGTGCTGAGTTAATTAGTTAAAATCAGATAAGTGGCAATGACAGCAAACATATCTTACATTCAGGCTTAACCCTGGAGCCAATATCAATAGATGTGGAGGAGTCCCTTGAAGCAGGTGCCTTGTAGTTCAAAGGGAGACCACCTGCTGAGACATATTTTAGCAGGGAAGATGTAAGGAGACTTGCTTTAGTTGACTTCAACTTTTGAGCAGTGAAAAGAATCCCTAGTCCAAAAAGGTAAGTCTGTATTTTGATGAGCACTGTGAGTTAAAATTATCTTAGTGGTGTGACATGAAATTTAAAATGTGCCACTGGAACAAGGCTTACATGCAGTGATGTAAGTTCTTAATAATTGGCAGCAACTATGTTTTGAATCAGTTATAATCCATTGAATAAATGAGTTAGGCTCTCCAAGAAGGAAATGTCATATGTTTTATACCTTGTAAAAAAAAGAAAAATGATGAAGACACCCCCTGAAACCATCCTAAGAACAGATAATATCCTCTATTTCTTTCTAGCTAAGAGGAGATATACTCATCAGATTAAGATAATAAAGCACAAACCCAAATTGCTTAACCTCAATAATGCTACTCACTGTTGAAAACTCTAGGAAGCCATGGAGCCAGCCTCTGTCAAGGAAGAGAACCTCAGAAGGAGCATTTAACATTTGCACAATCCCACTAAACTTTTGGAGTGACATCAGCAAGACAGTGATATGGGTCATCCCCAACTTCAGTCCCCCTCACAAGAAGACCAACAATCAACTATGCATAGACATCATTGTACAAATCCTAAAACACAGAGTCTGAAGTACACCCTGGACCAGAGACTGAGAAGGATCGCATTAGAAGAGTAAGAGGAGTGGCTACATACTGACACTAATGCCTCTCCCCCTGGTTAGCACAGCACCACACAGAGAGAAACTCCTGCGTTTACAGTTTCGCCAGTGGGCAAAAAAGAGCTCAAGGTAGACACCCAGCTTCCCCAATGTTGTGGGCCCTTGCACCTGGGTCTCACCTCACAGGAAATATAGGGCGAATATATGGGGCTTGACCACTGGAGATCAGGTTGTGACAGAGAAGGTGAGTGAGGTTTAGAGCAACCTGTGCTTACATCTTGGCAGACTGAGTTCCTACTTGCAGGAGTACCCAAGTGGCTCAACCAGTGGATTTGCACATCAGCAGAGCCAAGACTGTAGCCCTATTCTGCCAGGGAACTTGGGGCACAGTTCTGCCTCATTCAGAACAGCAAACAATAAATCTTGCTGGCCTTGGGGCTTTTTCTGCCCAGTCTGGGCAGGGAAACTAACTTATAGTTATACCTACTTCTGAGTGCAGCCCCTAGTTCCACCCAACCAGGAGCCTGGTGGGAGCTCCTGGGAAGCTACATAATGCAGTAGCATTCAAGTGATGAGTCTGGTTAGCAGTGATATTCATCTATAGCATAAGGATGATGGCCTTATTTGGCCAAGGAACTCTGAGCACATTTCTGCCTGATTCAGAATCTTAAGCAATGAGCCTTGCAGGTCTTAGAGACTGTTCTGCCACTCTGCCTAGGCAGGGAAGCTAATTCATAGCCCCGCCTATTGCTGAGTACAGCCCCCAGCCCTACCCAACCAGGAAATCTGACCAGAAAACTCAGGAATCTGTGTAGCTAAGCAGTACCTGAGTAGAGAACCTGGCCAGTGGCTGTGCCCCTCTGCAGAGCCAAGTTAGCAAGGAGCTTGATGCATAGTTCTGTCTCATTCAGGACCCCCCCAAAATGAGCCTTGCCTGTCTGGGAGTTTGTTCTGCCACCTCACCCAAGCAAGGAAGATAATTCATAGCTTTGTTTGCTGCTGAGCGCAGTCTCCAACCCTATCCAATTAGGAAACCTGGACAAAGCACCAGAAAAACTAAACAGCCTGCAGTACTCAAGCAGAAGGCCAGCCCAGTGGCTATGTCCACCTGCAGAGCTAAACTGATAACCCCGTCTGGCCAGGGAGCTTGGTGTGCAGTTTCACCTGATTTGTTTCCCAATCAGTGAGCCTTGCCAGCCTTGAGGACTGTTCTGAGGCCTTGCCAGGGCAGGGAAGCTAATTTGTACCCCTGTCCACTGTTGAATAAAACTTTTAGTCCTGAAAAACCAAGAAGCCTAACCAGAACTTACAGAAGGTCGCATATCCCATCCTACAGCTCCTATAGAGTGACACTTGACTAGTGAGCCCTGCCAAAGACTTGCCCATATTCAGAACAAAGCCAATGGTCCCATCTGGCCAGGGAATTTGGTGCATCATTCTGCCCAGTTTAGGTCTCTAAACAATGAGCCTTGCTGGCCTTGGGATATATTTTCTTTATCCCCTCCCAGGAAGGGAAGTTAATTTATAGCTCTGCCTACTGCTGAGTATGGTATCTAGTCTCACCTGACTAGGAAACCTGACCAGGGAATCTAGATAACTATGGAGCATATCCTACAGCCACACTTGAAAGGGAGCCAAGCTAGCAGTCCCATCCAACTATACCCAGTCAGCAACATCACCCCATGACTTCAGTTAGGCAGTGGTCTTACCAAAATATAGACCCTGAAAGAAAGCTCTATGTGCCCAAGGATGTTATCAGCTAACACATCCAGAACCCCAAGCTGATCTGACAGGTGAAGGACTGTCTCTATCAAAGCAAGCATGTAGAATCTGGAAGAGGAGACCACTTATTCAAATGTGCAGATACCAACACAAAGAATCAAGGATCACAAAAAAATCAGATAAACATGACTTCACCAGAGGAAACTAATACAGTTCAAATAACTGCTTCTAAAGAAATGTAGATCTATGAACTATCTGACAAAGAATTCAGAATAGTCCTTTTAAAGTAGTTTAATGGACTACAAGAACACGCAGGCAGAAAACTAAACAACATTAGGAAAACAATGCATGAACAAAATGAGAAGTTCAATGAATAGAAACTATCAAAAAACAAACAGAAATCCTAGAGCTGAAGAGTACAATGACTGAACAGAAGAATTTAACAGAGAATTTCAACAGCCAACTCAATCAAATAGAAGAAAAGTATCAGAAAAATAAAAATAAGACATTTAAAATCATCTGGTCAGAGGAGCCAAAAGGAAAAAGAATGAAAAAGAGTGAAGAAAGCCTACAGGACTTATGAAACACCATGAAAACAAACAATTTATAATATGCATTTAAGTCTTGTTCATGTCTTTCCATGTCTTGAGAGCTCATTTCTTTTTAGAATTAAATAACGTTTCATGGTCTGGAGGTACCACAGATTATTTATTTATTCACCTACTTAAGGACATTTTGGTTGGTTCCAAGTTTGGGCAATTATGAATAGAGTTGTTATAAATACCTGTTTGCAGATTTTTGTGTGGACATGAGTTTCCAACTCCTTTGGGTAAGTACCAAAAAGCACAATTGCTGGATGTTGTGATAGGAATATGTTAGTTTTGTTCTAGAATAACATTTAGTGGATAACTAATCAAAGAGAACAATACATCACTAGATTGGGAGAAATCAATATTTAAATGTCACATCTAAACCAAAAACAGGATGAACATGCTTTCTTTTTGTCATTTCGACCAGTAGGAATGTCTTTTGAACAACAGTTAAAGTCATTTGACCTAAGAGACATATAGAGAACATTCCACCTAACAGTGGCAGAATGCACATTCTTCTCAAGTGCACATGGAACATTTTCTAGGAGAAAACCTGGAAAATTCACAAGCACACAGAAATTAAACAACACTCTCCTGAGAAACCAATGAATCAAAGAAGAAATTAAAAGGGAAATAGGCATCTTGAGGCAAAATAAAATGGAAACAAAACATACAAAACTTAGGGGATGCAGAAAAAGTGGTTCTAATAGAGTAGTTTAGAGCTATAAATGTAAACATCAAGAAAATAGAAACGTGCCAAATAAAAAACCTAATGTTATACCTAAAGGAACTATAAAAAGGAGAACAAATTAAGCCCAAAGTTAGTAGAAGGGAGTCAATAATAAAGATTAGAGCAGAAGTAAATAAACTAGAGATCAGGAAAACAATATAAAAGATCATCAAAACCAGGAGTTGGTTCTTTGTAAAGATAAACAAAATGGACAAAACTTTAGTTAGACCAACCAAAAACAAAAGGGAGAGAATCTAAATAAATAAAATTATAAATGAAAGAGGAGACATAACAACTAATATCATACATATACAAAGGATCATATGAGACTACTATGAACAGCTATACAACAAAAAACTGGAGAACCTAGAAGAAATGGATAAATTCCTAGAAACATGCAACCTACCAAGACTGAATCAGGAGGAAATAAAAAACTATGAATAGACCAACTATTAGTAACAAGATTTAATTAGTAATCAAAAACCTCCCAAAAAAGTAAGCCCAGACTTCGTCCCAGCTTCACCTTCCCCCCTGTGACCTCAAGTCCGTTGTCTACATCTGAGAATTTATTCCTGCCCTGCCACTAGTTTCAACAGTAACATTTTTTTTAGATTCCATACGTATGTGTTACCATACAGTATTTGTTTTCCTCTTTCTGACTTACTTCACTCTGTATGACAGACTCTAGGTCCATCCACCTCATTACAGATAACTTAATTTTGAGAGCAGCAATGACATATATACACTACCAAATGTAAAATAGATGGCTAGTGGGAAGATGCTGCATAGCACAGTGAAATCAGCTCAATGCTTTGTGATTACCTAGAGGGGTGGGATAGGGAGGGTGGGAGGGAGGATCAAGAAGGAGGGGATATGGGGATATATGTATGCATATAGCTGATCCACGTTGTTGTACAGCAGAAACTAACACAACATTGTAAATCAATTATACTCCAATAAAGATGTTTAAAAAAATAAAATAGTACCTTCCACATGAAAAAATAAAGAAAAAGTAAAGAAGAGACAAATATAAGTCCAAGGAGGAACTTCATAAAAACCCAATGCCCTAAGGAAGGTCAAATAACTACCAAAATAAATAAATAAGCCCAGAAACAGATATGTTCATCGTGAATTTTACCAAATGTTTAAATAAAATTTAATGCCAATCCTTCTGAAACCCTTCCAAAAGATCAAAGAAGAGGGAACACTCCCAAACTCATTTTACAGGACCAACATTACTCATATAAAAGCAAATAAGGACACAATAGGGAAAGAAAATTACAGGACAGTTTCCCTGATGAATATAGGTGCAAAACTTCTCAACAAAATACTAGTGAATCAAAATTAGCAGCACATTAAAAGGGCTGTACACCATGATCAAGGGGAATTTATCCTTAGAATGCAACAATGGCTCAACATATACAAACAAACCCATGTGATACACCACATTAATCTAATAAAAAATAAAAATTATGTGAATATTTCAAAAGAAGTAGAAAAAGTATTTGAGAAAATTCAACATCCATACATGATAAAATACTCAACAAAATGGGTATAAAAAAATGTACCTCAACATAATAAAGGCCATGTATGATGACCACAGTTAACATCATACTCAATGGTGAAAGGTTGAAGCTTTTCTCATATGATCAAGACCAAGACAAGGGTGCCCATTCTCACTATTCCTATTTAACATAGTACTGAAAGTTCTAACCAGAGTACTCAGGCAAGAAAAGGAAAAAAAAAGGCATCAGAATTGGAAAGGAAGAATTGCCTGTATGTGTACATGATATAATTTTTTAAACATCTTTATTGGAGTATAATTGCTTTGCAATGGTGTGTTACTTTCTGCTCTAGAACAAAGTGAATCAGTTATACATATACATATTTTCCCATATCTCTTCCCTCTTGCGTCTCCCTCCCTCCCACCTTCCCTAATCCACCCCTCTAGGTGGTCACAAAGCACCGAGCTGATCTCCCTGTGCTATGCGGCTGCTTCCCACAAGCTATCTATTTTACATTTGGTAGTGTATGTATGTCCATGCCACTCTCTCACCCTGTCACATCTTACCCCTACCCCTCCCCATATCCTCAAGTCCATTCTCTAGTAGGTCTGTGTCTTTATTCCCATCTTGCCACTAGGTTCTTCATGACATTTTTTTTCCCTTCGATTCCATATATATGTGTTAGCATACTGTATTTGTTTTTCTCTTTCTGACTTACTTCACTCTGTATGTCAGACTCTACCTCCATCCACCTCACTACAAATAACTCCCTTTCGTTTCTTTTTATGGCTGAGTAATATTCCATTGTATATATGTGCACATCTTCTTTATCCATTCATCTGATGATGGACACTTAGGTTGCTTCCATGTCCTGGCTATTGTAAATAGAGCTGCAATGAACATTGTGGTACATGACTCTTTTTGAATTATGGTTTTCTCAGGGTATATGCCCAGTAGTGGGATTGCTGGGTCATATGGTAGTTCTATTTTTAGTTTTTAAAAGAACCTCCATACTGTTCTCCATAGTGGTTGTATCAATTTACATTCCCACCAACAGTGCAAGAGTGTTCCCTTTTCTCCACACCCTCTCCAGCATTTATTGTTTCTAGATTTTTTGATGATGGCCATTCTAATCGGTGTGACATGATATCTCATTGTAGTTTTGATTTTCATTTCTCTAATGATTAATGATTTTGAGCATTCTTTCATGTGTCTGTTGGCAATCTGTATATCTTCTTTGGAGAAATGTTTATTTAGGTCTTCTGCCCAATTTTGGATTGGGGTATTTTTTTTTTGTTATTGAGCTGCATTACCTGCTTGTAAATCTTGGAGGTTAATCCTTTGTCAGTTGCTTCACTTGCACGTATTTTCTCTCATTCTGGGGGTTGTCTTTTGGTCTTGTTTATGGTTTCCTTTGCTGTGCAAAAGCTTTTAAATTTCATTAGGTCCCATTTGTTTATTTGTGTTTTTATTTCTATTTCTCTAGGAGTTGGGTCAACAAGGATCTTGCTGTGATTTCTGTCATAGAGTATTCTGCCTATGTTTTCCTCTAAGAGTTTGATAGTGTCTGGCTTTACATTTAGGTCTTTAATCCATTTTGAGTTTATTTTTGTGTATGGTGTTAGGGAGTGTTCTAATTTCATACTTTTACATGTACCTGTCCAGTTTTCCCAGCACCACTTATTGAAGAGGGTTTCTTTTCTCCACTTTATATGCTTGCCTCCTTTATCAAAGAAAATGTGACCATATGTGCATGGGTTTATCTCTGTCTTGATTACCAAACTGTCTTGATTACTGTAGCTTTTTAATAGTCTGAAGTCAGGGAACGTGATTCCTCCAGCTCCATTTTTCATTCTCAAGATTGCTTTGGCTATTCAGGGTCTTTTGTGTTTCCATACAAATTGTGAAATTTTTTGTTTTAGTTCTGTGAAAAATGCCAGTGGTAGTTTGATAGGGATTGCATTGACTCTGCAGATTGCTTTGGGTAGTAGAGTCATTTTCACAATGTTGATACTTCCAATCCAAGAACATGGTATATCTCTCCATCTATTTGTATCATATTTAATTTTTTTCATCAGTGTCTTATAATTTTCTGCATACAGGTCTTTTGTCTCCTTAGGTAGGTTTATTCCTAGATATTTTGTTCTTTTTGTTGCAATGGTAAATGGGAGTGTTTTCTTAATTTCACTTTCAGATTTTTCATCATTAGTGTATAGGCATGCAAGAGATTTCTGTTCTTTAATTTTGTATCCTGCTACTTTACCAAATTCATTGATTAGCTCTAGGAGTTTTCTGGTAGCATCTTTAGGATTCTCTATGTATAGTATCATGCCGTCTGCAAACAATGACAGCTTTAATTCTTCTTTTCCGATTTGTATTTCTTTTATTTCTTTTTCTTCTCTGATTGCTGTGGCTAACACTTCCAAAACTATGTTGAATAATAGTGGTGAGAGTGGGCAACCTTGTCTTGTTCCTGATCTTAGTGGAAATGCTTTCAGCTTTTCACCATTGAGGACAATGTTGGCTGTGGGTTTGTCATATACGGCCTTTATTATGTTGAGGAAAGTGCCCTCTACACCTACTTTCTGCAGGGCTTTTATCATAAATGGGTGTTGAATTTTGTCGAAAGCTTTCTCTGCATCTATTGAGATGATCATATGGTTTTTCTCCTTCAATTTGTTAATATGATGTATCACGTTCATTGATTTGCATATATTGAAGAATCCTTGCATTCCTGGGATAAACCCCACTTGATCATGGTGTATGATCCTTTTAATGTGCTGTTGGATTCTGTTTGCTAGTATTTTGTTGAGGACTTTTGCATCTATGTTCATCAGTGATATTGGTCTGTAGTTTTCTTTTTTTGTGACATCTTTGTCTGGTTTTGGTATCAGGGTGATGGTGGCCTCATAGAATGAGTTTGGGAGTGTTCCTCCCTCTGCTATATTTTGGAAGAGTTTGAGAAGGATAGGTGTTAGCTCTTCTCTAAATGTTTGATAGAATTCACCTGTGAAGCCATCTGTTCCTGGGCTTTTGTTTGTTGGAAGATTTTTAATCACAGTTTCAATTTCAGTGCTTGTGATTGGTCTGTTCGTATTTTCTATTTCTTCCTGGTTCAGTCTCGGCAGGGTGGGCATTTCGAAAAATTTGTCCATTTCTTCCAGGTTGTCCATTTTACTGGCATAGAGTTGATTGCAGTAAAGTCTCATGATCGTTTGTATTTCTGCAGTGTCAGTGGTTACTTCTCCTTTTTCATTTCTAATTCTATGATTTGAGTCTTCTCTCTTTTTCTCTTGATGAGTCTTGCTAATGGTTTATCAATTTTGTTTATCTTCTCAAAGACCTAGCTTTTAGTTTTTTTGATCTTTGCTATTGTCTCCTTCATTTCTTTTTCATTTATTTCTGATCTGATCTTTATGATTTCTTTCCTTCTGCTATCTTTGGGGTTTTTTTGTTCTTCATTCTCTAATTCTTTAGGTGCAAGGTTAGGTTGTTTATTCGAGATGTTTCTTGTTTCTTGAGGTAGGCTTGTATTGCTATAAACTTCCCTCTTAGAACTGCTTTTGCTGCATTCCATAGGTTTTGGGTCATCGTGTCTCCATTGTCATTTGTTTCTAGGTATTTTTTGATTTCTCCTTTGATTTCTTCAGTGATCACTTCGTTATTAAGTAGTGTATTGTGTAGCCTCCTTGTGTTTGTATTGTTTACAGATCTTTTCCTGTAATTGATATCTAGTCTCATAGCGTTGTGGTCGGAAAAGATACTTGATACGATTTCAATTTTCTTAAATTTACCAAGGCTTGAATTGTGACCCAAGATGTGATCTATCCTGGAGAATGTTCCTTGAGCACTTGAGAAAAATATGTTTTCTGTTGTTTTTGGGTGGAATGTCCTATAAATATCAATTAAGTCCATCTTGTTTTATATATCATTTATAGCTTGTGTTTCCTTATTTATTTTCACTTTGGATGATCTGTCCATTGGTGAAAGTGGGGTGTTAAAGTCCCCTACTACGATTGTGTTACTGTCAATTTCCCCTTTTATGGCTGTTAGTATTTGCCTTTTGTATTGAGGTGCCCGTATGTTGGGTGCGTAAATATTTACAATTGTTATACCTTCTTCTTGGATCGATCCCTTGATCATTATATAGTGTCCTTCTTTGTCTCTTGTAATAGTCTTTATTTTAAAGTCTATTTTGTCTGATATGAGAATTGCTACTCCAGCTTTCTTTTGATTTCCATTTGCATGGAATATCTTTTTCCATCCCCTCACTTTCATTCTGTATGTGTCCCTAGGTCTGAAGTGGGTCTCTTGTAGACAGCATATATATGGGTCTTGCTTTTGTATCCATTCAGCCGGTCTGTGTCTTTTGGTGGGAGCATTTAAACCATTTACGTTTAAGGTAATTATCGATATGTATGTTCCTATTCCCATTTTCTTAAATATTTTATGTTTGTTAATGTAGGTGTTTTCCTTCTCTTGTGTTTCTTGCCTAGAGAAGTTCCTTTAGCATTTGTTGTAAAGCTGGTTTGGTGGTGCTGAACTCTCTCAGCTTTTGCTTGTCTGTAAAGGTTTTAATTTCTCCATCAAATCTGAATGAGATCCTTGCTGGGTAGAGTAACCTTGGTTGTAGGTTTTTCTCCTTCATCACTTTAATCATATCCTGCTGCTCCCTTCTGGCTTGCAGAGTTTCTGCTGAAAGATCAGCTGTTAACCTTATGGGGATTTCCTTGTGTGTTATTTGTTTTTTTTCCCTTGCTGCTTTTAATATGTTTTCTTTATATTTAATTTTTGATAGTTTGATTAATATGTGTCTTGGCATGTTTCTCCTTGGATTTATCCTTTATGGGATTCTCTGTGTTTCCTGGACTTGATTAACTATTTCCTTTCCCATATTAGGGAAGTTTTCAAGTATAATCTCTTCAAATATTTTCTCAGTCCCTTTCTTTTTCTCTTCTTCTTCTGGGACCCCTATAATTCGAATGTTGGTGCATTTAACGTTGTCCCAGAGGTCTCTGAGACTGTCCTCAGTTCTTTTCATTCTTTTTTCTTTATTCTGCTCTACAGTAGTTATTTCCACTCTTTTATCTTCCAGGTCACTTACCCGTTCTTCTGCCTCAGTTTTTCTGCTATTGATCCCATCTAGAGTATTTTTAGTTTCATTTATTGTGTTTTTCATCATTGCTTGGTTCCTCTTTAGTTCTTCTACATCCTTGTTAAATGTTTCTTGCATTTTGTCTATTCTATTTCCAAGATTTTGGATCATCTTTACTATCATTTTTCTGAATTTTTTTTCAGGTAGACTGCCTATTTCCTCTTCATTTGTTGGTCTGGTGTGTTTTGACCCTGCTCCTTCATCTGCTGTGTGTTTTTCTGTCTTCTCGTTTTGTTTATCTTACTGTGTTTGGGGTCTCCTTTTCACAGGCTGCAGGTTCGTAGTTCCCATTGTTTTTGGTACCTGTCCCCAGTGGCTAAGGTTGGTTCAGTGGGTTGTGCAGGTTTCCTGGTGGAGGGGACTAGTGCCTGTGTTCTGATGGATGAGGCTGGATCTTGTCTTTCTGTGGGGCACGTCCATGTCTGGTGGTTTGTTTTGGTGTTTCTGTGGCCTTATTATGATTTTAGGCAGCCTCTCTGCTAATGGATGGGGCTGTGTTCCTGTCTTAATAGTTGTTTGGCATAGGTTGTCCAGCAGTGTAGCTTGTTGGTCATTGAGTGAAGCTGGGTCTTGATATTGAGATGGAGATCTCTGAGAGATTTTCACCGTTTGGTATTACGTGGAGCTGGGAGGTCTCTTGTGGACCAGTGTCCTGAACTTGGCTCTCCCACCTCAGAGACACAGCCCTGATGCCTGGCTGGAGCACCAAGAGCCTTTCATCCACACGGCTCAGAATAAAAGGGAGAAAAAATAGAAAGAAAGAAAGAAAGAGGATAAAATAAAATATAATATAATAAAGCTATTATAATAAAATATTTTTAAGAAAAAACTTAAGAAATTTTTTTTAATTTTTTAAAATAATAAGAAAAAAATTATTAAGAAAATTTTTTTTTAATTTTTTAAAATAAAAAATATAAAAAAATTATTAGGAAAATTTTTTTTTAATTTTTTAAAGTAAAAAACAAGGAAAAAGTTATTAAGAAAAAATTTATTAAGAAAAAATAATTTTTAAAGTAAAAATACAAAAAAAAACAACAACAAAAAATGGACAGATCGAACCCTAGGACAAATGGTGAAAGCAAAGCTATACAGACAAAATCTTCCCCAGAAGCATACACGTTTACACTCACAAAAATATGAAAAGGGGAAAAATTAATATATCCTGCTCCCAAAGTCCACCTCCCTAATTTGGGATGATTTGTTGTCTATTCAGGTATTCAACAGATGCAGGTACATCAAGTTGTTTGTGGAGCTTTAATCCACTGCTTCTGAGGCTGCTGAGAGAAATTTCCCTTTCTCTTCTTTGTTCGTACAGCTCCCAGGGTTCCACTTTGGATTTGGACCTGCCTCTGCGTTTAGGTCACCTGAGGTCGTCTGTTCTTCGCTCAAACAGGACGGCTTTAAAGGAGCAGCTGCTTTGGGGGCTCTGGCTCACTCAGGTGGGGGGGATGGAAGGGTACAGACGCGGGGTGAGCCTGCGGCGGCAGAGGCCAGCGTGACATTGCAGCAGCCTGAGGCACACTGTGCATTCTCCTGGGGAAGTTGTCTCTGGATCACAGGAGCCTGGCAGTGGTGGGCTGCACAAGCTCTCAGGAGGGGCAGTGTGGATAGTGACCTGTGCTTGCACACAGGTTTCTTGGTGGCGGCAGCAGCAGCCTTAGCATCTCATGACCATCTCTGGGGTCCGCGCTGATAGCCGCGGCTCGCGCCCATCTCTGGAGCTCATTTAGGCGTCACTCTGAATCCCCTCTCCTCGCGCACCAGGAAACAAAGAGGCAAGAAAAAGTCTCTTGCCTGTTCGGTAGCTCCAGACCTTTTCCTGGACTCCCTCCCGGCTAGCTGTGGTGTGCTAACCCCTTCAGGCTGTGTTCATGCTGCCAACCCCAGTCCTCTCCCTGAGATCCAACGGAAGCCCGAGCCTCAGCTCCCAGCCCCTGCCTGCCCCGGTGGGTGAGCAGACAAGCCTCTCGGGCTGGTGAGTGCTGGTCGGCACCGATCCTCTGTGCAGGAATCTCTCCGCTTTGCCCTCCACACCCCTGTGGCTGCGCTCTCCTCCGTGGCTCCGAAGCTTCCCCCCTCTGCCACCCGCAGTCTCCGCCTGCGAAGGGGCTTCTAGTGTGTGGAAACCTTTTCTCCTTCACAGCTCCCTCTCACTGGTGCAGGTCCCGTCCCTATTCTTTTGTCTCTGTTATTTCTTTTTTCTTTTGCCTTACCCAAGTACGTGGGGAGTTTCTTGCCTTTTGGGAGGTCTGACATCTTCTGCCAGCCTTCAGTGAGTGTTCTGTAGGAGCAGTTCCACGTGTAGATATATTTCTAATGTATCTGTGGGAAGGAAGGTGATCTCCGCGTCTTACTCTTCCGCCATCTTACATGATATAATTTTATATAGAGAAAATTCTTCAGACTATACAAAAAAAGCTGTTGGATCTAATCAACATGTTCAGTAAAGGTACAGGGTACAAAATCAACATACAAAAATGAGTAGTGTTTCTACAATAACAATAAACTATTTTAAAAAGAAATAAAGAAAGCAGTCTCATTTGGCATCAAAACAATAAAATATCAATATATAAGAATAAATTTAAACAAGGAGATGAAAGATCTCTACAATAAAAACTATAAGATGTTGAAAGAAATCGCAGAAGACACAAGTATATGGAAAGATAACGCATGTTCATGAATGAAAATAATTAATTTTGTTAAAATATTCATACAACTCAAAGCCATCTATAAATTCAATGCAATCCTTACTATGGTTCCTTTGCTCTTTTTTACAGAAGTGGAAAAACCAATCCTAGAACTTGTATGGAACTACAAAAGACCATGAATAGCCCAAATAATCCTGAGTAGGAAGAACGAAGCTGGAAACATCACAATTCCTGATTTCAAACTATATTGCAAAGTTATAGTTATCAAAACAGTATGGTACTGGTATTAAAACAGACACATGGACCAGTGGGACAGTCTGAAGAACCCAGAAGTAAACTCATGCATAAATGGTAAACTAATATATGAAAAGAAAACAAAGAATACTCAATGGAGAAAAGGTAATCTATTCAATACATGGTGCTGGAAAAATTAAATATTCACATGCATAGAATGAAACTTGACCCCTATTTTACACCATTCACAAAAATTAATTCTAAATTGATTAAAAACTTAAATGTAAGAACTGAAGCCATAAAACTAGAAGAAATAGTAGCGATAATAAAAGCTTCTTGACTTAGATTTTGGCAATTTTTTAAAAATTTATGACACCTAAATCACAAGTAACAAAATAAAAGGTAAACAAGTGGTACTACATTAAACTAAAAAGCTTTTGCAGAGAAAAAGAAACAATCAACAAAACAAAAAGGCAATCTACCTGTGGAATGGGAGAATTTGGTTGCAAAACATATTCTGATAGGGGGTTAATATCCAAAGTATATAAGAAACGTATACAACTCAGTAGCAAAAAACAAATAACCCAATTTTAAAAATGGGCCAAAACCCAAATAGATAGTTTTTCCAAAGAGGATACTCAAATAGCTAACAGGTACATGAAAAGGTGGTCAACACCACTAATCATTAGCGAAATGCAAATCAAAACCACAATGCGATATCATCTCATATCTGCTAGAATGGCTATCATCAAAAAGACAAGAGATAAAAGTGCTGGTGAGAATTTAGAGAAAAGGGAACCCTCATATACTGTTGGTAGGAATGTAAATTGGTACAGCCAGTATGGAAAGAGTATGGATGTTTCTGAATAAAATTACCATATGATCCAACAATCTCACTTTTGGGTATAGATCCAAAGGAAAAAAAAAATTATTATCTCAAAGAGCTATCTGCACTCCTGTGTTCATTACAGCATTATTTACAATAGCCAAGACACAGAAACAACCTAAATATCCAATGGCTGATGAATGGGTAAAGAAAATATGTATGTGTGTATATATGTGTGTGTATATATATATATATATATATAAAATATTTATCTATAAAAATAAGGAAATCCTGACACTGAGATAATATGAATGGACTTTGAGGACATTATGTAAATGAATAAGTCAGACAGACAAAGACAAATACTGTATCATTCCACTTATATGTGGAATCTGATCAAACCAAACTCATAGAAACAGAGATCAGATTTTGTGGTTGCCAAAGGTGTGGGTTGGAGATTGGGGGAATTTGGTGAAGATGATCAAGATGTACAAACTTCCAGTTATATGAGAAATAATTTCTGGGGATGTAATGTAGACATGATAACTATAGCTAACAATACTGTTCTGTATATTTGAAAGTTGCTAAGAGTAGACCTTAAAAGATTTCATCACAAAGAGAAACATTTTCATAATTATGGGAGGTGATATGTGTTAACTAAACTTATTGTGATAATTTTTTCACAATATAAGCATATAACAAATCATTATATTGTATACTTTAAATTTATGCAATATTATACATCAAATATATCTCAATGAAATGGTGAAAATCTCCAGAAGTTCTTACTCTCATGTAGGTCTTGGACAATTATGTTTTTGATATATTTTCTTTGTTATTTCTTTTTAATTCCTCTGTAAATTGCATTACTGATCAAATTATCCACTTCCTTTCACTTTGGAAATATTATCTTACCCATTAATATCAGACCTTCACAGTTTCTTGCTTTGGCCAATAATTGTGAGCAGAAGCATTGGGAACAACTTTCAGCCAAAGTTTTAAGAACAATTACATGATTTCATCATGCCCTTGTTTCCTTTTTCCTTGAGATTTATAATGTTCCAGATACGGAACTTGCCTTTAGCCTGAGTCCAATAATGAAGATAATGTGGAACAGAAACCATCCAGTACAGGAGAGACAAAAATCTGATGAGGAAGTTGTGATCAAAGGTTACTGAGGGCTTCCCTGGTGGCGCAGTGGTTGAGAATCTGCCTGCCAATGCAGGGGACACGGGTTCAAGCCCTGGTCTGGGAAGATTCCACATGCCGCGGAGCAACTAGGCCCGTGAGCCACAATTACTGAGCCTGTGCAGCTGAAGCCTGCACGTCTGGAGCCTGTGCTCTGCAACAAGAGAGGCCGCGATAGTGAGAGGCCCGTGCACCGCGATGAAGAGTGGCTCCCACTTGCCGCAACTAGAGAAAGCCCTCGCACAGAAACGAAGACCCAACACAGCCAAAAATAAATAAATAAATAAATAAAATTTTAAAAAAGAAAAAAAAAAGGTTACTGAGATTTAGGATTTGGTTACTACTGTGTCATAACTTAACCAAAATTGATAGAAATTTTCATGCTGAAGCCACGAAACAAATAAGACAGCATAACAAACAAGTAGGCAAATACTTGAGAAGCTGGAATATACATTATAAAAAAAGATAATAGTATGGCAAAAGTTTGTAAAAGAGTACATAAGACAAGCATTTTAAAGCATGATGGATTCAAGTTATTCCACAGATTAATAGTTCCTCCTGCATTATAAGTTTCACTCAAAAATGTCAGAATTTAAGTTGAAATATCTTTAATACAGAAAACATATTTTCTTTGAGGGGGAGTGTACTTCTAGGGATGAGCATAGTAGAGAGGAAAACACTTCAAAGAGCTTCAGGAAACAATTCTCCACAGAAGACAGAATAATAACTCCACATTTGCAATTTAGGTCCATAATTGTCTTGTAAGTGTGTTCAGTAATTATATGAAGGTAAATTTAATTTTCAACATTTCAGATTTCTTACTCCTTAGCTGTTAAAGGAAGAAAGACAAATCAGAGAGAACCACTACACCTATATCACTGTCTTTTCATTAACTAAATGTCTCCTATATCTTCATAGCTACATGGAGCACTATTTCTAAAGTCACTGTATTCTAATTAGTGCAACATTAATTCTCAACACTAGAAATATAATAGAAAATTGCTATTACATACAATGAAGGAATTATTAAGTAAAGGTATGCAGGAAAAGAAAGATTTTTTTGTAGAACTGCATAATGAAAATGACATATGAAAAAAACACTTCTTTTGGCTGTGTGAAAATGCATGTATAATGTTGATCATGGAAGGAACCACCACCAAGTAGTCTGTTCACTTTGATGCTGACAAGGTATAATTTTAGAAAATCAAGTTGGAATACAATCTATAATATATAAAGTTGCTAGCTAAATCATCATTGATTAATGGTGTGACAGACAAAAGTATTTTCAAATTATTTTAAAGACAGAAGCTCTTTGAAGAAAAACATATTAAAAATTGGCAGGTGTTAGTACCAGTGAGTGATATTTGTTTTATGTTTCCTATATGCATATACCTTTTCAAGGAAATATAATACATGAGTCAAAAAGATGTAAAAGATCCAAGTGCATATTTGTTATTTAATTCTGTGCCTCTGCATCTACAGACTAGTTGATGAAGCTGATGACAATTTTGCACATAAGAATCAGTATGGGCTAAAAGGATAAAATAAGCATTGCCAACCTTCCTTTTTTTCCTTTTGGGTCTGGGAACACCAAGACCCAAAAGGAAAATGGAAAAATTTTGTCTATGGTTAGTGGAAAAATTTTGTATGATTAATATCAAAATTTTTCTATACATCAAACTAAAAAATATCAAGCATGAAGAATATGAAATTTATGTCTCACAATTTAAAATGTCTCTGGTCACCCATAAAGTTGTCAATATATTTCTGCAAAACTTAAAATTATTTTTCCCCTACTGAGTATAATTTCTCTTTATCCAACACAATGCCATCCAATTTCTCCAAACTGGACTACCAAAATCATTAACCTTAATTTTACTATGTCTCTTATGTATTCTTGAATAATTTATGTGACAATAAACATTGTCTCATATGAAAACAAACACTAGAAGAATATTGTTTTATACAAATATATGTGTCAATTTTTGATGTTCTTGAATTTTTCTAAAGTGGTGCTGGTGGGAAGATATTTGAAAATCAGAGTGAAGACTTGACACAATTTGATCTTGAAGAATTTATTTAGGTAACAGTGATAATTAAGAGACTATAATTAGAAAGCCTGAGGTAAATTTGAAAACCTGAACCAAAAAAAGTAGAGTGAGACTCTCAAGCAATCGTCATATTGGAATGCATGCAGTTGACACATAAGACAGAAAGGCTGAAGTGTCACCCTGTAATCCACTATAATACATAAATTTTCCAAGACAAAAAAATTACGTTACAAATTTCTTCCATATTTGATATAAAATCCTCTAACATGTTCACTGACACCTAGTACTTGTTGGACTCTCAATTCTCCATGGTTGTCCATCATTGATCAAGACAAGCAAGTGTCACTTATTAAAAAATTTGTCAATCATTTAAATGTTTTCCACTGCTAAATCTCTAGTACCTAGTGTATATTAGGTATTCAATAAATATTTAAAGAAGTAATGATCTTTCATTATGGGAATGCTTGGTTTGTTGATCTTCCTAATCCATTTTCACATAGATTATCTGAACCATAAACTTAGTCATATTCAATGTTAGTTCCATTCCCTAGAAATACAACTCCCATGAGAGAAGTTTTCCTTTATTCAAATTATTACATATAAGACAGGAAAAGTTAGAAAAAAATCATCCCATTTCCATCACAGGAAATAGTTACTGCTACAGCCCTACAACAAATATCTAAAATCTGAGTAGCTTTAGGAAACCAGTATATTTTAATTAAGGTTATATTGTTAGATAACAACTAAAAGGTGGTAGAATATATTAATCAATTTCTAAAAGTCATATTTACCATTATTGATAGGTTGACTATGGTACACTGAAATGCACAGAAGACAAAAAGTTAAGAAGCCAGAAGGGGGGAAAGTTGAAGTAAGAAATAAAAATATAAATAAATGACCAGGAGGATGCTTCCTTTATTGAAACACCTCTTAGCACATTTCTTTGTTTTTTCAAGTATGAATATATTTAATTCAGTTTGCCAATGCTACTTTATTTAGCTGCCTGTTTACCTTTCTGCAAAGCCTCATTACCCATAAAAACAAAGAATGAAGTTGATTAATGTGCTCTAAGTGTGATGTTAAAATTGTAATTTTCATATACGTAAGTGGATGCTTCTGCAGTATTTTGTTTGATAATTTACAGAGTTAGCACCGTCCAAACCACTAATCAGTTTCTTTTTATGATGACAGCTGCAGAAGATTCTTTTGGAATGCTAATTTTCATTAGTGCTTTCCCTTCCTGTGGACTAGATGCCTGGCTCAGAATGATTTCATCATTGCAAACTAAAGTTTTGAGAGCAAAGGCACTTGGGCTATTCATAAGTTTTCTAAGAGTACATAGAGAAAGTATTGCAAACACAAAATCTAATGGGTGAATTTCAAATGTGTAAAATGAATATAAATAATATATATAATATTGAAGGCACATGATCACAAAATTACTGACTAAAATTGCTGAAATTGATATATAAAAAGAGAAAAAGGTGCTTAAATATAGCAAAATGGCATTGTCTATCAATTTTAGAGAAAATTAAAGTAATTTATATATTTACTATTAATTTGTAAATGATAAAATTTTAATTCATTAATATGTAGTAGTTTCTACCTATACAAGTACTTTTTCATTTATTCTTGTAGATTATCATTAATCATTTTGGGCTTTTCAATCAAATTTTTTGTTTTTAACAAAATTGCTCACATTCAGTGACTGCTTCTCATGTGCTAGGGACGTCATCTCTTGGAGGGCAGCACAATTACTATCCCATTTAAAGATGAGGAAAACGAAGCACAGAATTTTGGAGGAACTTGTGATTCAGCCGAGCCAGATTTGAAGCCAAAGAGTCTGGATCCAGAGCCAGGCATCATTAGCAGGTATTAATATTAAATTTATAGAAAGAAGGCATATAATTCAAAGCAGAGATAGTAGGTGGGTTAATGCCTTGTCTTACCATGTGTGAAAAATAGAGCTTAAACCTAGATTCCTAATATCCTACTAACCCATGTTTTATAGAATTGCTTCCATTTCTCATAGTAACTCCCACTTTGCCTGAATAGCAGTATTGGTTTCTGTTAATTTGGAATTTTCATGCTTGGATGATAGTATTAACGTTTTATGTCAGTGTAAATGTTAAGTCTCCAATCAAAAGTTCTAAATATATTAACATTCTGCCTCTGTGCATAGGTATGAGGAGATAAAATGACATGCTGTCTGAGAAATTATGTTTGTACAAATTAGATATATTTTCATTTAAAAAACTTGGTATAAGGAAGACTTTTGATGTATTCTTTCCTCTTTTGAAGACTGAATAAAATATTTTATCCATAATATTAAAATAATAGTCAACCTTAGATTTTCAATCTTGACCTTTCCAGAGATAGAATATTAATATATATAATAAGGATAAATATAGTTTACAATATTGTTAATTGTAGATCTTCTTTCCTATTTTTGTCCTCAATCAGTCTAATACTGCAATTTTTAACATCTCCAGAGAATGCTAATTTACAAAAATAGGTAGTTTTCAGCAAAAACAAAATTACACAAATCAAAACGGTTACTTGACAAACTATTATCTACTTTCTTACCATACTTTTACTTTCAGGTATCCTCAAACAATTAATAACATCGAACACTACCTCCACTTTTTCACCATCCATTCTTTTATTAACTGTTTGCATCACGATTGTCCCTTTTGTCAGTCTACTGAGATGGCTCTGAGGAGTACTATCAAACTTTCACTTTCCTTGATGGCTATGCCACTATGTGACCATCTTTCTGTATTTATAAATCCCCTCTTGGTTGAAGCATAAGTTCTTTCAAAAACTCATATTTGCATTGATAGTAAAATGTACAACCAGTTATACTTCATGGCTCATGCTGGTGAATATGAAGATATCTTTAACTCTCATTTAATTATGCATATTATAAAAGACACTACCTGTGAAACAGGGGAAAATTACATAGAAAAGTAGTATTTCTAGGGTTTAAGAAACTATAATTTATTAAAAATGTGCACAGTTGAAATCCTAATTTGCATCTTTTAGGCTACTAAAAATAAAGGAGTATTGATTTTTTTTAAAAGTCCTTAAGTAAACTTTATGAAAGGGAATATTATTTTTCCCATTGTTGTCTCTATTCATTGTGCAGAATATACCCGATCACCTAAGTGGAAAATGTAGAAAGAAAAAGAAATTAGTGGAATTATAGTGTTATGATAGCATTCTACAGATACCCATAGAAACTATATGTTTTCTTATAGACCTATTAGGATATTTCAATGTTGATGGTTCCTTAGCATAGGTATTCCCTTGAGAATCACTTTTCAATGTGTTCCGGAGTGCACTGTGGTAATTTTGTAAAATTTTTTTTTTGTCACAATGATTAGGGGACACTAATGGCACTTAGTTGAGAATGGTCTGGGTGAGACAGTCCTACACAATGAAGAATATTCCTACACCCCACACAACATTTTAATGTCACACAATATTTATTTAGATTAAAACTGTTTATAATTAACTGAACCTGAAATCTAACCATTGTACATGTAAACACACAATATTTGTTCTATTAATTTTATATATGCTAAATTTTCCAGAAATGCAAAAACTGTGTAAATCCAGAAAGGACTATACACATTTGGTTTGAAACTCCTTCAAGAGTTGTTCATGATTTCAAAAGATGACATCCCCAATCAAATACCACTTGTGGTATTTGAGTCATTACAAATTTGTTTGTATCTGTCTGCATTTGTAGCTGTCAGAAATACAGTGCACAGAACTGGCTCTTTTATCTCATCGTGTAGTGAGGTCATATTTGTGTATTTGCATATTGAAATTTGTACTGTCTTATTATACATTTCTTTCCTTTCATTCCTCTTTCACACATTTAGGGCATTGTATAGATTTTACAAAATCACATGTATAGGTAGATTTTATTATCCATTATTTTTATTGCAGAGATTTTTAAAACTCATTTTACATTTGTTATTAAAAGATTGTTGAATTTGATAAGGTTGACAATCAAAGACATAGCAGAACATTCTGAAATAATAAAGTATTGATACATTTCTTATTCACAATTTTATAAATGACAAGCTGACAGAGTAGGGTAATTTGAGACATGTTTGATTTTGTTTTTTGATATCATAAGAAGAAGAGCAATGTGGCAGTGCCATTACTTCTGCTTTCGTTTTATATTCAGCTGTAATATACTGCAGTGATCTTATTACAGAAATGAAACTTTAAAAAGACCAGAGAGTGACATGGGTTAGAAAGAATCAAAAGGTTGCAAGATGGCACCATAAACAGAGTTGGAACAGAGACTATTCCTACTGATAATAGAATTGAAGGAAAAGAAGAAAAGCAAGGCCTTGATGCAAAATTGATGGCTCTAAGAAAAGTAAATAAACAACCAAAAAGACCAAAAAAAGTTCCTAAACAAGGAGAAAGGGATAAGGTATATTGACGCTATATTTATAAAAATAGAAAAAAAAGTTTATGAAGGATATATTTGTGACATATTGCTCAGAATTCATACATTTATTAAAAGCACTATATATATATTTTTTTCTGTAGAAGATACTGTGTCCTTCTTAAATTAGCTGCAGTAACACATGGGACAAGATACACACATCCTCTAACAATATTGAAACCAGAATGCAACAACTCTGCAAGAAATCTAGTCATCTCATTTATTAGGATGATTTATTATTCACTGAGCACCAACTCAATGCTTTTTATAACAGAGAAAGAAGTTTTTTTCTATTTCAGATTTTTTTAATATAAATAAAAATAAATGAAAGAATGGAATTGTCTTGAGTCTGCTACTATACCACTTATCGCTTTTCTCTAGAAATTTATCATAGAAAAAAGGAGACTTAAGCCTCTAAAGAATAAATGATTAAAACCAAGAAGTAAAGAAAATAACATAACAAGGTGAATAGAAAGAATTTAGGGGGAAAAAAAACCACATAAATTCCAGAGTTTCCAACCCAGTTTGAACACTTATTCTTTAGAGTAAATTACTACAAATATTAAATAACTTGAGTCCTTTTCTTCATACTTCTCCATTTTTTTCCATAAGTTACCTTCTAGCCCTATCTGAATGCACATTTGTATCTTCTCCTTAAATGCTTTAAGACCCGAATTAATAATTTTTTTCTTAGTAAGACTCTTTCATTTTCTACATAATCTTTGCATATTCTGCCTTAAATTACCCACAATTTATATTACATACTCATGCAAACACAAATGCTCACATACTTAAATGGAAAGTCCATTGAATTTAATATAAAATACACCTGAGAATTATTAGACATATATCTTCATGGAAATATACATTGTAACAAGATTATTGAATCACTACATGGATAATTTCTAAATGTTAAAAAATAATACCTCTGCCTTATAAAAAAATATAAATAATTCAATGAGAGCTTGCCAATTGGCAGGTAGAGTGATAAATGCTTTTCAGACATTTTTTTCATTGACTCCTTGCAGCAATGTTGAGTGATATTTATTTTTGCCACTTAATGGATGAGGAAACAGGCATGAGGAATCAAGATGTTTCTCATAGTCATGGAAAAAGTACTAACCAGGATTCAAAATCATAATTCAAACCATGTTTTTCATCTTTATTTCCTACTTCCTTCCAATAAATTCTTTCTAAAATTTACTTTTTAATAAATTTAATAAAATACAGAAAGCACAAAGTGTTAATGTAAAAACACACAATCATATTACCACACTAGAATTAACCGCTATTAACTGTTTGTTTTGGCTTTTAGTTTTACTCTAAGAAAATAATATAGTAGCAAAAAAGTTAATGGTTTCCTTAATCATCACCTCATGTCTTCTTTATCCCTTCCTAAAGGTAATAACTGTTATGCATTACTTCACATCAATTTAATTATTTCACATACATGTTACAAATATATCTATTTTGTTCTTCTTTTCTGAAGTCATTACTGTGTGTGACACTAGTATACTGTTAATTCTTCTCACGGCCACTTTTTATTTTCTTAGATTTTGAAGGGAATATCTTTTACAGAAACTGAAGAGCTCTCTTAAGGAATGTGACCAGAAGCAGGAAAATGTCATACTAGGTAATATTATACATGCCACATCCTTCAAACTAATAGGGGTCTCAGTGGAGACAATAGAAAGGCAACTAATTATCCATTTGAACAAGGTAAATTATATGTACTTCTGTGAAATCTCCATTCCAAAATGCTCATTATATTTCTTCTTAGAAAGGTATGAATGCATAGAACATCAAAGCCATACCAAATTCCATTTTATAGCCCACTGTAATAAGTAATAGCAAATGTGCAAATCAAACTCATAAAATTGTTTATCTGAACTATTTTCTCAAAAATGGCAAAGATGAGACTATAATTAAAATTTGATAAGGCCTAATATTTTAAATTATGTCTCCATGATCAAAGAAAGGCTTCACCAGAACATTTACCTTCAGAAAGGAATAAAAAGACCATAGGGACTGTATCATTATGTGAAAGCAAATGGCATGGCAGTTCAAAATGAAATTGTTTCTGTTTAATGTTTTTCCCATTTAATCGCAGCATTCTTTCTCCATTTTTCAATGCTTTGCTAAGTAGAACTGCATAAGCAAACTTTCCATAGTCAAGATACTTTGTCTTCCTTGTTTCTGGATCTCTAAAGAAATGTCTTTGCACAACAGTCTATAAATGATAGTACTACCACTACTTACAGAACTACTTAAATGATGGTTCCATGGCCCCTTGCAATATTGATGTTTTAAAGGGAGGCTGAGTAGTGCTCAGGACTAAAATATTTGATCTTCTGTGAGGACTGGGCTGTCTCCTGGGAGATTTTAACGTAGCCATTTCTGCAAATGGGAAAGCCTCTATACTCAGACAAATGCAAAAATACAAGTCTTGGGAAAAGATTTGGGGCCTTGGTGCTTATAGATATATAAAATGATATAAAACACAGAGCAAAAGGTTATAAATTCAATTTGAAGAGGTCCCAAATGTAATTCTAGATGCACAAACTAATTATAACACATGTACAATGATATAATACTATAGACTGTACTGTGTTAGAAACACATATCTCAATCCATGTGCTGAAATTTCACAACAACTTCAGGCCTCATTTTTCTTGTATTACAAGTGGGGCTAATACAGCTTGTCATCTACCTCACAAGGAATATTATGAGGATTCATGAGATCATTAAATGAAGAGTCTCCAAGTGTTTAATTTACTCTCTGGCAAGAACTCAGAATCCCATTCACCCTTGCAGGGCAGTAGTACATATTTATTCCAGAAAGAGTTAATATTTTTTCCACCCACCCTGAAAATGCTATGCTTGTTTGTGGTATGTAAATAGGTCTATTTATAATGCATTAAGAGATACTTAGGATAAGAGTTAAAATTGTATTTTAAGTAAATTAAAATAGTAAAAATCATCAGAATGGCTCCATATTACTTTGTCTCACCCTATGGATGGGAAAGTGTATTTTTAAAGATTCATAGGTATACAAATTAATATATAAAAATGTAGACCATCAGGAGTATCATTAAAAGGGCGAAGTTATACCTGAACAGTTTTTGTGTCATTTCTTGTTATCAAAGTCATTTGATTACTCTCTTTTTAACTAAACAAGCTTTTAAATAGATAACAATTATAAAGGTATTTTTGATGCATTATTTAAAATCAATGTCAAATTTCAAGCTAAGGGATGACATAGTCCTTTTTATAATCTTATAAAATAAATTCTCACTCTTTGATATAATAAATATCTTGAAAACATAAAGGCTCGTAGAAATGTTCTGAGATGTTCAGAAGTGATTATTATGAGTGTTTAATGAAGCTTGCTTTATTGAGCACATATCGGTCACCATGCTAGGAACTTTCACATGAGGGCAAATGGCTCCATGACAATCAGGCATGATAGACATGGTCCTTAGGGATGTTCCATGCTGGGACAAAATATCAGTGATACCCATAACTGATGGGAACACAAGCCTGTAAGATTCTGACACCTGTGTTCTTATCACAATGCCAGACTGCTTCTCCCAGAAAAGCCTAAATAAACAAACAAAAAATTTAGATCTGTCTCAAACAGGAGAGAAGTTTTGCATAATCTTGTGTGGTAACTAATTTTCTCTGGAAAAAAAGTAAATTTTTTTGTATTTGGTTTTGATAACAAAAGTCAAAAAGAAAGAGAAAAGAAATCAACTGTTGGCAAAAGACTTAAAGCACAAAGAGACAAAATGAAAAATAGAAGGAAAACCTGCTATTGATATTCACACAAATAAAAATATTTTATAGGAGTGTATCACAAATTTGACATTAACTATGTAATTCATAGTGTGACTGTCATCTTCCAGTTAAGCAAGTATTTCATAAAATCAATTAATCTGTACTGTTGAGGGGCTCTGTAGAATATTTGGGACAGATAATAATAGGTGAAAATGTAGCTGAAATAGAATTATGTCTTTCTTCCCAAACTTTACTATTTCTGAAATTGACTCAATTTCAACATTCTAGGCTTTGATATAAAATCATGTTTTTTTACACATGGGCATAAACTAACCAAAATCACTTTCAGCAAATTTGGAAGTATCAGTAGTCATTAAATTAATAATAAAGGTTAAACTTCTTTAAAAACATACCAGTTTTTCTGATCATTACTGCAAATAAAGACTTGCAATTTTTAATCTGCAGACATGTATATTCAAATAAATCAAATGGATTTTTAATATTGTATAACTCTAATTTATGAGATAGTATGCCTTAATAGGAAAGATACTATTTAGGACCCCTGGATTCTAGTATAATTTTGCCAAATCTGTAAAAACCTGGTTAAAAATCATAATTGCTACTCTTGCAAATCTCCCCACCAAACAAGGAAAATAGACTAAATAATTTTCAAAATTACTTAGCAAAAATAAAGAAAAGCTGTTTGCTATATATGCAAAAATATTTGATTTTCTCAAATTTGTAAGCTTCTTTGTATTTCATTTTGAGAATTAAAAAAAAACACTTATTGATAGTGCATATATCATTACCATCTTTAATACTTTTGCTTTCTTCATTCAATATTTTCACGTAGTTGATCAGCAAATAGATTTTACGCTATTATTAAAACAAAATACAAATTTCTGGTGTTTTTGTCTCTACAATAATGGGATGGCATGTGAACAGAAGTATGCTAATACCCAGCTCTTACAGCCATGGCATATAGAAAAAAGAGAGTCCTTTTTCTTTATGTATAGCTTTATATTTTTGCTGCCAGGGATTTATAGTTGAACATAATGTAGCACCATGGTATGAGCAAAGTTAAACAGGGAAAAAGGAAAACCGAGATTCATATTAGAAAAGGAAAAAACTCCCAAGAATTATATCAAGGATCTTTCCCTGCCATTTTCCCATCTCCCAGTTAAAGCCCAGACCCATACTACAGGCAATCACAGCAATTCCTCCAGGACCACAGTCTATTATTCCTTATTTTTTAATTATTTTTTTTAATTGGAGGATAGTTTATTTACAATGTTGTGTTAGTTTCTGCTGTACAGCAAAGTGAGTCAGTTATACATACACATATATTCACTCTTTTAGGTCATTACAATGTACTGAATAGAGTTCCCTGTGCTATTCACTATGTTCTTATTAGTTATCTATTCTATACATAATAATGTGTATATGTCAATCCCAATCTCCCAATTTATCCCTCCCCCTGCCTTCCCCCCGGTAACCACAAGTTTATTTTCTACATCTGTGACTCAACTTATGTTTTGTAAATAAGTTCATTTGTACCATTTCTTCAGATTCCACATATAAGTGATATCATATTTGTCTTTCTCTATCTGACTTACTTCACTCAGTATGACAATCCATGTAGCTGCAAATGGCATTATTTTATTCTTTTTTATGGCTGAGTAATATTCCATTGTGTATATGTACCACATCTTCTTTATCCATTCCTCCATCAACGGACATTTAGGTTGCTTCAATATCCTGGCTATTGTATATAGTGTGCAATGACATTGGGGTACATGTATCTTTTCAAATTATGGTTTTCTCTGGATATATGCCCAAGAGTGGGAATGCTGGATCATATGGTAGCTCTATTTTTAGTTTGTCATTCTAACCAGTATGAGGATATACCTCACTGTGCTTTTGATTTGCATTTCTCTAATAATTAGTGACGTTGAGCATCTTTTTTCATGTGCCTCTTTGCCATCTGTATGTCTTCTTTGGAGAAATGTCTATTTAGATCTTCTGCCCATTTTTTGATTGGGTTGTTTGTTTTTTTTGATATTGAGCTGCATGGGTTTTTTGTATATTTTGGAGATTAATCCCTTGTTGGTCTCTTTGCTTGCAAATATTTCTCCCATTCTGTGGGTTTTCTTTTCATTTCATTGATGGTTTCCAAGAATAAAATACCTAGGAATAGACCTACCTAAGGAGACAAAAGACATTTACTCAGAAAACTATAAGATACTGATGAAAAAAATCAAAGATGATACAAACAGATGGAGAGATATACCATGTTCTTGGAAGAATTCTTGGATTGGAAGAATCAATATTGTCAAAATGACTATACTACCCAAAGCAATCTACAGATTCATTGCAATCTCTATCAAATTACCAACAGCAATTTTTCAGAGAATTAGAACAAAAATGTTTACAATGTGTACGGAAACACAAAAGACCTCGACTAGCCAAGGCAATGTTGAGAAAGAAAAATGGAGCTGGAGGAATCAGGCTCCCTGACTTCAGACTATACTACAAAGCTACAGTAATCAAAATAGTATTGTACTGGCACAAAAACAGAAATACAGATCAATGGAACAGGATAGAAAGTCCAGAGATTAAATCCACGCAACTATGGTCACCTAATCTTTGTCGTACAAAGGAGGCAAGAATATACAATGGAGAAAAGACAGCCTCTTCTGTAAGTGGTGCTGGGAAAACTGGACCTTTACATGTAAAATAATAAATTAAAACATTCTCTAACACCATACAGCAAAACAAACTCAAAGTGGATTAAAGACCTAAATGTAAGACTGGATACTATAAAACTCTTAGAGGAAAACATAGGCAGAACACTCTCTGACATAAATCGCAGCAAGACCTTTCTTGATCCACCTCCTAGAAAATAAAATGAAAATAAAAACAAAAATAAATAAAAGGGATTTAATTAAACTTATAAGCTTTTGAAGTCTAGTTTATACTCAAATAGTAAATGATTATTTGATTAACACCTGTCTTCTCTATTAGACTAGGAGCAAGTGTGTCTTTTTTCTTTTTGTTCTACCTCCAGTAATTTACCAAATCAGCAAGTGCACTGTAGGCATGGAATATTTATTAAATTATTTTAAAGTGAAATCAATATGCAGAGAAACCTAACTTAATGTTATACAACCTGTTAATAGAGCCTATTCTATCTACATAATGTGCTAAAATGAAAGCAATGTCCAGATATAAACAGCTCCATATTTTCTTTCTTTTTGATACTAATTTATGAGATGAAAATTTTATTTATTGAACTGAAGAGTTCACCCAATTCTTGTTCTCCAAACACCATTCTGATTAAATCGAATTCATGCCTCAACTTAAGGAAGTACACTTGTATGCTCAGATATCTTTGTAGTCTAGGAAATGAAATTAGAAAGAATGCTCATTGTATATCGCAGTATATGTAGTTACTGCCTCCAAATATATTGATAACATCAATGCTATACTAACATGATTTAACCTCTTAGTTATACATATTTACTTTTCTATATCTGAAATGCAAAAAAAATAATAAAATAAGCATGGTGACTCAAGAAAATACTCAATATATCCATGGAATTGTGTTTGTAGAGTGTACATTAGTCGACATATATTTTCTCTCCATTTTTCATCTCTAGCTCCTCTGCATGATCTTCATTCCTAGAAATGACAACCATGGCCAGTGACAGCTCTAGACTTACATGGGCCCTGATGGGGAAGTTCTGAAATGAAGAGAGCACTTGCCTTAGGTATGTCTAGATGATGTCTTGGAGATGACTCCTTGTGGCTGCAACTCTGAGCTACTTTATTGTGGTCAAGTGAGATCAGATTTCCAGCTCCTTGGGAGAAAAGGAAGGCTCATGGGACTGGAAAACAGCTGTTCCCGAAAGATAAAGTTGTCCAAAGGATTAAAGAAAGAAAAAGGTGTCTTCTTCCAAGGGCTTTTTTTTTTTTCTTAAGAAAAAATAATAGTAATAAAGTTTTTGCCCTTTTCTGTACACTTTCACCAGAGGACTGAGCCATTATAAACATATGTAAAGACAGAACACCTTTCTTATATGATTTTATTTTTATAAAATAATTGTGTTGTTGCTGGTCTTAAGAGAGTCTGGGAAGGAGTTAGGAAGAGCCAACTATATAAAAAGCCATGCCATCCCTAAGTTCAATTTTTGAGTTTATTTTCAAAAAGAAGAGAATATTTTTTTATGCACTATGCTTACATTAAAAACAAGTGACAGTCCAGTACAATAATCTCCATTTAGTCAATTGGATTTTTTGTTGAGAGGGTCATTGTTGAGGAAAAGTGGAAGGAGTCAGAACACCTCAAATCATTTCTTCACACAGAGTATGTGTAGATGATATTGGTCACTGTTGCTCTCACAGAATGTGATGCCCATTGGAAGTCTAAGTCAATGGATAATATTGTGTAAGATCTACAGTGGGCTCTAGAATGCAATACCAATGAATAGGAATTCCACGGGGTTCTTCTTAACAAGCAGAAGTTTTTTCTCCTTAAATTTCAGCCTCTTGGCTCTGAAAAGTAGTTAGGATTGCCTTTCAAAATAGCAAATTAGGCATGTATATATATATTTCTTCCAGCTTCACAGAATAGTAGTTTTAAAAGGAGTTAATAAACTTCTACTCTTATTTTCTTATGTTCAGAATAGACTGTGTTCTCCATGCTTTACAGGCAACATATTCTGTCTATTCATTATCTCCAGTAAAAATGATAAAAAAATAATTGAAAATTTCTATCATAAAAATATACATTTCACTGTATTTCTTTCACATTATATCATGAAATATGTTAGTATTAAAAATGTTCCTATAAGCCAGAGAGTACTTATATGAAATTTTGTCACATACAATATGTAACAGATGTCTGATTTGAGTGTTCTATTAATAAAGAGAGCCAGAAATGATCTGCTCTATAGTGTATTACACCAGAAGCTAGAAAACGTAGACTCTTAAGTCCTTGGCTCTGCTGCTGACTATTAAATAGCACCAAATGACTCCTGAATCATCTGTGCCTCTTTTTATTCACGTTCAAGAAGAGGGAAAAAAATTATCCTTCTTCAAAGTGCTAGAGGGAATGATGAAAATAATTAAACATGTCAGTGTGGTGATCAGAAGTTTAAATGATCACTTATGGAAATATTAGAAATTAGGGGGCAAGGCATTTCTGGAAGACTGTCAGGACCAAATCCAAAGGAATTGATGAATTGGCAGGAGAAGCCATGGTTTGGCGATTCTCCCTAAGTGAGGAAATTACCACTTGTCTGCACAGAAAAGCTTTAATCATGTGGTGATGCAACACTGCACCCAGGTACTTGGGCTCTTTAGGTGGAACATGGTCTTCTGGAGCCATGTGGCTAAAGCAGGAACTTTCAGATCATTGGTTCAGCAATGGTTCATATTTCCCTTACAATTGCAAACCTCACATTCTCCTCTGAAAATTCAAATTGTTTGTCACATATTGCTCGTGTAAGAGAATAGTTATAGGGAGATGAAAGGGTAAAATTTTTTCAATAGGTGTAATAGACTAGAGAATAAAAATAATGTAACAGTTCTAAGAGCAGGTAACCTAAAAAGTATAATTGATGTTGATACAAAGCAATATGAAAGACTTGAGAAATTCTTGATTCCTGCATGGGACCCTTCGAGAATGAACCAGTTGTAGTGATTCTCAACCTTTGCCTTACATGGGAACCAGCTAGAAAGAGGCTAAAAAACTTATGCACACCCCACACCCAAGCTCAAATAATAAGAATTTCTGGGTGTGGAGCTCAGTTTTTTGTGCTTTAAAAGTTTTACAGGGAAATAAAGTTTTAAAAATTCTATTCAGGGGAGGAGTCAAGATGGTGGACTATGCAGACACGGAATTCATCTCTCTTTCCAAGTACATCAAGAATACATCTACAAAGGCAACAATTCTCACAGAGCACCTGCTGAACATTAGCAGAAGACTTCGGACACCTAAGAGGACAAGAAAAAAATCCTCTCTCAATCAGATAGGAAGAAAGAAAGAAGAAAAGAAAAGAAGAAGAAAAAAAGGGACCAGCAATGCAGGCAAGAAGCTGAAGGTGAGGAGAGGTTCCCACACTCACAAAAACTCTCCCTCATGGTGGGGATATCAGCTGGGACAGAAACGGATCTTCAGGGGATTGAAGGAGCATGCAGCAGGCAGTCTGTGGAAGGCAGGACAAAGTATCCATCTTTACACCAAGACCCGGCTCCACCCAACTGCCTACAGCCTCCAGGGTTAGACACCTCACACCAAACAACCAGCAAGACAGAACCACAGCCCCACCCATCAGTGGACAGGCTGCCTAAATTTGTACTAAGCTCACAAACACCCAAAACACACCAACCAATGGGGCCCTGCTCATCAGAGAGAAAAGACTCAGCTCCACCCACCAGAGAGCAGACACCAGTACCTCCTACCAAAAAACCTACACAAGCCCTGGAGCAACCTCACCCACCAGGGGGCAAACAACAGAAACAAGAGGAACTACAACACTGCAGCCTGTGGAAAGGAGACTATAAACACAATAAGTTAGATATGTTGCAGATGAAGGAGCAGGGTAAAAATCCATAAGATCAAATAAGTGAAGAGGAAATAGGCAATCTACCTGAAACATAATTCAGAGTAGTGATAGTCAAGATGATCCAAGATCTCAGAAATAGAATGGAGGCACAGATCAAGAAGATACAAGAAATGTTTAACAAGGACCTAGAAGAATTAAAGAACAAACAGTGATGAACAACACAATAACTGAAATGAAAACTACACTAGAAGGAATCAATACAGAATAACTGAGGCAGAAGAATGGATAAGTGAGCTGGAAGATAGAATGGTGGAAATCACTGCTGCAGAGCAGAATAAAGAAAAAGGAATGAAAAGAAATGAGGACAGTCTCAGAGATCTCTGGGACAACATTAAACACACCAGTATTTGAATTATAGGGGTCTCAGAAGAAGAAAAAAAGAAAGGATCTGAGAAAATATTTGAAGACATTATAGTTGAAAACTTCCCTAACATGGGAAAGGAAATAGTGAATCAAGTCCAGGAAGTACAGAGAGTTCCATACAGGATGAACCCAAGGGGAAACATGCCGAGACACATATTAATCAAACTAAAAATAATTAAATACAAAGAAGAAATATTAAAAGAAGCAAGGGAAAACAACAAATAACATACAAGGGAATCCCCATAAGGTTATCAGCTGATTTTTCAGCTGATACTCTGCAGGCAGGAAGGGAGTGGCAGGATATATTTAAAGTGATGAAAGGGTAAAACCTGCAACCAATATCACTCTACCCAGGAAGGAACTCATTCAGATTCTATGGAGATATCAAAAGCTTTACAGAGAAGCAAAAGCTAAGAGAATTCAGCACCACCATCCAGCTTTACAGCAAATGCTAAAGGAACTTCTCTAGGCAGGAAACATAGCAGAAGAAAAAAAGACCTACTAAAACAAGCCCAAAACAATTAAGAAACTGGTAATATGAACATATGTATCAATAATTACCTTAAATGTAAATGAATTAAATGCTCCAACCAAGAGACACAGACTGGCTGAATGGATACAAAAACAAGACCCATATATATGTTGTCTACAAAAGACTCACTTCAGACCTAGGGACACATACAGACTGAAAGTGAGGGGATGGAAAAAGGTACCCCATGCAAATAAAAATCAAAAGAAAGCTGGAGTACCAATACTCACATTAGACAAAATAGACTTTAAAATAAAGACTATTACAAGAGACAAGAGACTGTTACAAGTGTCCTTACACTACATAATTATGAAGGGATCAATCCAAGAAGAAGATATAACAGTTGTAAATATCTATGCACCCAACATAGGAACACCTCAATACATAAAACAAATGCTAACAGCTATAAAAGGGAAATTGACAGAAACACAATAATCATGGGGAACTTTAACACTCCCTTTACACCAATGGATGGATCATCCAGACAGAAAATTAAGAAGGAAACACAAGCCTTAAATGACACATTACACCAGATAGACTTAACTGATATTTATAGAACATTTCATCCAAAAGCAGCAGAATACATTTTCTTCTCAAGTGCACATGGAATATTCTCCAGGATAGATCACATATTGGGTCACAAATCAAGCCTTGGTAAATTTAAGAAAATTGAAATCATATCAAGCATCTTTTCCAAACACAACGCTATGAGATTAGAAATAAGTTACAGTTGGAAAAAAACTGTAAAAATCACAAATACATGGGGCTAAACAATATGCTACTAAATAACCAAGAAATCACTGAAGAAATCAAAGAGTAAATCAAAAAATACCTAGAAACAAATAACAGTGAAAGCATGAAGACCCAAAACCTATGGGATGTAGCAAAAGCAGTTCTAAGAGGGATGTATATAGCAATACATTCATACCTCAAGAAACAAGAGAAATCTCAAATAAACAACATAACCTTGCACCTGTAGCAACTGGAGAAAGAACAGCAACAACAAAAAAGCCCAAAGTTAGTATCAGTAGAAAGAAAGAAATCATAAAGATCAGAGCAGAAATAAATGAAATAGAAACAAGAAAACAATAGCAAAGATCAATAAAACTAAAAGCTGGTTCTTTGAGAAGATAAACGAAATTGATAAACCTTTAACCAGACTCAGCAAGAAAAAGAGGGAGAGAACTCAAATCAATAAAATTAAAAATGAAAAAGAAGTTACAATGGACCCTGCAGAAATACAAAGCATCATAAGAGACTACTACAAGCAACTATATGTCAATAAAAAGGACAACCTGGAAGAAATGGACAAATTCTTAGAAAAGTACAACCTTCCAAGACTGAAGCAGGAAGAAATAGAAAATATGAACAGACCAATCACAAGTAATGAAATTCAAACTGTGATTAAATGTCTTCCAACAAACAAAAGTCCAGGACCAAATGGCTTCCCAGACAAATTCTATCAAACATTTAGAGAAGAGCTAACACCTATCCTTCTCAAAATCTTCCAAGAAATTGCAGGGAAGGAACACTCCCAAACTCATTCTATGAGGTCACCATCACTCTGGTACCAAAACCAGTTAAAGACACTACAAAAAAAAGGAAAATTACAGACCAATATAACTGATGAACCTAGACACAAAAATCCTCAACAAAATAGTAGCAACCCGAATCCAACAACACATTAAAAAGATCATACACCATGATCAAGTGGGATTTATCTCAGGGATGTAAGGATTCCTCAATATATGCAAATCAATCAATGTGATACACAATATTAACAAATTGAAAAATAGAAAAAATATGGTCATTTCGATAGATGCAGAGAAATGTTTTGACAAAATTCAACACACATTTATGATAAAAACTGTCCAGAAAGTGAGCATAGAGGCAACCTACCTCAACATAATAAAAGTAATATATGACAAACTCACAGCAAACATCATTCTCAATGGTGAAAAACTGAAAGCCTTTACTCTTAGATCAGGAACAAGACAAGGGTGTCCGCTCTTACCACTATTATTCAACATAGTTTTGGAAGTCCTAACCACGGCAATCAGAGAAGAAATAAATAAATAAATAAAAGGAATCCAGACTATGAAAGAAGAACTAAAGCTGTCACTGTCTGCAGATGACATGATACTATACATAAAAAATCCTAAAGATGTAGCCAGAAAACTACTAGAGCTAAGCAATGAATTTAGTAAAGTAGCAGGATGAAAAATTAATATGCAGAAATCTCTTGCATTCCTATACGCTAACAATACAAATCAGAAAGAGAAATTAAGGAAACAATCCCATTTACCATTGCAACACAAAGAATAAAATACCTAGGAATAAACCTACCTAAGGAGGCAAAAGACCTGTATGCAGAAAACTATAAGACACTGATGAAAGAAATCAAAGACAACACAAACAGATGGAAAGATATACCATGTTCTTGGATTGGAAGAATCAATATTGTGAAAATGACTATACTACCCAAAGCAATCTACAGATTCAATGCAATCCCTAATAAATTACCAATGGCATTTTTCAGAGAATTAGAAGAAAAAATTTTACAATTTGTATGGAAACACAAAAGACCCCAAATAGCCAAAGAAATCTTGAGAAAGAAAAACGGAGCTGGAGGAATCAGGCTCCCTGACTTCAGACTACACTACAAAGCTACAGTAATCAAGACAGTATGGTACTGGCACAAAACCAGAAGTATAGACCAGTGGAATAGGATAGAAAGCCCAGAGATAAACCCATGAACCTATGGTAACCTAACCTATGGAAAAGGAGGCAAGAGTACACAATGGAGAAAAGACAGTCTCTTCAATAAGTGGTGCTGGGAAAACTGGACAGCTACATATAAAAAAATGAAATTAGAACACTCCCTAACACTATACACAAAAGTAAACTCAAAATGGATTAAAGACCTAAAAGTAAGGCCAGACAATATAAAACTCTTAGAGGAATACATAGGCAGAAATCTCTTTGACGTAAATCACAGCAAGAGCTTTTTGATCCATCTCCTAGAGTTATGAAAATAAAAACAAATTAAACAAATGGGACTTAATTACCCTTAAAAGCTTTTGCACTGCAGAGGAAACCATAAACAAGATGAAAAGACAACCCTCAGAACGGGAGAAAATATTTGCCAACAAAGAAACTGACAAAGGATTAATCTCCAAAATATACAAGCAGCTGATGCCGCTCAATATCAGAAAAACAAACAACCCAATCACAACATGGTGGAAGATCTAAATAGACATTTCTCCATGGAAGACATACAGATGTCCAAGAGGCACATGAAAAGATGCTCAACATCACTATTAGAGAAATGCAGGTCAAAACTACAATGAGGAATCACCTCATACCCGTTAGAATGGCCATCTTTAAAAAATCTACAAACAATAAATGCTGGACATAGTGTGGAGAAAAGTGAACCCTCTTACACTGTTGGTGGGAATGTAAATTGATACAGCCACTATGGAGAACAGTATAGAGGCTCCTTAAAAACTAAAAAAAGAACTAACATATGACCCAGCAATTCTGTTACTGGTCATATACCCTGAGAAGACCAAAATTTGAAGATACATGCACCTCAGTGTTCATTGCAGCACTATTTACAATAGCCAGGACACGGAATCAATCTAAATGTCCATCAACAGAGGAATGGATAAAGAAGATATGGTATGTATGTGTGATGGAATATTAGCCATAAAAAGGAACAAAATTGTGTCATTTTCAGGGACGTGGATTGACCTAGAGACAGACATACAGAGCAATGTAAGTCAGAAAGAGAAAAACAAACATCAGTTATTAATGCATATATGTGGAATCTAGAAAAATGTTACAGATGATCTTATTTGCAGAGCAGAAATAGAGACACAGACGTAAACAACAAACGTATGGATACCAATGGGGAAGAGGGGTGGTGGGATGAATTGGGAGATTGGGATTGACATATATACACTACTACGTATACAATCGATTACTAATGAGAACCTACAGTATAGCACAGAGAACTCTACTCACTGCTCGGTGCTGAACTAAATGAGAAGGAAATCCAAAAAAGAGGGGGTACATATATACGTATGGCTGATTCACTTTGCTGTACAGCAGATACTGACACAGCAGTGTAAAGCAACTATACTCCAATAAAATAAATAGATAAATAAAAGTTAAAAAAATAAAGTCAATGAATGTTGAGATTTAAAAAATTAAATTAAATTTCTGTTCAAAAATAAATTTGTATAGGTGATTCTGATGTGCATCCATATTTGAAAGCCACTGATTTAGTGCAACATGCAGCTACCAAGAGTAGAAATTTCTTCCTGACTGCTGTAAAAAAAAATAGAAAAACATCTCTTCTTTTCCTTAAAAGAGCTGTATATGAAAAATAACTACTCATAAAACTTGTAAAGATTAACAGCTAAACCAATGTTTCTTGTCCAATAGTATTCAAACCAAAGATTCAGCTTTTCACTCACCTGAATCTATAATATCCTTTGAAATGCATGCATTTGAACTCTGGTACTTGCACTCCTGGAAGTGTCTACACAAGTCTAAATATTACTTTTAAAGCACTGTGTTAAAGTCCTCAAAGGAAGCTTTCTTCTGTCATGATTGACTTTTTGCCATCAAATGAGTTATTCATTTTGATTATGGACCTAAGTGGCAACATGAATACTCTGCCTGGCATTCAGACCATATCCATCACAACATAATAGCACCTTATAAATGTCATCATATTTGTGTATACCTGTAAACACAGATATTGAGTGCCACATGCAAGCTTAGGTGTGATACATGTCAGGACAAGCTACATAATTTTTAGGGCCCTGAGCAAGATGGAAATACTGTAACCCTTGTTCAAAAACATTACAAATTTTAAGATGACAATTGCAGAGCATTAAACCTGTAGGGTCCAATGGGACTGCACAGATAATACATCCATTAAGAAGGACCCCTGTTTACGAAATATATACATATATTTTTTTAGGAAACTTGGATGAAAAAAAGAAGGGAAAGGAGCAGAGATGGATAGCTAAGTCAAGGAACAGAAAAAACTTCAATATCTCTCACACTAATTGTTTCATTTGTCTAGTAGTACTGGGGTCCACAAACTTTCTGGTGGGCCAAATCCAGCCCACTCCCTGTTTTAGTATCTAACGTTTTATTGGAGCACAGTCAGGTTCATTCACTAATGAATTGCCTATGACTGCTTTTGTACCACTACAGCAGAAGTGAGTAGTTAGTGACAGAGCCTGCAAGGCCTACAAAGCCAGATTTAAAATATTCACTTTCCGGTCCTTTATAGAAAAGTTTGCTAACCCCCGAGTAGTATCATGGACTAGATGTAAAGTCAAGTTGAAAATTTTTTAAAATATGTACTTTAACACTTCTACTACTCTTTTTATTACCAGATAACTGCAACAATTAAATTACCTTTCCCATCTTTTTTTTATAACAAAATATGTGAAGATGTATCCCAAGTAGGTCTCCAAATTTTAGATTAGAAAATCATAATCATTAATTGGTCCTATCTACCAATCCCTGCAATGTCATCAGAAGTTCTGATAAGCACTCAGCCTTTCTGGGAAGCACAGTGCTGCCCAGAAGTAAGCATTTCAAGAGGAATAAAATTCAAATAAGACAGTCTTCAACAGATCACAGTATCTCTGAACGATTTGTGGATGAAAAGTCACTATTTCCCTTATTTGCAGCATTTTTAGGTGCCATGTTACAGAGCATGCCTGTATACCTCTTCTGTAAATGCCACAGTAGCCTGGCTATCAAAGGCCAACATTTAGACTCAGTTTTTGGAAAATTCAACTGAAATAACTGTGCAATTATATAAAAACCTATCCATAAAACAAAGCAAATCTTATTACCAGTCCCATGCTCAGAAATTACCAACTTTCATTTTAATGACCTCCAGATGTATTACACAATAGCAGCTCCTCAGTTCAGGAAAATAAAAGTAGAATTACTATGCACTGGGGAGTTAGCTAGAGAAGTATTCAGTTTTTCAGAGATATAATTTCACTTCAAGCATAAGCAGTCAGTGATGAGTTGTGAGTTTAGAGTAAAACATATAAAACTCACCTAATTTTCTTTTTTTATTTGAATGGAAGGAAAGTTCAATCAAGGCAATTGGACTTATTCTTTTCTCTGCCAAGAGTTGAGATTTTAACATATATATTTTACTGGTCATTTAGAAAACAAACACAACGGCATTCAGTTTAGTTTTAAATGGTGAAACAGAAATAAAAAAAAATAAAAACAGATGCAGGAAATAAAATTGAATTCCTAGTATATTGTAAACAAGCTTAAATACTGTATTCAGTTCCCTTGTGGTGTACTATTTGGTCTGATGGCCTGAATGTGACAAATGTTATTGGTGACTCACAGCTCATGTCCACATGTAGCCACAAAATCCAATTTTTGTGACAAACTCTTTTTCTTTCTTTAACTATTTTTACTTTTAATTTCTATCTGCATAATTCTAACAAATTCTGATTTTATTTCAAATTACAGCAAAGAAAGTTACCAATGTGTTTTCACCACCTGGATCCTATTATTTTGTGATGTTGTTCAAAGAGAACCCATTGTATTAATTGCAAACTATGGTGAGGATGCCTCTTATAAGGCCTGAGAAATCCACCAGTTTGTGACATTCCAAAATTCTTCCTACATTAGAAAATGTAAACAAAAATAAGAAACACAGAGTATTTCCCAGTTCTACATCTTTCACCATCTCTGTGACTGTTATATCCTGAATTGAGACTTTCATCAAGATTCTTCCCAGAATCATGTCATAGCACTTTCATCACTGCTTTCATGTGTTATTTCCCAACAAAACTTTGCACAAACCTACACTTTGATGCAGAACTTCTCATCAAAGTGTAACATACAAACAGAAAAGCAAACAAATCAAAGTCTACAGCTCAATTTCACAACTAAAACACTTTTGTTTAATCAGCATCAAATAAAGTAGCAGAATATTCTAGCAAGCCAGAAGCCCCTAATGCTTTCTTTTAGTCACAGCCTCCCAAGAGGTGCTAATATCATGAATTCTAACCTAAGAGATTACTTTTGTATATTGTTGTACATCATATAAAAGGGATAACACAGTCTGTGTTGCTGGATTATTTTGCTCAATATTATGTTTGTGATATTGTCACATTGTCACATGAATTTTTACTTTTATTTCCTAGAGAGTTACCATTATGCTATGAATCAGCATCCTTAGTCTCCTTTATGAATTCCTTCACTATATAATTCTGTATTCATTCACTTTTATAGTCTTTTATTTCAATTAACTCTTTGATATCTACTTTTTTGTAATTAACTGTTCTGGACATTATGAGAATAAAAATTTCTGTTAAAATCTTTGTCTTAAGGTGTTTAACATTTAGTGGAAGGAAACAAACATAACTAATTCAGATGTCATATAGAATTGCAGAAGCCCTAAATAGAAGTATAAGAAACATATTGAAAGGATACAAAAGTAAGTTGTATTAATTTTACCTGAGGAAGTCAGAGAAAATTTCATCTGTGAAGCTGCCTTGATGGTTGAGAAGGGTTTAGATAGCTAATGAAATAGTATAGGGCACTGCTTGCTGACAACATAGATGAACAAAGTCCTGTAAAACAAAACTGAAAAGAATTATCAGGAATAATTGTGATGAGATGCATCAGCTGATTCTGCTGGAAATGTACCTTGGGGGCATTTTCCACCATTCAGGAGTTATTCATCTCCTCTTCCATTTCCCTTGCTCCTTTCGGAAAGTAACCTGCTCTATTTATTCCATTGTTTCCTACTGATAAACTGATTTCTTGACTCTCCATGGATTTTTCCCTCTTCTTTTGTCTTCAATATTGTCATTATTCAAAGAAAACCTGATCACACTAAGGGAAATCAAGATGGCAGAGTAGGAGGATGCTGAGCTCACCTCCCGTGAACAAACACATCACATACACCTACATGTTGAGCAACTCTCACTGAAAACCACCTGGAGACTGGCAGAAAAACCCTTACACAACCAAGGCTGTAAAGAAAGATCTACAGGGAGTCAGGTAGGAAGGGAGGAGAAGCAAACAGGTAGAACCTTCACCCTTAGCAGGGGACACAAATGTGGAGAGGGATATCACGAGAGTGGAGATCCTTCCTGGGGAGTGAGGGTTTGGAGCCACATATTGGGCACCCCAGCCTTGAGGTTCAACACTGGCAAGAGGAGTCTCCTTAGCTGGTTCAAAAACCAGTGGGACTTACAAGAGGGCTGTAAGAAACTGAGACTCTGATCGTAAAGAATGTGCACACATGCTTCTGAAGTTCTGGGAACAGCACAGAGGAAGAAGATTGAAACTTCTTGGGGTTCTGGCCAGTTTATATGACCCCAGCCCACACAGCGTGTCTGCTCCAGTCTCTCTTACTCTAGTGCAGCTCTCCACTAGGGCAAAGGCTGCCTTTGCCAATTAGAGTGAGCACACTTAGAGAACAGAGCCAACTTGGACAAGACCCTATCTCTGAACAGGGCAAAGACAGCCATTACCCGCACAAACATGGAGGCAGCAGATTGAAAACTGCCTGAGTCTCTGACCAACTTGGCAGGACCATCCCAGCATGCAAGCAAACCTTTGCCACGCATCCTTTCTGTCCCCTTTCCTGCCAGTGCTGCTCTCCCCAAAACCCAAATAAACAAAATAATTAATGAAAGAGGATAGATTACAACCAATATCACAGAGACACAAAAAATCATAAGAGAATACTACAAACAGTCAAATAAAAACCAGTCAGACAACCTAGAAGAAATGAATGTTTCTAGAAACGTACAATCTTCCAAAACTGAATCAGGAAGAAACAGATAATCTGAACAGACTGATTACTAGTAGTGAATTTGAATCAGTATTCAAAAATATCCCAGCAAACAAAAGTCCAGAATTGGATTGCTTCACAGAGGAATTCTATCAAACATATAAAGAAGAGTTAATACCTATGTTTCTCAAACTATTCCAAAAAATTAAAGAGAAGAGAACACTCCAAAATTTATTCTATGAGGCCAACATTACCCTGATACCAAAACCAGACATGGACATTTAAAAACAAGAAATTTAGAGGTCAATATCTCTGATGAATATAGATGCAAGAATTCTCAACAAAATATTAGCAAACCCAATTCAACAATATATAAAAAGGATCAAGTGGGATTTATTTCAGGCATGCAAGGATGGATCAATATCCCCAAAATTAATCAATGTGATACACCACATTTAAAAAATGAAGTGTAAAAATCACATGATCACCTCAATAGATGCAGAAAAAACATTTGACATAATTCAACATCCATTCATGATAAAAATTATAATCCAAGTTGATATAGAGGCAACATATCTTAACATATTAAAGGCTTTTATTACAAACACTCAGCTAACATCATACTCAATGGTGAAAAGATGAAAGCTTTTGCTCTAAAATCAGGAAAAAGACAAAGATGTCCACTCTCACCACTTCTGTTTAACCTAGTAGTTGAAGTCTTAGCCACAGCAGCCAGACAAGAAAAACAAATAAAAGGCATACAAACTGGAAGGGAAAAAGCAAAACTGTCACTATTTGCAGATGACATGATACTATATATAGAAACCCCTAAAGTCTCCACCAAAAACTATTAGAACTGAGAAATGAATTCAGTAAAGTTGCAGGATATAAGATTAATATAGAGATTCTGTTACTTTTCTATATGTTCATAATGAAATATCAGAAAAAGAAAGCAAGAAAACAATTCCATTTAAAATTGCATCAAAAAATACAATAACTTGGAATACACTTATTCAAGGAGGTGAAAGATGTATACTCTCAAAACTATAAAACATTAATGAAAGAAATTAAAGATGACACAATAAATGTAAATATATCCCATGTTCATGAATTGGAAGAATTTATATTGTTAAAATGTCCAAACTACCCAAAGCAGTCTATAGATTTACTGAAATCCCTATACAAATGCCCATGATATTTTTCACAGAAATAGAACAAATAGTGCTAAAAAGTATATGGAACTACAAAAGACCCCAAATAGTCAAAATAATCTTGAGAAAAAATAACAAAGCTGGAGGTATCACCATCCCTGACTTCAGATTTTACTACAAACCTACAGTAATCAAAACAGTATGGTATTGGCACAAAAACAGACACATAGATCCTTGGAACAGAATACAGACCCCAGAAATAAACCCAAGCACTTATTATTAATTAGTCTATGCAATGGAGAAAAGACAGTCTCTTCAATAAGTGCTGCTGGGAAAACTGGGCATCCACATGTAAAAGAATGAGATTAAAACATTTTCTCACACCACATACAAAAATAAACTCAAAATTGATTAAAGACCTAAATTTAAGACTGGAAACCATAAAACTCCTCAAAGAAAACATCTGCAGAACACTCTTTGACATAAATCATAGCAATATTTTTTGGTCTGTCTCCACAGGCAAAGGAAACAAAAACAAAAATAAACAAATGGAACCTAATTAAACTTAAAAGCTTTTGCACAGCAAAGGAAACCATTAACAAAATGAAAAGACAACCTACTGAATAAGAGAAAATATTTGCAAATAACATGTCCCATAAGGAGTTAATATCCAAAATATATAAATTGCTCATACAACTCTATATCGAAAAAAACACAACCCAATCAAAAAATGGTTAGATGACCTGAATAGATATTTTTCAAAAGAAGATTTTCATGTGCCTATTATATACACACATATATATAAAATATAAACTTATATAGTCTCTACAAAATATTATTACAAAGTTACATATATATAATATAAATATGTAACAGCTTTATGGAGGTAAATCGATGTACAAAGAATTGTACATATTTAACGTGTACAATTTGATGAGTTTGGACATATGCAGACACCTCTGGTACTATCATCAGGGAGAAATGAATAGTTGTTGTTCAGTATGTATAAAATTTCAGCTATGCTCGATGAATAAGTTCTAGGAATCTTCTGTACAACATAGTACCTATAAACAAGGATATGATATTGTGCACTTCAAAATTTGTTAAGAAGGTAGATCTCATGTTAAGTGTTCTTATCATGTACACACACACAAAAGCAGCACTCATAAATTTTACACAATGGAATTTTATGTCTCTATTATATATTCATTTTTGCATGTTTTAAGTCACATGTCATTAGACTCTCAATACATTCTTGGAAAATGTTGATATTAAGACTGTAAAGAAAAGCCTGAATTGTTAGCTAATCTCGTCTTTCATATGTGTTGCAACAGTCCACATCTATCCTCTGTTACCTTAAATTTTACTTCTATGGCTTGAACATCCATATTCCTAACAATAAGTTGTTTTTTAAAATCTTACATTATTTTTCATCATGATAGCATTTACTTCCTGCTAGGCATGCAACTATTTTAGTCCCTGCTTTATATCCCACAACCAGTATCATGTCATAGTTGCTCAAAATAAATGAAAAAAGTGTATGGCCACAGTACTTCCCCAGTACTGACATTAGTATTATTACTCTTGAAATCGCTCTCTTTGTGCATTTTGGAAACATCTCCCTGTGTGTCTAGTGCATGATTGGCTTTCTGCAGATTACCATAAGATAATTGCTGAGCCAGCTTTATGCCATCCATTCTCAGCACGTGATCAGTCTAGTGCAGCTAAGCTGCAAGCCACACATCTTTGATGTCTCTAAAAGGATGGGACAAGTGATTGGAAACTAGTCTAAATGAAGTCAAATGGAAAATTTTGGAGAAAAAAAATGGATTAGAGTGATTCTCTTTGGGTATTAAGCATATCTGTTATAAGAACTACCAAATCTGGAATTTATTTTCTTTTTGTACATATTGAAGAAAATTATTCTATGTATAAATGGAATTAAAATATGAGTTACAATACTATTAGCAAAGTATTTTAAAATATGACTATGGTCTTTAATATTTTGCATGCATGAGTTACTAGGACAAATATTTGATCAAATTAAAAGATTAATCTACTCAATATTTACTATTAATTGATTCTTTTCCCCTAAATTGCTTTACCAAAAAATACATTGGTGATTTATATGACACAAATTTATTTAGCATCTGCTATCTATTGAAAATAATCCTATTAACAAATGATACGGTATGTAATAAGATACTGTTCATGCCCTTCATCATTATATTTTATCAAAGTAAACAAAACAAGGATGAGCATTCCCTCAGATCTCTTTTCTTATGAATTTATGGAATAATGCACAATGGGAACAAAATGAGACCATTTGTTAAAATGTAAATTATAATACACATTTCATTTGTTTTCTTATAATTTTCCTGTTTTCCCCTGCTGTGTGGGGACCCTTATCATACTTCCCAGGAAAATTAGAAGTTTTTTCAGTACTACTGGAAACATGTAGATGCAAAATGAAAAAATATAATCAACTTGGATAAGTTGTTCTCATAATCATATAAATCTATCACTTGATTTTGGGCTCTACCAACTTTGCTCAGAAAATTTTTGGATGATTAAAACTATCAACCCAATCCAATCAGTTTTATCCATGGAGACTATTTTTGTGTTACTTTACTGCCTTAAGAGTTGTATTGACTGGGGGATGGCGTAGAGTCACAAATTTAAGAAGTTAATATAAATCTACATTTTTTTTTCTTACATTATTTTGTTCTGGGTCTGTATTTTATTTTAAGATATTTGTTTACAAGGTTTTGTATCTCTGTTTCTCATAAGTGAAGAAATTAGCACTCCATAGCACTAATCCATTTACAAATTACCTGAATAAAAATTACCTCAACTGCTTCCTATCCTTATTTCAGATGAGAACCCCTGAGTGAAAACAAATCCTAGGTCTGATATGCCTTCTAAATGCTTTAAAGGAACCTTGAAATGTTTGCATTTTTGATATGTCAAGGACAATCTAAAGGATTCACTATTTTTATAGAAATTTAGAATTTCAGGTTTATAGAGTAAAACATAATTTAAAGCTTGGGATCATTTCAGAAGATACATTTTACACGGTAGTGACTCAAATAATTGCATTTACCATGATTTTTTTTTTTTTTTTACATCTGTGTTTGAAACATCTATGACTAAATGAAGATACTGTCAGAATCCCTAGAGGGATTCTGTTTATGATCCAGTCTTGACTGATAACAGAAGTAGTGTGGGAAAGTTCTAAGCAACGGGAGCTTTTGAACTTATTGTGAAAATTTCTCTTTTTTGGAGAGTAGGTTATCTGGCCAAAACAAAAAGAAAAAATGAGGGATCCAAGTCAAAATCTAATAATTTCTCTTTAAGACTAGCTTAGTTCTCGCTAATATTAAAAAAATAAGGACAAAGATAAAGAGACATTTCTCAAAAGAAGATGCGTAAATAATAAATTTGTAATGAGACAACCAGAAAATATATATTTTGTAATTCTCTTTTATTCATTTCCTTCTTTGAAACTTTTTTTTCTACTTAGAGAAAGATTATTTCCAGGATTACTACAGTGGAAATGGAAAAGCAAAAATAATGCTACTCATTATTCTCTTTTGTTTTACCTCCAAATTGAATCTGAGGGTAACAAGGTACAGAGTTACTGTTATATATTAAATTGCAAAGAGAATAATAAAAAACAAAATTATCCAATTCTAATTGAGAAGGATCACTTATGCTAGGGGGAGAGGAATTTAAGCATAACGTTAAAGAAGATCTGATGGTGAGATACAGGAGAAGATGACCTGAGGGGCTAATGTGGACAGAAGTGGGATCAGTTCAAAAAGACTACTAAGCAACAGATGACATGAAAGCTGCCGTGCCCAATTTCATAGGCCATGATTGCTAACAAAGAAGAACTGAAGAGGCTTCGGTGGTAAAGTCAAGATCCTTGTTATCTCATGTCTTCCCTCAATACTAGCTTGAAATTCATCCATGGATAACCCATCAGGGAGGTCCAGTCCTTACTTAGAAACCATACTTCTGTTTCGAAATATCCCTATGATATTCCTAAGCTACAAAAATAGTTGCCGAGAGTTCTTGGCATCCCAATGGACAATGGTGTTGAGGAAGGGAACACTTACTCTAGTTTTGGGGAGTGCCTAGGAATAATAATACCACTTAGAAATTTAGAAATGTTCAACCCAATCGCTAACCAAGTAAATGCAGATAAAAAGGATATACTTTTATACATCAAGTTGGCAAATGTTTGTTAGCTAAAACTCAGTTTTTCCAAAGGCACAATAAACAGACACACTACTATGCAACTGCCATGAGCATAAATTAGTTCAAACGCTTTGGAGGTTATTTGACAGTTTATATCAAGAACCATAAAATTGGTCATACCTTTAAGAGAGAAAACACTTCCAGGAATGTGTCTTCAGGAATGAAGCAGGAATATGCAGAAAAGTGTATGTGTGTTAAAGTATCATAAAGGTATCATTGAGGCATTACTTATTATATCATAAAATACAAAACTACCTAAATATCAACAATAAGTTATTCTTTAAGTATCCAAGTAAAAGTGTACTCTTGTATCCTTAGGACAGAAAAATTTAGAGGTAAATTTCATTATATTCATAGGGTATTTTAAGTAAATTTTGTTTTATATAAATAAATACAAAAATAAGTTTTATATAACTATAAATGGAATAAAATAACATACATCACTCTATGTGGGATAAACATATACACACACAGAAATTCACAGACACAGACACACACGCATATACACACATATACGTACATACTGTCCTGCATGCCCAGAATTGTGTAAGACCAGAATTTTGTCCTTTTTTAAGGGGGGAAAAGTTATAGGATACTTTAGCATAATAATGCCACTTCACTTACTGCTGGCTGAGGTTCCTGAGTATTCTGCCACATTAACAACTGTGCTGTGACTCCACATAGCCTGCTCAGAGCTCTTCTGAAAGAGTTTCATTTTATCTTTCTCTCAATTCTTACACATATTCCCAGCTTCCAGTGCTTGATGCAACTACACAGCAATCATCCCCCCAACCCAATATTTCAAATGTATGTCTTATAATCCAGAATATGAAATAGAAAATCTGTTTTTTAGGATACGCCCAGAGTCAAGGTAATGCCAACACAACAGAATCTCCCTTTTGAAAAGATATTATAACATCCAAGAACGCAGTTACAAGAAGACAATTAGTTGACTACTCTTAAATTGATCCAAAAGAGTTAACATCCAAATTTCTGTTCCACGTGTAGGTTTTCAGACACCTAAAACAGTATACTTTGACTTGATTATGCTGCCTACATTTGAATATTCAATTACATCCTCAAGTAATATTTTGTTTTACCCTAATGCTTACTCTAGTGAGAAAAAATACTTAAAGCATTAGTAATTGATTACTATAGCACTAATAAATTTTAATCCAGATATGACAGATTCACTATAAAATTTTCAAAATTGTTAGAGTTTATAGTATAGAATTTACACATGTCAGGCAAATAATGGTTTTACCTCCACTTTAAAGAAAAATGTCAACCTTTTCTGACTAGTAGACTATACCAATTAAAAAAAAAAGAAAGCAATCTAGTAGAAATGTATCATATAATGGTGAGAGCATATTGATAATCAGTAATACTGAAAAAAGATATAGACTGGTCAGAATGGTCATCACCAAAAAGTCTACAAACAATAAGTGCTGGAGAGGGTGTGGAGAAAAGAGAAACCTCCTACACTGTTGGTGGGAATGTAAATTGGTAAAACCACTACGGAGAACAACGTAAGTTCTTTAAAAAACTAAACATAGAACTACCATATGATTCAACAATCCCACTCATGGGCATATATCTGGAGAAAACCAAAATTCAAAAAGATACATGTACGTCAATGTTCATTGCAGCAGTATTTACAATAGCCAAGACACGGAAGCAACCTAAATGTCCATCGAGAGAGGAACGGATAAAGAAGATGTGGTACATATATATATATATATAATGGGATTTTACTCAGCCATAAAAAAGAACAAAATAATGCCATATGCAACAGCATGGATAGAACTAGAGATTATCATACTAAGTGAAGTAAATCAGACAGAGAAAGACAAATATCATATGATATCATTTACATGTGGATTCTAAAATATGGCACAGATTAACTTATTTACAAAACAGAAACAGACTTGCAGACTTCAAAAAAAAACTTATGGTTACCAAAGGGAAAGGTAAGGGGAGGGATAAATTAAGAGTTTGAAATTAACATATACACACTACTATATCTAAAATAGATAATCAACAAGGACCTACTGTATAGCACAGGGAACTCTACTCAATATTCTGTAATAATCTATATGGGACAAGAATCTGAAAAGAATGGATATATGTGTATGTATAACTGAATCACTTTGCTGTATACATGAAACTAACACTACATTTTAAATCAACTATACTACAATACAAAATAAAAACTTAATTTAAAAAAAAGAAAAGAGATATGGTACAATCCAAAAGAATCTGAATGTTTCATCCTTGAGGAATATCATTTCATCAGTGATCAGTTTCTTAAAAGAAAAGATGAAAACTTAAATGCATTAGCTTTCCACATTTTTAGTTTGCCAGATGAAAGTAAATAAATGTAAATAATAATGGCAGTTAATTTATACGTTTGATTTAATCAAGTGTTTAATAAAAGAGATTATAAGTTACTGTTCTACCAAGATTTGGAGGCATGTTTTGACTTTAAGTGAAGCCAAATATATGCTTATACTATACTCTGCTGTATCAACTAGAATGCTTTTGAGTAATATATATATATATATATATATATATATATATATATATAAAACTTTATATATATATCACTTTAAAGAATAAAAAAAAAATTATATCATGTAACTGAGAAGTTCTTCCATGGCAACATGTTTCTAAGTTCAAATCCTACAGTAAAGATAAAAGCTTGTACCTCAACACTAGCTCATTCAAAAGCTACAAATTAAATTGCATTAGTTCTATGTCCAAAGTAGTAGACTATGGAATACAGTGATTGGTTTAGGTCATTTGGGTTTACTCTAGGAATTGGAATAAGTTTTCCCCCACTTGCATTCAGAAAATTCAGGATACAGTTGAAAGAGTCAACCAATTCAGTGTTCACCCCGTTTGCCACTCAAAGTGGCAAGTGAATTTTTAGAACTGACTAGGATTTCTCATTGTCCATTCCTTAAGATTGTCTCCTCGTAAAAAAAGTAAAATTTCAATTCTAGCTTAGGCTTCACCATAAAAATTCTTCCCATATATTGAGACAGGATTGTGTGTATTGTAAGTCAGAGAATGGACACAGCCTAGGGGTATCAGCTAAGCTCATGAGAAGGATTGAAGTGATGACTCAGTGTCAGTTTTAGCTCTATGGAGCAGTTGACTTCTGTTCAACTGGAGAATATATTGAAAATCACAATATTCATAGTCAAAACACATGATTTCTAATCCCAGTTGTAAAACCCTCTAGATTTTGTAACAATCTCTCTCTGATGAAGAAATTGTATCTGTAAATTAATTAGTTCTAAGAGATTTCAGTAAACACCAGATCAAATAATTATTTTAATGTAAAACTGTAAAGAAAATAAATATTATTATGCACAAAAGTTAAGTATTGTTGACATTGTTAACATGTTATCATCTAACAGAATCACTTTACAAGATGGAAATTGCAAATAGTTATTTAATCATCAGTTTGAAATTTTCAGATGTATTTAAGTAAAACTCTAAGCCCTATGTTTCTGAACAACTTTTGATAGATAACATCAATAAAAAGAGAAACAGCCAGTGAATGTGGTACTGTTTCCAACCAGGCACTTAAAAAACTCTTCTCTTAATTTTATTATTTTTGCCTACTTCCTTTCGCATGTTCCATCTGCAAGTTACTAATCCAAGAACAATCTCCTTTGAGTATATATTTTTTTTCCTACAGAGATAGTTTCTTGAACTAAAAGGATGTTAAAAAAAAGATTAGTGCCTAGTAGAGAATCTCCTCCTGAAGCAAAAAGTGGACCCAATAGCACAATCAGAAGAAAAAAAGTATAACTTGGAGATTTGAAACAAAGTAGGTTTCAGAGAGTATATAGTCGGGAACACAGGACCCAGAAACCTCAGACAACCTCATGAGAATTTTCATTAATTAAAGACAACCTTATTTCTAAAAGCCCCCATCCTCTCCATGACTTTCCAAATTGGTTTCTATTACATTAAATTTCCTAGAATAACCATTCTTCTGGAAGAAGAATATCCTGATTAACACAAAAATTGACCCATTTTTAAATTATAATTTATATTATGAAATATTTTATTGACTATACACAAATTGTAAAAGCTGGTTTAATCAATCAATAATCATGAATTTGATGACATGGACAAATTTTTCCAGGAACTGGTAAGCTAAAATTTTGGTGACAAACCTATATAGTCATGAACAAATCTGATATACAGAAAGTCTTTCAGAATAAATGTTTGGGTCGTCTGGCCAGAGCAGTAGATTCATGATTCACATCTTAAACGTGTACATTAGTGTATTGATTTATCATTTCTGTAATATTCACATCCCTTTTATTCCTATACACCTGAATGCCTTCTTCCTTTTTTAAGCCTTATAAATCATGTAACTTAGTACCACACATGTCAACCAGTAAAATTACAACGGTCTATTTAACGAGAACCATTATCAATGTTGTATATTGAACTAGAAAAAAATAAATAAAAGCCCAGTGTCATTTTTTTCAAAAAAAAAAAAAAAAAAGAAAGAAAGAAAGGAAAGTCTAGTAACAGTCTCTACTTTCTCTCTCTGGACACAATGTTTCAGCCAATGTTCCCCCAGTACTAAATTCTTGTTGAAATTTCCATGATTCTCTTTAAATAACTACTCATTTTAAAAAATTCATACAACCTTTTAGAATGTGCTGTTCTATTTAATATTTAGGGTTGCTCAATACTGACTCAATTTGCCAACCAAATTTTAAGCTTCCAGAAGGTAGTTCTCAGGACAAGGCCAATACTCAGCAAAGGTTTTTAATTAGTTTATTAAACAACTTTCAAGCTCTAGCTGCAGTATCAGGAGCTGATATAATTTTCCAGTAATAATATACTAATTCTGTATAACTGATGTGAGCATTTACACACAGATTTACCATGTTCTCTGTCTTCTAAAATTCATTCAAACAAATGGAAGATAATTGAAAGAAAAGCGAAGATTTCAGAGGTTGTTCTATGGTAAAACATTTTTTTCTTTTAAAATTAATAACCATATTGTGCTTAGCAAATATTTTAGAAAATTTTTAGATCTGGCCACTTAGTGTATAATTTAAACTGTGGGCTTATAGTGTGGAGATCTTATTTTATATTATCTTCTAGATGATGTCTGCAATCTTGGTTCTTAATAAATATTATTGTAGTAATATAGTACAAAAGAATTATAAAATTTAGCAATGTCTGAAACTTTAATTCTAAAACTCAGCATCATCTCTGATAAGGTACTCTTTTTTCTTGTTTCACCATTTTCCTTATACTCCAAGAAGGTAGACTATATTATTCTAGCATATGTTAAAATCTAGTGTCCACTCATAACTGGCTTGAAGCAGGAGGGAGAATAGTACAAGACAAATGTAGAGAATAAATAAATTGTTATTTCTTGCCTCCAGTTCTACTCTACAAATTTCTTATTCTCTCAAATTGCCTATTAACCTAGATCCAAAGAAATAATATTTGGAATATGATTTCCTCTTTGTTGACCTTTTTAAAAATACAGTTTATTTTTTAGAACAGTTTTAGGCTCACAGCAAAATCGAGCGAAAAGTGCAGAGATTTCCCATGTACTCCATGCCCTGACACCTGGATCACCTCCCTTATTATCAACATCTCCCACCACAGTGATACAGTTGCTATAATTTATGCACTTACATTGACATTATTATCACCTAATGTTCATAGTTTACAAGTCTTGAAGTTGTGCACTCTATGTGTTTGGACAAATATATAATGACATGTACCCACCATGATAGTACCAGGCAGAACAGTTTCACTGCCCTAAGAATCCTCTGTGCTCTGCTTATTCATCTCACCCTCCTCCTTAATCCACAGCAGCCACTGCTTTTTACTGTCGCCATAGTTTGTCTTTCCCAGAATGCCCTAGAGTTGGAATCATACAATAGGCAGCCTGTTCAGATGGGCTTCTTTCACTTAGTAATATGCATTTAAGCTTTCTACATGTCTTGACATGACTTGATAGCTAATTTATTTTTATACTGAATAATATTCCATTGTCTGGATGTAACACAGTTTATTTATCCATTCACTTACTGAAGGGCATCTTAGTTGCTTCCAAGTTTTGACAATTATGAATAAAGCTACTATAAACATCCATGTGCAGATTTTTGTGTAGACATGAGTTTTCATTACTTTGAGTGATTACCAAGGAGTGAGATTGCTAGATCACATGGTAAAATAATGTTTAATTTTGTAGAGACTTTTTAAAATATGAAATCACAATTCCAAAAACCCCATGTTGTACGTGATTAGAATAAATAGCATGGGGTTGAAAAAAAGTCAAAATCTCAGTTTTATGGAGAGATTGAAAATTATTTTAAATGATGGCTTGTAACTCAACAGTAACCACCCAGACTAGATAGCAACAAGTTTTAGGCCTAAAAATGTAAATTTCATAAATTTTTGGATAACTGATAATTACATGGTACTCAGTAGATCCTTGGGGATGTAAAAGAATTATGATTTTCTTAAAGCAAATTCTTCTTATGTGATCAGTTTAACTGGGTTCCTACTGTAAATATTTTTCCATTGTCATAGTAAAGTCTTAGATTCCACTACCTTCTCTCACCCACCTTCAGAATTGCCACTGTTTAAAAACACTGTTGTGAATGTCAAGAAATACTCATTCTGCATGCATTTCAGTAAAGAAACTATTACAAATATTTTCTTGTGCACAGACTATTGTTGAACCAGAGTTTCGAAAATTGTGTTCAACAGAATAAGAATTTTAAGAGTTTCCCAAGATACATAATGTTGTAAATTAACTTATATTACATTCCTCTATCATTCTCAATATATATTAACATGTTAAATGTTTTGAAAATGTTGTAGTAATGACAAAGATTGAAATTTCTCAAACTTACCTGTGCACAAAACCCTTCTCACAATTAACAGCAAATATTCCATGGACTATCTTTTAGAAAGAGTTGTGTAAACATATAAATTTATATTTTCTAGTTTATAAATTAAATATTCCACACATAGTTTTACAGTGATGACTCTTTTATCAGGTATTATTATAAAGTCACAAAAAGTAAATGTCTGTGTTCCTCTATTTATTCTTAAAGCATGTACTGAGCGAACATTGTACCTAAAGAGTGCTCTTTTCTATCCAGAGAAGAAATAACTGAAAAGATGTTACTAAAAGTCTGGCAATGTAGGACAGAAAATTATACTAAAAATAAAATTGTCATAGAGTATAATAATTGATAAAAAATAGCTATTGTTTTGATAGATGATTTTTTCTGAAATATGTCTATTTTTTTAGTTTAGTTTGGTAAAACCTTTCTATGTACAATTATTGGAATAAATTTGAACATTGTTTTATTGCACAGGATTACAATTTTGAATTTAACTTCGTATAATAATATCAATTTTCAAAAGATTTTTAAAAGATTTAGAATAGTTTATACCTATATTTAATAGCACCAGGTAGGATCTCCTGGTTATTGCCTGTTCATTTGTTTCCTTCCATCAACTCACACTGCTTTTTGGTTTTTGAAAGTAGTCTTTGTGTAAACCCTGACCAATGCTTCCAACTTGGTGCCCACAGCAAAATTAACAATTGGAAGACTATTTGATTTAAATAGCTTAGTTTAACCACGAAGATGACCTTTATCCTTATTATGAGGAAGATCTGTTCTGATCAGTATAATCAGCTTTCCCTTCCTCTCAGATTTAAGAACGTGCTACAGTTATCTAACTCATCACTTTTCTTACCATCATATACTCAGGCAGTTCATGACATTTAATTCTTTTTATTATTATTTTTTTAACGTTTTATTGGAGTATAATTGCATTACAATGGTGTGTTAGTTTCTGCTTTATAACAAAGTGAATCAGCTATACATATAAATATATCCCCATACCCCCTCCCTCTTGTATCTCCCTCCCATCCTCCCTATCTAACCCCTTTAGGTGATCACAAAGCACCGAGCTGATCTCCCTGTGCTATGCGGCTGCTTCCCACTAGCTATCTATTTTACATCTGGTAGTGTATATATGTCCATGCCACTCTCTCACTTCATCTCAGCTTACCCTTTCCCCTCCCCGTGTCCTCAAGTCCATTCTCTATGTCTGTGTCTTTATTCCTGTCCTGTCCCTAGGTTCTTCAGAACCAATTTCTTTTTTTTTTTTTTTTCTTTAGATTCCATATACATGTGTTAGCATACGGTATTTTTTTTTCTCTTTCTGACTTACTTCACTCTGTATGACAAACTCAAGGTCCATCCACCTCACTACAAATAACTGAATTTTGTTCTTTTTATGACTGAGTAATATTCCACTGTATATATGTGCCACATCTTCTTTATCCATTCATCTGTTGATGGACACTTAGGTTGCTTACATGTCCTGACTATTGTAAATAGAGCCACAATGAACATTATAGTACATGACTCTTTTTGAATTATGGTTTTCTCAGGGTATATGCCCAGCAGTGGGATGGCTGGGTAATATGGTAGTTCTATTTTTAGATTTTAAGTAACCTCTATATTGTTCTCCATAGTGGCTATATCAATTTACATTCCCACCAACAGTGCAAGAGTGTTCCCTTTTCTCCACACCCTCTCCAGCATTTACTGTTTGTAGATTTTTTGATGATGGCCATTCTGACTGGTGTGAGGTGATACCTCATTGTAGTTTTGATTTGCATTTCTCTAATGATTAGTGATGTTGAGCATGCTTCCATGTGTTTTTCGGCAATCTGTATATCTTATTTGGAGAAATGTCTGTTTAAGTCTTCTGCCCATTTTTGGATTGGGTTGTTTGTTTTTCTGATATTGAGCTGCATGTGAGCTACTTGTAAATCTTGGAGATTAATCCTTTGTCAGTTGCTTCATTTGCAAATATTTTCTCCCATTCTGAGGGTTGTCCTTTCGTCTTGTTAATGGTTTCCTTTGCTGTGCAAAAGATCTTAAGTTTTGTTAGGTCCCATTTGTTTATTTTTGTTTTTTATTTCCATTTCTCTAGGATGTGGGTCAAAAAGAATCTTGCTATGATTTATGTCATAGAGTGTTCTGCCTAAGTTTTCCTCTAAGAGTTTTATAGTGACTGGCCTTACATTTAGGTCTTTAATCCATTTTGAGTTTATTTTTCTGTATGATGTTAGGGAGTATTCTAATTTCATTCTTTAACATGTAGCTGTCCAGTTTTCCCAGCACCACTTATTAAAAAGGTTGTCTTGTCTCCATTGTATATTCTTGCCTCCTTTATCAAAAATAAGGTGACCATATGTGTGTGGGTTTATCTCTGGGCTATCTATCCTGTTCCATTGATCTATATTTCTGTTTTTGTGCCAGTACCATACTGTCTTGATTACTGTTGCTTTGTATATGGTCTGAAGTCCAGGAGCCTGATTCCTCCAGCTCCGTTTTTCTTTCTCAAGGTTGTTTTAGATATTCAAGGTCTTTTGTGTTTCCATACAAATTGTGAATTTTTTTGTTCTACTTCTGTGAAAAATGCCCATGGTAGTTTGATAGGGATTGCATTGAATCTGTAGATTGCTTTGGGTAGTATAGTCATTTTCACAATGTTGATTCTTCCAATCCAAGAACATGGTATATCTCTCCATCTGTTTGTATCATCTTCAATTTCTTTCATCGGTGTCCTATACTTTTCTGCATACAGGTCTTTTTTCTCCTTAGGTAGGTTTATTCCTAGGTATTTTATTCTTTTTGTTGCAATAGTTAATGGGTGTGTTTCCTTAATTTCTCTTTCAGGTTTTTCATCATTAGTGTATAAGAATGCAAGAGGTTTCTGTGCATTAATTTTGTATCCTGCTACATTACCAAATTCATTGATCAGCTCTAGTAGTTTTCTGATAGCATCTTTAGGATTCTTTATGTATAGTATCATGTCTTCTGCAAACAGTGACAGCTTTACTTCTTCTTTTCCAATTTGGATTCTTTTTATTTCTTTTTCTTCTCTTAATGCTGTGGTTAAACTTCCAAAACTATGTTGAATAATAGTGGTGAGAGTGGACAACCTTGCCTTGTTCCTGATCTTAGAGGAAATGGTTTCAGTTTTTGACCAATGAGAATGATATTGGCTGTTGTTCTGTCATATATGGCCTTTATTATGTTGAGGTAAGTTCCCTCTATGCCTACTTTCTGGAGGGTTTTTATTATAAATGAATATTTAATTTTGTCAAAAGCTTTTCTGCATCTATTGAGATGATCATATGGATTTTCTCCTTCAGTTTGTTAATATGGTTTATCACTGTGATTGATTTGTGTATATTGAAGAATCCTTGCATATCTGAGATAAACCCTACCTGATCATGGTGATCATGGTGTATGATCCTTTCAATATGCTGTTGGATTCTGTTTGTTAGTATTTTGTTGAGGATTTCTGCATCTATGTTCATCAGTGATATTGGCCTGTAGTTTTCTTTTTTTGTGACGTCTTTGTCTGGTTTTGGTATCAGGGTGATGAAAGTGATTTTTGTAAGTGGCCTTATCCACCTTTGAAAGCTTAAATTAGTTGCCTATGTGATATTTCAGCACCTATTATATGCTTACCTTTAGACTAAAGAGCTATCAATATAGATGGTGAAACAAAATCTACATATTCACCAACAGGATGCCAATATAAAATAGCCAGCCAACAAGAACAGAATCAAGAAAATAACAAGTAGAATCAGACACACAAAATAAATTTTTTGAATTCTTTGGAAGAGGAGAGAGCATGTTGACTGGTAATATAATAAAAAGGACCAAATTGTTGAATCATCCTCAACACAAATTATAGAGCTTATACATGATCGAATTCATTAATGATTTAAAGGCAGAGGAGTAGCAAGGCTCAGGCCAAACATTTTTCCCCCTAGAGAGATTTGACTCTGTCAATGGAATTACCCAACTGTAATTTCTCTCTGACATTTGGAAAAGTCCTGGTGCAGATTTTGAGATGTGAGTATAAGCAAGGCATGTGGATCATTGTCAGAATAGAGGGTCCAATTCAGTTATGAAAAATCTCTTTTTTATATCCTATTAATTACATAATTCATGTGATATTTTCCAGTAGTCCATTCCTCATAAATTCATAAGATGTAGGCTCCTTTACATTATACAGAGACCAGGTATATTGGGATAAAAACATTTTAAAGGTAAGAATTCTTCATTATCTTTCTGCAGTAATAATACATGTGTATGTTCCAGTAGAGTGTCTTACAAAGAATTTTGACTGGTTAATCTCTTTTCTTTCCCCAGGAAAGAAAGAAAATAAATTACAGACCTGTAGCTAATCTGATATATCCAACTGATATTATTGAGGTTATTCATGGAAGAAAATGGGGTAACCTCATATGTTACTTAAGTATGGCCAGTATGACTGCTCAAGGTCCAGTTCTTACCTCAAAACAATCATGTTCCCAACTATTAAAAAGTCCCCAGAAATGCCGGAGTAGGAACCAAGATGGCGGAGAAGAAGGAAGTGCTCACACTCCCTCTTGAGAGAACACCAGAATCACAACTAGCTGCTGGACAATCATCGACAGGAAGACACTGGAACTCACCAAAAAATATACCCCACATCCAAAGACAAAGGAGATGCCACAATGAGACAGTAGGAGGGGCGCAATCACAGTAAAATAAAATCCCATAAGTGGTGGGTGGGTGACTCACAGACTGGCGAACATTTATACCACAGAAGTCCACCCACTGGAGTGAAGGTTCTGAGCCGCACATCAGGCTTCCCAACCTGGGGGTCTGGCAATGGCAGGAGGAACTCCTAGAGAATTAGACTTTGAAGCCTAGTGGAAATTGATTCAACAGGACTTGGGGAAACAAAGACTCCACTCTTGGAGGGCACACACAAAGTAGTGTGCACATTGGGACCCAGGAGAAGGAGCAGTGACCCCAGGGGAGACTGAACCAGACCTACCTGCTAGCGTTGGAGAGTCTCCTGCAGAGGCGGTGGGTGGCTCTGTTTCACTGTGTGGACAAGGTCACTGGCAGCAGAAGTTCTGGGAAGTACTCCTTGGCATGAGCCCTCCCAGAATCTGACATTAGCCCCACGAAAGAGCCCAGGTAGGCTCCAGTGTTGGGTTACCTAAGGCCAAACAACCAACAGGGAGGGAACCCAGCCCACCCATCAACAGTCAAGTGGATTAAAGTTTTACTGAGCTCTGCCCACCAGAGCAACAGTCAGTTCCATACACCACCAGTCCCTCCCATCAAGCCTCTTAGATAGCCTCATCCACCAGGGGGCAGACAGCAGAAGCAAAAAGAACTACAATCTAGCAGCCTGTGGAACAAAAACCACATTCACAGAAAGATAGACAAGATGAAAAGGCAGAGGGCTATGTACCAGATGAAGGAACAAGATTAAAACCCCAGAAAAACAACTAAATGAAGTGGAGATAAGCAACCTTCCAGAAAAAGAATTCAGAATAATGATAGTGAAGATGATCCAGGACCTCGGAAAAAGAATGGAGGCAAAGATCGAGAAGATGCAAGAAATGTTTAACAAAGACCTAGAAGAATTAAAGAACAAAAAAACAGAGATGAACAATACAATAACTGAAATGAAAACTACACTAGAAGGAATCAATAGCAGAATAACTGAGGCAGAAGAATGGATAAGTGACCTGGAAAACAGAATGGTGGAATTCACTGCTGTGGAACAGACTAAAGAAAAAAGAATGAAAAGAAATGAAAGTAGCCTAAGAGACCTCTGGGACAACATTAAACGCAACAACATTCACATTATAGGGGTCACAGAAGGAGAAGAGCGAGAGAAAGGACCTGAGAAAATATTTGAAGAGATTATAGTGGAAAACTTCCCTAACATGGGAAAGGAAATAGCCACCCAAGTCCAGGAAGTGCAGCAAGTCATATACAGGATAAACCCAAGGAGAAACACACCGAGACACATAGTAATCAAATTGGCAAAAATTAAGGACAAAGAAAAATTATTGAAAGAAGCAAGGGAAAAATGACAAATAATGTACAAGGGAACTCCCACAAGCTTACCAGCTGATTTCTCAGGAGAAACTCTATAAGCCAGAAGGAAGTGGCATGATATACTTAAAGTGATGAAAGGGAAAAACCTACAACCAAGATTACTCTACCTGGCAAGGATCTCATTCAGATTCAATGGAGAAATCAAAAGCTTTACAGACAAGCAAAAGTTAAGAGAATTCAGCACCACCAAACCAGCTCTACAACAAATGCTAAAGGAACTTATCTAAGTGGGAAACACAAGAGAAGAAAAGGACCCCCCAAAACAAACCTGAAACAATTAAGGAAACGGTCACAGGAACACACATATTGATAATTACCTTAAACCTGAATGGATTAAATGCTCCAACCAAAAGACACAGGCTTGCTCAACGGATACAAAAACAAGACCCATCTATAAGCTGTCTAAAAGAGACGCACTTCAGACGTAGGGACACATAAAGACTGAAAATGAGAGGATGGAAAAAGTTTCCATGCAAAAGAAAATCAAAAGAAAGTTGGAGTAGCTATACTCATATCAGATAAAATAGACATTAAAATAAAGAATGTTACAAGAGACAAGGAAGGACACTACATAATGATAAAGGATCAATCCAAGAAGAAGATATAAAAATTATAAATATATATGCTCCCAACATAGGAGCGCCTCAATACATGAGGCAACTGCTAACAGCTATAAAAGAGGAAATCTACACTAATCCAATAATAGTGGGGGAATTTAACACCTCACTTACACCAATGGACAGATCATCCAAAATGAAAATAAATAAGGAAACAGAAGCTTTAAATGAAACAATAGACCAGATAGATTTAATTGATATTTATAGGACATTCCATCCCAAAACAGCAGATTACACTTTCTTCTCAAGTGCGCACGGAACGTTCTCCAGGATAGATCACATCTTGGGTCACAAATCAAGCCTCAGTAAATTTAAGATAATTGAAATCATATCAAGCATCTTTTCTGACCACAATGTTATGAGATTAGAAATGAATTATAGAGAAAAAACTTAAAAAACACAAACACATGGAGGCTAAACAATACGTTACTAAATAACCAAGAGATCACTGAAGAAATCAAAGGGGAAATCAAAAAATGCCTAGAGACAAATGACAATGAAAACAAGAAGATCCAAAACCTATGGGATGCAGCAAAAGCTGTTCTAAGAGGGAAGTTTATAGCTATACAAGCCTACCTCAAGAAACAAGAAAAAACTCAAGTAAACAATCTAACCTTACACCTAAAGGAACTAGAGAAAAAAGAACAAACAAAACCCAAAGGTAGCAAAGGAAAGAAATCATAAAGATCAGAGAAGAAATAAATGAAAAAGAAATGAAGAAAACAATAGCAAAGATCAATAAAACTAAAAACTAGTTCTTTAAGAAGATAAACAAAATTGATAAACTATTAGCCAGACTCATCAAGAAAAAGAGAGAGAGGACTCAAATCAATAAAATTGGAAATGAAAAAGGAGAAGTTACAAGAGACACCACAGAAATACAAAGCATCCTAAGAGCCTACTACAAGCAACTCTATGCCAATAAAATGGACAACCTGGAAGAAATGGACAAATTCTTAGAAAGGTGTAACCTTCCAAGACTGCTCCAGGAAGAAACAGAAAATATGAACAGACCAATCACAAGTAATGAAATTGAAACTGTGATTAAAAATCTTCCAACAAACAAAAGTCCAGGACCAGATGGCTTCATAGGTGAATTCTATCAAACATTTAGAGAAGAGCTAACACCCATCCTTCTCAAACTCTTCCAAAAAATTGCAGAGGAAGGAACACTCCCAAACTCATTCTATGAAGCCACCATCACCCTGATACCAAAACCAGACAAAAGACACTACAAAAAAAGAAAATAACAGACCAATATCACTGATGAATATAGATGCAAAAATCCTCAACAAAATACTGGCAAACAGAATCCAACAACACATTAAAAGGATCATACACCACGATCAAGTGGGATTTATCCCAGGGATGCAAGGATTCTTCAATATATGCAAATCAATCAATGTGATACACCATATTAACACATTGAAGAATAAAAACCATATGATCATCTCAATAGATGCAGAAAAAGCTTTTGACAAAATTCAACACCCATTTATTATAATAACTCTCATGAAAGTGGGCAGAGAGGGTACCTACCTCAACATAATAAAGGCCATATATGACAAACTCACAGCAAACATTATTCTCAATGGTGAAGAACTGAAAGCATTTCCTCTAAGATCAGGAACAAGACAAGGATGTCCACTCTCACCACTATTATTCAACATAGTTTTGGAAGTCCTAGCCATGGCAATCAGAGAGGAAAAATAAATAAAACGAATGCAAATTGGAAAAGAAGAAGTAAAGCTGTCACTGTTTGCAGATAATATGATACTATACATAGAGCATCCTAAAAATGCCACCAGAAAACTACTAGAGCTAATCAATGAATTTGGTAAAGTTGCAGGATACAAAATTAATGCACAGAAATCTCTTGCATTCCTATATACTAATGATGAAAAATCTGAAAGTGAAATTAAGAAAACACTCCCGTTTACCATTGCAACAAAAAGAATAAAACATCTAGGAATAAACCTACCTAAGGAGACAAAAGACCTGTATACAGAAAAGTATAGGACACCAATGAAAGAAATTAAAGATGATACAAACAGATGGAGAGATATACCATGTTCTTGGATTGCAATAATCAACATTGTGAAAATGACTATACTACCCAAAGCAATCTACAGATTCAATGCAATCCCTATCAAATTACCAATGGCATTCTTTACGGAACTAGAACAAATCATCTTAAAATTTGTATGGAGACACACAGGACCCCAAATAGCAAAAGCAGTCTTGAGGGAAAAAAAGGAGCTGGAGGAATCAGACTCCCTGACTTCAGACTATACTACAAAGCTACAGTAATCAAGACAGTATGGTACTGGCACAAATACAGAAATATAGATCAATGGAACAAGATAGAAAGCCCAGAGATTATACCATGCACCTATGGTCAACTAATCTGTGACAAAGGAGGCAAAGATATACAATGGAGAAAAGACAGTCTCTTCAATAAGTGGTCCTGGGAAAACTGGAGAACTACATGTAAAAGAATGAATTTAGAACACTCCCTAACACCATACACAAAAATAAACTCAAAATAGATTCAAGACCTAAATGTAAGACTGGACACTATAAAACTCTTAGAGGAAAAGATAGTAAGAACACTCTTTGACATAAATCACAGCAAGATCTTTTTTGATCCACCTCCTAGAGTAATGGAAATAAAAACAAAAATAAACATATGGGACCTAATGAAACTTCAAAGGATTTGCACAACAAAGGAAGCCATAAACAAGAGAAAAAGACAATGCTCCAAATGGGAGAAAATATTTGCAAATGAATCAATGGACAAAGGATTAATCTCCAAAATATATAAACAGCTCATGCAGCTCAATATTAAAGAAACAAACAACCCAATCCAAAAATGGGCAGAAGACCTAAATAGACATTTCTCCAAAGAAGACATACAGATGGCCAAGAAGCACATGAAAAGCTGCTCAACATCACTAATTATTAGAGAAATGCAAATCAAAACTATAATGAGGTATCACCTCACACTAGTTAGATTTGGCATCATCAGAAAATCTACAAACAACAAATGCTGGAGAGGGTTTGGAGAAAAGGCAACCCTCTTGTACTGTTGTTGGGAATGTAAATTTATACAGCCACTGTGGAGAACAGTATGGAGGTTCCTTAAAAAACTAAAAATAGAATTACCATATGATCCAGCAATCCCACTACTGGGCATATACCCAGAGAAAACCATAATTCAAAAAGACACATGCACCCCAATGTTCATTGCAGCACTATTTACAATAGCCAGGACATGGAAGCAACCTAAATGCCCATCGACAGATGAATGGATAAAGAAGTTGTGGTACATATATACAATGGAATATTACTCAGCCATAAAAAGGAACGAAATTGAGTCATTTGTTGGGACGTAGACGGATCTAGAGACTGTCATACAAAGTGAAGTAAGTCAGAAAGAGAAAAACAAATATCATATATTAACACATGTATGTGGAACCTAGAGAAGTGGTACGGATGAGCCAGTTTGCAGGGCAGAAGTTGAGACACAGATGTAGAGAACAGACGTGTGGACACCAAGGGGGGAAAACTGCGGTGGGCTGGGGATAGTGGTGTGCTGAATTGGGAGATTGAGATTGACATGTATACACTGATGTGTATAAAATTGATGACTAATAAGAACCTGCAGTATAAAAAAACAAACAAACAAACAAACAACACAACTAATACTAAACTTTCTTTGGGTTATTTGTATGGAAATATGTTAATATAAATGTTTCAGACATTAAATGAAATTTCAAAAAATCCTATATGTTCTGGTATAATGTTATAAGTCATAATTCTAGTTATTACTTTAAAATGTATATCTCAGAAATAACTAAATTTCCTTGTCAATTGCAGTATTATGAACTTTCATCAAATCTTTAACTGTGGACATTTTAAAGTCTTTTGTCATTTACAGACAGTTCTGGGTGTACTCTGATGCTTTTGCAAATATGTTCCTATAAAATGGTTTCATCTTCAAGGAATTCATGGAAAAGACTCTGAGAAGTACAGGTTTCTGGTACCTGACTATACTGCTGACATGAATGAATAAGCATTTTCAGACTCTAATGGAAAACTGATGAACTCATAAAAGTGCTAACAAAAGATCAAGATGGAAAAAAAAAATAATTACATGGGACTGAGTGAACTGATGAGGATGATTATAATTTTTGTGACTTTCTATTTGAATTAAAAAAAAAAAATCCCACAAGGACTCAGAGGCAAAAAATATACAAATCAATTTTCACTGCAAAGTAAAGGAGCTGTGACAGTGGAGGATTACTGGACTGAATATCAATATTATGACATAGTATGAGTGTGTTTCGTGTTTGGTAATTGCAATCATTGTTGCTTTTGTTGTGGTCATCCATTTACAATGCTTGGTGTCAGTCTATTTATCTCTTGTAAAAATAAAATACAGTGTTTGTGTGCATGTGCGTGTGTGTGTGTGTGTGTGTGTGTGTGTGTGTGTGTGTGTGTGAAATAAATAAATAAATAAATAAATAAATAAACTGAAAAAAAACAACAAAAAAGTCCCACATACTGAAAGATTTATTCTTCCTTTTTTTTTAATCATACAACAATATCATTTTAACTGCTAATAAATGGAATAACGTGAAGAAATATAACATACATAATAAACAACACCAAAAACTGAGATTAAAACAGGCAACACTGATCTTGTAGTTTAGAGGGATCATTCTTCATCTTAATAGAATGCATTTATAAAAACATATAAGAAACATATTTAAGTGTTTCTCTTGCAGTTTTCCAAGTTGTCATTCTTGAAATTTAAAATGATTTTCTGATAAATGTGAGGCAATTTTTGGTATATTTTAAATATACTACACCAGCAGCTTGTACAAATAAAGCTACCAAGACTTGAATGATGTTAAACACTTTGGCAGCTATTTATAACTAAATAAATATCACTCTTTTTGGAAGCACATCTTTGTCAATCAAATTTCTTGAGATGGCTGCCCTAATATTCATCAGTTCCTGATTGCTGACATCTGAAATATGTAGGAATCATGAGTTAAAGGTGAAGTCATTTTGAAAATGTGTGAGGTCTATTACCATTAAATCACAGATTATCTGTAAATAATATAAACTCATCTAATTTTTCCCACTCCTATTTTAAACATCTGTATTCCAATGATATGGTAATTGTTGACTAGTTTGTACTTGTCTACTGTTTTCTGTTTTTATATATTTTTGTTTATTTTTACCAGAATACCAATAAATGTGTAATTAATGAAAAATGCTGTTAAAATTCATTGACAGTTGCATGGTATTATGTCAATTCATAAATGTCAAGCATCATTAAATGACATAGGTAAGTATACATTAAAAATCATTGAAGAATAATATATGTATAAAGGCTCTATTTTGAGATTAGTTTTTAAACTTTAATTAGATTGTAGCACATTTTAATCCAATGTGCAACAACTTGCACATTGTATTTAAAACAACTTACCTAATGATAAGTATATTATCTTTTCAGGGTATATTTCTTGAAAAAAATGTGTATACATATATATTTATACAGAGGGAAAAATTCTAACTTATTTTTATTTACAGCAGATCTAGAATTTTTGGAATTTAAAGATATTATACAAATAGCAAACAAACAATAGAAAACTTCATTATCAAATGATTAATATCCAGTTTGGGATATGCACATACTTGGGATACATTGGGGTAGTTGAGGAAATTATTAAAATTCCTATAAGTATTGATTTCTCCTATAGTTTTAGTTACTATTTGTTTTGCAATTTGTAATGTACATAATACATTGATATAGTGGTAGCACAAGTATGTAATTTATTAATAATTCTATGTAATTCTAAATATCTCTATTTAAGAAATGCCTTGAGGATATTTTTTAATGAAAAATATGAGGGATCAAAAATTATATAGATACATAGGTAAAGGGCATAGTTTCATAGTATTCAAACAAATCAGTCCTATCAAGTTTTTTTTATATCTGTGTATCTGAAATATTGTTGCAAAATTCCATATAAAACCTGTCTCTTTGTTTGCGATTGGGCCACCAATAACCAGCCCCCAGTTCTTTTTCAAATGTCTTTCTTGACTGTTTATTCTAGTAATAAAGAAAATGTCAAATGTATTTAATTAACAGGTAGGTCAAAGAATATAATATTTGTTGAAAAACTTGCCATCTATAAAACAAATCACATAAAGCAAAATAATGAGAACATCAATTTTAATCTTTCACTTGAACTTTTCTATTTTAAGTCTGATGCCATATTTGAAGAAATCATGAGCTCTTAAATAAAAAGATACATACCTTTGTGGTATTTCAAGCTTAATAAGTAATATACATGTTTACATATATATATGATATATATGAAGAGAAAGAATGCAAGGGTGAAGATCAAAGCTAATGTTTATAATATTTATGAGGCAGATGACAAAAAACCCTCAATTCTTAATGGTACTTGAGTTCTATGCCATACCTGAGTGGAGATAATTAAATAAAAATGACATCCTATATATCATTCTAATAGTACTTTATCAGATTAAGATCTATGAGTATCTTAATTTAAATTTTTTTAATTGTGACATGAAAATAAACAAATTACACATTCCTAAAGTTTTGTACTACCTCACACAGGTCAGAATGGCCATCACTAAAATGTCTATAAATAATAAATGTTGGAGAAAGTGTGAAGAAAAGGGAAGCCTCTTACAATGTTGGTAGGAATGTAAATTGGTGCAGCCACTATGGAAAACAATATGGGGTTTCCTCAAAAAACTAAAAATAAGAGTTACCATATGATCCAGCTATCCCACTCCCCAGCATATACCCAGACAAAACTATAATTTGAAAAGATACATGCATCCCTATGTTCATAGCGGCTTTATTTATGCAATAGCCATGACATGGAAACAACCTAAATGTCCATCGATAGATGAATGGATAAAGAAGATGTGATACACACACACACACACACACACACACACACACACACACACACACAATGGAATACTACTCAGTCATAAAAAAGAATGAAATGGTGCCATTTGCAGCAACATAGATGGACGTAGAGAAGATCACACTAAGCAAAGTAGGTCAGAAAGAGAAAGACAAATACCATATGATGATATACATGGAATCCAAAATATGACACAAATGAACTTATCTACAAAACAGAAACAGACTCACAGACATAGAGAACAGACTTATGGTTGCCAAAGGGAAGGGGCGGCGGGTAAGGGATAAAGTGGGAGTTTGGGATTAAGAGATGCAAGCTAGTATATATAGGACGGATAAACAACAAGGTCCTACTGTATAGCACAGCTAACTGGATTCAATCTCCTGTGATAAACTATAATGGAAAAGAATATGAAAAAAATATATGTATGTGTATAACTGAATCACTTTGCTGTACAAAGAAATTAACACATTGTAAATCAACTATACTTCTATAAAATATATAAAAAAGAAACTAATATGAAAGCCATAATAAAGAATTCACCAACCAAAGGAAGAAGTTGTGTTACTACAATTCTCCATTTCTTATGAGAGCTGTGGAATTGGTTGTTTATAAATTGCTTAACTTCATCAATTTACAAGCCATCACAGTTAAGTATTGTGAGCTATATGATATTGAAGGAAAAGGATGGTTTGCAAGACACATTTTTCCTTTTTTTCATAACTAATAATGTTGGCTGCAATATATTAATTACTTTTGATGTTTTAGGTATTATTCTCTGTATATTTCATATAGTCTTCATAACAAAATCGTGAGGTGACATTATCTCCATTATACAAATTGGGAAAGTAAGGCTTTGAAGGAGTTAAATTACTTGCCTCAGTTCACACAGTTTTAAGTGGCTAGAGTACAATTCAAAAGGGTATCTAGATCTGTCTAGGTTTCCAACTACCATACTCTACAGGGCTTTGTTCTGAATACCTGTCTCATTTTTCACTCTTGCGAGAAAGTCAAACAAAGTAGACACCTCAAGAGCTAGCTCTAGAGATGTACTAGGTTTCTTTTTTCTTTGATACGCACCTTGATCATTGTTACTCCTACTTCATGGGGCATCTTTTAAAACCATGGTATTTTAAACCATTCTTAAAATGAAGAAAAACGATAACTAGAAATAAAGAAGCTCAAACCTTCACTTATACCACCAAAGCTCCACTTTTCCCTCTTGTCATAATTGTATGATTCCTGTAACCTCAATTTAAACTTGAGGTTTTCCAAAGTGCTTTATAGAGAGAAAGGAAGGTGAGGGAAATTCTTCTTTGACAATTTGCAGCCCATGCTAGGAGAACAAAATCTCCTAGAGAGAAAAGCCCAAGTCTGTGGAGATCAGTTACCTGTGTCGTTCTTCTTGACCCTCCCACACCATTAAGAGTTTGTGCCAATATGACCTACTCACATAGGAGTTTGTGTCAAGGAATAAGGACCATGCCGTTAGCATACTTTGTGTAAATGAATAACAATGGCACTTAATTGTATGCCGGAAAGGATTTCAAACCTTATATTATGTTTATGATAATGATGAAGTTGTACAAAATTCATCGTGACATTGTTAGTTCTAATAGTTACATAGAAAAGCCACCAAATGGTTTATTTAATTTAGAATATAATACTTATGAATAATTTTAAATTGACAGCCTAGAAATTCTGGATCCTTCTTTCTTGAAGTGTAGTGAATACAAATGTAATGGTAGCATAGATTCCCAACTCAGTGCTTTAACCCTAACCTGTATGTAACACCTGTGTCCAGCAATCATGTATCTCCTAGCTGTGACTGCCAGGAGACTTGCCAATTAGTGTCAATCGTAGAGGTAGACTGAGAATGTGGGCATCTGACCAGGAAGAAAAGTACCGACATCAACACATTTTGTATGAAAATAAAAGCAACACAAAAGTTGTCACAAACAAGTTTATACAAAACACAGTCTCATAATATTCCCTGGTCCCCAAAAAATTCAGACTACATCAATTAATGTCATCAAAACAAAAGTAAGGTATGATCACCTGATATCCTGTAAATCGATTATATAATCTATAATATAGATCTTATTCATATTTTTTGCCATTTCCTAAATTATCTCATGCATCTTGATAACTACTACCTAGAGAAAAATCAGCAACTAGGAGACAGTTTTTTGACTGTATTTTTCCATATCATCTTCTTGATATGGTATGAAAATTACATGGCGGATTTAAAATAGGTATATGGGAAGAAAACCCTTCTACACTTGATCTAAAGGGAGGTAATCCTTTTCCAAGAGACATGCGGGTAATTTATAGTTAAACATTTTCCCTTGATCTCTATATCTCTATATCACTTTTTCTACCAGGAGTTAATTTGATTAAGTGCATACCAAGAGGGAATCCAAGCAAAAAGAAGGGTTTTCTTTGAGCACACAGCCAGGAACACAGCAGCAGAAACTTTTTTTTAAAATTGATTGAGCCACTAGTGATACACATAATTGACTTTTAAACTTAGAAATAGGCTCTGAAAGCACTTGAGAATCTCAAATGGAAATCATGGACCATGGGTAGACTTGTGCATTTTTACCATTTTTATATCCAGAAAATCCTCATTTTATAAAGTTTAATGAAAATTCTGCTTTTCTGTGCATCAAGGAGGACAAACAAAACATTGAATCATGGGATTTTCTGAATATATTCTTTTAAATATCTGAGATTATTTCAATGCCAGCATATTGTTAAATACATTATCTTTGTCTTATAAGCTGAAAGCACAGACATCTTGAAATGAAGATAATTCTAAATGTGAAAGCAATTCTTACCCTGCTTCTTCTTACTACTGGGGTTTCTCAAGTACACACACCTATTTATCAGAAGTACTTGGTTTTACTTGAAACATATTCTATTTTCTAAGTCATTTTTAAATATTATTTTCTATGTTTTTTCTTACCAATTTCTATATAACAATTGAACACCAAATATACAATTATATAGAGAAAATATTGGATGAAAATAGTAAGTTCTAAATAATACTAAATATATAAATTAAGGAAAAATTTTAATAATAACTGATGCTATATTTTAGGTTAATACCTTTAAATGTGATTTTTAAAGATGAGAGCTAAGACAGTTAAACAAATGTGCTACCATGTGCTGGTATGTGTTGAAGCCTTAATGTCAGTTAAATATAATTTTGATATTTAATTTCTTTAGTCTTGGGAGACTGGGAATAAGACTAAAAATGCATGGTATTTATTTAAGAGATAAGATAAGGTTTTGTAAAGCCATCTCAGTACTTCAAGGAAAATCAAGATTCTTTCTTAAAATGAACCTCAGTCAATATACTCTTGGGTCTGAGTATACCAGAGACTTATTTACAATGTGTGAAAATAGTTAGGGAGACCTTAGAAGGTTAAGCATAGTGAAAACCTTTGGGAAGCTTGTACTAAGCCAGTTAAAGCTGCATTACCAAAGAAGGAATGCTTAGACCATAACAGTCATCCCAGGGAATAAAAAATCCAATCACTTATTTTACAAACAAAAAAGGATGTTGATATTGTTAATTTTTTACCTGATTATATTAATACGATTGTGGATGGAGCTGTTTGGTGCACTAGGGCAGGCAGAGCGCTCTTCCCCTCCACTTGAAGAGCTCTGGTAAATCTGCTTGGTCCTAAGGTATTTAATGTGATTCTTCAACCTCAGGAGACTGGAATCTCAGGCTACTGCAGGATGAAGTTTTATTTCTATAATTAATGAATACTCTATAATACAGCTATTAGTACCTTCATCTTAGAGATGAGCATCAGAGACCCAGAGAGTTAAAGTATCTTATTTTGGCACACTTAGAAAATTGTAGATCCAGGACTAGAACCCATTTCAGTATCATTTAAAAAGTCTTTGTTTTCTACTGTACTATATAGCATTATCAAAAAGTCATTCTTTAATAACACTTTCAGGCAGTAACTTCCATGTGGGAGACACAATTCTAATCAATGAAGATGATTCAGTAAAGAATGTCCCATTTTCATGAAACTCACTTTTTTTTTTATCTCTTACACTGATTGATGTCCACAGTGTTAGTAACTTCACTAACACATTTCTGTCAGGTCCTCCAATATACTATTGCTTACACTGACCAGTTGTCTTCCAGGCTTACATAGGTAAATGGCTATTCTTTTTAAAAAAAATTAGTTTCACAGAGTGTGATAGTCATACTCAGCTAGTCACATATCTTCACAAGATAATGAAAGGTGTGTGGATTCGTGGTGGAGAAAATTCTATTTATATCCTTTGCCACCTCCTTCCACAAATATTCTGATGTATGTCTAATGGGAATATGTTTTGTCATCCTATACTTGAGACTAATTGCTGTAGAAAAACACTGCTACTAGTAGGAGAGTGCCATATCCCTGGGATACATCAGGGACAAGAACAATAAGAGCATTGCCAGTTGAAATAGCTTACTTCAGAACACTGACTCTTGAGTCTCTACAAGTCTACTTGGATTTGCTTTCTCTGCCTGGTTCAAGTTATAAACTCTCAGGGAATCACTATATTTCCAGCAAGGCAAACCAAGTTTTGAGAATAAATCCAGGTAATATTAAACCAAGAATCTCAGATGCCAACCATATATCTCTATCATCTGATCTTATTTTTTCCACACAAATCTCTCTATGATTAGGAAGATCTAAAATTTTGGCAGTACATTTAGTATAAGACACCATAGAGAAGCAAGAATTCTCATACACTCTTAGTGGGAGTGTATTTGGTATTTACTCTAATGCAATGTTGTCAATGCCTACCAAAATTTCAAATATGTATACATTTTCAACCAACAATTTCATTTCTAGGTATTTATCCTACAGATATACTCACACACAAGCAAAATCATTTATGTACAATTTTACTCATAATACAGTGTTTGTTGAAGCCAAATAATTTTAACAGTCTAGAAATCCTAAAATAGACCACTAATTTTATACACACACATATTTATCTATCAACATAACAGAATATTATGAAGTCATAAAAATTGAGAAAGCTCTTTATGTGTAGAAAATTCCCAAGGTATATTTTTTAGTGAACTACAACAACAACAAAAAGAACAGAATGTACAGAAGGATGTTTGAAGTACTTTATTACATAGTAAAAGATGTAAAATATCTTGATACACATTTACTCATATATGAATGCAAAGAATCTCCAGTAAATCAACAACAATGTTAAATTTGGGAAAGGCAAGGTACATGAGGACAAGAAGAGAGAATTTTCACTTATATGCCTATTTATAATTTCAGTTATTAAACCATATGTTTACACAATCTAATAAAAACATTAATATAAAAATACATAAACTTACAAAACAATAAGATTATAAACACTTCTTGTTCTCAAGTGTTACAGTTTTGTTTTGGTTTGTTTTTTTAATTTGACCAATGGGAGACAGTGAAATCAATATTACAGGATATCATGTGATCATATATTTTCTGTCATAAATACTAAGTTGCATCTACAATTATATTATAGAGATCAGTGTGATTGTCAGTTGTCTATTTCATTATACCTTCTAAAGATTAATATTGCAACTGCCACTGAGTGGTATTTTGGAATGAAACTGAGTGGTCATTACAATAATTGGACTTTTTTTTTAATTTTAATTTTAATTTTTTCCCATTCTCTTTCAAATTATTTTCCCATTTAGCTTATTACAGGATATTGAGCAGAATTCCCTGTGCTATACAGTAGATCCTTCTTGGTTATCTATTTTAAATATAGCAGTGTGTACATGTCAATCCCAAACTAGACTGACATTATATCAAATTTGTATCATAGATTCATCTCAAAATAAAATATAAAAGTTGGGTTTTTCAATGTTATTGTGGTTTCTTAAATAATTCTAAATTAGGTTGAGTTTCACTAAAATAGTTTATCTTAAAATTTGTAGTTTTATTAGCCAAGGAATTGTTTTGTTTAGAAAAATCTAGCACACTAGTATATAAACTATAAAGACATAAACTCTATAAAATTAAAGGTACAGAGTATTGTATTTAGAATACAAGTAGAAAAAAGCTATATATGCTTCATATACTTTACAATTTATAGCACAAGAGCTTGGTTTCATGGAACAATAATACAATGAATTTCAGGTTCTAATTTGTAGGTATAAAAAGTATCACTCCTGATAAGAACAACTGACTTGAGTGTCTCTGAAAACTAGTTCCACAGATTTCCAGTGCTTTTCAGAACATGGGAACTGATTGTGATTAATCAGGGAAAAGCCCTTCTCTAATAAGGCTCTGTCTGGTCCAATTGCTGAACATGACAGTCTTGAGAATTACATCGCCAAATGGTCTTCTAGAGATGGAAGGCTGAAAGATTGGCTGAATTAAATAGCTCACTCAGATGACCTTAGAAATGGACATTTTGACTGAAGGTGAAGAAAATTTCATGCATTACTGACTTTTCATACTATATATGTATTTTGAAAGAAAAACGTTATAGGACGTTTCTCTTAACCTGAACACTTCCAGGTATCATTATCTTGTCTAAATGCTGCAATCACTCAGGTGTGCATCCATCCCTTCACTCCTGATTACGGATAACATTTGTAGCATGAGGATGAGGGAGGGAGGTGAGAGCCTGAACATTGAGAAAACTCATCAAGAATCATAAGAGAAGAGAAGCTCATTTTTATGATTTTGCCACCACCCAGTCAAGTGTCGGCTGCAGCCATTTATTATTATTGCATGTGGGCTTCTAAGACAAGTGAGTCATTTCTCAGAGTGGGTTAGCCTCCAACATAATTAATAGCCAGAAGATTTTGTAGATATTTTTCAACTCAACAGCAAATGTTCTTTAAATTGATCCGTTGAGTTATGCACAACCCAATCATCACACAAACAAAAGACAGTTCTGATTGTACAGAGATACATCACCACTCTCACCAAAGGAGACAATCCTCCATTAAAAAATACTATACATGCTTATATTTACTTAGAAAGAACTTTTGTCAATCATATGAAGGCATATTTTTAGGAAAATCTCAGTTCGGTGGTGTACATAAACCTTATCTTTAGCATTATTTTTTTCCACCAATAAAACCATACCAATTAAATAAACGTTTTGATCTATCAAAAATAAGAGTTTAATGAATTATTGTGTTTTTATCTATTTAAAAACAAAACATATATATATATATATATATATATATATATATATATATATATATGGCTTAGAAAATAACAATAAACAGAAAAAGAGAATAATATCACCCATAATTTCAGTACTCACATAACCACTGTTGGGAATATTGATGTATACCCTCTGTTTGTATCTTCTTGTGTTGATATATATATATATATATATATATATATATATATATATATATATATATATATATATAAATATATATATATATGCATACACACATTTATATATGCACACACACATATATTATATGCACACAAACATATATATGGACATACATACACTCAGTCTCACCTGATTGAACTTTTGACTTCTGTCCACATTTGCTAATAAATAACCCTATGTTAAAATCATTTAAGCTAAACTATTATGTAATCCTATGATTATTTCATGAGGAGATATTCTGAGACACATAATAATATAATTTAAGAGTATTAATATGCATTACCTAGTTTATCTCCCAAAACTTGTACCAGTTTATACTCCCACCAATATTGTCAGCTAGCATTTACTTCCATAAACCTTGAAAACAGATGTCTTGCTGAAAATCTCATACAAACTAAATGTTTAAAATTACATTATATTGTAGTCTAAATGTGCATTTGTTTTATTAAAAAAATGACAGTTTATAATTGCATCCCCTGTTATTTTTGGATACTTATTTTGGATGTTTTGCATATTTTAATGGTTCCAATTATTTTATTTATAAGAACACTAACATTAAAGTTACTAATTTTTTTTCATTTTTATTGAATATTTTTATCACTTATTTGTCTTAAAACTTAAGATTTTTCTTAAATTTCCTAATATATGCAAAGTTTTTATGTTAATCTAGTAAATGTTAACAATCTTGCAACAACCAAATTGAAGGAAATGCTAATAGACACAATTGGTACAATTTGAACATCAGAATAATTAGGTAATGTATTACGACCCACAGTATAAAATAAGTATCCATGAGTCTAACCTGATATAAATAATTGCATAAGTTAATAAATGAAGAAAATATACAGCTTTTTCTTACAGTAGAATTTCCAATTAATAAATGTAGAAAACATAATTGAAACAGAAAATTACCATTTGGAGAATAAAGCAGTAAAACTTGTTCCATACAAGAATCATCTATGGATACAAAAATTAATAGACAATAGTGTAAAGAGAAAAAATATTTTTCAATGTTTCAAAGTACCTCCCCACAAGATGCTTATTTTTTTTTTTTAACATCCTTATTGGAATATAATTGCTTTACAATGTTGTGTTAGTTGCTGCTGTATAACAAAGTGAATGAGCTATATGTGTACATATATCCCCATATCTCCTCCCTTTTGTGTCTCCCTCCCACCCTCCCTATCCCACCCCTTTAGGTGGACACAAAGTACCGAGCTGATCTCCCTGTGCAATGGAGCTGCTTCCCACTAGCTATCTATTTTACATTTGGTACTGTATATATGTCCATGCCACTCTCTCACTTCGTCCCAGCTTACCCTTCCCCAACCCCGTGTCCTCAAGTCCATTCTCTATGTCTGCATCTGTATTCCTCTCCTGCCCCTGAGTTCTTCAGAACCAATTTCTTTTTCTTTCTTTCTTTTTTTTTTTTTTTTAGACTCCATATATATGTGTTAGCATACAGTATTTATTTTTCCTTTCTCACTTACTTCACAAGGTATGACAGTACCTAGGTCCATCCACCTCAAAGCAAATAATTCAATTTTGTTTCTTTTTATGGCTGAGTAATATTCTATTGTATATATGTACCACATCTTCTTCATCTGTCGATGGATGCTTAGGTTACTTCCATGTGCTGGCTATTGTAAATAGTACTCTAGTGAACATTGAGGTGCATGACTCTTTGTGAATTATGGTTTTCTCTGGGTATATGTCCAGTAGTGGGATTGCTGGATTGTATGGTGGTTCTATTTTTAGTTTTTTAAGGAACCTCCATACTGTTCTCCATAGGAGCTATACCAATTTACATTCCCATCAACAGTGCAAGAGGGGCCCTTTTCTCCAAACCCTCTCCAGCATTTATTGTTTGTAGACTTTTTGATGTTGGCCATTCTGACTGGTGTAGGGTGATACCTCATTGTAGTTTTGATTTACATTTCTCTAATGATTAGTGATGTTGAGTATCCTTTCATGGGTTTGTTAGTAATCTTCATATCTTCTTTGGAGAAATGTCTATTTAAGTCTTCTGCCCATTTTTGGATTGGGTTGTTTGTTTTTTTGATATTGAGATGCATGAGCTGCTTGTATATTTTGCAGATTAATCCTTTGTCCGTTGACTCATTTGCAAATATTTTCTCCCATTCTGAGGGTTGTCTATTCGTCTTGTTTATGGTTTCCTTTGCTGTGCAAAAGACTTTATGTTTCATTAGGTCCCATTTTTTATTTTTGTTTTTATTTCCATTTCTCCAAAAGGTGAGTCAAAAAGGATCTTGCTGTGATTTGTGTCATAGAGAGTTCTTCCTATGTTTTGCTCTGTTTTATAGTGTCTGAACTTACATATAGGTCTTTAATCCATTTTGAGTTTATTTTTGTGTATGATGTTACAGAGCGTCCTAATTTTATTTTTTACATGTAGTTGTCCAGTTTTCCCAGCACCACTTATGGAAGAAGCTGTCTCTTCTCCATTGTATATCCTTGCCTCCTTTATCAAAGATAAGGTGACCATATATGCATAGGTTTATCTCTGGGCTTTCTATCCTACTCCATTGACCTATATTTATGTTTTTGTGCCAGTACCATACTGTCTTGATTACTGTAGCTTTGTAGTATAGTGTGAAGTCCAGGAGCATGATTCCTCCAGCTCCTTTTTTTTTTTTTTTCATGATTCTTTTGGCTATTTGGGGTCGTTTGTGTTTCCATACACATGTGAAATTTTTTGTTCTAGTTCTCTGAAAAATACCAGTGGTAGTTTGATAGGGATTGAATTGAATCTGTAGATTGCTTTGGGTAGTAGAGTCATTGGAAGAATATTGATTCTTCCAATCCAAGAACATGGTATATCTCTCCATCTGTTTGTATCATCTTTAAATTTTTTCATCAGTGTCTTACAGTTTCTGCATACAGGCCTTTTGTCTCCTTAGGTAGGTTTATTCATAGGTATCTTATTCTTTTTGTTGCAAGGTAAATGGGAGTGCTTCCTTAATTTTTCTTTCAGATTTTTCTTCATTAGTGTATAGGAATGCAAGAGATTTCTGCACATAAATTTTGTATCTTTCTACTTTACCAAATTCATTCCTTAGTTCTAGTAGTTTTCTGGTAGAATCTTTAGGATTCTCTACATATAATATCATGTCGTCTGCAAACAGTGACAGTTTTTCTTCTTCTTTTCTGATTTGGATTCCTTTTATATTTCTTTTTCTTCTCTGATTGTTGTGACTAAAACTTCCAAAACTGTCTTGAATAATAGTGGTGAGAGTGGGCAACCTTGTCTTGTTCCTGATCTTAGTGGAAATGGTTTCAATTTTTCACCATTGACAGCAATGTTGGCTGTGGGTGTCTCATATATGACCTTTATTATGTTGGGGTAACTTCCTTCTATGTCTGCTTTCTAGAGAGTTTTTATCATAAATGGGTATTGAGTAATGTCAAAAGCTTTTTCTGCATGTATTGAGATGATCATATGCTTTTTCTCCTTCAATTTGTTAACATTGGTTATCACATTGATTGATTTGCATATATTGAAGAATCCTTGCATTCCTGGCATAAACCACACTTGATCATGGTGTATGATCCTTTTAATGTGCTGTTGGTTTCTGTTTGCTAGTATTTTGTTGAAGTTTTTTGCATCTATGCTCATCAGTGATATTGGCCTGTAATTTTCCTTTTCTGTGACATCTTTGTCTGGTTTTGGTATCAGGGTGATGGTAACCTTGTAGAAATAGTTTGGGAGTGTTCCTCCCTCTGCTATATTTTGGAAGAGTTTGAGAAGGATAGGTGTCAGCCCTTCTCTAAATGTTTGATAGAATTCGCCTGTGAAGCCATCTAGTCCTGGGTTTTTGTTTGTTGGAAGATTTTTAATCACAGTTTCAATTTCAGTGCTTGTGATTGGTCTGTTTATATTTTCTATTTCTTCCTGGTTCTGTCACAGAAGGCTGTGCTTTTCTAAGAATTTGTCCATTTCTTTCAGGTTGTCCATTTTAATGGTATATTGTTGCTTGTAGTAATCTCTCATGATCCTTTGTATTTCTGCACTGTCAGTTGTTACTTCTCCTTTTTCATTTTTAATTGTATTGATTTGAGTCTTCTCCCTTTTTTCTTGATGGGTCTGGATAATGGTATATCAATTTTGTTTATCTTCTCAAAGAATGATGTTTTAGTTTTATTGATCTTTGCTATTGTTTCCTTCATTTCTTTTTCATTTATTTCTTATCTGATCTTTATAATTTCTTTCCTTCCACTAACTTTAGGGTTTTTTTGTTCTTCTTTCTCTAATTGCTTTAGATGTAAGTTTAGGTTGTTTATCTGAGGCGTTTCTTGTTTCTTGATGTAGGATTGTATTGCTATAAACTTCCCTCTTAGAACTGCTTTTACTGCATCCCATAGGTTTTGGGTCATCATGTTTTCATTGTCATTTGTTTCTAGGTATTTTTTTATTTCCTCTTTGATTTCTTCAGTGATCTCTTGGTTATTTAGTAGTGTATTGTTTAGCCTCCATGTGTTTGTATGTTTTACAGATTTTTTCCTCTAATTGATATCTAGTCTCATAGCGTTGTGGTCTGAAAAGTTACTTGATATGATTTCAATTTTCTTAAATTTACCAAGGCTTGATTTGTGGCCCAAGATACAACCTATCCTGGGAATGTTCCCAGAGCATTTGAGAAGAAAGTGTATTCTGTTGTTTTTGGATGGAATGTCATATAAATATCAATTTAGTCCATCTTGTTTAATGTATCATTTAAAGCTTGTGTTTCCTTATTTATTTTCATTTTGGATGATCTGTCCATTGCTGAAAGTAGGGTGTTAAAGTCCCCTACTATTATTGTGTTACTGTTGACTTCCCCTTTTATGGGTGTTAGCATTGGCCTTATGTATTGAGGTGCTCCTTTGTTGGGTGCATAACTATTTACAATTGTTATATCTTCTTCTTGGATTGATCACTTGATCGTTATGTAGTGTCCTTCCTTGTCTCTTGTAACAGTATTTTATAGTCTATTTCGTCTGATATGAGAATTGCTACTCCAGCTTTCTTTTGATTTCCATTTGCATGGAATATCTTTTTCTATCCCCTCACTCTCAGTCTGTGTGTGTCCCTAGGTCTTAAGTGGGTCTCTTGTAAACAGCATGTATGTGAGTCTTCTTTATGTATCCATTCAGCCAGTCTATGTCTTTTGGTTGGAGCATTTAATCCATTTACACTTAAGATAATTATCGATATGTAGGTTATATTTCCATTTTCTTAATTATTTTGAGTTTGTTATTGTAGGTCTTTTCCTTCTCTTGTGTTTCCTGCCTAAAGAAGTTCCTTTAGAATTTGTTGTAAAGCTGGTTTGGTGGTGCTGAATTCTCTTAGCTTTTGTTTGTCTGTAATAATTTTAATTTCTCCATCAAATCTGAATGAGATCCTTGATAGGTAGAGTAATATTGGTTGTAGGTTTTTCCTTTCATCACTTTAAGTATATCATGCCACTCCCTTCTGGCTTGCAGAGTTTCTGCTGAGAAATCAGCTGTTAACCTTATGGGAATTCCCTTGTATGTTAGTTGCTGCTTTTCCCTTGCTGCTTTTAATATTTTTTCTTTGCATTTAATTTTTGATTGTTTGATTAATATGTTTCTTGGCATGTTTCTCCTTGGGTTTATCCTTTATGGGACTCTCTGCACTTCCTGGAATTGATTGACTATTTCCTTTCCCATATTAGGGAAGTTTTCAACTATAATCTCTTCAAATATTTTCTCAGACTGTTTTTTTTTTTTTCTTTTTTTTCCCTCTTCTTCTTCTGGGTCCCTATAATTGGAATTTTGGTGCATTTAATGTTGTCCCAGATGTCTCTGAGGCTGTTCTTAATTCTTTTCATTCTTTTTATTTATTCTGGTCTGCAGTAGTTATTTCCACTATTTTTTCCTCCTTGTCACTTATCCATTCTTCTGCCCTAGTTATTCTGCTATTGATTCCTTTCAGAGAATATTTAATTTCATTTATTGTGTTGTTCATCATTGTTTGTTTGCTCTTTAGTTCTTCTACGTCCTTGTTAAGGATTTCTTTTATTTTCTCCATTCTATTTCCAAGATTTTGGATAATATTTATTATCATTAGTATGAATTCTTTTTCAGGTATACTGCCTATTTCCTCTTCATTTGTTTGGTCTGGCATGTTTTTTACCTTGCTCCTTCATCTGCTGTGTATTTCTCTGTCTTATTTTTTTTTAACTTGCTGTGTTTGGGGTCTCCTTTTTGCAGGCTGCAGTTTGGTAGTTTCCATTGTTTTTGTGTCTGCCTCAGTGATTAAGGTTGTTTCAGTCGGTTGTGTAAGCTTCCTGGTGGAGGGGACTGGTGCCTGTGTTCTGGTGGGTGAGGGTGGATTTTGTCTTTCTGGTAGGCAGAACCACGTCTGGTGGTGTGTTTTGGGGTGTCTGTGAACCTATTATGCTTTTAGGCAACCTCTCTGCTAATGGGTGGGTTTGTGTTCTTGTCTTGCTAGTAGTTTGGCATAGGGTGTCCAGCACTGGAGCTTGCTGGTCATTGAGGGGACCTGGGTCTTAGCATTGAAATGGAGATCTCTGGGAGAGCTTTCACCATTTGATACTACATGGGGCCAGGATGTCTGGTGGACAAATGTCCTGAACTTGGCTCCCCCACCTCAGAGGTTCAGGCCTGACACCCGGCTGGAGCACCAAGACATTGTCAGCCACATGACTCAGAAGAAAAGGGAGAAAAAAAAGGCAGAAATAAATAAAATAAAAAAGTTATTCACATAAAAATAATTAAAATTAAAAAAAATACAGTAACTTAAAAAAATGAGAGAAAGAAAGAATAGAGCATCCGAACCAAAAAACAAATCCAATGGCAAAAGCAAAGCTATACAGACAATATCACACAAAGAAGCATACACATACACACTCAGAAAAAGAGAAAAAGAAACAAACAAAAAAAAAAATATATATATATATAGAAGAGTGCAACCAAACCAATAAACAAATCTACCCATGATAGTAAGTTCTAAATAGTAAAACTAAGATAAACATAAAACCAGAAACAAATTAGATGTAGAAAGCAAACCCCAAGTCTACAGTTGCTCCCAATGTCCACTGTCTCAATTTTGGGCTGATTCATTATCTATTCAGGTATTCCACAGATGCAGGGCACATCAAGTTTATTGTGTAGATTTAATCCACTGTTCCTGAGGCTGCACAGAGAGATTTCCCCTTCTCTTCTTTGCTTGCACAGCTCCTGGGGTTTGGACTTGGCCCCGCCTCTGCATGTATGTCATCTGAGGGTCTCTGTTCCCACCCCAGAGAGGACAGGGTTAAAGTAGCAGCTGATTCAGGGCTCTGGCTCACTCAGGCTGGGGCAAGGGTGGGGTACGGAATGCGGGGCCAGGTTGCTGTGCCAGAGGGTGGCACGACGTTGCAACAGCAAAGGCACACTATGTGCTCTCCTGGGGACATTGTCCCTGCATCACGGGACCCTGGTAGTGGCGGGCTGCACAGGTTCCCAGGAGGGGAGTTGTGGATAGTGACCTGTGCTTGCACATAGGATTCTTGGTGGCTTCAGCAGCAGTATTAGCATTTCATGCCCATCTCTGTTGTACACGCTGATAGCTGCAGCTCATGCCCATCTCTGAAGCTTGTTTAGGCGGTTCTCTTAATCCCCTCTCCTCACACACCTTGAAACAATGGTCTCTTGACTCTCAGGCAGTTCTAGACTTCTTCCCAGACTCTCTCCCGGTTATCTGTGGTGCACTAGCCCCCTTCAGGCTGTGTTCATGCAGCCAACCCCAGTCCTCTCCCTGGGATCTGACCTCCGAAACTTGAGCCTCAGCTCCCAGCCCCCACCCGCCCTGGCAGGTGAGCAGACAAGCCTCTCAGGCAGGTGAGTGCTGGTCGGCAGCAATTCTCTGTGTGGGAATCTCTGCTTTGCCCTCTGCGCCCTTGTTGCTGTGCTCTCCTCCATGGTTCTGAAGCTTGTCTCCCCACGTACACCCCATCTCCACCAGTGAAGGGGCTTCCTAGTGTGTGGAAACTTTTCCTCCTTCAGAGCTCCCTCCCAGAGGTGCAGGTCCCATCCCTATTCTTTTTTCTCTGTTTTTCCTTTTTTCTTTTGCCCTACCCAGGTACGTGAGGAGTTTCTTGCCTTTTGGGAAGTCTGAGGTCTTCTGCCAGTGTTCAGTAGGTGTTCTGTAGGAGTTGTCCCACATGTAGCTGTATTTTTGATGTATTTGTAGAGAGGAAGGTGATCTCCACTTCTTACTCTTCTACCATCTTGAAGTTTCCACCCCACCCCCCACAAGATGCTTATTAATTAAAAGGAGAAACAATAGCAAATTTACAATTGAAGAATTTGGCATACATCACTTTAACCGGATATCAAAGTAACATCATCAATCAACAGTATTCAAGCTTTTTGGTATCATTTGCCTCGTGATATGATGTACTGAGAGCACATAATTTCTGAAATATTCTTGCCAAAAATACATAACTTCAGTCTAACTGTGAGAAAATATGACAAGCCCAAATTGAGGAAGATTCTACAAAATACCTGGTCAGTACTCTTCAAAAGTGCCAAGGTCATGAGAAACAAAGGAAGATTGAGGAAATATTCCAGACTGGGGAAACTAGCAAGATGACAATTAAACACAAAGTGACAACCTGGATTGGATTCTGAACCAGCAAAGGGGCATTAGTGGAAGATTGGCAGAATTTGAATAAAGTAAGTAAATTTGTCACTAGTAGCGTGTCTATATTAATTTCCTAGTTTTTATATTGCACTATGTTTGTATAAGCCATTATCATTTGGGGATGTGAATAGACAGGAATAAGCAAATACCATGTACTATTTTTGCAATTTATAAGTAGCTTAAAAATTATTTCAAGTAAAAAAATTTAAAAATCTAACAATTAGCTCCTTTGAGTTCTACATGTTAGGTATCATTCCTACAATAACATCCTCTCTATGAGGTCATGTGTATACCCCTTCACATTATACCTGATTTTTAGTTTTAGTACTTCATATTAAAAAAATTAATTGATCTGGGATTTATTTTGGTATTCCTCAAAATGTTAATCTGTCGCCCTACCACCATTTATTGATTAGACAACTCTTTGCTTATTTGAACTGCCAATCTCATTTTATGCTAATAATTTTTAAATGTCATTGAGGTTGCTGTTTCACTTTCACCTTTATTTCATTGATCTTACTGTTCTTGTGCCAGTTCTATAATGCTTTTATTGTTATGGATTTGTAATAAATTATTCTATATAGTAAGTCAAATATCTCTTTATTCATTTTAATTTTTTTTCAAAATTGATTGGATATTTATACAGGTAGGTTTTTTTATTATAGTAAATTTAAAAAGGTTATTAGAATCTCAAAAGACTTATTAGGATTGTACTCATTGTTGCAAGGAAATAATTGGAAAATTTATTTGAGTTCTGTTTGGAGAGAGAAAAGTAAATTGCACTATGTCTCATGAGAGTTTAGGGTATACTATTTATATATTTGAAAGAAAAGAGGATTTCAGAAATATTCTTTGGTTCTTCTGGGGTACCTGGTAGAATCAAATGAGAAATTTATCTGTAGGGTCATACTCTCAAATTGGATACACAGTTGGGATTGACATATACACACTAATATGTATAAAATAGATAACTAATAAGAACCTGCTGTTTATCACAGGAAACTCAACTTCACTTCACTGTACAGTAGAAAGTAACACAACATTGTAAAACAACTATACCCCAATTAAAAAAAAAAAAATTGGACACACAGAATTCTTACAAACAAATTCCTCCAAAGGTGATTTTATGATCTACAATTACAGACCACACAAAGTTACCAAGAGCACCTTTTTCTCTCTTTCCTAAACTCTGATGACATGAACATTAGATCTTTGGTTATAGTCCCACAGGTCCCTGAATCTCCAACCATTTTGATTCAGTCTATTTTCTCTTTATTGTTCAAATTGTGTAATTTTAATTTTTCTATCTACTAGTCTAGAGGATCATTTCCTGTTCTTCCTTCATTGTGCTCCTGAGCTCATCCTTTGAGCTTTTTATTTCAGTTTTTGTGTTTGTCAGTTCTAAAATTTCCAATTTCATATCTCCCAATTCATTGCTGAGACTTCCATTTTTTTTCTGAGTCTTTCTGTTTTTATCATTTGCTGTCAGTGTGCTTGTAAGCACTCATTCGAGCTTTTTTCTTAATGGCTTTTAAAAATCTTTGGTAGATAATCTTAACTTCTCTGTCATCTCAGTGTTGACATCTATTGATTTTCCTTTTTCATTCAGTTTGAGATGTTCCTGGTTCTTGATATGACAAGAGATCTTCAGTTGAACCCTGGATATTTTGTATCATATCATTAAACTCTGCATTGTATTTAAACATTCTGTTCAAACTGGCTTCCTTTGAGACCACATAGGCAGGAGAAAGAGGAAGGATATTATGTTATTACTTCCAGGTGTGGCTAGAAGTCCAGGTATCCCAATTGGTCTCCATCGACACCAAGGTGTGGGGAGCTCCTCATAACTGCTGGGCTTAAGAGGGAGTTCTAGCTTCTCATTAAGGCTCCAGTGATACCTTCCTTGATGGCCAAGAAGAGTAGAAGTACCTTAGTACTACACCCCCCCACACACGTGATTTCCACTGACACAGTGTAGAGGTCATAGGGGCAAGTGGTAAAAGTCCTGACTCTCCAGTAGATCTTCTTTGACACCACAAGAGTGAGAGCAAAGATGTCAACTCATTACTGCCAGATAGGGGTGGAAGTCCAGCCTCCACACATAGTCTCCATTCACACCATGGGAGTGTGGGGGAGAGAGATGGAGGTGAGACTTACTCCCTTGATGGGGGTGGAAGCTCTAGCTCCCTGCTTTACCTTCTCTGACATGATCCCAGTAAGAGACCCGGAGTACCTTGTTACAGCCCGAGAAGGTAGAAGTCCATGTTCCTTATGTGTCCTTTGCTGGCATAGGTAGAAAAGGGGGCAGGGTTTTTTCTGTAGTGTTTAGATGGAGTAGAGAAGTTATTGTCTAAAATTTTTTATCTTCATAGGTTACATTTTCCTCGTCCTTTGGCTAGAGATAACAGAATTCTGTTGTTGTTGTTTCTGCATTTTGTTGTTGTTGGTATCTCTGGATTTCTGGTTCCTTTATCTACATGTCTGGGATATATGAGGCAAAAAATAAAACCCAGGGAAGTCACCACTATGTCATTCCTTGCATCCCAAGTTCCCTAACTAGTCTTTCTCCTCTACACCTTTCAGAGTCTTCTTTTGTTTGTTTCAAAAAAATACCAGAGCTTTTGGTTACACTCAGTAGAATGTATATGGAAAAGTACATCTACTCCTTCTTCTCAGATGTAAATCTTACAATTCACTTTAAAAATACTTCAAAAAATTATTTTAAAAGAGTGGTTGTGACTTAAATTTGCAAAGGCACCAGTTTTATAAAAACTTTGAGTACCATGACATGTTCAAAATAACTGGAACTGGAGTATTACAACCTCTGTTACTTCAAGTTCTTCATTCCCCAGTGAGAAGTGGGGAGAAATATAAATTAAAATGAGTTTCATCGTGTTGTATTAATTATTCCACTTATTGTTTATTATCTTACTTTTTGGTTTTATGTGTTTCTGAACTGTAGAAGAGATTAGAAAGGAAGAAAAGAATAAGCTAATTAAACTTGGGACTCTAAAAACTAAAAAAATAATCTTGAAAGTCTAGACAAAAATGTGAAGTAAAATTTTGACTAAACTGTAAGAAATGTATCTGAGATAATCAATATAAGGTATATATATTTAGTTTATATTTACCTTTGTGATTTACTCAGGAAAAACAAAAGTTACATGTGTTGGCAGTAAGTTTCAGATATCAAAGAACCTAAGCAACTATAAATAGGACTTTAATTTTAAGATTATTTTCTAACCACCTTTACCAAATCCCAAAATCAAATTATTTTCTCTGTCTACTTTATGTTTCTCTCTGTCTTTCTCTTTCTCTTGTTTTCCTTTCCATTCCTTTCATTCCTTTCCTTCTTTTATTTCTTTGTTTTTTTGTTTGTTTGTTTGTTTTTTTTTTGGTAAGACTTTCTGTCCTTAAACACTATATGTCAGCTAAGACAATCTTCTGGATATTTGTATGTTATACCAAAAAGCATCAGTGACCACCAGTCTGTGTCCAGAAAATAAACTTTCAGAGGAGAAAAGTCAAAAGAAAATCTATAAATTAAATACAACATACAAGGAAAAAAAGAGAATTTTCTTAGCAAGATAGGTTCTGAAATATTTGCTATCAACCCCCTTTGCTTTATGAACCTGTTAAATTTCTTTGTGCAAAACAATATACAGTAGCAAAGACTTTTACTGAACATTTGCTCCTGATCTTCTACCATATTTTGGCCTTGGTGAAGTATAGTGAAAAACTGACAAAACCATTCTTTCTCTATCTAAAGTTTGTTGCCTAATGAACTATATGTACAACATAAATGCATGCAGTGTTATATGTCAATTATATCTCAAATAAAAAATAGCTAGGGAATAATACAAAATTAAATGTAGCTTTCTGTTTTATCTTTTCTTAAATGTTTGATCTGTAATATTTAAAAACATCCTAACTAGGGTTTCTCATATTGTGGCATCAATGTTTCTTTATTTCATGCTCTGGTTAAATTGAATATTTCTGTTGAATTGGAATAGTCTTTAAAAATATTCCATGGGAATTCCTTTACAATCTAGTGGTTAGGACTCTGTACTTTCAATATTCCACAAGTTTGAAGTCTTCATCTACCTACATACTGTATATATTCAATTTTAAGTGCGGAAGATAATACAACACATAAATATCTGAAGTCTTGCCACTGTTTGTGGTGTTCTAAGAATTTGTTTCAAACTGTGCTGGGGATATTAAGCAACACAACCCCTTCTGACAACAAAGGTGCTATCAAGAGCAGTTGCATCAATAATGGGTGGATGTAAACTCCCTAATAATCATAGATTGGATATTGCGTAGCAGTTTCAAAAACACAATTATAGCCCATTGCATCACTAATGTGTGCATTTAGGCCTCTTAATAGTACATAGTGGCCTAATGACTGTGAGACAGTGGAACTAGTTATCAATGTGTAGATTCTCATTTCCTAGGTATATTTTAAGTGCAGAAATAACTATCTGTTTGAAATTATTTAGGTTCATTCTTACTGGAGTCAGGGGGGTGGAAAATACTTCCTCTAGTGGGCCCTTCTGGCCCTGTGTCATTAGGAAAAAAATTACTAAATTGTTACTCAAGTGTTTCTCAACCTTGCTTCAGAGATGCAGAGCTCAATTTATGATGCACATGGGTCACATTTGTCTCAATTCATCTCTCACACTGAAATGTGCAAAATCTAGGCATAGGTCTCCCCAGCTTGTTAAAGCCAATCCTTAATTTGCAAACCCACTGTTTCTAAAAACAGAAAGAATTTTCTTTTTTTATTGTAAGAAAAAATATAGATTATCTCCTGCTTACCTCCAGTAAACCAGTCTTAATTTCATCCTAAAAAGTCAAACAGTCTGCATTAAAATGTTTACCTGGAGCCTATTTCCCTGCTTTTTTTATGGGAAAAAATATAATAAGCAATTATACATCATTACCAAACACCTGACCAATTCCTAAAAAGTAACTAAAATGCAGTAAAATTCTTATATACAAGTAACAAATTATCATGCTAAACTGTTTAAAGCGTCATTTTCTCATCAGCAATCTATTTTTAACAGTTTCTGTCTGTGCAGTAGCCTGTACAGTTGCATGTCATTACATCAACACTGCATTCATTATAAAAGTGGGATAGAAAGTAAAGCTTGAAGAAAGCTGAGAAAAAGGGAGGCAGGAGGATTTCAACAGTCTTTGTTTCTGTTTTCAAAAGTGATGTGGCAGAGGATTTGGGTGATTGTGGAGCAATTTTAGGCAAACCATAATTTTCAGAAGAACTGGCAGAGATCCCCTATCTTTTTAGTGCTGCCCAAGCACTCCTGAACAGAAAGTAAGTAATAAATATTTATGGTAGGTAAGATTCATGCTTTAGGGTAAGAAAAATTTAAAAAAACTCATTTTTGCTTACACGTTGCTTAATTTCACCTATTTTTAATAAAGTATATTGGAGTAATCCAGGCTCTTTCACATGTAAATGAAAGGATAATATTATACCTATAATTGTATCTGCACACCCTTGTTTTTGGCATTCCTCCTACTTTTCTAAGTATCTAAGCATAATTCTGATATCCTACCAATATTTTGGTAACAACTTTCCCACACATCGTGTATTATGTTTTGAACTCTTAAATAAAAATCATCCTTGCGTTAACATTGGCAAAATCAAACCAAAACAGAAGTAATCATATATTCTTTGATATTTAAGGTTTTTAAATCTCAGTAAAGAGATTTACTGGAAAACACTAGTGGGAAGAAATTTGGGGAGTTTGTTTAAACTGCAAAGAGAACTAAACTTACTGAACATACTACTTTCTATAAAATTTCAAAATGTTCCAATATCAAAGTTCTTAAATAAAATACATTTGAATTTGTCCCTGGGCCTTCCCCAAGGACTTGTGTCATATTCCCCTAACTGATATCTCACTGCGTTTCACTCTGATTACGGGAAGAATTGCTTCATCCTGCCCTGGCTTCTCCACACATTTCCTCTTAGACAGTGGATGTTCTCCGCAATCCTGGACAGATTACTCTTTCCCTGAGTACCATAAATGTATTGATAAATGATTAGGATTCATAATGCAAAGTCATGACCCCAATTAACACATTTTCCTTTCTATTTTCAGTTATAACTTTGAAACTTCGGATTTGATTTATTTACTTAATGCAAATGCCAGTTACAGTATATGTGACTTTGTGTTTCAATGATATTTCTGATATCTTTTTTAGTTCTATTAGTATTTATTATAGGGATAAAACTGAGGTGAGAATAAAAACAAAGATAAGAAAATTCAGCAGGTCTACTACAAAACAAAGGAGACATTTTTTAAAAAATAATTTTTTTCTTTCTTTACATAAACAATAAACAATCAACTAAAAACTGCTAATCAGAACACTACTAGGATATTTAGGATATTTGAACTTGAGTCCTTAAGAACATTTATCCATTTCCGCCAGTGTGTGTCTATTTCTAGATTCATACTTATAACATATTTATTGTATGAAACATATTTATTTACAAACATATGGTTTATATATGTATATATTTCTATATTTATATTTATTTATACTAATATATCTTTAAAATTGTATTGTTCAAGAATCATCGTTATTTCCAAGTTGTTAAGCTGTACCTAATTTTTCTGAAATAGTTACTTTAGAAGACACTCATACCTTCTTATATAATAGAAGACAAATTCTTGAATATTAAAGTCTTAGCAATCAAGATAAATATTTTGTAAAACTAAAAATGAAAATGAGAGCTTTAAGAATTAAAATTGTTACTATATCTCCTTTATACATTTTAACCTTCAATTTTGCTAACAAATAGATAAATCAGTTTAGAAGCAGGCCAATTTAGGCTATATGTGCAAGCTTTTAATTACTCCCTCTTGAAAGTGGGGATGTTCTTACAGTAATTTGTCAGGGAGATTGGTTACCAAAAAAATATTTCAATAAATAACTCATAATCTAACCATAATCAATGACCAGATGAAAACAGTAGCATACCCAGTGTGGGTCTTCAAAGAAATAGAAAAAATAGTCTCTACTCCTAAGGAATGGCACAGTCAGTGAAAGTGCAACACATATTTAGAAGCTGATGTGCACTTAGGCTAACAAGGCCAGATCAAGTAAATACCGTTAATTCATTTAGCTACTATCTATTAACTACCTATTCTATTTACTTCACTGTGCTTGCGTTTATAAATACCAAAATAAAATAAGCATTATGGCTGCCCCAAAAGATGTCAGAATATGTTACAAAAATAAATATGGAAATAAATAATTATAATACAATATAATAACTGCTATACCAAAGATCATCTGCAAGGCACAGAGAAGAAGTTTATGGGAAAAAATACTTACTTTGACTAAGGAAGCCTGGGGAGGTTTCATAGAGGTGGGAGCATCAAAATTAAGTGTTACAGAATAAATAACATTCTGCCCAGTAGTGGTGGTAGGAAAGGCATTCCAAATAATGGAAGCAATTTGTGTAAAGACATGAAAAAGTGGGAGTATGGCATTTTTCAGAGGACTAAAGTAGTTTTGCATTGTTGAACCATAATGTAGAAAAGAAAAACAACAGGTTATGAGACAGGACACGTAAGAGAGCCAGATCATATCAACACAATACTGTTAATGCCTAAGTGAGACAAGCAAGCAATAAAAGCAGTAACCATATATTGTGTTTCCATATAGGAACTCAAGGGGTTCTGTGCTGGAAATCTAGATACCAGTATTATCACCATATCAGATGGCATTCGAAATCATGGGTAGGCTATCTAAGTTAGAGGAGGAGAATAGAGTGCAGATCCCCTTTGGACACCAATAGTGAGTGTGTAGATTAGAAGGTAAGTTGTAAGTGGTCTATGGAGATAGGAAGAGCATGAAGAATGAACATTCTTGCAGAATCCTGAGAGTAGTAAATTTCATATACAGAGTAATCAACAATACCAAAGTCAAATAAGTAAAGACTAAAGGTATGTATAGGATTTGGCAACTGACATATTATAGTTTGTCTTAATGAGAGAAATTCTGTGGAGTGCCAATGTTGCAGTAGACATCTATAAATCTGTAATAAAGAGTAACTTGAAAGCCATGTTGTCCAATTTTAAGAACCAGGGACTTGAGAAAGAAAAAGATTTTGTGAATGCTAAAAGCTTAGTAGTACATAACAAAATTTAAAGTCTAAAGGACTTATGAATCATATTGTGGAGAAAGAATGTGTAATAAAATTATTATCTTATTCCAGATCAACCACAGCAAAGGGTGTTAATACCACAAACAGGGACCAAGGGTGGGTATTTGGTAAAAGAGAATCTAATGGGACAGAGCAAATATTTAAAACTCAATGTGTCATTAAGGGTTTATATATAAACCTTGAATAAATTTAGAGAATTCAAGAGACAAAATAAGCTTTTGCCAGGCTTTCCAGTTCAGTTTCACAGAGTTACATTTTGGCATAAGAATTTTGTGAGTGTGACAATCATATTCACTAAACTTGGTTGCAGTAAAATGAGAAAATGGAAACATAAGTATATACAACACATTTTGAACTTTGAATTCTAGCTTACAGGTTAAAAGACAAAAATTTTACAATAACTGTACTTATAATATTTTGCCAATGTATGCACAATATAAAAAGATGTAAATTGTGACATTAATAACATAAAATTTGGGGATTGGACAAATAAAATGTAGAAAATTTTTATACAGTTGAAGTTAAGCTATTGTCAACATAAAATAAACTGGTGTAACTATAGCATGTATTATAAAAGCCTCATGGTAATCCCAAAGCAAAAATATATATTATATACACAAATGATAAAGAGAAAAGAATCAAAGCATACCATTTGAAAAAATCATTTAATGACAAAGAAAAACAGCAAGAGAGGAAGCAAGGACCAACAGAATTATAGAACAATCAGAAAGAGATTAACAAAATGGTTATAATAATTCTTGCCTATCAATTAGTACTTTAAATATAAGTGGCTTATCTTTTCAAATTAAAAGGCATAGAATGGTTGCACTGATGAAAAAATGAGACCCAACTATATGCTGCTTATGTAGCAAGCATAGCTATACTTATGTCAGACAAAATAGACTTTAAGCAAAAGATAGAAAAGAGAAAGATATATAATATTATTATTATACAATAATAACCAGGTCAGTTCATCAAGAAGATATAACAACTGTAGATATATGTACCCAATATTGGAGCACCTAAATATATTAAACAACACTTAACATATCTAAAGGCAGAAATAGACAGCAATGTAAGAGAGTATTTCAATGCCCCACTTTCAATAATGAATAAATCATCTGGACAGAAAATCAAGTACTTCAACTACACTTTAGAACTAATGACCCTGAGAGACATATACAGAACATTCAATCCAATAGCAGATGTGCATATCATATGTTGGCACAAAACTAGTCAATAAATTTAAGAATATTGAAATCACATCAAGTATCTTTTTCAACCACAATGGTATGAAACTGGAAATCAATAAAAGGAGGAAAGCTGGAAAATTCACAAATATGTAGAAATTAGATAACACACTTCTCAACAAACAATGGGCTAAAAAAGAAATCAAAGGGAAAATAAAAAATATCTTGACCAAATGATAATGGGAACACAACACTGAAAACTTAAGGGATTCAGCAAAAGCAGTTCTTAAAAGGAAAGTTTATAGCAATGAATGGCTACATTAAGAAAAAAAGAAAGATCTCAAATATACAACCTAATTTTACACCTCAAGGAACTAGAAAAAGAAAAACAAACTGAGCTCAATATTAGCAGATGGAAGGAAATAATAGAGCTTAGAGAAGAAATAAGTGATAAGAAATAAGTGATATAGAGACTAAGAAAAAAAATAGAAAAATTAACAAAATCGTTTTTTAAGATTGACAAATTTGGGACTAGACTAAGAAAAAAGAGAAATGACTCAAATAAATGGAATGATAAATAACACCACAAAAATGTAAAGGATTATAAGAGACTACTGTGAACAATTATACACCAACAAATACAACAGCCTAGAAGAAATGGATAAATTCCTAGAAACATACAACCCACTAAGACTGAACCATGAATTAATAGAAAATCTGAAAAAAACAATAATAAAACAGTAGATTAAAACAGTCATCAGAAGTCTCCCAACAAACAAAAACCCAGGACCAGATGATCCACTGCTGGATTCTACCAAATGTTTAAGGGATAATTAATTCCAATCCTTCTCAAACTCCTCCCAAAAATAGAAAAAGAGAGAATATTTCCAAACTCATTTTTCAAGGCCAGCATTACCCTGATAATGAAGCTAGACAAGGATACTACAAGAAAAGAAAATTACAGGTCATTATCTCTGATGAACATAGATGCAAATCTTTTCAAGAAAATGTTAGCAAACTGAATTCAATAACACATTAAAAAGATCGTATGCCGGGGCTTCCCTGGTGGTGCAGTGGTTGAGAATCTGCCTGCTAATGCAGGGGACACGGGTTCAAGCCCTGGTCTGGGAAGATCCCACATGCCGCAGAGCAACTAGGCCTGTGAGCCACAATTACTGAGCCTGAGCGTCTGGAGCCTGTGCTCTGCAACAAGAGAGGCCACGATAGTGAGAGGCCCATGCACCGCGATGAAGAGGAGCCCCCGCTCGCCGTAACTAGAGTAAGCCCTCGCACAGAAACGAAGACCCAACACAGCCAAAAAAATAATTAATTAATTAATTAAAAAAGAAAAAGATCATATGCCATTATTAAGTGGGATTCATCCTTGAGATGCAAGGATGATGCAACATATACGAATCAATGAATGTGACATAATACAGTAAAAGAATGAAGGATAAAAATCATATGATCATCTCAAAAGATGCAGAAAAATAATATTTGACAGAATACAACATTTTTTTCATGATAAAAACTCTCAGCAAATTAGTTATAGAAGGAATTTACCTCAACATAATAAAAGCCATAGAAGGAAAGCCAATAGTTAACATCATACTCAATGTTGAAAAGTTAAAATCTCTTCCTCTAAAATCAGAAACAAGACAAGAATGCTCACTCTTGCTAGTTTTATTCAACATGGTATTGGAAGTCCTAATCAAAACAATTAGTCAAGAAAAAGAAATAAAAGATATCCATATCGAGAAGAAGAAAGTAAAATTATCTCTGTTTGCACATGGCATGAGCTTATACATAGAAAAAAAGACACCACCAAAAACTGTTAAAACTAATAAATGAATTCAGTAAAGTTACAGGATACAAAATCAACACACAAAAATCAGTTATGTTTCTATACACTAATAATGAATTATCTGGAAAAAATAAAGAAAATAATCCAATTTCCAATAGCATCGAAAACTATAAAAGACTTAGGAATGAATTTAACCAAAGAGCTGAAAGACCTGGATAATTCAAACTATAAGACATTTTTGAAAGAAATTAAAGAAGACATAAATGAATGGAAATACATTCCATGTTCTTGAATTGAAACACAAATATTGGGAAAATATCCATAATACACAAAGTGATCTACAGGTTGGATGCAATTCCTATCAAATTCTAATGGCATTTTTCACACAAAAGCAAAACAAAACAAAACAAATTTGTATGGAAACACAAAAGACTCCAAATACCCAAAACAATCTTGAGAAAGAAGAACAAACTGGAGGAATCATAATTCCTGATTTCAAACTATATTACAAAGCTATAGTAATCAAAACCATATGATACTTGCCTATAAACTGACACATATATCAATGGACTAGATTAGAGAGCCCCAAAATAAACCCATGCATTTACAGTCAACTAATTTTTGACAAGGATGCTAAGAACATAAAATGTGGAAAAAATAGACTTTTCAACAAGCAGTATTGGGGAAACTGGATACCCACATACAAAAACATGCAACTGGACCCCTATTGTATACCACTCACAAAAATTAATTTGAGATGGAATAAAAGCTTTAAGATCTGAAATCATAAAACTCATAAAAATTAGAGAAAAACTTCTTGATGTTGACCTTGTCGATGATTTCTTGGATAAGACACCAAAAGCACAGGCAACAGAAGCTAAAACAAACAAGTGGGACTACATCAAACTAAAGAGTTCTGCATTGTAAAGGACCCAATCAATAAATTGAAAAGACAACATATAGAATTGAAGAAAATATTTGCAAACCATATATCTGATAAGGGGTTAATACCTAAAATATATAAAAAGTCATACCACTCAATAGCAAAAAAGCAAATAATCTAGTTAAAAATAGGTGAAGGACTGAAAATACATTTTTCTAACAAAGATATACAAATGGCTACTTAGCACATGAAAAGGTGCTCAGCATCACTAATCATCAAGGAAATGCAAGCCAAAACATAATAAGTTTATCACCTCACTAATTGTTAGAATGTCAGTTATCAAAAAAATAAGAAATTACAAATGTTGGTGAAGATGTGGAGAAAAGAGAAACCTTTACACTTTTGTGGAAATGTAAATTGATATAGCCATTATGGAAAACAGTATAGTAGTTTCTCAAAAAATTAAAAATAGAACTGCCATATGGTCCAGCAATCCAATTCCTGAGTATATGTCTGAAAGAAATGAAATCAGTATCTTGAAAAGATGTCTGCATTCCTATGTGCATTGCAGCATTATTCATGATAGCCAAGATATGGAAACAGTTTTCTTCAGTTGATGAATAAATTAAGTAGATGGTATATGTATATAATTAATGGAATATTATTCAGCCATAAATAATGATATCCTGCCATTTGTGAAAATGTGGAAGAACTTGGAGGGCATTATCATAAGTGAATAAGCCAGACAGTAGAAAAAGATATACTGTATGTTATCACTTATAGGTGGAATCTAAAAAAAAAAAAAAAATACATAGAAACAGTGAATAGAATGATGGTTGCCACAGGCTGGAGGATGGAAGAAATAGTGAAATTTAGGTCAAGGTTAAAAACTTTTAGTTTTAAGAATAAATTCTGAGGTACAGCATGGTGACTATAGTCAATAATACAATATTGTGTAATTGAAAGTTGCTAAGAATAGATCTTAAGCTGTCTCATCACAAAAAAGGGAAGAGTTAGGTGTATGAATATCAAATCATCACATTGTACACTTTAAATATATGAAAATGTATTTGTCAATTATTTCTCAATATTGTTGAAAAAATCCAAGTCCATATCCATGTCTGGATATGGATATAGGTAAATATAGCTATCTCAAGAGTCTGAGTAAGAAATTAAAAATACCTAGAGTAGAGCAGTCCAGAGACTAAATCAAGTATTAAGTAGGTAGGCCTAGCTATTGATTAGATGGTGAGTTTCAGAGAGCAAAAAGTCAAATTTTTCTTTCAGATTTCTTACAAATAAAATTATGAGAATTTCTAGGTTGTGAAAATAGATATAGCCCGACAGAAAAGTAAATTGTAACTTAAAATTAGTTTTGGACACAGAAAATTACACAAATCTAAGCTTAAAATATTACTTTAAGATAATTTAAAAATGTCAAATAGACTGTAAGTATATTAAAAAGATATTCATGCACTCTGAAGCTTTTGCTTGCCTTTTCAAGCTTTAATAAAAACCACCAAATACTAAATTTCACTTTATACAAATATTAGTATATAGTTTCTGTAAAGTCACCAGTAATAGGGCTAAAATAGACTAACATCAAATTTACTTCTTTTGTAGGTAACTTGGTCCCTTTTCATATTTTATTTTACTTCTTCTTTAATTTATTCTATCAAACAACATGTCAGTAATACCATTTCCACTGAGCCACTTCATTTTAAAAGAGGCAGCGTGAGATGGTCTCATTCATCCTACTGCTAAAATTTTTTTCTTAATTCCTATCTTCAAATAAGTTTCATAGGGGTTAATTCAATGGAATTTGAGACAGAAAAGAAAGACTTCTCAGAAAAGATACCATCCTTTTTCCACCCTTCTTAAGGCTATCTTAGAGAATTGCTAAATTGCTTGGATAGAATGGAGAGTATGGCATCATTATTTCTCAGCAATTTAAAAATAAATACAACAGTTAAAGTCTTTGTGCCACTATGATGACCTTAATACTATAAACATTGGGAATTAGAACATGTGACTTTGTTTTAATTAGTTTATTGACAATTGTCACTACAAAGGAGGCCAGAAATGTTTTTAAGGGGAGATAAAGCAAAGTAGAGGGCTTAATTTTGTTTTTAAAATCTGGCATATTGCTATAGCCTAAAAAAAATTCATATTTTACTTACCTAGGTTAGCAGAATAACCGCAATTATAGAATTTTATTTTAATGTGTCCACAGTAAGTTCAGAATACCCAGTCAAATAAAGAGTTCAAAATAATGTTGATCAATCATAAATGTAGCTTTTGTTATGTTGGAAAGATTAATTTTAAATATTAAGGTAATTCAGGTGGGCCCCAGATTTCTTATATAAGATCTGGGGGGGAAAAATATACCCCTTAAACTCTACTATGTACAAACGGACCTGAAATATATTTTACCCACAGAATTGAAGTCGAATGATACTGAGGAGGTTTTTCTTTTTTTCTTTTTAATGTTTGAAGATTCTTTCCTGACAACTAATGATCCTTTATGAGCATTGTAATAGGACAGAAATATAAACCTGTATGACAGGTGGATCATCTCATAGTAGTTGTATATAAGCTGCTACTAACACAGACCCTCAGGGGTCTGCTTTTAAGTCCCAGGTGACCAATAAAAGCAGAAACTAAAGGTATATCATATATACACAAGGCAAATTCCAAAGGAGTAGGACACATAAATGTAAAATAATAATAATAATAATAGTAATAATAACAAGGACCTATAAAGAAAACAAGGATGCATTTCTTTTTAGGATCAAAGAAAATATTCCTATTAAATATCATTCAGAATTTAAAGGCAGTGAAAAAGGAGATAAAATCAATTTCATAGCAGAATACATGATAAGCAATGTAAAAAAGTAATAAGAATAATAACAAATTGGGAAATATATTTATAATATATCAGAAACAAAGGGATAAACATGCATTCTTCTATATTTTTGGTAGAAATGGGATAACTAGAAATGTTACATTTGTATTACCAGTTGAGTCATCAGTCTTACTTGTGAGAATCTATTCCAAAGATACTCTGGAAAAATATAAAATGATTACACAAAATGTTATTCATAATGATATTGTTAGTAATATCAAAAGTTAGAAAGAATACATAAACTTGTCAAAAGGAAACAGACTTTAATACAATCACATATTGGACAACATGCAGATGTAAAAAAGAAAGAGAACTCTCTCAGTCATGTGGATACTATTAGCTAAAAAAGCAAGGCACAGAATAGTACACAAGCATTTTATTTTCACATAAATAAATTCATTTTGTTTTCATAAATGTGATCAATATTTTCCCAGAAAAGCTTTTGACAATATCTAATGTCTATTCCTGATAAAACTCCTGAACTTGATAAAATGCATCTACAAAGTCTTAGTGCTAACATCCTACTTAATGGTGAAAGACTGAATGATATTTTCTTCAAAAGATCAGAAACACCCACACACACACACACACACACACAAAAAGATCAGAAACAAGATAGCAAAATCTCACCACTTTATCCAATATTGTAGTAAAGGCTACACTCAGTGCAATAAGGCAAGAAAAATGAGGAATAAAAAGCATCCAGAATAGAAAAGAAGAAGTAAAACTATTTAGAAAGCTGTTGGAATCTATAATAGCTACCAAAACTAAAAAGTGAGTTTAGCAGTTTTACAGAATACAAACTCAACAGTGAAATAAATTGTATTTTATATACTAGCAATAAGCAATCAACAACTGAAATAAAAATACTATTTTCAACTGCATCAAAAATATGAAATATGTGGAGGTAAATCTAAAAAAATGCAAAGGGCCTGTACACTCTTATGTAGGAAATATTGCTGAATTCAGAGTTCTTAATAAATGAAAATATAGAACATGTTCATGGGTAACAAGACTCAATATAATTAAGATATAAATTTAACCCAAATCAATCTATAGATTTGATACAATCCCAACCAAAATTTCAGCAGGCTCTTTTAAAAATAAAATGTGACAAAGTGATTCTACAATATATGTATAAAGAGAAATGCAAAGGACATAAAACAGCAAAACAATGTTGAAAAAGAATGAAGTTGGAAAACTAACCCTGTGTGATTTCAAGACTTACAGTAAAGCCACTGTAATCAAGGCAATGTGTTATTGGTATACAGATAGACAAGTAGATAAATGGAATAAAATAGCAAACTAGAAATAGATTCAAACTATATAAATAACTAATTTTCAACAAAGATATAAAGGTTAGTCAGCAGAGAAAGGGTATCTTTTTTCACAAATGATAGTGGAAGGTAGATATTCATATTCAAAAAAGAACTTTAATCAATAATATGAAACATGGAGAAAACATTAATTTAAAATGGATAATAGACATAATGGAACATAAAATTATGAAACTTGTAGAATAAAATGTAGGAAAAAAATCTTTTGACTTGGATTAGGAAATATTTCTCAGATATAATACCAAAAGCATGATCCATGAGAAAACAAATTAATAAATTGGAATTCATGAAAATGAAAAAAAATCACCTGTTCTTAGAAGGATACTGTGCTTTTAAGAGGACTGGCAAAATATTTAGGGAAAATATTTGCAATGTATATATGTCTGACAAGGTTTTATATTCAGAATTTAGAGAATTCTCAAAACCCAATAACAGGAAAACCAGCAAGACAATAAAAAATGAGCTAAATATTTGAACAGACTTCATCAATGAAGATACACAGATGGCTAATAAGCACTAACATGAAAAATGGTCAAAAGCATTAGCCATTGGGAAATGCAAATGAAAACCACATTGATGTAGTACATACTTATTAGAATGTCTAAATTAAAGCTATTGACTATACCAAGTGTTTGCAAGGATGTTGAGGAACTGTAACACCTACATTGACAGTATGTAAACTTGTTCAATCACTTTGGAAACCAATCTGAGAATTTCTGAAAAAATTAAACACATCTACCATAGAAACTAGCAATTCCACTTCTGGGTATTTACCCAAGGAAATAAAATCCTGTGTCCAAATCAAATGTTGTACACAAGTGTTCTTAGCAGCTTTTTTTGTAGTAGCCATAAACTGAAGATACTCTAAGTGTCAATTGGCTGGTGAATAGATAAAGAAATGTAATATATCCTCCTCATGGAAAACTATTCAGCAATAAGAAATATCAATACACATGACAACATGGAGTTCACAACCATTATAGTAAGTATAAAAAGCAAACACAAAAGACTATGCACTATAAGATTCTACTTAAACTCTCTAAAAGGCAAATCTACAGGCACAGGAAATAGATCATACTGGCTTGGCAAAGTGGATAGAGTGGGGCTGGGGCTGGTGTCAACCCTACTCTGGGGGGAGAGTTCCACATCCAGGGAAAGAGAACTTTGGAGAGCGATGATTATGCTCACTCTCTGGATTGTCATAACGCTTTCATGGATCTAGACACGTGTTGAAACTAATCCAATTGTGTACTGTAAATATATGCAGTTTGCTATATATCAACTATGCCTCAATAAAGCTGGGAAAATAATAAATAAAATAAAAATGAAGATGACATAAGAGCCCACAGAGAGCTTCTGATGGCCAAATATGGAAGGATTTGATCATTGGAAAGAAAAATAACTACAATAAAAAAATCTCAACTTCATAATGATACACATAAAAGAGATGGAAGGAAAGGCAAAGGAAAGAAGTCAACATTTATTCTATATTTTCTGTGTAAACTATATTTCAGGATAACCAATTAGGTAAACCTGAGTATGAAAAGTTATTCATTATGGAAAGGATAATATCATCTAGTAAATGTGAAATAAGTGTTTCAGGCAAAGTACATTAGTGAATAAAACCATTAGATAAAGGATTGATGGGTAAATTTACAATGAGGTTCAGGATGTAATAGTTTTACCTACTGTTCACTCTCAGCATCACTAAAAGCAGGACAATAAGGTAGTATATGCTGCCTGATGTAATATAACATGACAAATTCAGCATTACTAATAAATATTGTTAGTTAAAGAAAGTTGAAACTGAATCTATTCAAATCTTTACAGATGTCTTCCAGGAAATGCAAGAGGAAGAAGCTAAATGACACCATGAAAATGCAGAGTTAAAACCACAAACTAAGATAAATTATTCAACAAGTATAATGGAGCAAAATTATTCAACAAGTTAATGACATAAAAAAGAGAAGAGTTAATTAAAAAAACAAAGGCATAAAAATAAAATGCAATTTAAGGACTTGTTTTAGATTCTGATTTGTATAAACAATTTTAAATATAGCTAGATATTAGATGATAGCAGGAAAGTATCAATTTTGTTAGATATAAAAATGTAAGAAACTATTTACATTTTGGGGAGAGATATACATCTTAACATGTATGTTGAAATGATGTACAGTCTTGAAGTTGCTTTAGAATACTTTACAACTGTATCAAAAAAGGAATGGATGAGGCAAGGATGAAGTGGCAAAATCTGGAGAGTCATTTGATCTAGGTGCTGGAGCGAGTGGGTTTATTACCCTTGTGTGTATTTGATATTATTCACAGTAAATATTTTGAAATTACAAAATCAAAATATTCTGAAAACAAGATATTCTTCCTGTCTCTTCTCAGCTAAACTGGCTTTACTGCTCTTCTACTTGTTACTTGGTCTTTGTAACTCAGTCACTTTCCCTGCTCCGCAGATCACAGGAATAGACCTAGTTTGGGATTTATCTGAAAGTTGCTTCAACCAACTATAACTTAAGAAGGATGCAAAGTGAGTATTGATGTGGATTTATAAGAATGTGATTAGACCATTTTATGGAGATTTTTCCACCCTTCTCACCAAAAGGAAATACAGAAACCTATTCACCTATATGAAATACATGTTTATTATTTCACAGTGGTTTATGCAATAGTACATAGATGTAAATGAGATATTCTAGGACTTTTTTCATATAAGTACTAAGTAATTTTCAAAATTTGAACGACAAAAATACCCATCAGATAACATTTACGTTGCCTCAGAGTTCTCAAATGTTTACAGCAATTCTCATTGCACTTTATTATGAATATAGAAGATTTTGGAACTAAATGTACATTAATTGTAACATAAAAGTTATGTCCATTCAAATACAATCCCTGATTAATCACTTTATGTATTTACTGCTCTATTCCTTCCAAATAAGGTAGAGGATAGGAAGATTCTAAGAGAGAATTTATAAAAGAAACTCTACTGTTCACCATATTTTTATATATTCTTTATTGCATAGAGTCACTTTCAACATTCTTACTATTACCTTTGACTGCATGTGTTAACATTATTAAATTGTTATACACGTTTCTATCTTATATACTTTATAAATGTATTTCACACATCTTTCTAACATATAAAGAAAAATTAAGTAGAACACATATTTTTGTTCAAAATAAATTTTTAGAACATATGTAATTCTCCAAAAGATGATATATTTATTTTTTCAACAAAACTATAAGATTTAGCTGAACAAATGACACTAAAACTGTGATTTGTTTTCAGAGAATTAATGAAGCACAGAGCAAATGTAATTAATTATTAAATTCAGTAGATAATCAGACTAAAATATGATGTAATTCCAATCTAAAAAGTAAAAGTCTACTAATTAACTCTCAAATCCAGAAGCATGTCAGAAATGGCCTATCATAAATACATCTTTACTTTTATATATGTTACTTGTATATATAAATATATATACATATATATGTATGTAAGAAGACAACCCTATTTTTGTTAGATTTGTCCTCAATTTCTGTTAAAGTATTCATACATATTCAAACATACTAATTTAAATATTTCTAATAAAATAAATTCAGAAAATTCTGGTTAGTCATATACAATCATAAGGATGAAAGAACGAGTTTATCTGCTGTTTGTTTTTTTATCCTGTCTGAACATGATTTGGTACTGTATTCAAAGTGAAAATGAATATCCCCAAACTGAGGAAAATAGACCATTTTTGAAGCTTTTGTTCCAGTTTCATAAAAATCTGCAATGTTCAACTGTGGCACAAAGCTTCACTAACCTAGAAGTTAGGAAATTACTCTTTAAAGCAACATTCAAGAACTTTTTCATTTGTTCCAATCTTTTGATTGCTTGTGAACAGCAGAAGTGTTTTCATATCTTCCTCAGTAGAGTTCAACAAATAAATATGAAATAGCATAAATGAATACTCTTCATGGCATGTTTGCTTTGTGACAGACATATGCACAACATGCTTGCCTTACAGGGATCCCAGATGGATTTCTATCCCCATTTCGCATTGGCTGAGAGTGGTTGCCTGACGAGGCAAAAACCACACGGTTAGGAAGCACCGTTTAGTCACAAGCCTGTATAAGCCTGAGTTCTCAGCCACCACTAGGCCCTTATTTCTAGGTGGCAGAACTAGTGTTTGCTCCTGGAGAGACAAAAATAAATAATATACAGGCTCTGCTCCCTACATACACGGAATGAGGGAGCAAGCAGGCCATGCAACATTTGCAAGTTCCTATACCTCACTCAGACTCAATTTCCTCCCTTATTAAATGGAGGGTAACAATATAGCAGCATTGTTAGCAAGGTTACATGAAACAGTGAATGTAACATGTCTACCACACAGTAGGCACTCAACACATTTTAGTTCTCTTCTATTCCATAATACTGTAACATGGAAGAGATTCAGAACCAAGGAAAGAATTCTGAAGGCAAGTTAATTTTTAAAAATATTCAGTGACTTTGATTTATAACTAAGTAAGTTTCAGTTTGAAGAATAACATACATCACATTTTAATAAAAAGTATAAAAAATCACCAGTACACAAAAAATCACTCTTAACCAAATTACTTTAATGACTTGTGGTAAATGCGTTCTTGAATGTTGGACAATTTGAGAGTAGCAAAGTGCTTTATTCTTACAAGGATCATTTATTCTGTATTTGACAAAAATGATGAACATTTCATTCTGCTTTACTTTTAAATGGGTATTATTGTCTTTGTTGTTTGACAATGTCAAGAAAAATGTCACACCAATCAGAAAAGCCCATTCATACTTAATAGGTCGACTGCAGAACAGAATGTACCTTTGACTGATTTATGGCTTGGAAATTCTACATAAACAATGTTGATATTTCCATTTTTACCAAGTATCAGCACAAGACACTTTACAACTGTTGTTTAAGCAAAACACAACTGTTCGTTGTTATAAAAAACAGTAGCAAGTAACAGAATGTGTTTTTTTTTTTTAAACTGCCTATTTACTGAAAATGTATAGTTATAACAGTAGTGTGTGTTAACCTTTAACTCGGTAAACTTTATGTTCACTAACGATTAAAACATAACTGTTTGAATTTGAAGTTCTTGGAACTGTGGGTTAAGGATTAGAACATTTTTGGGGCAATGTTTACAATTATATTTTAATAAGTGAAACTGATAATTAGCATATGAACTTTATAATTATAGATCTTAAATGCTCTTTCTTTGTCAGAGCCTTGCTAGAATATTCTCTTAAATTTCTTATCCTAAATACCTTGATGTTGCCTATTCTCATTTAAATGTTAATGTGGTCAGCAAGTGTAATTGCATAGCACCTTTCTTATCAAACTCACTTTTAATTAAGTACTTCAAAAGAGAGACCAAACTTTCTAAACACTTTACGGCTATAATGTTTCTCTACAATGATGTGACCAGATTTGAAATACCCATAGACAAATTTATGAGAAGAAATTGCTCTAACTCTCTCTTACTTCTTTGAATTGGTGTATGAAGAACTACACCTCTTTCTCTGTGTTGGGACTGTGCTTTAAGAGGACTCTGTGTGTGTGTGTGTGTGTGTGTGTGTGTGTGTTTTGCTGATCGGTACAGGAATTCAGGAGGAAATGCATTACCCTTGAGTTCCAGGGAACTTAGATTTATGAGATGTATTTGTGTGCTCAAGCATATCAAGACCTGCATAAAACCAGTGCATTCCCTAAACTCAAAATCATTTAGTAATCTCTCTTACATTCCATCTCCTTATCAAGGAGAAATGCCCCGCAACCATTACTAAAGCTTCAAAGCCTATCATTTAAAACAAATCTCCAGGCAATTCCTTGCTTTTAATATCAGAGGCTTATTGCTTGTACTTTACATATAGACACAAATATGGAAATTTGTATTTTAAAAGTCTCATGCTTATATGCGTGTATACAACAGAAACAAAGGCTATTAAATGTTTGACTTTTTAATTTAAATGTCTGCTTTTTGTCTTTTATAAAAGTTAGTAAAGTTGACCAACAGGACTGTCAAATCAAAGGTCAAACTAATACCTGGAAAGGTGAAGCAATGGATTTAGTGGGGGCAAACTGGTTAAACTATAAGTCAAGCTTAATTCAAAGCAGCAGGAACAACAGATGCTGTTGCCTTTATTTTCCCTTGTTGCCATATGGAAAGGGAGAAATAAATACTAGGATGGAGAAGAAAGCTGCTGAATTGTGTTTCTACTCTTTCTTAGCTTGCCACCACATTTCACTACACAAAGTGGCCTAAGCAAAGTGCTTTATTTGGTGTGGACATTCCAACCCTGGTGACTAGCTCTCTCTTTGAAACAGGGGCATCAGTAGGATGGGAATCATACATAAACATCATTTTTTCTCATGAAAAATGAAGTAATTATGTTTTATTCTGAGAAATCTTACAGCAACTATGAAGTTATGCGTTCCCACACAGGACTGTATTGTCTTTAAAGGCAAAATTAGGTCTTGTATCACTCTACCTTCAGCAACTTGCATTACCTGGCATAGAGTATACACTCAGTAAATGGCCAAGATTCAACACAGAATCAGTTTTATTTTTCCAATATTACTGAAGGATTACTGTGCACCTACTTTGTGCCCATCATTGTTACACTGCCTTGCGAGAAAAGTCTTCTTTGGCACTTCTTTTTGTGATAGCCCTCCTGAGGTCATGAAACCTAATGGAGTAGGTTAATTTTGAATTTATTATTTGTTGAGAAGCTGGCATATGTTAGGAAATTTTAGTATTGGAAATACAGTAGTGAAGACAGCATTAAAAAATCCTAATCTCATAGAGATTATATTAAAAGCAATAAAAATAAATAAGTAAATAATACACAAGCATACCTCAGAACTATTGCAGGTTTAGTTCCAGACCACCACAATAAAACAAATATTGCAGTATAGCGAGTCATGTGAATTTTTGTTTGCCAGTGCAAGTAAAATTTATGTTTACACTAAACTGTAGACTATCGAGGGTGCAATAGCATTATGTCTAAAACAAACACTGTATATACCTTAATTAAACTATACTTTACTGTTAAAAATTACTAACCATCATCTGAGCCTTCAGGTAGTTGTAATTTTTTGCTGGGGGAGAGTCTTGCCTAGACGTTGATGGCTGCTGATTGCTCAGGGTGGGTGTTTGCTAAAGGCTGGGGCAGCTGCTGTGGCAATTCCCTAAAATAAGACAATTAAGTTTGCCGCATTGATTGACTCCTCCTTTCGTGAATCGTATATCTGTAGCACCTAATGCTGTTTGATAGCATTTTATGCACAGTAGAAATTCTTTCAAAACTGGAGTCAATTCTTTTGAACTTATAAACTAAGTTTATGTAATATATGTAATATTCTACATGTATTGTTGTCATTTCAACAGTCTTCACAGCATCTTCGGCAGGAGTAGATTCCATCTCAAGAAACCTCTTTCTTTGCTCATCCATAAGAAACAACTTCTCTTCCATTAAAATTTAATCATTAGATGGCAACAATTTAGTTACATCCTCAGACTCCACTTCTAACTCTAGTTCTCTTGCTATTTCTACCACATCTGCAGTTACTTCCTCCACTGAAGTCTTGAACTTTTCAAAGTCATTCATAAGAGTTGGAATCAACTTCTTCCAAACTCCTGTTAATGTTGACATTTTCACCTCTACCCATGAATCAGAAATGTTCTTAATGGCATCTAGAAGAGTGAATCCTTTCCAAAAGGTTTTCAATTTACTTTGCCCAGATCCATCAGAGGAATCACATTCTATGGCAGCTATAACTTTACAAAATGGATTTCTTAAAAAAAGACTATCAATTCAAAATTACTGTTTGATCCATGGGCTGCAGAATGGATGTTGTGTTAGCAGGCATGAAAACAAATTAATCTTATTGTTCATCTCCATCAGAGCTCTTGGGTGACCAGGTAGATTGCCACTGAGCAGCAATCTTTTGAAAATAATCTTTTATCTGAGCAGTAGTTCTCAACAGTAGGCTTAAAATATTTAGTAAACCATGTTGTAAACAGATGTGCTGTCATCCAAGATTTGTTGTTCCATTTATAGAGCACAGACAGAGTAGATTTAGCATAATTCTTAAGGGCCCTAGGATTTTCAGAATGGCAAATGAGCACAGGCTTCGACTTAAAGTCACCAGCTGCATTAGCCCTTAACAAGAGAGTCAGCCTAGGCTTTGAAGCTTTAAAGCCAAGCATTGACTTCTCTCTAGCTATGAAAATACTAAATGGTATCTTTTTCCAATATAAGGCTGTTTTGTCTCCATTAAAAATCTGTTGTTTAGTTTACTCACTTTCATTAATTATCTAGCTAGATCTTCTCGATAACTTGCTGCAGCTGCTGCATTAGTATTCGCTCCTTTATCTTGCACTTTTATGTTCTGGAGATGGCTTCTTTTTTTCAACCTTATGAACCAACCTCTGCTAGCTTCAAACTTTTCTTCTGCAATTTCCTCATCTCTCTCAGTCTTCATAGGATTGAAGAGAGTTAAGGCATTGCTCTGGATTAGGCTTTGGCTTAAGGGCATGTTGTAGTTGGTTTGATTTTTCTACCCTGACCATCTGTTGCACTTTCTTATCTTTTGTGTGTTAACGGAAGTAGCACTTTTAATTTCCTTCAAGAACCTTTTCTTTTCATTCACAATTTGGCCAACTGTTTGGTACAAGAGGCCTAGCTGTCAGCCTATCTTGGCCTTCAACATGCCTTTCTCACTAAGTTTAACCATTTATAGCTTTTGGTTGAAGTGAAAGTTGTGTTACTCTTCCTTTTACTTAAACAATTAGAGGCTATTGTAGGATTATTAATTGGTCTAATTTCAATATTGCTGTGTCTCAGGGAATAAGGAGGTCTGAAGAGAGGGAGAGAGATGAGGGAATGGCTGGTCAGTGGAACAGTCAGAACATACACAACATATGCCAATTAATATAAGCATTTTATATGGTTGTGGTTTGTGACACCCCAAGCAATTAACTTGTAACATAAAAGATCAATTATCACAAATCATCATAAGAAATATAACAATTATTAAAAATCTTAAAATATTATGACAATTAACCAAAATGTGACCCAAAGACACAACATGAGCAATTGCTTTTGGAAAAATAGTATCAATAGAATTGTTTAACATAGGGTTGCCACAAACCTCCAATTTGTAAAAAAAAAAAAAATGAAATATCTTCAAAGTGCAATAAGGCATAGTGCAGTAAAACAAGGTAAGTCTGTAGTGTCTATTTGTCTTAGTTTGGGATCCCTAGAAAACAGAACCTTCATCAAAGCATAAATACTAATTCTTCATTGAGAAGTATTAAATCAGGGCAGTAAGAGCAAAGGCCAAGTTTAGTGGACCAGAGAGGATGGGAGCAAATCCGAGGTGATGTGTTATGGAAGTGTCCCGTGCTTCATAGTCATGGCCATTTGTCTATGAGGGATAACACTCGACAAGGTTTAGAGAAAAGTAGTCATTGGAAAATAGGAAGGGAGGGAAAATTATCTCCCCATCTTCAGGCTCCTTCCTGTTGTTTTCTATTTCTCATTAGTCAAAATTTCTCACTACTCTTCTGCCGCTGTAGTGTTGGTGGTGGTGTGGTGGTGGTTAAGTTCCATTTACAATACTTCTGGGTTACCTGGCCTTTTGGAGGAACCAGATCCCAAGTCTCATGATACGAAGCTTCTTTGGAATTTGGTAGTATTGATTTGACCTCTGTGGTTCACACTGGGTAGACCTAAGTGCCATTATAAACACTTTATAAACATAGCATTTGGCCAAGCTGTGGACATGTAACTCAAATCAGTCTGATTCATTTCCTAAGTATGTTATTCTCACCTGAGAGGGGAAAATTTCACTTATAAACTTACTGAGGGTCGATGATACAATCCTTGGGTTGCCTGTGGTCCTCTCTTTCTTTGGAGGAAACAACGTGCAGCAAAAAAGAGAGAGGCAACAATAAGATGATTGAGTGGAGAGAGTTTAAATGGCTTTGTGTCTTGGTGTCTTTCCTTTGAGGTGGTAGATAACCCCTGGTTCCGACAGCTTTTCCATTTGATTCAATCAGCTACCCCAAATCTTTAATAGATCACATTTTTTAAGCTGCTTTCAGTTGGGATTCTGTAATTTGCAACTGAAATAAATGCTGCCTAATGCGGCATGTATTATTTTCTTCATTTTTCATAAAAGAAAGTGGAGACATTAAGTCACTGATTTAGTTGTTATTTTGACTAAATTATACCAGCCACTCTGGTATGTGTGCCATTGATAGCAATCACTTTTACATATTTACTGAGAATTACAACATAGGAAAAGTATATGAGGACACTAAATTATATTGAACATAAATTAATCTGACAACTGATTCAAAAAGTAGTACCCTAATTTCCAGGGTTTCAGGCTAGTCATTATAAACGCAAATATAAATTGTATACAACTCTAGACAGTTTTAGGAATTTTGTAGTAAGTATTTTGTATTAGTCTTGATACAAAAGTCTTTGTCTTAATTTCTATCACATAGTTACAATGGGAGCTAATGTTTACTCTAGCTTACTATAGACAAGACATTGTACTCACATACATTATCTCACTAATCAAACTCGATCATCCCAACAACTCTGGTATCCCTCTTCTCCAAATGTGGACACTGGCACTCACAATGAATAAGTAATTTTCTATCAAGCTGCAAGTATTTGGAAAAAATGGGGCTAGATTATCGGTATGTCTGACCCTGGAAACTTTAACTAATGCACCACAAAACTAAAAAATAATCTTATGCTTATTCTATTGTGGGCTTTGGATAAATGGTAATTTTAGAAAATTCAGTGTACTTTTGGCAGTAAATCAAATAAATAGTTATAAATAAAGTATAAACATGTCATATACCAAATATTTCTCTTATAGACACTAACCGAAATGCAAACTTGGGATAAACTGCTTAATAGGGAGCATGCCCTAGTTTTGCACAAAAGCATTCTACAAACTATTTCTAATTTTGTTTTAAAATACTTTCCTCAAATGTATGTAAGCCATAGGCATTATATTATTGCTAAAAGGGAAAAAAAGACTGGGATTTTAAGCATATATCAATGCAAAGGTAATGAATTAACATACACCAGAAGGTCTCTTTTCTTTTCACAGCATCTAATTACTCTAAATATATTAGCGCATATATTAGCATAATTGTTGCACATATTGCTCTTAAATACCCATAGAAAAGATGTATATACTATTCTATATCATTCAACCCATTGAATATTTTAATTCATTGAACATAAACTTACAAGAAAATGTGTGTGTGTGCATATATATATATGTATGTACATAATATATATATATGCACACACACATACACATATATTCAGGTGTTAAAATGCATCACCTCAGATAATTTGAATATGTAGATTAGTCTTGATAAACACTGAGAGGGCTTTTTATCCTTGATTTCCTTGTTCAGATATTTTTAACTCATTCATCTCCTTAAAAAATCCCATAGCACATTTTATTCAAAAGTTCTTCAAATACAAGACAGAATAAAACATGAAGGGAGAACAATTGTATCTAACAATTACACAGCCAAAAAACCAAGTTTACCTTCAGATATATAGACAAATGTGAAGAAAAAAGAAAAAGAAAACAACCATACATGCTAATGAGACACCAACATCTAAATACAACCTATTCTCTCATACTAATTCAATCAACAAATTGGTACAGAAAATAATGTCACATGCTTAGGAATGCTTAACATTTATAAGCAAATTCAGTTACATATCATCAAAACTAATCAGTTTTAATAGTTTAATATTTTATCAGAGCAAATATGAGAGATTTATAGAAGTTACAGATAACAACACAAATAAATTGGAAACCATTAAGGAACATTATAAGAACAAACTGTGTCAAATTGTCTTTATGACCCAAAATGTAAGAGAATGCTAATGAAGCATATTTAAGATAGACATAAATATAAAAATATATGCATATTTATGTTTATATGTTTACCTTTGGGGGCATGAGATCTTTAAAAATGGTTGAGTTTGTATTTTAGTAACAGTGTTTGCATTCATCATTAATTCATTGTTAAATTCACCATTAGTGTTATTTGTCAAATATTTCCAGCTCTGAATTTTCTAGACACAAGGTAAGATTGCACTTCCTATACCCCTTGAGGTTGGGTTGTGGGGGAGCAATAAGGGGGGAAGGGGGTGCCTGTGATTGTCAAAGCAAATGAATAGTGAAGAGGATGGAGCATATAATGGCTGGTGAAAAATGCTTCAGAGTTTTCTTTCCCTCTGCCTAGGAGACTAGCAGTTTTCAAGATGGAGACACATTTTGGGGGATACGGCCTGCTAAGTCAAGCCTAGGTCACAGATTGAAGAGATGTGGAGCAGAACACTGAGTGAACTGCAATGGACATGTCATTGAGCAAGAAATGTTTTCATTATAATATGTCATTAAGATTTTAGAAGTTCCTGTTAATGCAGTATACATTAATCTATCCTGATTGATAGAGAAACACAATTTTTGTTCTTTACAAATAGAATAATAGTTTGGCAACATTCCGGTGATAAAAAAAAGCCAGTAAGATGTGCACAAGTCCCTGCACCAACCTCACCCACCAGGGAGCAGACATCAGAAGCAGAGGAACTATAATCCTGCAGCCCGTGGAAAGGAGACCACAAAGCCAGAAAGTTAGACAAAATGAGATGACAGAGAAATATGTTGCAAACGAAAGAATAAGATAAAAACCCATAAGAACAATTAAATGAAGAGGAGATAGGAAATCTCTCTGAAAAAGAATTCAGAGTAATAATACTAAAGATGATCCAAAATCTCAGAAAAAGAATGGAGGCACAGATCTAGAAGATACAAGATATGTTTAACAAGGAGCTAGAAGATTTAAAGAACAAACTAATAAACAGAGATGAACAATGCAATCATTGAAATGAAACATTCACTAGAAGGAATCAATACCAGAATAACTGAGGCAGAAGAACAAATAAGTGAGCTGGAAGACAGAACGGTGAAAATCACTGCCACAGAACAGAATAAAGAAAAAAGAATAAACAGAAATGAAGACAGTCTCAGAGACCTCTGGGACAACATTAAATGAACCAACATTCATCTTATAGGGGTCCCAGAAGGAGAAGAGAAAGGGCTTGAGAAAATATTTGAAGATATTATAGCCAAAAACTTCCCTAACGTGAGAAAGGAAATAGTCACCTAAGTCCAGGAAGCACAGAGAGTCCCATACAGGATGAACCCAAGGAGGAACATGCTAAGACACATATTAATCAAACTGAGAAAAATTATAGACAAAGAAAAAATACTAAAAACAGCAAGGGAAAAGCAACAAATAACATACAAGGAAATCCCCATAACATTATCAGCTGATTTTTCAGCAGAAACTGCAAGCCAGAAGGGAGTGGCACAATATATTTCAAGTGATGAAAGGGAAAAACCTACAGTCAAGAATACTCTACCCAGCAAGGCTGTCATTCATTTCCTAATAGCACTTTAAATACCATCAAGATTGTCTCTCAAATTCTAGCTCAGGATTATATAAGTAAACTCTAGAAATAAATGACTATGTTAAGCTCTCTGAAGAAACTAAGCCAAGAGTATACCTTGCACTGAGACACAAATGGCCATACCTCAATGACCTTGGGCCACAACAGAATATATCTCTAACATTAAAGGACCTCACAAATAGGAAGAAAAAAACATGGCAACCTTTAAGTAATCAATGAATATTTAGCTTTTATAAAATCAGAACTTAAAAATAAATTTCTTAATAAAAATATTCATCAAGTTAACTGTTTATAGCTCATGGAAAACATAACACAGGGAAATGTAAAGGAAAGGGGACTTCAATAGCAAAAGAGACACCTGAAGTGTCTGGAAGTTGAGATGTCAGAAAAGGCTTCCCCAAATGGGAGTTGTACAGGGTGAAAAGGGATGGATTTGAAGACAGCCAACTTGGATTTTGATCTCCAACTCTGAATTGGGAAACTGATATAGTTATGAAATCCCTGGAAATGGTCTGAACCCCATTCTCTGAACCTCACTTTCTCTATGACATATTTCTCTCTTTTGTGCCCTTAACTTTTCTCCGCTATTGTCTTCTTTAGGGTTTAATCAGGCTTTCTCTCCTCTCTTCTAAATAAAAAAATCATTCTTCCTAAATTTTTTTTTTTTTTAATCTATAGCCCTATCTACCCCTCTTCTTTACAAAGTTGCTGTGTTGGCCCCTTCCAAGCCCTGATCATTTACTTTTTTGATCCCAATTTTTCAAACCTGAGCTATCTCTTTTCTTCACTGAACACTTGATACAAACTGCCCTCACATTCATGATGCTAAATCAAAGAGACGATTTCAGTAATTTTCTGGCTGATGTTTCAACAATATTTGACAATGTTATCACTTGCTCTCTTTCAAAGCAAAGCACTCTTTGCCTTCATTTTTCGATATCGTAGTTCAAGGGTTTCTCTCTAAGGGGGCTTCAGGAGAGAAATTTGATCGTTAAAAAACTGCTAGGAGATAGATATGCATTGTAGCTGAATTTGTAAAACAATTATTTCCCACATATTGAGAAGTAAATTTTTGATTCTATATCAAAAACAAGATGGGAATACTGCAGTAATTGGGGTGGGGACATTGCACTGCCAGAGCTTCCATGATCCCCACAATTCCTGACTACTTTTCTTTCTCTCTGATCCGTATCACATCTTTTTCAGACTCCTCTTTATTAGTTGTACCTTAAAGCTGGTTTTCATCAAGACTTTTCCTAAGCCCTTTGGCCCTTATCCTTTTGCCCTCTGACCCAGTTCCATAAGACTTTAAAGGAAATAAAAGTAAATGAAACCCATTTGAGCTACTTTAGGGTTCTCTAGAAGGGGGATGGTGTTTTGCTGGAATGATGCAAAGATATCAAATGAGCACTGGGCAGGAATTTTTCCTGTTCTCCTAAGGTCTGGAGCCAGGAATGGGTATCATGGAATGGCTGCTTGATTTCCTGAATTTACACACAATATTTCTAGTTACCAACATAGATTGGCTGGCCACTGTGAGTCCCAAATTCATTCCTCAGGAGGGAATCTCATTACATACACAGCTTCCCCTACCTATTAAAATCAGTCCGCTCTGGTATTAAAAATGTCTTTCTTTTCCTAATCTTAATATACCTCAATTGTTGCTTCCCAATAAAATTTCTTTCAAAATTTAGCAATTATAATGCATTTCAACTTTTAAACACCTCAATACTTCACTCTGAAGAATAACCTCTCACCACTTTTGTCTTACAAAGGAAAAAAATATATATAGTATCAGTGCTGAAAAGCTAAGCCCAGCTAGTTGAGTTCCTGGTTTTATAAGAAATTTCTATCAAGTAAAATATTTTTTTTTTCCTTTCAGGCAGTTGGACCAAGTCAAAAACGGAGAAACACTATGAGCTAGTTTCTCCAAATTCTGTCCATTGCTACAGTTGCTCCTCTAGAAGTGGTCCCTTTGCTACTGCAATTTAATAAAGATAGAAAAGATTGAATTTCCTAACTTCGCCCAAACCAATTAATCAGCAAGCAAATTAAAGTCAGCTGTGGATTGAAACCCTCAGTCACAGTTTAGACTTACTACCTTCAGTTATATTATTGACAAAAAAATATCAGATTTATAGACAGCAGGACATTCAGACACTTTTGGAAATGAATATGATTCTTCATATTATTTTCCTCAGGTTGCCTGCTGTGAACTTATCCTCACACATCATTACTGAAAAAATAGTATAAGTGTTGCCATTATAACTCCAATTGCCACGGAGTTCTAACAATTTAATTTTATAGTTATAATATTGCAAACTTTGCTTTGTCAAAGAAACGTTCCTTGTCTAAAATGTCAAAGTAATACCTTTCAGTTCTCTTATAAATAGATAAATCCATCTTAAGTTAATTGGAAAAACAAAAACAAACACACAAAACCTTAATATTATAATTTTTATCCTTAAAATACCCAGGCTTAAGTTCTTGCTGCCATTATGGCTTTGCAGAGCCCTGGAATTATGTGCTTGAAGGCTATGTGTATTTTTTCTGAATTGTTGTCTACTAACTCCCCAGTAGCTGTCTAATGGGGTTTGGCAACACTTCAAATTTAATGACACTAATTGCGCTTAAAATGCTTTTGTAACAAGTATGCCAGTATTTTATATATTTTCTTCATAACTAAATGAATTTGAAAAGAATTCAGCACTCTTAGGCTTATAAATTACACGATTATACCTTTGGTAGTCTTAAATCTCAATAATTGAAATATACATCAATGGTATACCAAAACTTTCTGTAATTAGTCAGCAATAATAGAGCTTCTGAACATGAAAGCTTTCTATCTGTAGGTTTACTGGACACGTTGATCCCTTTTCATACAGTCTCATAACATACTGCTTCTAGACATTTTAACTAATGGAATCATGGAGCAAAAGGAGTGTGAGAAATTAGAACCTTGGAGTGGGAACTTCTATTTCACTTCCTCGAATTCTGAGATAATTATGTTGACTGCTCCACTCATTCACCATTTCCTTATTTATGGACTTACTCGGATGTCTATTATACAATAGAATATATACCTATTTTTTTCTTTTTTTATTATTTTTATTGAAGTATAATTGATTTACAATGTTGTGATAGTTTCAGGTACACAACAAAGTGATTCAGTTATATACATATATATATATATATATCTATTCTTTTTCAGATTCTTTTCCATTACAGGTTATTACAAGACATTGAATATAGTTCCCTGTACCATACAGAAGCTCCTTGTCATTTATTTATTTTATATATTGTAATGTGTCTCTGTTAATCCCTAACTTCTAATTTATCCCTCCCCTCCTGCCCCCTTTGGTAACTATAAGTTTGTTTTCTATGTCTGTGAGTCTATTTCTGTTTTTTGTTTGTTTAATTTATACTTTATATTGGAGTATAGTTGATTAACAATGTTGTGTTAGTTTCAGGTATACAGAAAAGTGATTCAGTTATACATATACAGGTATCTATTCTTTTTCAAATTCTTTTCCCATTTAGGTTATTACAGAATATTGAGCAGAGTTCCCTGTGCTATACAGTAGGTCCTTCTTTGTTATCTATTTTAAATATAGCACTGTGTGCATGATATTTGGGATTGACATGTACACAACTATTTATTTTTTCAAAAAATAATCCAATCACTGTTTTTCAAAAAGAAGTGTAGCTGTATAATTCAACATTTAAAAGTACTTTAAATACTCCAGTGAGCAGGAACCATTTTTTGATCACTTGTTCATGAAATTTCATGAAAACATGAATATACCTAGGTACACACAACAATGACAAAATAAAATCAGTATGCTTGTACTTCTAAAATTAATCTATGCAGAATACAGTCTACCACTGCTCAGGATCTTTAAAAAATCAATTCAGTTGTTTAAGTATGCGGTTCACACACAGAAGTAAATTAATTAAAATAAAACTAGAGATAAGGTCAAAATCCAGAAGATTTATATAAAATGACAAGAATCACCACATTATTTCCATGTGCACTTTAGTTTTTGGTACAACCTATTTATAAAAGATAAATTGAATGCATGTACTGGAAACAAAATATCCTGCTAATGTCATGTTGAAGACATAACAGAGCACCATAGACTTTATGTATGTCTTTCTCACTGGTACTAGAAAAAACAAAAACAAAAACGAAAACAACCTACCAGAGCAAAGATAGTCTTTTCAGCAAAGGGTGCTGGAAAAATTGGCCATCAACATGCAAAAAGAAAGAAAAAGAATCTAGACATAGATTTTACACCCAGCAAAATTAACTAAAAATGGATAACGGACCTAAATGTAAAACACAAAACTATAAAACTCCAAGATAATATAGAAGACCTAGATGACCTTGTGTATAATGATACTTTTTAGATACAACACTAAAAGCACAATCTATGAAAAAAAATTGGTACAGTGAACTCCATTAAAATTAAAAATTTCTGCCCTGCAAAAGACAATATGAAGAGAATGAGAAGACAAGCCACAGAAAGTATTTGCAAAAGGCACGTCTGATAAAGGACTGTTATCCAAAATATGAAAAGAACACTTTAAACTCAATAACAAGAAAATTAACAACCCAATTAAAAAATGGGTCAAAGACCTGAACAGACATCTCACCAAAGAAGATAGACAGATGGCAAATAAGCATATAAAATATGCTCCACATCATATGCCATCAGGGAAATGTAAATTAAAACAGTGAGATATCACTACACAACTATTAGAATGTCCAAAATCTATACAAACTACCAGGTATAAAATAGATAAGCAACAAGGATATATTGTATAGCACAGGGAGTTATAGCCATTATTTTGTAATAACTTTTAATGGAGTATAATCTGTAAAAGTACTAAATCACTTTGTTGTATACCTGAAACTAATATTATAAATCAACTATACTTCAATAAAAAAAAAAAAAAATCTGGATCTGGAGCACTGACACCACCAAACTCTGGTGAGGATGTGGAGAATCATCAGTTGCTGGTGGGTATGCAAAATGCTATAGATACTTTGGAAGAGAGTTTAGGTTTTGTTTGTTTGTTTTCTTCAAAAGTAAACATAGTTTTACCATATGATACAGCAATTGTGCCCTTTGGTATTTACTCAAAGGAGTTGAAAATTTATGTTGACACAAACCTATACATGGATATTTATGGCAGGTTTATTCACAATTGCTCAAACTTGGAAGCAAACAAGATGTCTTTCAGTAGGTGAATGGATAAATAAACTGTGGTACATCCAGACAATGGAATATTATATAACACTAAAAACAAATGAGCTATCAAGCCATGTTGAGACATGGAGAAGACTTAAAGGCATATTACTAAGTGAAAGAAGCCATCTGAAAAGGATACAGATTGTATGATTCCAACTATACGATATTCTGGGAAAAGCAGAACTATGGGGTTAGTTAAAAGCAGTGTTTGCCACAGGTTAGGGAGAAAGGAAGGATTAATATGCAGAGCACAGAGGATTTTTAGGACAGTGAATCTAATCTGCCTGCTACTATAATGGTGGATGCATGTCATTATACATTTGTCCAGACACATAGAATGCACACACCAAGAGTGAACCCTATTGTAAACTATGGACGCTAGGTGATAATGATGTGTCCAAATAGGTTCATCAATTATAGTAGATGTACCACTGTGGTGGGAGATAATGATAATGGGGAAAACCATGTGTGTGAGGGCAAGGGGTATATGGAAATCTCTTTATCTTCCTCTCAATTTACCTGTGAACCTAAAACTGTTCTAAAAAAAAAAAAATCTTAACAAACAAAAAAATAAACTGTCCAGATTTTAGACTTTAGGAACTAGGTGGCATGAAGATGCAAGAGCTATATTTGAAATGTGCTATATAAGGAATATTTTTGTAGTTTGTTACTAGCAAGAACAACTGTATGTTAGTATATCTTTCCCTATATAAAAAAGATAAGCCTGGGTATATATCTTATTATAACTTTAACTTTTTGATTTTTGTAGTCTGTGAAATCTCAATGGTCTATAATGAGCTCTGCTAAGACTAGAAGCTAAAAAATAAGCATAAGGAATTAGTTTTTAAAATTGTATTGTTTACACTGAGGTCCATGGGGACCAATCTTTAATGTCCCAACAGATGGCTCTCCACGATTCCACTGTGAATGTCTGACTTTTCTAGTCACATCAATCCCTAGCTTTTGGAGTCTACTGTGTCTTACATTATTTTTTTCTTTTATCACACTGTTTATCTAGTCTGTTATATCTTCCACAAAAACAGCCATTGTGTTTTAGTTGCATATGTCTTGCTATCTATGGAATTATCTGGAATATGTTTCCTCCTACCCTGTCCCTTCGCTGACTCTTGCTTGTTTTTCACTATTCTAAGCCAATTGTGATAGATACTGTAGTATTCTACTCTAAACCTCTTTTCAAATCCTATGCACACATACTTCAACTTCTGGGAATATTAACTGCTGATAGCTCACAGCTCTGCCCCTCACTGAGAATTGCCCTTGGCCACAGGGAACCCTATTGCCCAGGAGCTGCGCACCAACAAGGACAGGTTGATGCAGAAAAACAAGACCCACCCTCCATGACTCAAATAGGTACAACTATAAAAGTTATACCAGATCCAAGGCTTTGCATAATAACAACTAGGTTTTCAGTTGCAACTACGGTGAAGGTCAACTTCTGCTGCCCAATCCAGCGATCCTCTCTTCCTTATGGTGGTATCTCACAAGACCACTCCTCAATGAATCTTCTGCACATAATTTCCTATCTCAGAATCTGTTTCCAGAAAATCCAATCTAAGATACCAACCCTTGAATTCTCTAAGATATTTGGAGAACAGAGAAAATCAGAGAAAGCAACACTTTACAAAGAGGGATTTTGCTCTAACCTCAATATGAAATCATAATAAATAAAACAGACTGCTTTCAATTATACCAATGGTAGGCCTAATACATAGATGTGAGTCCAAATACAACACCTCTATTACTCAATTCCTTATAAGACCAAACCCAAAATCCATATCTCTGAACTTTATGAAATGGAAAATCTTGACTTTGGTAGAGCAGACCAACCATGAAGGAGAAGCTCTAATTCTTTCTAAATTAGCACCCTTTAGCAGCTCTGGACTGTTCTTACAACTCCAAGTACAGAGGACACATATTCTTAAAAACAAACAAACAGAAAAGACTGAAAGAACACTTGATTAGATAAGACCTACCTCCCTGATATTAATGTTTGGTTTTCTAGGAATTTATCACATTCAGTGGATGTCTTTGGAACTTACCATAAAAATTAGCACACTTCTCTTTGGGAAAGTAAAGGAGATAAATTATAAACTTCTTAGCAGCATTACTGATTACAAAGTCTGTTACATAGGGTTTTGCATATAAGGATGGATATATTTTAGTTAGTATTATGTTTATTATCTGACAGATTTTCAGCCAGATTGCAAACATCTTTAGAAAAGAACTATGACCTTTTACCTGTGTTTCTCAGCTTTAATAATAATAGCCTGTGACATATGGTAGGTGTTCAACAAATTGTTTTTAATAAAATGATTGGATAAATTTTAAAAATTGGTAAAAAATGTTTATCCAAGTAATTGATAATATTTTGGAAAAAATCTAGAAACTGATCCATTTATATGTTATCGGTTATCTCTTAATTTTGCACAACTCTATTAATCAACATTGAACTCAGTCATCTATGAATTCAGCTATGTCTCTAATGTCTTCATAAGACTATTAATTAGAAGCTTTATCAAATGTACTCCTAAAGTCAAGCTAAATTATTATACACATCCATATATATATGGCCATTGCAAATGACCACATAATTTGTGCACTACGTAGCTACTGGGAAAACCATTTAAAGGGCACCAGTGAAGCTGCCCAATCAGGCAGCCCTCTAAAATCTCCCTGAAACGTACTCTACAGATCTATTTAAAAAGAAATTTTATTTCTTCATCTTGTTTGTGATGCATTAATGTGAACTAATTGTGACCACTGATTTTATTTCTAACTATTCTCCATTCATATGTCAAATTTACCAGAATGTAACTTTCCCTTTTTGAAAATAGAATATGTGCTCATCACCAATATTGGAAAATATTGCATGTTTCTCATATTTCTCAAATATTACAGTGGTTTTGTGGTTTAAATGACAGCATACATTTAAGCATCCTGTAATATAATTCTTCCATTTCTGGAGACAAAACCATTTAAATGATGAACTGGGTTGTGTGTGTGTGTGTGTGTGTGTGTGTGTGTGTTGTATGTACCACTTTGTAACAGTCATTGTCAGTGGTCTGCTCCTAGCCTCACAGATGCCTTTACCATTTTCATATGTACATGCTGTCAACCCTCAGGACCAGTTCCTGCAGTCCATTATTCGACTCTTGCCATTAGACTGTAGATTGGGAAGTACCTGGGAAGTTACACCCACCTAGGGTAGCCACTAACCAAAGAATGTTGGGGCAATGGCATAAATACTCTCACTTCCTTATTCCTGATAAGATAACTCTGAGGTGTAGGTTACAATGTCTGCAGAAATTCCTATGCTTTGAGTTCAAGTTATATCATAAGGAGATTTGCTTGACATTACACCTTCAACATTATATAATTTTGTGAAATGTGTCCCTCAGAAAGAAAAGATATGTTGAAGTCTTACTCCCCATTAGCGCAGAATGTGACTTTATTTTGAAATAGATCACAATCACCTATTTATAGAAGTAAGCAAGGTAAAATGAGGTCTTTCATCTGGGCCTTGATCCAATATGACTCGTGTCCTTATAAAAAGAGGCAATAAAGACACAGCGGGAGAAAACCATGTGAACATCAAGGAAGAGATTGGGTGATGCATCTACAAGCCAAGGAAAGTCAAAGATGGCGAGCAAACCACCAGAAGCATAGAAAAACGTGTGGAACAGATTTTCCCTCACAGCTCTCAGAAGGAACCAACACTGCCAACGCTTTGATCTCAGATGTCTACTCTCTAGAACTGTGAGACAATAAATTTTTGTTGTTTAAGCGACTCAGTTTGTGGTATTTTGTTACAGCAGCCTTTGAAAACTAAACACTCCCTTGCCTGAACCATTTTCCTATTCCCTCTCCCTTCACTGTGAACATTTTCTAAAAAAAATATTTTTATACGTGTATCCATCTCAGTGTCTGCTTCTAGAAAATGCTATCTAAGACAACTCCTAACTTGTATCTCAAATTATTTGGTGTGTGAAAAAGATTATTAGAAGAAAATTGGTAAAGACCAGTCCTCTTACAGAACAAGGCATATGTATTTTGGAACTGAGCATTTAGCTTTCATTTCACCATCCATGAATATCATACCTTTCTCTCTAAGAGATAACAATTACCTCATTAACTTCCACTATTATACTAATAACAGATTTTAGCACTTTTCTCATTAACTCACCTTATTTCTGGATATAAGTACTTTAATTCTATTCTTAGAATGTCTTGGTTTCTGTTTGCCTTTACTCTAGTTTTCTGCCTTTCCTTTCGTCTTAGGAAAATCTTATAGATTTGAGCTTATTGCAGATTTCCCCAATCTGTCACATAGGATCCATTTGCTGTTTCCTGCTTTTCTTCTACATTACAGTTATGCAGAAATGTATCATCAGAATTTATTTCAGAGCCTTTCAACACTCTCGACACATGTATACTTTAGAGTTACAGATGGGATCATGGGTTCACATTTACCTTTTTTAAGCTTTTCTGAAGTCAAGAGTACGTCTTTGAAACTACTAAGCAATTCTGTCCTCACCATCCTAAATTCTAAATAGGCACAGTCACTTTAATTGAAAGGTTTCCATAACACTCACATCACCAGCCAATTTTCTTCCTTTGTTTGAATGAAATCCAGCAACAGCACATTTGCTTCCCCATGTAAGATGAAATTGTCAACAAGGTAAATAACAAATTTATTAGATGCCATCCTTTTAGCAGAATTAGATTTCTAACAGATGTTTACAGAGTTTAAGTCCTCCATTATTTCCATACAGATGGTTTTGTGTTAATTTCAAAGTCTCATGAATTTTTACCCATAATCTTCATTTGATTTGAATATATATCAGAGTTATTATTTCAAAACATATTTATTTTGTATTTATGTTGTACTTCCTAACAGCCAGACTTTGGCAGAGAATTATCCACAAAGATATTAATTTTCTTTATTTTCCTTATTTTTACCTTTATTCAAAGATTCTCTATTTTGCTTTGTAGAGCATGTATATTAAAACAAGGCATAAAATTGTAAATATTCTCAATATGTTCACCTCTGTTATTCCTTTCTTTTAAGTAATAGTCATCTTGAGCTGCCATAAGAAAATATCATAGACTGGGTGGCATAAAGAACAGAAATTTCTTTTCTCATAGTTTTGATGGCTGGAAGTCTGAGATCAGGGTGCCAGAATGATCAGGTTCTGGTGAGAGCTCTCTTCCTGTCTGGTAGATGGATGACCACCTTCTCTCTGTATCCTCACATGGTGGAAGGGGAGCCAGCTCCCTGGTGTCTCTTCTTATAAGAGTACTAATCATAAGAACCTCATCCTCATGACCTCATCCAAACCTAATCATCTCCCAGAGGCCACATCTCCAAATACCGTCATATAGAGGGTTAGGGCTTCAACATATGAATTTTAGGGTGACATAAATGTTCAGTCCATAATAATATCCACTGCTCTTTTCAAACTGCTCTGCTCTGCCAAGTCTTGTTAATACCTATGAAAGCATACTATGTTAAACCTCAAGCTTACTCAATATGTAATATGGACTTCAGACATATAGACTATATATAGAACCTTAAATCATAATATTATTTGAAGTCCTCTTATTGTAACCAAGCAGGACCCTATCAGGCCTTCCCGGGGCACACCCCTCCCCACTATGTCCTCCGCCTGCCTCTTGTTTGTAGAAAAGCTGTAGTCTCCCAGGCCTCCACTGAATCAGAAAAGCCTGGCTCAAGAATAAATGACTGAAAAAATGTGAATATGTAGTGACAAAAGTAGCAGTTCAGCCAGGAGAACTGGTAAAAATGTAAACAGTAAATCAGCCATATGGCAGGCACAGAATGTTTAGTTCCTCCCTGAAGAACATAAATAACAGTATCCGATGCACAGTCCTGCATTATTTTACAGATATTAAAACCCCCATGAAATGGTAGAAGTTAACTATATGACCATGAGCATGTCACCCTCAGACTGGCTGGAGCCTGAGGATTGATAATGTTAACCCCTGTGACACCACCCAGCTACCTCATCATCAACCAAACAGAGAATTGTGCACGAGTTGATCACATACCCTGAGACTCTCTTCCCTCACCTTCCCCTTGAAACCCATCTGAGTGTTCTGGTCATTTGAGCATGAACTGTCCCATTATCCTTGCTTGGTCCTTGCAATAATCCTTTCTCTGCTCCAAACTCTGATGTTTCAGTTTCTTTGGCCTCACTGTGCATGGGACACATGAACTTGAGTTCAAAAACATTATCTGTTACTTACTTCTAAGAATTACTATATACTCCTTCAATGTGGTCTTTATGCATGCATGTGCATAACTATGTATATATCTGCATGTTCAATATATTGAGCATCAAATTCCAAATAAATGTTTTTCTTCTTTCCACATATATACCAATTCAAATCCTTCCGATTACATTGGGAAGTCTGACAATGAATTTGTTTCCCTAGTCTTCATGAGTTCCAACTATCTCCTGCCAGGAGACAATTGTTTGGTCATCACAAACCAGAGTACTGATAATTTGTGTTCTTGCATATGAATAAAATAATAAGCTTCCATGTCCTCATTCTTTTCCAAAGTTTTGACTATCAATTTGAAGACATGATTACTCCACAGGTGTTTCTAAGACTTTCAGTTTTTTTATCTAGGTCTTCAAAGGCAATAGAAACACATTAAATTTCTCTCAATCTAATTACTTGTTTCAGGCATGAACCAGCATAAGTGGATAGCACTGCATGTTGTCATCCTAGCAGTCACATTTCTGGCTTATGGCTCTGAGTTCTTAGGTGTATACAGATCCACTTTTTCTCCCATTTGGTAAAGAAAAATCATCAACAATATTTTAACATAGGTACTACTTTTTAATTATTTCATTAGCTTGTCTTATCTTACCAATTAGATTATAAACTCATCTATATTGTATCTAGTAAATCTTTTAAGCTATAAGAGACACTTGATAAATACCTGATTAATTAGCCATGCTAATTACGTGTGTGTTTGAAAAAGTTTTTATTGAATTAGTATGCAGGAAAAGAAAGTTTCTAGGTGAGTTACAATGTTATAAATTTGACATAGGATCCCTCATAATGAGTGATAGATTGTAAGCCACTCAACTACATGATTTGTACAAAATAAAAGTGAGCTATTGTTTATAATAATTCTGCCTACAAAAATTAATAATTACTTAGGGATACCTTTCTTTGTTGAGAGTAATTATGCATATTTATTATACTATTTTGTGATCATGTATTAAAAATTGATTAAGACAATTTTATGAAGGGTAATTGCAGCCTTGACTCTAGTGGGATCCTTGCAGTGGCTGAGGCAGGGAGTGATACACTCACAGTGGCAACTGGGACAGACTGGAAGACAAAGATTGAAGGCTGGGAGTTTGCAAAGGATTTCACTTTTAAACGTGGATTTCTCTCTAATACAAATGTCAACAATGTCGTGTAAAAGTGGCAATGTTTGAGGAATTCTTAATTCATGACGAAACATCGTCTTTCAACTAATCCACTGTGGCCAGACACACAAAAACCTGCCCTCTTTGTGGATTCTATGCACTGCCTGGACTTGTTGAGTGTCTGGATTCTACAGTGCTTAAAGTAGAAAGTGTCACCATGATTTCAAAGGGAGTTCTTCATGGTTAGGAACTGCTGTAAAAGATTGATTTCCATGTCAGCTTAAAATTTCCCAGCTTTATCAGTTCAAGTCATGTCCTTAATGCAGTTTCAATGTTGCTGGGTTTTTTATTATTATTATTTAATATAGTCAATGTACATACTTTAAAAAACCTACTTGCAAGTGAAGCATTTTCCAATCAATATTTTGAATTTACTTGATTAAGAAAAAAGTGTGCTCCTCAATTCTGAGAATTTTCTCAGTGTTTCCCTTTGACTTCAATAGTATACATTTAATTTTATGTAAACATAGACTCCTATTGCCAGAAATAATTTTATAAATTAATGGACAAACTGACATCAGTTTTTCAAAGTAAGATATTGAGTCATATACACAATATAGATAAAAACCTTCAAAACAAATATGCAGCATCGTAGGAAGTGGAATATAAACGGGTTTAATTTATCATGATTGCTATGAATCAGCATTAGATTTTCAATTTGCTTTTATAACTATTTTTATATTGCATTTCTTTTCTTGTAAAATTCTCAGTTAGTTTTATTAACATATACAAATAGATTCAGAGTTGAATGTCTTATAAGAGTCTTAAATATCTCCAAAAGAGAAAACAGATTCAATGAATAAGGTAACATTATATCTCAGAGGCAAAATTTTCAATATTTGCCTGGTATATATGCATAAACATGTACATAGATAAAAACACATGTAGTTTCTTGTACTTATGAGACATGTTCTATCACTGAGAAGAAAAACTCTTCTTTGTAGAATTATTATAATTCATTAAAATCAATAAAGTTTCTTATTTTTGTCCAAACTAGGAAAAACAAACAAAATTAGGAGCATAAAATCTCAGGTCTGAAGATCACTTTTTAAAAAAAAAATTTATTGGAGTATAGTTGCTTCACAATATTGTGTTAGTTTCTACCGTACAGCAAAGTGAATCAGCAATACGTATACACATATCCCCTCTTTTTTTTGGATTTCCTTCCCATTTAGGTCACCACAGAGCATTGAATAGAGTTTCCTGTGCTATAGAGTAGGTTCTCTTTGTTATCTATCTTACACATAGTATCAATAGTGTATATATGTCAATCCTAACCTCCCGATTCCTCCCATCCCCCCTTCCCCCTTGGTATCCATACATTTGTTCTCTATGTCTGTGTCTCTATTTCTGCTTTGTAAATAAGATTGTCTATACCAATTTTTTCAGATTCCACATATGTGTTAATATACAATATTTGAAGATCCCTTTTAAAATTACATAATTTAATCATCTATTCACTGAAAAATTCATTACAAAAAGGTAAAAACTTGAAACTCCAAGTATTTTAGGAACGTGCTCAAGTTCCAGGACTCGTTCGTGGTGGAGCCCAACCGTACCACCTAGTTTTCTGTTTGTTTGCTTTTACTTCAAAGACCATATTCTTCCTGCCAAGTAATGCTGTTCCTCAGAAACTCTTGTGTGTTGGCTAAATATGTGTCATCTACACATTTAAACATACATCCTCTAATTTCATGCAAATATTTGTTTAGAAATTTTGAAGAGAGCTCTTTATTTTAAAAGATATTTAAAAATTTTTAAATTGCTACCTACAACAAGCTACCTTCTCTGGAACACTGAAAAAAAGCATATGGTCTCTGTGCTCATGTAGCTGCCATCTGAAGGAATGGCAGCCCTGTGCTAAGTGCTTTAACACATATGACCTTATTTTATCACTAAAGTGAAATAATACTGTTATTTCCTTTTTTACATGTACAGATAAGCAACTGGAAATAGTTTCAACTTGCCCAAATTCACAGAGTTTAGTAAATGGTAGAGTTGGAATCCATCTTTTCTACACCTGCCTAAACCTCCAAGGTTCACTGCAGTTAGAATTACTGACGATCTTCACCTGTAGCTTCAGGTCCTTTCCAGTATTAAAACAAAATAATAGGAACAATATGCATAACCATGTTTTGTTCCCAGTTCCTTCTCAGCTACCTAAAGGTAAAATCAAGTGAATCTACAAGCCCAGGGAGCTGCTTGGTCTCTATCACCACCTTAATGTCTGCTTCCTGGCAAGCACATGAGGATGAGAGCTGGACTCCTGCATGACAACAAATTAATGAATTAATAAATTCCATTGCACTTCATCTTCATGTTGGTCCAGTCCAAAAGATGAGGTTTCTGGCCAGAATCATCTCTTTAGTAGTTACTTTGATTAGTATTCCAATACTCTTCTCTGAGTTCAAAGTTCTGACTGGAAACCCAGGATACTAGTAGTGATACTATTAAGCTGCTACTACTGCTATTTCTACTATTTGTCTACCACTCCTATTTATTTAATGTTGTGAAATCCTCATGGTTCTTGCCAGAATCTCTTTCCATAACAGACACCTATGTTTCCAATCAAATAACTACTTTTCTATGGAAATTAAATGAAATTTTGCTGCTTTTTGAATCCTAAATACCTACCATTATTTGTAATCACCAATAGTGGTTCTGGAAGACTTACTGATTGAGACAACATCCACCGAACATTTCTTGTATTATGGCAAATTTGCCATAGTCTTTGGACATCATGACTTATTGCTTGACTACCTGGATTTTCTTTGAAGTCACATGTTCTTAGAAGCCCAGACCTTTAAAACACTCCTTTGTCTCATCAAACACACACACACACGCACACACACACACGCACACACACACAACACCAGATCTGGGATTCTGCATTTTCAACACAAGTCTAAGACCAAATTTTTCTCTGTTAACTCTAAGCTTATCCTCTCTCCACCAGCTCTGTGTCTCTGTGCCTGATGGCAACACTGGCTCTGATGTGGGTTATTTGATCTTCTTGCTTTTCCAGTCTCTGTCCTATTGCTTTTCATTTATGGTTGTGGCTTGTCTTCTTTCTTCCAGATCTAGCTGTTTAGAATGGTGTAAGACTGAATTCCTATTTATTATCTGTTAACTAGATTATTTAACTACCCACATCATACAACAATTCATGTTTCATTCTTTATTCCAGGGCATCATGCAAATTCATGAATAATACTTCTCTGAAATTTAGGTACACTGTATTCATGGATTTATTCTGATCTTTAGCCTTGATAGACTGCTAAAGGGAGAAATTAAAGAATAAAAAAAAACTTTATTTTTGCCAGGTACACACAGTCAAGATGCATTCAGTTCCAAAAGTCATTTTGTCATATTTCATTCTCAGTGACTCCATGCTGATTTTGAATAATTGTTACTTTTTGTAAGTCAGTCTTCAAATATTTGTCCTAGATTTAGTCTGAGATTAACACTAAGATCACTAATTAATCACTATAGGTTAACCTATTTTTCTTCTTCTCATCTTATTTTATAAATTGCTGTTATTATTATTATTATTTTTGAGAAACATTTACTAGTATTTTACCTCCTTTTTGGCGCTTTAAAATGCCAGATATCAGTTACAATGGACTGACTGTCTTATGGGCAAACTACGTCATTGTTTTGGGATATATTTCATTTGAGCCAGAAGAGTTGAACTTTTACAGAGCGATTATTAGAATCTTTTCACCCACCTTGAACCTAAATCCCTCTCAACAACATTTATTTTCTCCTTTTTAGTTTGTAGATCACTCACAATGACAGAGAAGACAAGTAAAATAGAGTTGAATGGTTTTACCTCCTCTTTGTCACTTATCAACGTTCAATCGTCATCTGCAGAACGTATACCTATCCTCTGTTCCTTTTTCAAATACAATTTAAAAGCCCTTCAAATTTGTTATATATTTTTCCTGGGAATGCCTTGCAAAACTCAACTGCCTTAAAACTTCACCATTTTAGTGCATTTTCTCTGGCCTTGTCCTGTCAAATATTCTGTGTTGGCTGTACTCTCCTTTTCACAACTTCCCGACAGAGCCTTTTACCATTTAATAATTTTTAATTGTGAATTCTGGTACTTGATGTTCACAAGCATAGAAAATTTTATGTCCTGAAGATGAATTGTGAATAGGGAGTTATATTTGGAGAGAATTGTCTGAGTAGCTCAGAGTAGCACTGACCCCTCAAAGGCTCAGATTTTTGTAAGGAGTGGAGGAGACTTGAAGAAATAGGAGGGATAATGGGGGTTAAGGGAAAATAGAACAGAACTTTAAGGAAGATAGGGGTTACATGAGTCTGGTATAAAGGAGTAATAACATGGACATTTTAAAAAAGTTATAAGATATAAATATGTGTATGTATATACATATATAAATATATATATTTTTTTCTATTTATCTATCTAGTGAATATCTTGACCCATTAACCTTCATTAACCAAGAAGAAAAATTATCTTCCCTTTCAAACTGTCCCATTTTCCACAGTCATTTTAAAATAAAGACAGTTTTATTTTCTTGAATTACTAACTGCTATTAAGTGAAATATAGTTTTATCACTTTCTTATTACTACTAAATTGATATTTTTTATGTAAGTAAACATGGGGGTAAAACATTTTATCTTTCATGTTATTAGTTTTACATTAGATTTTCCATTGTAATGTGTTCTAAAATCATTAGAGGAGATATTTTGGTAGACACTAGAAACACTTTCATTTCATCCCATAAATACATAACTATATCAGTAAATATTTTATGCATGTTATATTTTAACTATGAATATAAATCAATGAATTATAAATAAAATATCTAAGCATATCATGAGACCATGTGCATAATTATGTTTGTATATTTTAGGTTTTCTTCTAATTTTACTATTGGTCATAACCGCTGAATACATATGAAGCTAAAGATTTATCAGTTTTTTCACAGGTTATTTGTTTGATTTGTAAAAAGAAAGTTTAATATTTAGCAATCAGTTAAAATATTGAAATTGTCTAAAATCAAACCAGGTTTTGTAAAAATTTTTTCTTGCTGAAATCAGAAATTAATATTTTCGGGCTTCCCTGGTGGCGCAGTGGTTGAGAGTCTGCCTGCTAATGCAGGGGACACGGGTTCGAGCCCTGGTCTGGGAGGATCCCACATGCCGCGGAGCGGCTGGGCCCGTGAGCCACAGCTGCTGAGCCTGCGCGTCTGGAGCCTGTGCTCCGCAACGGGAGAGGCCGTGATAGTGAGAGGCCCGCGCACAGCGATGAAGAGTGGCCCTCACTTGCCACAACTGGAGAAAGCCCTCGCACAGGAACGAAGACCCAACACAGCCATAAATTAAAAAATAAATAAATAAATAAATAAATAAAAATTAAAAAAAAGAAAAAAAATAAAGTTAACTTAAAAAAAAAAAAAAGAAATTAATATTTTCGTGAATTCTTAAAATTTTGTAATCCAAGTTTTTGCTTAGAGTTTTATAATCACTTAAGCATGATTAATATAAGCATTGTGTTGACATGGCTATTGGTTTCTGTCACAAGGAAGAACTCTGTTTCCTTTGCCTGGGGTGCATATTTGTACACTGGCTTTCTTCCCATTAAATTATAGTTCAGAGCTAAATCTAAAGTAATGCCTGATTTTGTAATACTGAAACTGCAGTTTTGGATCATTTTAATGATTAAAATATTAGAAATCCACCACTCCTGAAATCAAAGTGACTTGGGAAGTAAATTTAACAGGAGACTAAAACTCTAAGCTCCTTTATCAATCATAACTCTCAGGTGGAAATTTGGTCCCTAGAGGTATTGTGCTCTGTTTTTGTTTGTTTTTAAAACAATTTTTAGGAAATTAGATTTTCTTTCCTGTCTTAGAGATATATCCTAGGTACAAGTATAAAACCACGGCAACATGTTATTTCTGAGGGCATGCAGGAAAAGGAAGAAATTTGATTGGCCATCATCCTATCTGAATAGCCTTCCATTGCAGGAATATTATAGATATAATTCTCACTTGGGGTGAGAAGTTGAATTATAGGAGCTCCAAAATCTGAGTCCATATAACTGTAATATTCTTTAATATATGTGAAGAAAAAGTGGAGGTCAGCATATGTGGGGAAGGTAGAAAAAATATAAGAATTTAGAGGCAGGGGTTATACAATTTAATAATTATGATCATTGTACATCCCATGCCAGTTTACTCACTTCTTCAGGAGCCCAATTCTCATCTCCATCAGATTCCAGCAGGGGGCATAGAGAAAGTACCATTTCCCATGTCCCTATGTACCCAGGAAGCCATCCTGCCTCTGTTTCTTGATACGAAGTCAAGAAACAGACTAAACTGGTTTTTGTTTTAACCCCAAATTCTTTCACTAGACTCCAAACTTTGGGGAAATATAGTTAAATAAGGTGATCATGAAGATATCTAACCTATTATGATTCTAAAAATTTGTCTCCCCAAGTTTAAGTCCATGCACCCTGGGGTGGAGAAAATCAAGCTCATTATGTTGTTTATTCCAGGTAACTATAAAAAGTGGGAACTTCTAAGTTTCACACCCAACAATTAGCTTCTTTTCTCTTTACTACTGTGTGTATAATTGGATTTGAATGAACTGGATAAATATAAGAGCAGTCTCTATATGGGGTGGCTGAAAAATTCAATAACCTGAATCCAGTGTAAGCATATATACTTTGTTAAAATAATATCAATGTTAAGGAAAATATAATAATCAAAGTCACATTAATGTCAACATTCTTATAGCAATCTCTACATTGCTGTTTAATATATACCACTCTAACTGTAACTCTATATAATGTTAATTGAAATATTTCCTGTGGTTTTTATTTCTTTTGATCCTTTAAGAAAACTTAGCTAATTATTAACATGTAAGTTTTCAGTACCTGACTACTGTCAGAGGTTATTGACAAAAATAATGAATGAAATGGATAACTGGTAAAACTATAAAATCTAATTCTAACTAATTTTTAGGTATATTTCAAACTATTTTAAGTCAATCCAAGTTTAAAAACCAAACAAATTATATCTCAGGGTACAACAGATGGTGATTTCCATCTTTCTGACTATTTAAAGGAAGAGAGGTCCATTTTCTTACACAAGAATAATCTTTCTACTCATACTTGAGATTCCATACCCTGGGACCTGTATCTAAATTATTTACCCCTAATAATTTTTTTTCAATGTGTAAAATTGCTTAAGATGCTTTATTTTTAACTACAACATCAAAAGTGTTTCCCCCTCCCTCTTCCTTCTGGCTACAATCTATCTCCTTTGTCAGATAATTAAGCATTTAATCTGAATTTTCCTTTGTAACACCATTGAAACAGATTTGTTAAAGTGCATTAATGTCTCATTATTGACAAAAGCAAGTAATATACTTTCATCCCAATCTGATCTAATCTCTCTATGGTACTTGAAATTGAAGCCCACTCTCATTTTTAGCACTATTATCTATCATCTGTGTCTCTTAACTGCCATGATAATTTTTTTTTCTAGATTTTTCTTCCCTTTTTAGAGTTCTTCTCTGACTGAACAGATTTAGTTTTTCACTCTAAATTTTAACCATTGGCTTTTTCTTCTTTCCTGTTTTTCTCTTTTCATCTAGTACAATTTCAGTTTACACTCTTATTGAAAGAGCTCCTTTAATTCCTGACTTCAGTCACCTATAAAACAGTGATTTCTAAATCTGCAACTCAAAACAAACCTCCCACTTGAACTCAGTCATTGTATTTCTGTGTCCTTAATGGATCTCTCTATATACAGATATTTAAATGGTATCTCAAGTTTATGCTCCACAATTAACTAATAGCCTCATAACAACTTCTTTGGTGAATCCTCCTTCCATTCTTATGGTCATGTTAATGAAAGGCACTCACCTAAATTCATAGTCCTCTCTTAATTATTGCAACACAGTGCAAATATATGTTTCAACCTTCCTTGCTCTTAGGCGTGGCCAGAGGACTGAGTTCCAGTAGATGTAATGGGAGAGGAAGTAATATATTATGTTTATACACATGGTCAGTGACACCTTCCATATATACTCCTTTATTCTAATTTATTCTAATTTTCTTTAAGTTGGAAGGAAACCTGAGACAAACTTAATTGTTAGAAATTCAAAATTAGGAAAATCTCTGTCAGTTTAAGGACCTGAATGACTGTGCTGAAGAGAGCTGCCCCACACAATTCCATTTTATGAGCAAGGAATAACCTCCTATTATATTATACCATTAGTCATTTGGGGGACTTTATTGTTTTGAATACCATAAAAATAAAGATAGCTAAGCCCAAAACTTGGATGTCATTGTAGACCTATGTATTTCTCTGATCTGATCAGTCATGTAGATGTTTGTGTACACTCACACATCTATCTATCTAGCTAGCTAGCTAGCTAGCTAGCTAGCTATCATCTGTTCATCCTATCTATCCCTTTAGACTTCCACCATCATTTAATTCAGGTATTCATCTTTTCTTAGATAAAATATTTCAGTGGACCGTTAATAGGTCTCCCTGAACATAGCCTCAACCCTGCTTATCTCCATCTCCCCTCAGTCCTGTATTCAAAATAATTCTTCATAAATAAATGCTTAATTATTTAACTCACCTATTCAAAATATTCAATTATTGTCATTATTTTCTATTAATCTAATATTTATTGAATATGATGATTCAGGCATTCCTAGTTAGATTGAGGTATAAATAAGCATAATCCCCAATTTTAAGAAACTATTTTAATGTGAATTAGACATAAAAATAACTATAAAAACACAGACTTTCTCCCCTTGTACATAGGATAAAAGCCAAATCCCTTGGCATGACATGAGAGAACTTAGTGAATTTCTAATAGTTATTAAGCAGATGTTTTGAGAGCATTTGGGAGAAAAAGCAACGATCATTAGGAGCCAGCATGGGCTCACAAAGAATAACTTTTTTTTTGATAGAGCTACTAGACTAGCAAATTAGGTAAATTTTATAGACAAACTTTGTTAATTTCAGTAAAGTTATGTTTGTCCTCAGGGAAGTTCTTTCACTGATGTCCTTGGAAGAAGATGGGACAATATTAGTTGGAAGGCAAAATATTAGACTATTGATGGATACATGATAATTAAATGTCTTCATATATTTGTCACTGTTATTCCCAAAGAGATTGGGCATGGGAATAATTTAATCAAAAGTATACATTATTAATATTAAACTGGGACTATTCTGTGGAGTGGATTTGATTGTAGAGAAACTGGAGACAATTGGACCAGTTGTCACTGTGCCATCCAAAATGGTAGACAATAGCTGCATGTGACTATTGAGTACTTGAAATGTGGTTAGCATCACTAAGGAAATACAGTTTTAATCTTATTGAATTTAATTAACTCAAAGTTGAATACCCACATGTTGTTAGTGGTCAGCATATTGAACAATAGATATCTAGAAGCTTTCCATCATCACAGAAAGTTCTACTGGATATTCCTGGTTTGATAGACATAAGATAAACATAACAGTGATGGATTTGTGGTAGAAAAGAAACTAATTCAAATACAGAAATTATTTCAAAGAACAATTTAATGGACCTTTACAACTGATTGAAAAATTGAGGTTTGAGTGAATCAAGAAGCCTCTCCAGCTAGGGGACTGGACTGATGCCTGAAAAGAAAATCTTTAGAATGCACACTTTTAAACTATTTAGAAAAAGGTAATGATAAATGAAAAAAACATTTTCATATATGCAGTAGCACAGGTAAATTTAGACCTGTGATGGTAAAATTATTTAATATTTATTCATTGCTTATTGCATTTGGGCTACTATAGAACCACTTAATATATTGTTTTATTTATTTACTCTTCACTTGCAATCCTATGATATAGTATTAATTCAGTCTGTAACATCATTATTATCACACTTTACATATGCAGAAACAAAGCCTTAGAAAAGTTAAATATCATATTTACAAGATAACACAGCTAGATAAAGACCTAGCAGAGATTTCAACCCTCATCTATCCAATACAAGTATCCAAATTTTTAATCACCAGACACCACTGCTTTGTATTCTATAGGATGCTGCTTGAAGAGTCTTTTCTAACACATTCTTCCTATAGTAAAAGCTAGTGTGAGAGGTACTTGACACCTGAGGATGTGATCAGTTAATGCAGACATTTCAAAATCTATAGTAAATCTAATATTCTTGGTTTTTCTGAACACATGGCCAAAGCGTTTACTTGCATTTTGTATAATAAACATTCAGCGTGAATTTATTTCAGCAAAACTAAGTTCTATAATTAATATAAACTACAAATTAAAATATATAGCATTAACATTATAGTAATAACTCTAAAATAAATGATTGTATTTTAAGTCCACATTGTCACAACTTTATTTTTTGTGAGTAAAATCTGAGAACAACAAAGCTTGGGCATCAATAAATATGTTATCATGGATATACTCTTTGGATTTTTATTTTTAATTTTCAATCTCTTTATGTTTTTGACCCAAATCAACAAATTATTCAAAATTATCACTATCTCTATTCCAACCCCAGAGTTTCTGCACATGTTAATACATAATTTGAATTAATAATTTATTATACTTGCCTTGTGAAAAAGAATAAAACATTTTACAGTTACAACAAAATTAAATGATTGTGGCTAAAATGCCTCTTTATTTACCCTGGCTCTCAGTAATAGGAGGAGGCAACACCTTGAAGGAAATGAACCCACTTCTTGATCTTTGCTTCTCTACTAGTAAGAAGCTTGCTTAGAACATAAGCTACAGGATTTGCACCTCTCAGAAAGTCTGTTTCATATGAATCTGATTGTTAAATAGGTATTTGGTTGGCAAAAACATACTGTTACTTGGAGATGAAACTCAGAGTATCAAGAGCAATTCACATTCGAAAGAAAGAGGTGAATTAGGTGTTTGTTGATGTTATTAGGCATGTCTACTTCTGTATGTACATTCCACAGGACTGAGATTCTCAGATAAAATACAGTATGCCCAGTGAAATTTGAATTTCTGATATATTTGTTTCACTATAATGTATGGGATAAACGTATATTAAATTTTATTTTTTTGTTTATCTGGATTTCAAGTTTAACTGGCATGCTCTGGTTCACAGATCAGAGAAGGAAGTAGCCTGAATAGAGGTTATGTAACTTGCCTAACAATCTTTCAAGGATGAAAATGACATCTTCCAAGTCATTCCTTTGGAAAAAAAGTAGGAAAATGTGTATCTAGAGCCATAAGAACAAAAAGAGAGACACTGTAAAGATAGTAAGAGAATTATAAGGGGTTATAATCAGCTACTTCCTTTTTGGGGATTTTGCTGTTACAGAAATTTGAATAGAGTACTCAGTCATGAACCCTCCTACATTGGGTCATGTTGGAACTAATGGAACAACTAATCAGAAAAAAATAACAAACAAATAATAATTCCCTTTATCCATATATATACTAACTATTGTAAATGAAGCCATTTATATAATTTTACAAGGAAATGAGTTGGAATTCAGAATGCAAGTTTTTCCTCTGATTAAGCAAAATGGACCATATTATCTAATTGTTCCAAACCACACTTTTCCCATCTTAAATCAGTAAATCAACATTGTCGATCTAAGGTCTATAAGGAGTTTTCTATAAGTAATTTGTACTCGATTCAGTGTTTGGATTACATTAAGCACTCAGTACAGTTTAACTAGTATTACTAAGAAGATATAGCTATAAAGTATAAATGAAGTATGTTAGCAATTATTTTTACATAAATAGATGTTTTTAACTAAAATAGACTTCATTTTATCACAGTATCATTTACTCTTAGGACAGTATTCTCAGGCAGAGTAAATTTAAAAAAATATTTTGCTGGAGAAATGACTATATTCAGATAATTCAATCTAATCATACAACTTAATGTCCTGTGACAACAACTCAGAAGCAGGTTTTATCATCTTGCCTGAGATTTTCAGAACTTTGTCTTTGGCTTAGAAGAGTTGTTTCTATGAGGATATATTTTAATTTGCATAACTTCATTAAAGATTTCTGCTTTCTTCAGGTCTGATTGAATTTCAAGTGGTAAATCTATGATGAAAGATGAAAAATGTATCTCTTAGTTAATTATCAATATGTTATTCTAAAAAATTGAATTTATTAATTTTTTAACTTTCCTCCTTATGGGAGTTTATAGCTACCTTGATCATAAGCTATTGTGAATATGAAATTATTACTTTTCATTTCCAGATCAGAAGAAAATCATTCTGAAAATAGAAAACATTATTACTATGATTACATAGTAAATCAAAACTAAATTATTGTTAAAACTATTGTTTTAATAGGATAATTTTAGTTTTTATTATTCATAATTAAAAGAGGAAAGTGTTAGTGAAATAAAATAATTTCTTGCCTCCAAATTTTCACATTTAATATTGTTCTTGCTAGCATTTGTGTATATATCCATCATAACTCAGTAGCTAAAAAAGATACTTTCCCTTTTATACCAACAGAAACCAACTTCTGAATTAAAGCTACTTCATATATCTAGTCTCTTCGCAATAGGAATTGATGATCTATTATTTCATAGGGTTTGAGAATTTTGACAAGAAGATCTGGTAATTCAGAGATTTAAACTGTATGTGGATGAACAATATTAAGTTCTGTACAAAAACAAAAAGAAGAGAGAGAAACTGATATCGGACAAATGTTTTGATGAAGTTTTAGAAAAAAAAAAGGATAGACACTAACCAAACAGTTTCATTCAAGCACTATATACAATGCAACCAAGAACAGATATGAAGGACTGATATTAGAGTAACAATGAATAATAAAATTCTTCAATGTCAACTCCCATTTTATCTGATTCTCACTAGTTCTTTGATTGAATTATATATGAGAAAAGTACATTGATAAAGCACTAAATATACTTCAATTATTGAATTTGCCATCAATCTATCATCAAAAATGATACACTGCCAATATTTTGAGTTACCTACAAAGGGGCTGAATCAGAGTGACACATTCTAGAGAAATAAATCTAGTTAACCAAAGCTGCATTATTGAAAAATAATCATAGTCACAGTAGCTGAACACTTTTTATGGGACTTGTCATGTGTCAAATGCTTTATTTTCTTGTTTACCTTCCCAGAAACCCTGAGGTAGGTATTACTGTCATTTCCATTTTATAGGTAAGACAACTAACTTTAAAAAGTTAACTAAATTACTAAATCTCACATTACCAATAAGTGGAAGAGCCAGGATTGACCTTTCCATAGCCATCTGTCTATCTGTTTATCATGTATCTATCTATCCATCTATCTACCTATCTATCTAGGTCCTCTGAATTAAAACTCCTATGTTGTAAGCTCTACCTGCTCAATATGTAACCATAACCTGATTTAACTTTTCTTCATTAGAATAGAGTAAATAGAGAAGCTTAGCCCTGGGGTTTGTTATGGTACCAAATGAGAAAACATTTGAAATCTGTAAAAACTGTAAAGTCTAGTACTATTACAGATATTTTTATTATTAATAAATAGAAAGATCAGGCACTGGGTTTATTAAAAAATAAAATATGGTTCAAATTTCATGATGCTTACAGTATAGTTTGACTATTTCATATAAAGTTAAAAATAGAGGATGTATCAGCATTTCATAAAGAGTTCAGAGGACAGAGACATTTCATAGGAAGGAGAATGGGCAGGAAGGATAAAAGAAGGCTCAGATAGGTAAGAAAACTAATATAGAATATTTTAGGACGGTGGGCCAGGAGTAAACAGAAGTATTCAGGAGAATTATGTAACTCAATTTAGCTAAATTTTGTGCAGTATGTAACAGTTTCTAATCTTCTGTATCCTGATCAATATGTTTTCATTTTACCAATAAAAATAGGTGAAAAGTAATAGTAGTTTTAATGTACATGGCTTTTTTAAGTGATTTTTCACATGCTTTATAGGATTAAACATTTGTAATTAATTTTCTGTGAAGACATTTGCCCACATTAGCTAATTATTAGTTTCCCTACTATTTCTTCTTCATTAGTTAGAGAAGCATTTCATGTGTTAGGATATTAGTCCTATGTGATATGAGTTGCAGTTTTTTTCAGATTAATATTTGTCTTTTGATTCTGCTAGGGTTGATTTTGTTGTGGAATTTTAAAATACATATTGGTTTTAATTTTATTCTTTTATGGATTCTGAGTTTTGTGCCATGGTGAGAAAAGTCCTTCTCCATCTGATATATTTTAAAAAAATTATTCTTCCATGGTATCTTCTAGGATTTTTGTGGGTTTTATTTTTATAGTTAAATATTTCATGTGGAATTCTCCCTAGAGTAATAGTGTGAGATAGGATTCTAAGTTTTGTGTTTTCCATGGGTCTACAAAATTGTTGAAATAGCATTTATTACAAAATTGAAACTCCAACTTTATCTTTCATTAAATTTCTATATGTATTTGGATGTATTTATACATCTCTTCTTTTGCAATAACCTATTAATTTATGCATCAACATTACATTTAAACAGCATTATAATTTTATGATATGTGTTCTAATGTAGTAGAGCTAGAATTTCAACATTATTCTTCATTTTCAGAAAAAAGTATTTTATTCATTTATTATTTATTTATTTATTTATTTATTTGGCTGTACCAGGTCTTAGTTGCGTCATGCTGGATCTTCGTTGCTGTGTGTGGGATCTTCATTGCATCATACGGGATCTTTAGTTGTGACATGCGGGCTCTTAGTTGCAGCATGCGGGATCTAATTCCCTGGCCGGAGATTGAACCTGGGCCTCCTGCATTGGGAGCATGGAGTCTTTTTTTTTTTTTTTTTTTTTTAAACATCTTTATTGGAGTATAATTGCTTTACAATGGTGTGTTAGTTTCTGCTTTATAACAAAGTGAATCAGTTATACATATACATATGTTCCCATATCTCTTCCCTCTTGCATCTCCCTCCCTCCCACCCTCCCTGTCCCACCCCTCTAGGTGGTCACAAAGCACCGAGCTGATCTCCCTGTGCTAGGGAGCATGGAGTCTTAACCACTGAACCATCAGGGAAGTCCCTTCAGAAATTTTATGAATAGTCTTGCTTACTTATTTCTCCACCTGAACTTTAGATTCAGGTTTTGAAGTTCAAAATCTCTTATTTTTATTTGTGATTCCCTTAAATTTATTGATTAACTTAGGGAAAAATGTCAGCTTTACTATATTGAGCCTCTTGCTTTTCAAGTAGCAAATAACATAACTAAGGTCCCCTGACATTTTCTCCCACAACAGTCCCATCCAAGCCAGGATATAGCAAAGTAAACTTGACAGTCTAGCCTGATCAGGGAGGCCCTGAAGTTTAGCCTGATTGTGCCACTCTCAGCACCTGTATGGAAAAGTCACCTAATTGAGACCAGTGGTCTGCTGGTGGCTCAGCATTGAAGGAGAGCGACCTACAGAGGAGGCTGGGGTCGACCCCCAGGTCCATGAGCAGAATGGAAGAGAGAGATGGAGGCTTGGAGTCCACAACCAGTGAGGACTGAGGGGAGACTAAGGCTGCTGAGAGAAAATGACATGATTATCCAGAAACCTTACTAAAGTCAAAGGGAAAAACCAAATCGAACACCTGGAATCTTCATTGAGTCCAGCAGGGAAAGCGTTATGAGGTAAACCTGCAGTGGTAACAATGCTTTTTCCTAAAACATTTTTCTCCCAATGTGAGTTAAATGTGCAGCCCATCATCACAACCCAATTGTGCTATTAAATGTCTATCTATCTCCTCTCTTTTAGAATAACAGTTTTAGGAGTGTGGAAACTTTTCTACCTTAATTACCTATTATATCTCCAGCGTTTAGAACACCTCCTAACAGTTAGGAGACACTCCAAAATTTTTTTAAAAAGAAAACTTCATAAATATGTATTCAATAAATAAGCAAATAATAAAGTCATGAATAAATGGAGTGATATTCTGCTAAAGATATTACCTTTGATCATTGCATTCCATTGGTGTATTAGTGAGATGGGCCATGAGAAAATAGGAAAGTCCAAAAGGCCAGAAGTGTGAGAAGAGAGGTTGTATGAAAGTTAAAGACAAATATGCAATTATTCTTTTGCTTGAATTGCATTATGTTTAGTGTTCTAGGTGAAGCCAAAATTATTACTTAAGTAATTTTTAAAATCTCAATTTGTCTATATGGCCTTGACCATGTTATTTGCCTAACAGAAAATTTTATTTGGAGTTTTATGGTCACTTGAGACCTGGATCTTTCACTTTTCCTACAAAAAGCAAATGGGAATAAGCATTGACTTTGCTTGTTATCACTGAAAAAAATGTGGCCCAGATGAAACTTTGCTATCAGTGGCTAATGCAGTTTCTTATTCATGTTTTCATTATGAGTGAGCTTGACCATTGCAATAGTTTCCATAATCACTTCCCTACCGTTAGAACAATTTTTGATGATATCACCCTCATGCTTCACTTGCTTAGTTAGACCCCAGTGCATCAATGAGTCATTTTAACTTTCTGCTGTGAAGGCTTTTCATGCCCAGGCCTAACCACTGTCTCTAAGTTTTATGCTGTTCTTCTTAGCCAGGGCTGTGACATGTTTGACTACAGTTGCTTTCTAGACAATTCAAATAAGTTTTTATAAACAACAAAATAAATCTGCACCTGCTTCTTTGATGCTATTTGAGTACAAAAGGAATTTGATATTTTTTGGATACCTACTATGTGTGAGATTGTGTGCTACAGCTGTCACATTCACGGTTTCATTTAAAATTAAGATACTATTTTCCTTATAGTAAATTAGTAATTGTACACTGTAAAAATTTTGGAAATGTAAAAGTTTACAAAATAGAAAACAAAATTAACCAATCTTTCCTCCCAGCCTAGAAGTAACCATTATTAATATTGTATGTATGATATTATGGGGTTTTTCTGTAGATATGTTTAATATATGTATCTGATTGTGCTGGTCATATAGTTGCCTACTTATTCAGTTATGAACATTTTCTCATTTTATTAAAATATTTTTAATTTTTAAGACACTGTATAATTACTTTAAGTTCTTTTTGCAAAAATTTTTATTTTATATTGGAATATAGTTGAGTAACAATGTTGTGTTAGTTTCAGGTGTACAGCAAAGTGACTGTTATACATCTACTTATTCTTTTTCAAATTCTATTGTAAAGTTTTATGCCATTTCCCATGGGCAATTGGAATCACAATTGATGGAATTAAAAGCATGAGTTGAAACAAAGGACAAATAACTTTGGGGATACAAACTAACATGGGTAATCTCATGATTTGGTACCCCTATTGTTATGTTAGGTTTAATTTAAAAACTGATTTTAAAAAGTATGATTTCTTGGGGGCCTCGGGAAGATGGTGGAAGAGTAAGACGCGGAGATCACCTTCCTTCCCACAGATACAGTAGAAATACATCTACACGTGGAACTGCTCCTACAGAACACCCACTGAACGCTGGCAGAAAACGTCCGACCTCCAAAAAGGCAAGAAACTCCCCCCGTACTTGGGTAGGGCAAAAGAAAAAAGAAATAACAGAGACAAAAGAATAGGGACGGCACCTGCACCAGTGGGAGGGAGCCGTGAAGGAGGAAAGGTTTCCACGCACTAGGAAGCCCCTTCGCGGGCAGAGACTGCGGGTGGCAGAGGGGGGGAGCTTCGGAGCCACGGAGGAGAGCGCAGCCACAGGGGTGCGGAGGGCAAAGCGAGAGGTTCCCGCACGGAGGAGCGGTGCCGACCAGCACTCACCAGCCCGAGAGGCTTGTCTGCTCACCCGCCGGGGCGGGCGGGGCTGGGAGCTGAGGCTCGGGCTTCGGTCGGATCGCAGGGAGAGGACTGAGGCTGGCGGCGTGAACACAGCCTGAAGGGATTAGCGCACCGCAGCTGGCTGGGAGGGAGACCTGGAAAAGGTCTGCAGCTGCCGAAGAGGCAAGAGACTTTTTCTTGCCTCTTTGTTTCCCGGCGCGCAAGGAGAGGGGATTCAGAGCGCCGCCTAAACGAACTCCAGAGAAGGGCGCGAGCCGCGGCGATCAGCGCAGACCCCACAGCAACAGGGGCGCAGAGGAAAAAACGGAGAGACTCCCGCACAGAGGCTCGGCGCCGAGCAGCACTCACCAACCCGAGAGGCTTGTCTGCTCACCCGCCGGGGCGGGCGGGGCTGGGAGCTGAGGCTCGGGCTTCGGTCGGATTGCAGGGAGAGGAGCGACGTGAACACAGCCACACAGCCTGAAGGGGTTAGCGCACCACAGCTGGCTGGGAGGGAGACCGGGAAAAGGTCTGCAGCTGCCGAAGAGGCAAGAGACTTTTTCTTGCCTCTTTGTTTCGCTGAGCGCAAGGAGAGGGGATTCTGAGTGCCGCCTAAACGGACTCCAGAGAAAGGCGCGAGCCGCGGCGATCAGCACGGACCCCAGAGACGGGCGTGAGACGCTGGGGCTGCTGCTGCCGCCTCCAAAAAGCCTGTGTGTGAGCACAGGTCACTCTCCACATCGCCCCTCCCGGGAGCCTGTGCAGCCCGCCACTGCCAGGGTCCCGTGATCCGGGGACAAGTTCCCCGGGAGAACGCACTGCCAGCCTCAGGCTGGTGCAACTTCACGCCGGCCTCGGCCGCCGCAGGCTCATCCCGCCTCCTCTGTACCCCTCCCTCCCCGCGGCCTGAGTGAGCCAGAGCCCCCGAAGCAGCTGCTCCTTTAACCCCGTCCTGTCTGGGCGGGGAATAGACGCCCTCAGGCGACCTACACGCAGAGGCGGGTCCAAATCCAAAGCTGAACCCCAGGAGCTGTGCGAACAGGGAAGATAAGGGGAAATCTCTCCCAGCAGCCTTAGAAGCAGCGGATTAAAACTCCACAAACAACTTGATGTGCCTGCATCTGTTGAATACCTGAATAGACAACGAATCATCCCAAATTCAGGAGGTGGACTTTGGGAGCAGGATATATTAATTTTTCCCCTTTTCCTTTTATTTGTGAGTGTATATGTATATGCTTCTGGGTGCGATTTTGTCTGTATAGCTTTGCTTTACAATAGCTTTATTTTACTTCACTATATTATAGCCTCTTTCTTTCTTTCTTTCTTTCCTTCTATTTTTTCTCCCTTTTACTCTGAGCCGTGTGGACGAAAGGCTCTTGGTGCTCCAGCCAGGCATCAGGGCCGTGCCTCTGAGGTGGGAGAGCCAACTTCAGGACACTGGTCCACAAGAGACCTCCCAGCTCCACGTAATACCAAACGGCAAAAATCTCTCAGAGATCTCCATCTCAACATCAAGACCCAGCTTCACTCAACGACCAGCAAGCTACAGTGCTGGACACCCTATGCCAAACAACTAGCAAGACAGGAACACAGCCCCATCCATTAGCAGAGAGGCTGCCTAAAATCATAATAAGGCCACAGACACCCCAAAATACACCACCAGACGTGGACGTGCCCACCAGAAAGACAAGATCCAACCTCATCCACCAGAGCTCAGGCACTAGTTCCCTCCACCAGGAAGCCTACACAACCCACTGAACCAACCTTAGCCACTGGAGACAGATACCAAAAACAACAGGAACTACGAACCTGCAGCCTGCGAAAAGGAGACCCCAAACACAGTAAGATAAGCAAAATGAGAAGACAGAAAAACACACAACAAATGAAGGAGCAGGGTCAGAACATACCAGACTTAACAAATGAAGAGGAAATAGGTAGTCTACCTGAAAAAGAATTCAGAATAATGATAGTAAGGATGATCCAAAATCTTGGAAATAGAATAGACAAATGCAAGAAACATTTAACAAGGACGTGAAGAACTAAAGAGGAACCAAGCAATGATGAAAACCACAATAAATGAAATTAAAAATACTCTAGATGGGATCAATAGCAGAATAACTGAGGCAGAAGAAAGGATAAGTGACCTGGAAGATAAAATAGTGGAAATAACTACTGCAGAGCAGGATAAAGAAAAAAGAATGAAAAGAACTGAGGACAGTCTCAGAGACCTCTGGGACAACATTAAACGCACCAACATTCAAATTATAGGGGTCCCAGAAGAAGAAGAGAAAAAGAAAGGGACTGAGAAGATATTTGAAGAGATTATAGTTGAAAACTTCCCTAATATGGGAAAGGAAATAGTTAATCAAGTCCTGGAAGCACAGAGAGTCCCATACAGGATAAACCCAAGGAGAAACACACCAAGACACATATTAATCAAACTGTCAAAAATTAAATATAAGGAAAACATATTAAAGGCAGCAAGGGAAAAAAAACAAATAACACACAAGGGAATCCCCATAAGGTTAACATCTGATCTTTCAGCAGAAACTCTGCAAGCCAGAAGGGAGTGGCAGGATATACTTAAAGTGATGAAGGAGAAAAACCTACAACCAAGATTACTCTACCCAGCAAGGATCTCATTCAGATTCGATGGAGAAATTAAAACCTTTACAGACAAGCAAAAGCTGAGAGAGTTCAGCACCACCAAACCAGCTTTACAACAAATGCTAAAGGAACTTTTGTAGGCAAGAAACACAAGAGAAGGAAAACACCTACAATAACAAACCCAAAACATTTAAGAAAATGGGAATAGGAACATACATATCGATACTTACCTTGAATGTAAATGGATTAAATGCTCCCACCAAAAGACACAGGCTGGCTGAATGGATACAAAAACAAGACCCATATATATGCTGTCTACAAGAGACCCACTTCAGACCTAGAGACACATACAGACTGAAAGTGAGGGGATGGAAAAAGATATTCCATGCAAATGGAAATCAAAAGAAAGCTGGAGTAGCAATTCTCATATCACACAAAATAGACTTTAAAATAAAGACTATTACAAGAGACAAAGAAGGACACTATATAATGATCAAGGGATCGATACAAGAGGAAGGTATAACAATTGTAAATATTTATGCACCCAACATAGGAGCACCTCAATACATAAGGCAAATACTAACAGCCATAAAAGGGGAAATCGACAGCAACACAATCATAGTAGGGGACTTTAACACCCCACTCTCACCAATGGACAGATCATCCACAATGAAAATAAATAAGGAAAGACAAGCTTTAAATGATACATTAAACAAGATGGACTTAATGGATATTTATAGGACATTCCACCCAAAAACAACAGAATACACATTTTTCTCAAGTGCACATGGAACATTCTCCAGGATAGATCATATCTTGGGTCACAAATCAAGCCTTGGTAAATTTAAGAAAATTGAAATCGTATCAAGTATCTTTTCCGACCACAACGCTATGAGACTAGATATCAATTACAGGAAAAGATCTGTAAAAAATACAAACACATGGAGGCTACACAATACACTACTTAATAACGAAGTGATCACTGAAGAAATCAAAGGGGAAATCAAAAAATACCTAGAAACAAATGACAATGGAGATACGACGACCCAAAAACTATGGGACGCAGCAAAAGCAGTGCTAAGAGGGAAGTTTATAGCAATACAAGCCTACCTCAAAAAACAGGAAACATCTCGAATAAACAACCTAACCTTGCACCTAAAGCAATTAGAGAAAGAAGAACAAAAAAACCCCAAAGCCAGCAGAAGGAAAGAAATTATAAAGATCAGGTCAGAAATAAATGAAAAAGAAATGAAGGAAACAATAGTAAAAATCAATGAAACTAAAAGCTGGTTCTTTGAGAAGATAAACAAAATTGATAAACCATTAGCCAGACTCATCAAGAGAAAAAGGGAGAAGACTCAGATCAATAGAATTAGAAATGAAAAAGGAGAAGTAACCACTGACACTGCAGAAATACAAAAGATCATGAGAGATTACTACAAGCAACTCTATGCCAATAAAATGGACAACCTGGAAGAAATGGACAGATTCTTAGAAATGCACAAACTGCCGAGACTGAACCAGGAAGAAATAGAAAATATGAACAGACCAATCACAAGCACTGAAATTGAAACTGTGATTAAAAACCTTCCAACAAACAAAAGCCCAGGACCAGATGGCTTCACAGGTGAATTCTATCAAACATTTAGAGAAGAGCTAACACCTATCCTTCTCAAACTCTTCCAAAATATTGCAGAGGGAGGAATACTCCCAAACTCATTCTACGAGGCCACCATCACCCTGATACCAAAACCAGACAAAGATGTCACAAAGAAAGAAAACTACAGGCCAATATCACTGATGAACATAGATGCAAAAATCCTCAACAAAATACTAGCAAACAGAATCCAACAGCACATTAAAAGGATCATACACCATGATCAAGTGGGGTTTATCCCAGGAATGCAAGGATTCTTCAATATACGCAAATCAGTCAATGTGATACATCATATTAACAAACTGAAGGAGAAAAACCATATGATCATCTCAATAGATGCAGAGAAAGCTTTCGACAAAATTCAACACCCATTTATGATAAAAGCCCTGCAGAAAGTAGGCATAGAGGGAACTTTCCTCAACATAATAAAGGCCATATATGACAAACCCACAGCCAACATTGTCCTCAATGGTGAAAAACTGAAACCATTTCCACTAAGATCAGGAACAAGACAAGGTTGCCCACTCTCACCACTATTATTCAACATAGTTTTGGAAGTGTTAGCCACAGCAATCAGAGAAGACAAAGAAATAAAAGGAATCCAAATCGGAAAAGAAGAAGTAAAGCTGTCACTATTTGCAGATGACATGATACTATACATAGAGAATCCTAAAGATGCTACCAGAAAACTCCTAGAACTAATCAATGAATTTGGTAAAGTAGCAGGATACAAAATTAATGCACAGAAATCTCTTGCATTTCTATACACTAATGACGAAAAATCTGAAAGTGAAATTAAGAAAACACTCCCATTTACCATTGCAACAAAAAGAATAAAATATCTAGGAATAAACCTACCTAAGGAGACAAAAGACCTGTATGCAGAAAATTATAAGACACTGATGAAAGAAATTAAAGATGATACAAATAGATGGAGAGATATACCATGTTCCTGGATTGGAAGAATCAACATTGTGAAAATGACTATACTACCCAAAGCAATCTACAGATTCAATGCAATCCCTATCAAACTACCACTGGCATTCTTCACAGAACTAGAACAAAAAATTTCACAATTTGTATGGAAACACAAAAGACCCCGAATAGCCAAAGCAATCTTGAGAACGAAAAATGGAGCTGGGGGAATCAGGCTCCCTGACTTCAGACTATATTACAAAGCTTCAGTAATCAAGACAGTTTGGTACTGGCACAAAAACAGAAATATAGATCAATGGAACAGGATAGAAAGCCCAGAGATAAACCCACACACATATGGGCACCTTATCTTTGATAAAGGAGGCAAGCATATACAGTGGAGAAAAGACAGCCTCTTCAATAAGTGGTGCTGGGAAAATTGGACAGGTACATGTAAAAGTATGAAATTAGAACACTCCCTGACACCATGCACAAAAATAAACTCAAAATGGATTAAAGACCTAAGTGTAAGGGCAGACACTATCAAACTCTTAGAGGAAAACATAGGCAGAACACTCTATGACATACATCACAGCAAGATTCTTTTTGACCCAGCTCCCAGAGAAATGGAAATAAGAACACAAATAAACAAATGGGACCTAATGAAACTTAAAAGCTTTTGCACAGCAAAGGAAACCATAAACAAGACCAAAAGACAACCATCAGAATGGGAGAAAATATTTGCAAATGAAGCAACTGACAAAGGATTAATCTCCAAAATTTACAAGCAGCTCATGCAGCTCAATAACAAAAAAACGAACAACCCAATCCAAAAATGGGCAGAAGACCTAAATAGACATTTCTCCAAAGAAGATATACAGATGGCCTACAGACACATGAAAGAATGCTCAACATCATTAATCATTAGAGAAATGCAAATCAAAACTACAATGAGATATCATCTCACACCGGTCAGAATGGCCATCATCAAAAAATCTAGAAACAATAAATGCTGGAGAGGGTGTGGAGGAAAGGGAACACTCTTGCACTGTTGGTGGGAATGTAAATGGATACAGCCACTATGGAGAACAGTATGGAGGTTCCTTAAAAAACTACAAATAGAACTACCATACGACCCAGCAATCCCACTACTGGGCATATACCCTGAGAAAACCATAGGTCAAAAAGAGTCATGTACCAAAATGTTCATTGCAGCTCTATTTACAATAGCCAGGACATGGAAGCAACCTAAATGTCCATCGACAGATGAATGGATAAAGAAGATGTGGCACATATATACAATGGAATATTACTCAGCCATAAAAAGAAATGAAATGGAGGTATTTGTAATGAGGTGGATGGAATTAGAGTCTGTCATACAGAGTGAAGTAGGTCAGAAAGAGAAAAACAAATACAGTATGCTAACACATATATACGGAATCTAAGGGAAAAAAAAAAAAAAAAAAAGGCCATGAAGAACCTAGTGGCAATACGGGAATAAAGACACAGACCTACTAGAGAATGGACTTGAGGATATGGGGAGGGGGTGGGGTGAGATGTGACAGGGTAAGAGAGTGTCATGGACGTGTATACACTACCAAATGTAAAGTGGATAACTAGTGGGAAGCAGCTGCATGGCACAGGGAGATCAGCTCGGTGCTTTGTGACCACCTAGAGGGATGGGATGGGGAGGGTGGGAGGGAGGGAGATGCAAGAGGGAAGAGAAATGGGAACATATTGTATGTGTGTAACTGATTCACTTTGTTATAAAGCAGAAGCTGACACACCATTGTAAGGCAATTATACTTCAATAAAGATGTTAAAAAAAAAAAAGTATGATTTCTCATGCTTAAGAGAATGATATAATAATTTTTATACTGAAGAGAATTGTGAACCAAATTTTATACTTTAAATAATTGATTTAGCATTAACTAGCTTATATTCCATCTCCTAACATTGTATATACTGTAACATCACATTACTATTACATATTATTAGATATGTATCACCAACTTACACACATTAGGATTAAGATGTTTACAATATAAGTATCATTTGTGTTTTCAGTCATATATAATATATGAGACCTGTTGAAGGCAATATACTTTCTCCCTTCTCCCCAAATGATATAAAGTTGCATTAAATTGAATAAACCAGTTTCATTTCAGCTTCACAGTGACTGCAAACTAGATCTACAAGTTATCAGTTAATCACTTCTGCTAGTTTAAGTGAGAGGCAATGGGATCAGAGTGGACATGGGAGGTGAGTTGGGTTGTGTGGTAGTGAAGAAAATAAATTACCAATATGTGGGTTCATGGATGGTCTTGACAAATATCAAGGCAGTTATACTCCTGAAGCTCAGTTTTGTAAGGTTATTGGAGATGGAGAAATGTGGAGCCAGAAACCTATGTTTTACATACAGGATACTTGAAATCCTGCTTAAATTCTTGCTCTGTTCGGTAAAAGTCACTCAGATACTATTGGGAAACAGCTTTAGTCAAAAGTTAATATGATAACAGTCATCAAACAGAGATCTCTTTCCTCAGCAGGGCTTGAGTCACTTGTAGCCCAGAATTAGGGAGCAGGCAAGAGGAGGTACCCACTTGTCCTGTCCACAGGGGTCCTCAATATTCTGCTCAGTCCATCCAGTGGAAGAAAAGGATTAGGAAGAAGAATTAAGAGACTGTGATAAAGACATTGCCTATCACTTCATCCCACATGAAGATTTTCATTTCAGATTAGTTTTGTTTTTTTAATTCAGAATTGAATTCCTTGAAAAATAAAGAAAAGCTTAATTTGAAATCAGTGAGAAGAGATGAAGAACTAAAGGACCATGGATGAAAATATACCCTAAATAGAAAGTTAACAAAGGTGATGTGGCAAAGCCACTCCACTGGAGAAGACCATCACAGAATTTATTGGTAAAGGCTTTGGGACCTCAAAGGAGAGGAAGCACATGGTTTATGAGTTTATTTTCTGGACACTGTTTTGATGGTGGTAGTAAAACGTTCTCTGAGATAAACTGGTACAGCAGGAGGTTAACATCACGTAGTGCTGAGTAGAACTATGTAGTCATGTTCTTATAGCAACCTCAGAAAGTGACTATCATTTGTGTAGTTGTATTTGTGACCCCTCAGACAGGCCACTATTTCCTAGAATTTATTCTGAGGTAATTGGAATTTCTAAATTGCTTAAGAATAAATGATGAGCACAAAACTTTCAACTGGATAACTACTCCAAAGAATCAGTTTCATCTCTGTAACAATTTTTTTGTAAAAGTCTTTCTTAATCACTATTTTCTTAATTTTTATAGGGTGCTTGAGAAACCATATAATTCTCAGAAATAATCTGGTTGTTAAAAAAAAAAAATCCAGAATGAAGACATTACCTTTAAATTATTCTTCCTGATGTCTTATTAATAAGTATAAAATGACTGCAAATATAAAAGAATCTAATAAATGTTTCACTTTAAATTAGCACATGCAATGAAACACTTAAAGCGTTATTTGGCAGCATTTTGGTGAATTTGACCCTGACAGTTGAGGATATTTATTATTATTTATTTGTTTGTTTGCTTATATGGTTTTTGCTGTATTTACTGAGTAAGAAACAGAATTAAGAGAAAGTGTCAGGCATACAGTATTTGTTTTTCTCTTTCTGACTTACTTCACTCTGTATGACAGACTCTAGGTCCATCCACCTCACTACAAATAACTCAGTTTCATTCCTTTTTAGCAGAATGGACTTGAGGACACAGCAGGGGGAGGGAGAAACTGGGGTGAAGTGAGAATAGCATCGACATATATACACTACTGAATGTGAAATAGCTAGTGGGAAGCAACAGCATAGCACAGGGAGATCAGCTTGGTGCTTTGTGATGACCTAGAGAGGTGGGATAGGGAGAGTGGGAGGGAGGCTCAAGAGGGAGGGGATATGGGGATATATGTATGCATATGGCTGATTCACTTTGTTGTATGAAAGAAATTAACACAGTATTGTGAAGCAATTATACTCCAATAAAGATCTATTAAAAAAAAAATAGAGAAAGTGTCAGGCAAAACAGAAGATGTTTGCTATGACACATTTAATTAGCTGACACAAATATTATATTAGCACTTTTAATAACTTGACCTTCAATTGCTCCTCGGGTGATACAACACAACAGAGAGAAAGATCTTTCTTTTAAAATGACAGCTGCTGATAATTCTCCATATTTACACATTTTGTTCCTTCTAAAATAGCACCGTATGTCCTTAGTTTTGTGATGTTCCTCTAAGATTAATAGGTCTGAACTCACATTTTCTGATAATCCAGCTTTTCACAGTAGGCCAAGTTCATTGCCAAGTCAGGAGGATAAGGATTATTCCACAGCTAGGACTACGAAAGGCTGCAGAACAGGAAGAGAATGAAAAGTATTGAGTTAAAAGATTTGCATTGATCTAGATTATCACCAAAGTCACCTAAATAGTCTCATGCTGTCTGTGCTCCCTCCAGATGCTCAATCTATCTTAACCTGACTACAGATTTATTGGTTCTTATTCACATCTTTGGTCAGGCTGCAACTACAAATAAAATGTTCAATAGCCCCTTAGAACTGAAGCGTCAATGTTATCCACTTAACCCTCTGGCCAACACTTATCTTGCCCCAATTCTACACTCCTCAACTATGTAAAGTCTCCATTCCAGCCAGCCTGCTCCATTTTACCCTAGCTTAACTTAAAACATCACTGCCTCCCACCCTCTTCCATAAAACCACTCTCAAACACACATCTGACATGCTTAGCTGCTTCTCCAGACACCTCCTTTTCATTGCTATGGTCCCCAAGTATTCTAAAAAATAATAAGATTAAACTCTCAACTTCTATAACACTGCTGTTAGTTGATAGTGTACTTATGATATTCTCATGGCCTGTTTACTTGAGGTCAAAGTGAGGTGCTGCAGCTCGTGAATGGTCCCACTGCTTGGTCTTACAAATACTCCATAGTTACTCAAGAAATATCCAGTGGTTAAATAAATTATTTCTGATATATTTACCAGCAGTCTGAACAAAAGTTATATGAAATTTGTGACATGTATAATAGAAATAAAGTAGAGAATGTATTCTAATTATCTCCAAATGTATGCTATGACAAAGGTCACCAGAGAGTCAATCAGGAAGCATCAAGAGGTATGTGGGTCCCCACTTGCCTGTGGTGTCCTTGCCTTCTTTCTGGGCCTACCTGTGTCTTATATCCACAGGACAGTATCTGGGCAACATTTTGCATGATGAACATCTTACCTGATCCTTCAGAATCTTTACTGTTTCCCATGGTCAGATCCACTAGGCTGAGATTTTTCCACTTAATAATTATTTTAGAGGTTTAAACTTCAGAAAATAATTTAGAAAGAATAAATCAACACTATGGGTTGAATATTTTAGAGCCAAATAAACAATTAACATATGTAAAAAAGTAACCAGTATTTACTGAATACTGATATATTTAAAATACTATTCAATGGTTTTTGTGAATGTATCTTATTTATTCCCAATTTTTAACAGTGAAGGAATTGAAACTCAGTATGGTTACCCTACCTTCCCAAGGTCACACAGTCAGAATAACAAAGGTCAGATTTGTGCTCAGTATGCTGAGTTGTATGATAAATGTATTTTTAATTATTTTAGGAACTCTCAAACAATTTTCCCACACAATTTTACATTCTTACCAGTGGTTTATGAGTATTACAGCACCACTGTATTTTGCTAGAACTTGGTATTTTTAGTAATTTAAAATCATAGCCACTCTAACTGGTATGTATTGATGTCTCACTGAAGTTTCTATTTGCATTCCCCTAGTGACAAATTATATTTAGCATCTCTTCTTGTGTGTATGGCCATTCTGTGAAGTGTCTGCTCAAAACTTTTGCTCATTTTTATTAGGTTGTTTGTCATATGTCTACACAAAGACTTGTATACAAATGTTGATAGCTGTTTTATTTATCAAAACAATAGCCCAAAATCATAAACAATCCAAATGTCATCCAATAGGTGAATGGATACATAATAAATATGATATATCAATGCAATGAATGCTAGACAATAACTGGAAGCTACTGCTACATGCAGCAAACTGAATGAATCTCAAAATCATTGTGCAGAACGAAAGAAACCACACCAAAAAGAAGATACTGTATGGTTCCATATATATATATGGAGAGAGAGAGATAAATATAGATAGATTTCTAGATATATAGATAAGTGTACATATAGATATAGATATAACGATGATAGATAGATAACCAGGCATAGATACAGATATGTAAGTATTTGTAGCTTCATTAAAGTGACAATGTCACAGGGGTATGCATTTGTCAAAATTCTTTAAATTGTACACTTTAAGTGGGAACATAAATTATACCTCAGGTTGATAATAAATTAGATAGATAGATAAATAGAGAGATAAATAGAGACATGGTTGTCTGTATATGTACATACCAGAGGACAGATCAAATAAAATTTGATCCCAGTATTATGCTCTTCAGTATGCCTAATGAGACTAGAGGAAGTGTCTCTATACGGAAATATCTCTACCATGGTTTTGATCTTATCTGTTGCTACCTCTTGTTGTATCTTCTTATTTCCATGTCATTTACTGATTTTTCCATAACCTTCTTTTAAAAAAAACCTCTGAAAATTCTCAGTTTGTTCATAATTGCTTATGTTTAAGACTTCACTTTGAGAGTCAATGTTGTTTCTAAAGTTATAAGCTATTCTGTTATTGTCCATATATACCACAAAATACCCCATTTTACGACTGGCACTCTCTGCTAATGTGTACCCTTTCAAAACAATCATTACTCTTGCGAATTATCAGGAAATGAATTCTCTTTTTGCCATTTACAGTTCCAGGATGAGTAATAATATACACACAATGACTTCAGCAGGAAGAGGACAATTTCCAGGTTCAGCCTTGTCTTAAAAAAAAGTATCTCCTGGGACTTCCTTGGTGGTCCAGTGGTAAAGAATCCACCTTCCAATGCAGGGGACACGGGTTTGATCCCTGGTCAGGGAACTAAGAGCCCACATGTTGCGAGGCAACTAAGCCCGTGCGCCACAACTATTGAGCTTGCGTACTTCAACGAGAGAGCCTGCATGCCACAACTACAGAGTCCACACACCCTGGAGACCCCAACGCCACAACTAGAGAAGAGAAAACCCACACGCCACAACTAGAGAGAAGCCCACGTGCCGCAACTAGAGAGAAACCTGAGCAGACCTCGCGCCTTAACGAAAATATGCCGCATGCCTCAACAAAGATCCCGTGTGCTCAACTAAGACCCAACGCAGCCAAAAAAAATAACGGGGAAAATAAATAAATAAAATAAATAAATATATTATTTTAGTGTATCATTATTAAAAAAATAAGTATCTCCTATCACCCAGTCATCCTTAATAAGCTGACAAATGGATCAGCTTAACCCTGAATGAATTTCAGTGTCTTCTAGTTTGCAAAACTATTTTGACAAGTGAAATTCACTAAAGTTACAAAAGTAAAGATTTTAGTGTTCCATTTGTTGAATATTTTGATTAAATTTTATTTTTAACAAAATACAACTAAAATATAAAATATTATAGATTTTGACAACTACAATTTTTATTTGATTGGTGGACTAGCACAGTTTTTTATATACTTGCACCAAAGGCAATTCTAAGTACATTTATGCTTCATAACTTTCTTAAGTTACTAGGACAGTTTTACAACCCTCTGCTATATTCTACCAAATTTGGTATTTGTAGTTTCATCTCACAAAAAAATACATTTATTTTCACTGATAAACTTTTTAAATGAATTTTAAAAAGCAGTAATAGTAACGTCAGATGTTTCACCTTTAAAACAGAAGGAACATCAAAACGTTTTACAATGATCCCTTGAACTGAAAGGGAGAAAAGCATGACTCATTACTACAATTAATTTATTTTGGTCTTTGAAGCTTCTGAGGACACTTATAAAACTGTCCATCATCTAATTGTCCATGAAGGTTTTCATGTGCTAATGTATCTAACACATAAACAGCCATCACTTACTTTACTTTTTCTATGCACAGAAGAAAATTTGGAATTAAAAAAAATGAGTGAAGTTGTAAAAGTTCAGCCTCTGGGTAGATTTTGCTGTTTGTAAAAAATACCCTCCTTTAAAAATAAGTGGAAATAATATAGAAGAATCATCATTTGATCCAAATGAAAAGTTACCGTTCAGAATATGCAAGTACACCATTTACAGCTTCATGTATTAAACAATCAACAGTGAGCACAGTCTTTAAAATAATTACAAACTATTGAAGCAGATGTTGACCCTGCTACAATAGATTTGCATTTCCTGCTTTTCATGTGGTAGGGTCTCCATAGTGGACAGCAACTGTTGACAAATATTTTCTGCAAGTTACACATTCATCTACAAATTTCTTTTGAGAAAGAGGTAGACCAGTAGGGTAGGAATTCTTTTTTTTTAATATACATACTTTATTTCTGTGATCTCATTTCTGCCAAAAGGGTATATTGCAAAATTTAAACAAACAATTAAATAAATAAATAAATGAGTTAGATGCACGTTTTTCATTTTAAAATTCACTCTAGCAAAAGCATTCACACTATTCTCCATATTCTCAACGGCAGGACTACTCAACCTCTATTCTCCACACATGTTTCCCACATATTTTTAATATTAACACCTATCTTGTTAAATGGGGACCTGGAGGTTTCACGTACCTGGCAGGCCACTGCATGGGCCAAGGAACAGCAAGCTGTCTCACCAACTGGCCACTATGGGGAGCACATTGGAAGACTTGAAGGAGTAAGCTGTTCTTACCCTCCTGTGTGGAGGGACACTTTATTTTATTAAACAGCACCCTGCAAGCTTCTTTTGATTGGGAAGTGTTAATCATGTTCTATCTGAAAAGAGCTGGAAAATAAAATGTAGATTATAACCGATTGTGTTTCAGATTTTAACACAGAATACTGTGAGAAGCATGTCCCACAGTATTAATAGAAAGCATGTCCCAAAGTATTAATAGAAAGCATGGCAGAAAGAGTAAATAACAATCGGGGATCAAACAAACCATCATATGCTTAGTTTAATGCAATTATTAATAAAATTGTGTGACCAAAAAGCAAAATAAAACTCTGGGAAAATTCAAAACAAGACAGGACGTGATGCCAGAACAATAGTTCTAAGCTGGACCCATCTTGGGCAAACTGGAACATGGTGACCCTGGTTAAACCCAAAGCCTGAAATCTTTGCTAACTCTACTTAGAGGTTATGATATTTCTTGATAAGATCTTTTCCTTAAAGAAGACTCAGTAGAACCAAATCTCTCCCAGTTTATTCTACATATTATATCCAAATCTGCATGGTTTTTCTTATGTATTTTGTCTTGAAAAATTGGCAGCACTTATATTAAATAAAAGTCCATAAATCTCCATACATTTCATGTTTCAATTGATCCTGGCCATTTACATAACCAAAAAAAATTCCTGAGGATGCCTCTCAGATTTTACATCAATGTTTGGCAAATTTGCATGCATTTATGTTGAAGTCTTGGCTGATTATTCAGACATTTTTCCATAATTTTCCTTTACTCTTATTAGTAATACACTGTACATGCTGCATCTCTAGGGATTAAAGAAGAAATTTTATGTTTTGATAGAATTTATCAAAGAGGTTAAATTTTAATTTGAGTCAAATACAGCAATATTCTAAATACTTGAGGATCCTTCTAGAATGCAATTCCCTTCTGGGTTTAGGGACAATAAGAATAAGTATATGGTAACCCATGAGCACAGATCTGTGTTGTTCCTAGCAGCTAGTTGCTATTATGTTATGCTTCATGCCATGCTGCTGCAGACTAGTGGGAATACTTTATTCAGTTTCTCAAATTTCATCAATACAGTGAATGCTTGTTTATATCCTCAGCATCTATATCCCTGTTCTTCTGAAAACAGCTCTGATTCCACTCCCAGTAAATGTGCTCTAGGGCAAGGATAAGGCACCAGAAGCTATACTGTCCAGTTTTCTCATGATAGGTTAGATAGATGATAGACAGATTATAGATAGATATAGATAAGATAGATTTTCTTCAAGCAGTTTGCAATGGATTTTTTGGTTACTTGGAAAATTCTAATAATAAAAATTCTAATACTAAGACAACTATATGTTATGGAATCATGAATATTTTACCAGAGGCTCCTTATTTTAATGGAATGTGACTCTGCCTTTGGAAGAAGTGCTTAATTACAATGTAAAAAGTAATAAACTTTGCTTTAATTTAAACTCATGATGCTTTAATTCAAACTTAAGCACACTTTATTTGCATTTTGTCTTCATGTACTTTAATTCATTCTCCCATTAGGTAAGTAGAAAGAGAAGAAGTATTTTCATAATATACATCCAAACCAGACACTTAAAGAATGTTTATGACCAATTCAATGTTTTTTTATAAATTAAAAGCTGACTACCAAAAAGGTGATTTGATCTACACTATGAATGAATATTAGGATGTTAATGTGGAAGAATAACCTGTTGTTTATTTGTTGGTTTGTTTTTAATTGTACACGTCGGCGACACTTAGTATTCCCCCACACACACACCTCCTGTCTTGGTAAATGCTTGAGAATTTAGTAGTCATATTTTTCCGAATGAGCAGACAACATTATAAAATTGCAGATGGATCAGTGTGCATGCAAAAAGCATCCAAGCAGCTGCAGTTGAAGTAGATTTTGCACAGGAACCTATTTTACAAAGTGAGCTGCGGCAGACCCAGTATTACTGTTATGAAATTGCCTTGATTTCTCAAACCCCCGAAGGACTATTAAATAAGATTTTCCTACCTTGACATAAGTAGAATAAACCATCTGGTTCAGATGATGGGCTGTGCCTGAACGGGCAGCTATAGCCTTTGCTTCTACCATAGAACTAGCAGAAGTAAGGGGTTATAAATGTATGAATATTCCATAAACATAATTCGGTTTATAAGATGAATTGATTGAACTGATTAAAAAATCTAGGAGACATCTAGTGCAAAGCCCAGGTTATGGAGAGATTCGGCAATATTGACTAGGAAAGGGAAACATCAGAAATGTAAAAGGAAGGAAAGTTGTGGTTTTCAGAGAGAATAGTTCCAAAGAAAGAATGGATTGCCTGCACTTTAAAGGCATTGTGGTGTTTAACATCTTCCTCCTGTAAGCAGTGTGCCTTATATGTGTCTATTGACATGGCCATTGTCTGTCTCACAATGCAAGATCTAAAAGCTTGGCAAGGAGCCACATAGACATGGACACTTAATACAGGCCCTTTGATAAAAAGAAGAGAATGGGAAGAAAATGAGAATAAAGAGGACTATATAAATAAGAAAAAGAAGAAAGGGAAAAAATCACTTATTAGTGAGAAATATAGTATTTTTTTCTATTTTATGAACTAATGTTCAAATGATCCTGAAGTGTCACATTCTTTATTTTATATAAACAATAGGTAATGACTATGTTGTTAAAAAGTAATTTATAGTCTTCTTAAGAACTATGTGTATCCAAAATTAATAACTAAGGAGAATCTTCACATTGCCAGAGACTGTGCCTTCCATTGACACTGAGAGTATTGAGATGGCTTTATATTGGAATGTGTATTTGATTGCTTCCTCAGTTTTGATAAAACAATATCAATTTGGGCTCCATTTAATAAGCTTACTATTTAACATTTAGCTGCAAAGATAGTTGACCTGCACTCTAGAATTTTGGCAGGGCAAATAATACTAAACTCACTACTGCCCCAAATCCAAAGTTCATTTTAGAGAAAATAATATTTAGGTAGAATTGCCTGAAGATTATATGATCTATCTATTTCTCTAGATACCATGATACCTATGCCTTTATTCAAGACATCAGATAGCTGGGTAACCTAAATTCTATTGTATTGTTGCCCCTTAAGACTAGTTTGATCAAATTGTGATTTGGTGCAATTTCATTAGCACTATATTGAGCGACATCATAAGAAATAGTCCCATGCAATTCAAAGCTGTGTTTACCAGAAGGTGTGGCTGAGAATTTTGTTCCATTAGGTTACAGTGTCCTCTTTGGAAGGAATTGGGAAAAATTAGTTTACTTTTATCTTATGGATATTATGAATCGCCCACTTATCCTATTTTCTCTTCTAATTTTCTACTATAGAGGTTAGAGTCAAACTGTGACCAAACTTTCTGTGTTCTAGCCTCATTTCTAGGTCTATTTATAACTCTCTCCAGGTGACCTCTTTGCAACACATTTCTACTTTATTATTTTGCTGGATATTTTGTATTTTATGAAACTTCTTAATTTTCTCTGGAATAATAAGGGAGAAATATAAATAATATTAATATAAATTGATTTAACAACAAATATAGTTATATTCTAAATTTTAAAAATAACATTAAAAACTGAACTTCAAAAAATATGTATAAGGCGTGATTGTGGGTGTGTATGTGTGTGTGTGTGTGTGTGTGTGTTTTGGAAGAGACTGTAGTATAGTTGAAAAAACTAAATTGAGAATATAATACCCAGATTATTGAAGGTTATGAGATAGATCATTAACAAAATTATACTTACCATATATTGCTTGAGTGCTTGCTTTGTGTCTGATGCTAGGCTAGCTATACTTCAATCATTTTGTAGTTGAGAGAAGTTAAGCTAAAAAAATAAAATAACTTGACTAAGGTTATACAAAGGGTATGTGTTAGAACTGAAGCTTTCACCCAGGTCTTTCTGACTCCAAATATAGTATCTATTTAAAAATCTCATGGGAAACCTTTCAACATAGTTTTAAATTATGTGTTCTTTAGTTAAAGCAGAATGTGAAAAACAGCAGCTCATACTTTAGAGACACAAGTCACAGCTTATCCTTCTCCCTATGGAAATCCCACCAGCATGAAATTGCTGCCAAATGGCTAATTAAATCTTGAATGCATCAATAGGAATATATTTACAGAAAGAGATGATTCTATTATACTCTGAAATGGTGGTTATACACATTTGGAGAAACATATTTTAAGATGGAATCTGATACACAAAAGTGCCCATAAGAAATGGTAAATAAGTATTTCATATGAAATACATTGCAAGAATAGTCTATATGTAACCTACCAAAGAAAATACTGCATCATTTATTATCACAATTAATTGTGTAATAAGCACTCACAATACTTAGTGGCATACTGCAATGGACATTACTTTGGTTCTCAATCTATGCATAGGCTGCTTGGTTCTCTTGTCCTGAACTGGTCTTGTTAAGATGAAACCATGTGTCTGTGTTCAGCTGCGGTTTGACTAGGCAACTCTGCTCATCTTGACTGGCATTTATCACTTATCTTGTGCCTCAACTAGATCAACTGGGGTGACTAGCCCATTCCATACTTTTAATCTTCCAAGAGGCCAAAGAAAGATATCGTGGTAAAGGCACACAGACAAGAGACAAAATGAAAGGCGGTAAGGCTACTTGAGACCTAAGCTTAGACCTGGCACAATGTCATTTTTGCTATATTCTACTGGCTAATGCACAACACAAGACTAGCTCAAATACAAAGAACAGAGTCAGGGTTAGGGTTAGGGTTCTCAACTTCTTGATGAGAGGTACTATACAGTAAAGTCACATAGTAATGGACATACATAAAGGGAGTGGTGGAGAATGGGGCCATTTTGCAAACATTCTACCACAAATACTAAGTGAAATGACAAAATAGTTCTTCCAATATCTGTTATTTCTATGTATTTCTCACAACAGTTAAAACTCCAATTTGACTAAAATAAATCCTCTAATTTGGCCCTTTTCAGTTCTCCAATTATTTATACTTCCTTTCCTTAAATTTCTAGGCATTTAGAATTCATGTGCTGCTCTAGCATGTTCAGTCATTCAGCACAGCCAACTATGATGCCTCAAGAAAATCATTTTGTTTGAAACTCAACTGTTCACCTCATACCAATATTAAATCCTAGGCAACTTTCAACATTTGGTCTCCTACTCCCACTCAAAAAATAGAGTTTCTAGAGCAAAAGCTTGAACATGACTAAATAGATTCAATGTCATTGATAATACATCAACTGGTCCTCACTGCTGTATTCCTTTATTCATCTCGTAACACTGTTGTATATTCTCAAAGCAGCTCTTCCAAGAATTTCTATATTCTTTAAATTAACCAAATGTTTTAATTTACCTAGAAGAATAGTATCATGAAAAATGAACCCCATGGTTTCAGCTTATAGCTGTTACCAAATTCTCTGATCTCTTTAAAATGTTTCCCCTCTCCCAATATTTCTATATTAAAGGAAAAGTTGTCTTCCTCATTCCTAATGAAGTTTAACCTCTGTATTTCTTTTTCTGCCATTGCACATTCTAGGACTTACATCGTCATTCTTTTTCTTTTTCCAGAAATTCTTCTGAGACCTCTCCCATCTGCATTAGAGTATGTTCAGGTCTCTCTTATATTAAAAAATGGAAGCAAAAACTTTCCCTATCAAGCTTCTATGATATATTTTCCCCTTGCTTTTGTTGCTAATTTTCAAACAATCATTTACATTCTAAGGATGTAAATTTATGACTACTACATTTCTTAATCCCCTACTGTGTGGCTTCTTCTTCCCCTCCAAACTGAGAACCACACCTCCCATGGAAATGTCCTGTAACTTTCTGAAGCACAATTACTTGTTCTCTGTGTTCTTTATCCTTGACCTTTTCTGCAACCATCAATTTTCTCCTACTTTGTGAAATCTACACCTTCTTTCATTTTGTAATTTTATTATCTTGATTTTCTTTTAACTATGCCTCTTTGTTTCTGCTCATTCTTCTTTGCAGTTTCTTCTTCTTTACTCCTCACTAAATAAATGACAATAAATTTAGTAATATTTGTAGAGCACCTACTTTCTGCCAGACAATAAACTGTATGTTTAATATGCATCTCTTCTAACTTTATACAAACCCTATGAGAAAGTTGTGATTAATGTTCTCAAATTGCAGATAAAAAATTAGAAACTCAGGTTAATTATCTTGGCTAAGTTTGCACAGGTATTACATGATAGAGGTTGGATTTAAACTGTCTACATTCAAAGACATTGATCTTAATTACTACTATATTTGACCAATAAATAGTGCTCTATATTTATCTCTCAATATTTTCCCCTTTATTTTGTTGTAAATGTCACTCGTTCTTTGGTTTTTCTACTATCCTTTGTATTCAAATGCCCATATCAGTCACTCCAATTCTGCCCCCTCACCTTTATTTACTGGTAGCTTACCTGTTCTGTAGTCCTATATCCACCTGTCCTCTTGTCATATATTCCTTATCAAGCTAAGAATAAAAAAAGTGAGCTAAAATGTATTGAATGCCACACACTTTGCCATCATTCTCATAAATAATAAGTTACCACTTATTTGTTGTTCTGTGTCAATAAGACACTGTGAGAAGCATTCTCCACACAACATCTTATTTAATCTTCTAAAACTTTTGAAAATAGGAAGCTCTAATAACACTGGACTTATATTAACACATGTCAACAGTAAATAAAAAGTAAAAATAAAAAATATTTTATTACTGTCTACAATATTCATCTTATGCCTGATTTGCTTCCCTAGTATAGATTTCTTGATTTGGCCCTGAAGCATTTGAATTTGCAACCGTGAATTAGCAAATAAGAACTCTCATTTGATCCCCTTTCCACTGCATTTTTTTCAGCCTGAATTCATCTCTCTCAAGCATCCTTGTCTTTTGATGTTTTAGTGCAACTTGAAAAAAACTAACAAAAACAAAATTTATTGACTTGTTTCTGAAAATTCAATACTAAGGTAGGGTCACACATTTTTTTCATCCTTTGGCTCTGGTTGTTTATGATTTTCAAGGCTCTACCTTTCTTGTGTTTCAGTTTCAGCACTATACTGACTTCACAAATAGCCACAAACATCAATCAACCACAAGTGCATTCTTCATCATTCATATCCAGGGTGAAGGAGGATGCTCCCTCCCCTTACAATCAAACTGTATCCTGAATTATACTTGCGTTGAACCACTCTGATGCCCTTGGGGATGTCATTTACTGATCGACTTGGGTCTGGGTTCCTGAAGCAATTACCATGGCAAGAGAGTTAAATTTACTCTGACTCCTAGACAAATCAGGCCCACCCATGAAAATCAGAGCAGAGACAATCTAAAACGTCTTAATCTTTGCACAATGTATGAGGGTGCAATATATGATGCTATTTTCTTTACCTTCCTGCATAAGAGACACTTCAGCTTTTATATACTTGCAACCTGAGATTACCTAGCACACAGTCTCAAATACAAGACTCAAATATGTGTTCAACATATATTTGTGAGCAAACATGGAACGGCTTGACAGCCTGTGAAGCAAAGAAATTTAAAGTTAATCAGTTTAATGAGCGCTAACAAAGCAAGCATAATTTAAGATATAGATTCTTTCTCTCTCTCCATATATATATAGCTTATAAGTTAATTCTAAGTTTATTCTTTTTAAGAAACACACATACCTCTATAGCATATAGAGGCATATATTTGAATTGCTAAAGGAGGTTACATTTTCTCTATACATTCAAAATTTTGTAAATAAAAGCCTTATTTTTTTCTAAATTAATTTTTTCCTGATGGTCTATCAGGAATTCCATTAATAAAATATTAAATTTTCTTATAATGTTGAAAACAATTTATATTATTTTAAATCACAGAATTAAAATTTTTCAGATGTGGTTTCTTTCAGATGTATGAGACATAGTGGAAAATATACATTTCAACTATAATATTTATTCTTTTGACAGCAGACTGTAAGCAAGAGTTACTGAATTGAGTTGAATAATTCCTCTAAGAAGTGGACTCTTTGTATAATTTGACATTCAAACTAAAACTTTAAAAGTTATCTCCATTACCCATATCAGAAATTTATGAAGAAATTCATAGGAGCATAAAAATAGTGTTGGTTGGAGACGATGCATTCGTGTATATATATCACAGTACAATAAAGTCTTTTAGAAATATTTTCTAAAGGATTAGTGTTTAAGCACTACATATGAGAAAATAATTTCTCGGATATACATGGATGTTTCATTCTAAAGGATTATGCTGCTTTATAATTCTTTAGCTAAAACGGATGTTTAAGCCTCACCATCCAATTGCACCATTGACAAAGCATGCAGTGATATGAAACTCCCTTCTTTAAAGTAGCAGTCTGTGTAATTTAATGTAAGGCTCAAATACCATGTAGCTCTTCCTTGAATTTCTGAAGTGGTGTGTGTCACAACCACCTCACAACCTACTTGTAAGCATGCTAAACAGGTTGTAAAAATGGTATTTCTTTGGTAATGGCAGATCTCAAAAGAGCTGCAGTTGAGTTCTCTTTGGGTTCTGAGTTTTAAAAACACTGCCTAATCATTTGCTTAAGAAAATTCTAGGAAGGACCTTCAAGATGGCAGAGGAGTAAGATGTGGAGATCACCTTCCTCCCCACAAATACATCAAAAAACATAGATATGTGGAACAATTCCTACAGAATACTTACTGAACGCTGGCAGAAGACCTCAGACTTCCCCAAAGGCAAGAAACTGCCCGCGTACCTGGGGAGGGCAAAAGAAAAAAGGAAAAACAGAGACAAAAGAATAGGGATGGGGCCTGCACCTCTGGGAGGGAGTTGTGAAGGAGGAAAAGTTTCCACACACTAGGAAGTCCCTTCAATGGTGGAAAGGGGGGTGTGTTGGAGAGGGGGAAGCTTCAGAACCACAGAGGAGAGTGCAGCAACAGGGGTGCAGAGGGCAAAGTGGAGAGATTCCCGCATAGAGGATCAGTGCAGACCAGTACTCACTAACCTGAGAGGTTTCTCTACTCACCCGCCAGGGAGGGTGGGGGCTGGGAGCCGAGGCTCGGGCTTTGGAGGTCAGATCCCAAGGAGAGGACTGAGGTTGGCTTTGTGAAACAGCCTGAAGGGGGTTGGTTAGTGCACCACAGCTCACTGAGAGGGAGTCCGGGAAAAAGTCTGGAACTGCCTAAGAGTCAAGAGACCATTGTTTTGGGGTGCACGAGGAGAGAGGATTCAAAGCACCACGTAAACGAGCTTCAGAGATGGGCAAGAGCCATGGCTATCAACGCAGACCCCAGAAACGGTCATGAAACAGTAAGGCTGCTGCTGCAGCCACCAAGAAGCCTGCGTGCAAGCACAGGTCACTATCCACACCTCCCCTCCCAGGAGTCTGTGCAGCCTGCCACTGCTACTAGAGTCCCGGGATCACAGGACAACTTTCCTGGGAGAACACACAGTGCACCTCAGGCTGTTGCAACGTCACGCCGGCCTCTGTCGCCACAGGATAGCACCGCATTCCGTACCCCTCCTTCCCCTCCAGCCTGAGTGAACCAGAGCCCCCTAATCAGCCGCTCATTTAACCCCCTCATGTCTGGGCAAAGAACAGATGCCAGAGGGTAACCTACATGAAAAGGTGGGGCTAAATCCAAAACTGAACCCCAGGAGCTGTGGGAACAAATAAGAGAACGGGAAATTTCTCCCAGCAGCCTCAAGAGCAGAGGATTAAATCTCCAAAATCAACTTGATGTACCCTGCATCTGTGGAATACCTGAATAGACAACGAATCTTCCCAAAACTGAGGCCTTGGACTTTTGGAATAACTGTAGACTTGAGGTTTGCTGTATGCAACAGATTAGTTTCTGATATTTATGCTTATCGTATTATAGTTATTAGTGCTTGTTATCACTGATGGATTTGTTTATTGGTTTGGTTGCTCTTTTATTTTTTTCTGCTTCTTATTACTTTTTTATACTTTAATAATATATTTTTTATTTTAATAACTTTATTATTTTTTTATCATCTTTCTTTTTTTTTCTCCATTTTCTTCTGAGCCGTGTGGCTAACAGGGTCTCGGTGTTCTGGCCGGGTGTCAGCCCTGAATCTCTGAGGTGGGAGACCTGGGTTCAGGACATTGGACCACCACACACCTCCTGGCCGCACATAATATCAATAGGGGAGAGCTGTCCCAGTGATCTCTGTCTCAATGCTAAGACCTAGCTCCACTCAACGAGCAGCAAGCGACAGTGCTGGACACCCAATGCCAAACAACTAGCAAGACAGGAACACAACTGCACCCATTAGCAGACAGGATGCCTAAAAGCATAATAAGTTCACAGACGCCCCAAAACACACCACCAGATGTGGTCCTGCTCACCAGAAAGACAAGATCAAGCCTCAACCACTAGAACACAGGGACCAGTCTCCTCCACCAGGAAGCCTACACAACCCACTGAACAAAACTCACCCATGGGGAAAGAGAGGGTGTTCCTGAAAACAGTGGGAACTATGAACCAGCAGCCTGCGAAAGGGAAACCACAAAACACAGTAAGTTAAGCAAACAAGAAGACAGAGAAATACTCAGCAGAAGAAGGAACAAAGTAAAAACCCACCAGACCTAACAAATGCAGAGGAAATAGGCAGTCTACCTGAAAAATAATTCAGAACAATGATAGTAAAGATGATCCAAAATCTAGGAAATAGAATGGAGAAAATACAAGAAACGTTTAACAAGGAGGTACAAGAACTAGAGTAAACAAACAATGATGAACAAAACAATAAATGAAATTAAAAATTCCCTAGAAGGAATCAATACCAGAAAAACTGAGGCAGAAGAATGGATAAGTGACCTGGAAGATAAAATAGTGGAAATAACTACCACAGAGAAGAATAAAGAAAAGAAAAGAATTGAGGAGAGTCTCAGACCTCTGGGACAACATTAAACGCACCAACATTTGAATTATAGGGGTCCCAGAAGAAGAAGAGAGAAAGAAAGGGAATGAGAAAATATTTGAAGAGATTATGGTTGAAAACTTCACTAATACAGGAAAGGAGATAGTTAATCAAGTCCAGGAAACACAGAGAGTCCCATACAGGATAAATCCAAGGAGAAACATGCCAAGACACGTATTAATCAAACTATCAAAAATAAACACACACAAAAAATATTAAAAGCAGCAGGGGAAAAACAACAAAAACATACAAGGGAATCCCCATAAGGTTAACAGCTGATCTTTCAGCAGAAACTCTGCAAGCCAGAGGGAGTGGCAGGACATATTTAAAGTGATGAAAGGGAAAAAACAAAAATCAAGGTTACGCTACCCAGCAAGGATCTCATTCAGATTCGACGGAGAAATTAAAACATTTACAGGCAAGAAAAGCTAAGAGCATTCAACACCACCAAACCAGCTTTACAACAAATGCTAAAGGAACTTCTCTAAGCAAGAAACACAGGAGAGGGAAAAAATGTACAATAACAAACACAAAAACATTAAGAAAATGGTAATAGGAACATACATATTGATAATTACCTTAAATGTAAATGGATTAAATGCACCCACCAGCAGACATAGACTGGTTGAATGGATACAAAAAGGATACTCACATATATGCTGTCTACAAGAGACCCACTTCAAACCTAGGGATGCATACAAACTGCAAGTGAGGGGATGGAAAAAGATATTCCATGCAAATGGAAATCAAAAAAAAGCTGGAGTAGCAATTCTTATATCAGACAAAATAGACTTTAAAACAAAAACTATTACAAGAGACAAAGAAGGACACTACATAATGATCAACAGATCAATCCAAGAAGGAAATATAACAATTGTAAATATTTAGGCACCCAACATGGGATCACCTCAATGCATAAAGCAAATGCTAACAGCCATAAAAGGGAAATTGACAGAAACACAATAATAGTGGGGGAATTTAACATCCCACATTCACCAATGGAAAGATCATCCAAAATGAAAATAAATAAGGAAACACAAGCTTTAAATGATACATTAAACAAGACGGACATAATTGATATTTATAGGACATTCCATCCAAAAACAACAGAATACACTTTCTTCTCAAGTGCTCATGGAACATTCTCCAAGATACATCATATCTTGGGTCACAAATCAAGCCTTGGTAAATGTAAGAAAATTGAAATTATATCAAGCATATTTTCTGACAAGAATGCTATGAGACTAGACATCAGTTACAGGGAAAAACATGTAAAAACTGCAAACACATGGAGGCTAAACAATACACTGCTAAAAAACCAAGAGATCACTGAAGAAATCAAAGAAAAAATCAAAAAAATACCTAGAAACAAACGACAGTGAAATCATGAAAACCCAAAACCTACAGGATGCAGCAAAAGCAGTTCTAAGAGGGAAGTGTATAACAATACCATCCTAACACAAGTAACAGGAAAAATCTCAAACAAACAAGCTATCCTTACAACTAAAGCAATTAGAGAAAGAAGAACAACAACAAAAAAATCCAAACTTAGCGGAAGAAAATAAATCATAGAAATCAGATTAGAAATAAATGAAGGGCTTCCCTGGTGGCGCAGTGGTTGAGGGTCTGCCTGCTAATGCAGGGGACACGGGTTCGCGCCCTGGTCTGGGAATATCCCACATGCCGCGGAGCAACTGGGCCTGTGAGCCACAACTGCTGAGCCTGCGCGTCTGGAGCCTGTGCTCCGCAACGAGAGAGGCCACGATAGTGAGAGGCCCGCGCACCGCAATGAGGAGTGGCCCCCGCTTGCCGCAACTGGAGAGAGCCCTAGCACAGAAACGAAGACACAACATAGCAATCAATCAATCAATCAATAAATCTTTAAAAAAAAAAAAAAAAAAAAAGAAATAAATGAAAAAGCAAAGAAGGACACAATAGCAAAGATCAATAAAACTAAAAGCTGGTTCTTTGAGAAGATAAAAAAATTGATAAACCATTAACCAGACTCATTAAAAAAAAAGGGAAAAGACTCAAATCAACAGAATTAGAAATGAAATAGCAACTGACACTGCAGAAATACAAAGGATCATGAGAGATTGCTACAAGCAACTAGATGCCAATAAAATGGACAACCTGGAAGAAATGGACAAATTACTTAAAAAGCAAAACATTCCGAGACTGAAAAAGGAAGAAATAGAAAATATGAACAGACCAAGCACAAGCACTGAAATTGAGACTGTGATTAAAAATCTTCCAACAAACAAAAGACTAGGACCAGATGGCTTCACAGGCGAATTCTATCAAATATTTAGAGAAGAGCTAACACCTATCCTTCTTAAACTCTTCCAAAATATAGCAGAGGGAGGAACACTCCCAAACTCATTCTATGAGGCCACCATCACCCTGATACAAAAACCAGAAAAAGAAGTCACAAAAAAAGAAATCAATAAGCCAATAACGCTGATGAAAATTGTTGCAAAAATCCTCAACAAAATACTAGCAAACAGAAACCAATAGCACATTAAAAGGATCACGCACCTTGATCAAGTGGGGTTTATGCCAGGAATGCAAGCGTTCTTCAATATACACAAATCAGTCAATGTGACACACCATATTAACAAATTGAAGGAGAAAAACCATATGATCATCTCAATAGATGCAGAAAAAGCTTTTGACAAAACTCAACACCTATTTATGATAAAACCCTCCAGAAAGCAGGCATAAAGGGAATTCACCTCATCATAATAAAGGCCATATATGACAAACCCACAGCCAACATCATTCTCAAGGGTGAAAAACAGAAACCATTTCCACTAAGTTCAGGAACACGACAAGGGTGCCCACTCTCACCACTATTATTTAACATAGTTTTGGAAGTTTTAGCCACAGCAATCAGAGAAGAAAAAGAAATAAAAGGAATCCAGATCGGAAAAGAAGAAATAAAGCTGTCACAGTTTACAGATGACATAATACGATACATAGAGAATCCTAAAAATGCTACAAGAAAACTACTAGAGCTAATCAATAAATTTCATAAAGTAGCATGTTAAAAAATTAATGTACAGAAATCTCTTGCATTCCTATACACTAATGAGGAAAAATCTGAAAGAGAAATTAAGGAAACACTCCTATTACCATTGCAACAAAGAGAATAAAATACCTAGGAATAAACCTACCTAAGGAGACAAACGACCTGTATACAGAAAAATTTAAGACACTGGTGAAAGAAATAAAGATGATACAAAAACATGGAGAGATATACAATTTTCTTGGATTGGAAGAATCGAAATTCTGAAAATGACTATACTACCCAAAGCAATCTACACATCAATGCAATCCCTATCAACTACCAATGGCATTTTTCACAGAATTAGACCAAAAAGTTTCAAAATTTGTATGCAATCACAAAAGACCCTGAATAGCCAAAGCAATCTTGAGAAAGAAAAATAGAGCTGGAGGAATCAGGCTCCCTGACTTCAGACTATAATACAAAGCTACAGTAATCTAGCATTTGTTGTAATCAAGTAATTCTTGTCTGTATCACAGACTCTAAATCCATCCACCGCACCACAAATAACTCAATTTTGTTTCTCTTTATGGCTGAATAATATTCCATTGTATATATGTGCCACATCTGCTTTATTCATTCATCAGTCAATGCACACTTAGGTTGTTTCCTTGTCCTGGTTATTGTAAATAGAGCTGAAATGAACATTTTGCTACATGACTTTTTGAATTATGGTTTTCTCAGGGTATATGCCCAGTAGTGGGATTGCTGGGTTGCATGGTAGTTCTATTTTTAGTTTTGTAAAGATACTCCGTACTGTTCTCCATAGTGGCTCTATCAATTTACATTCCCACCAAAAGTGCAAGGGGGTTCTCTTTTCTCCACACCCTAACCAGCATTTATTGTTTGTAGATTTTTTTGATGATGGCCATTCTGACTGGTGTGAGGTGATACCTCATTGTAGTTTTGATTTACATTTCTCTAATGATTAGTGATGGTGAGCATCTTTTCATGTGTTTGCTGGCAGTCTGTATGGCTTCTTTGGAGAAATGGCTATTTAGGTCTTCTGCCCATTTCCGGATTTGTGGTTTGTTTTTGTGATATTGAGCTGCTTGTATATTTTGGAGATTAATCTTTTGTCCATTGATTCATTTGCAAATATTTTCTCCCAATTCTGAGGGTTGTATTTTCGTCTTGTTTATGGTTTCCTCTGCTGTTCAAAAGCTTTTAAGTATAATTAGGTCCCATCTGTTTATTTTTGTTTTTATTTCCATTTCTCTAGGAGGTGGGACAAAAAGGATCTTGCTGTGATTTATGTCATAGTGTGTTCTGCCTATGTTTTCCTGTAAGTGTTTTATAGTGTCTGGCCTTACACTTAGGTCTTTAATCCATTTTGAGTTTATTTTTGTGTATGGTGTTAGGGAGTGTTCTAATTTGATTCTTTTACATGTAGCTGTCCAGTTTTCCCAGCACCACTTATGGAAGAAGCTGTCTTTTCTCCATTGTATATTCTTGCCTCCTTTATCAAAGATAAGTTGACCATATGTGCATGTGTTTATCCTGTTCCTTTGACCTATATTTCTGTTTTTGTGCCAGTGCAATACTGTCTTGATTACTGTAGCTTTGTATTATAGTCTCAAGTCAGGGAGCCTGATTCCTCCAGCTCTATTTTTCTTTCTCAAGATTGCTTTGGCTATTCGGGGTCTTTTGTGTTGCCATACAAATTGTGAAATTTTGTGTTCTAGTTCTCTGAAAAATGCCAGTGGTAGTTTGATAGGGATTGCATTGATGCGTAGATTGCTTTGGGTAGTAGACTCATTTTCACAATGTTGATTCTTCCAATCCAAGAACATGTTATATCTCTTCATGTATTTGTATCATATTTAAATTTTTCATCAGTGTCTTATAATTTTCTGCATACAGGTCTTTTGTCTCCTTAGGTAGGTTTATTCCTAGATATTTTATTCTTTTTGTTGCAATGGTAAATGGGAGTGTTTTCTTAATTTCACTTTCAGATTTTTCCTCATTAGTGTATAGGAATGCTAGAGATTTCTATGTATTAATTTTTTATCCTGCTACTTTACCAAATTCATTAATTAGCTCTAGTAATTTTCTGGTAGCATCTTTAGGATTCTCTATGTATTGTATCATGTCATCTGCAAAGAATGACAGCTTTACTTCTTCTTTTCTGATTTGGATTCATTTTATTTCTTTTTCTTCTCTGATTGCTGTGGCTAAAACTTCCAAAACTATGTTGAATAATAGTGGTGAGAGTGGGCACCCTTGTCTTTTTCCTGATCTTCGTGGAAATGGTTTCAGTTTTTCACCATTGAGGACGATATTGGCTGTGGGTTTGTTATATATGGGCTTTATTATGTTGAGGAAAGTTCCCTCCATGCCTACTTTCTGCAGGGTTTTTATCATAACTGGGTGTTGAATGTTGTGAAAAGATTTCTCTGCATCTACTGAGATGATCATATGGTTTTTCTCCTTCCGTTTGTTAATATGGTGTATCACATTGATTGATTTGTGTGTACTGAAGTATCCTTGCATTCCTGGTGTAAACCCCACTTGATCATGGTGTATGATCCTTTTAATGTGCTGCTGGATTCTGTTTGCTAGTATTTTGTTGAGGATTTTTGCATCTATGTTCATCAGTGATATTGGCCTGTAGTTTTCTTTCTTTGTGACATCTTTTTCTGGTTTTGGTATCAAGGTGATGGTGACCTCGTAGAATGAGTTTTGGAGTGTTCCTCCCTCTGCTATATTTTGGAAGAGTTTGAGAAGGATAGGTATTAGCTCTTCTCTAAATGTTTCATAGAATTCGCCTGTGAAGCCATCTGGTCCTGGGCTTTTGTTTGTTGGAAGATTTTTAATCACAGTTTCAATTTCAGTGCTTGTGATTGGTCTGTTCCTATTTTCTCTTTCTTCCTGGTTCAGTCTTGGAAGGTTGTGCGTTTCTAAGAATTTGTCCATTTCTTCCAGGTTGTCCATTTTATTGGCATAGATTTGCTTGTAGTAATCTCTCATGATCCTTTGTATTTCTGCAGTGTCAGTTGTTACTTCTCCTTTTTCATTTCTAAATCTATTGATTTGATTCTTCTCCCTTTTTTCTTGATGAGTCTGGCTAATGGTTTATCAATTTTGTTTATCTTCTCAAAGAACCAGCTTTTAGTTTTATTGGTCTTTGCTTTCGTTTCCTTCATTTCTTTTTCATTTATTTCTGATCTGATCTTTATGATTTCTTTCCTTCTGCTAACTTTGGTTTTTTTTTTTTTTTTCTTGTTTCTCTAATTGCTTTAGACGTAAGGTTAGGTTGTTTATTTGGGATATTTAGTGTTTCTTAAGTAGGATTGTATTGCTATCAACTTCCCTCCTAGACCTGCTTTTGCGGCATCCCATTGGTTATGGGTCATTGTGTTTTCATTGTCATTTGTTTCTACGTATTTTTTGATTTCCTCTTTGATTTCTTCACTGACCTCTTGGTTATTAAGTAATGTATTGTTTAGGCTCCATGTGTTTATATTTTTTACAGATTTTTTCCTGTAATTGATATCCAGTCTCATCGTGTTGTGGTTGGAAAAGTTACTTGATAGAATTTCAATTTTCTTAAATTTACCAAGGCTTGACTTGTGACCCAAGATATTATCTATCCTGGAGAATATTTCATGAGCACTTGAGAAGAATGTGCATTCTGTTGTTTTTGTATGGAATGTCCTACAAATATCAATTAAGTGCATCTTGTTTAATGTATCAGTTAAAGCTTGTGTTTCCTTATTTATTTTCATTTTGGATGATGTGTCCATTGGTGAAAGTGGGGTGTTAAAGTCCCCTACTATGATTGTTTTACTGTTGATTTCCCCTTTTATGGCTGTTAGTATTTGCCTTATGTATTGAGGTGCTCCTATATTGGGTACCTAAATATTTACAATTGTTATATCTTCTTCTTCGATCTATCCCTTGATCATTATGTAATGTCTTTCTTTGTCTCTTTAACAGTCTTTATTTTAAAGTGTATTTTGTCTGATATGAGAATTGCTACTCCTGCTTTCCTTTGATTTCCATTTACATGGACTATCTTTTTCCATCCCCTCTATTTCAGTCTGTATGTGTCTGTAGGTCTGAAGTGGGTCTCTTGTAGACAGCATATATATGGGTCTTGTTTTTGTATCCATTCAGCCAGTCTATGTCTTTTCGTGGGAGCATTTAATCCATTTACATTTAAGGTAATTATCGATATTTATGTTCCTATTACCATTTTCTTAATTGTTTTGGGTTTTTTATTGTAGGTCTTTCCTTCTCTTGCGTTTCATGCCTAGAGAAGTTCCTTTAGCATTTGTTATAAAGCTCGTTTGGTGGTACTGAATTCTCTTAGCTTTTGCTTGTCTGTAAAGGTTTTAATTTCTCCATCAAATCTGAATGAGATCCTTGCTGGGTAGAGTAATCTTGGTTGTAGGTTTTTCTCCTTCATCCCTTTAAATATGTCCTGCCACTCCCTTCTGGCTTGTAGAGTTTCTGCTGAAAGATAAGCTGTTAACCTTATGGGGATTCCCTTGTGTGTTATTTGTTGTTTTTTCCTTGCTGCTTTTAATATTTTTTCTTTGTATTTAATTTTTGATAGTTTGATTAATATGTATCTTGGAGTGTTTCTCCTTGGATTTATCCTGTATGGGACTCTCTGTGCTTCCAGGACTTGATTAACTATTTCCTTTCCCATATTAGGGAAGTTTTCAACTATAATCTCTTCAAATATTTTCTCAGTCCCTTTCTTTTTCTCTTCTTCTTCTGGGACCCCTATAATCGAATGTTGGTGCATTTATTGTTGTCCCAGAGGTCTCTGAGACTGTCCTCAATTCTTTTCAATCTTTTTTCTTTATTCTGCTCTGCAGTAGCTATTTCCACTATTTTATCTTCTAGGTCACTTATCCATTCTTCTGCCTCAGTTATTCTGCTATTGGTCCCTTCTAGAGAATTTTTAATTCATTTATTGTGTCATTCATCATTGTTTGTTTGCTCTTTAGTTCTTCTAGGTCCTTGTTAAACTTTTCTTGTATTTCTCTATTCTATTTCCAAGATTTTGGATCATCTTTACTATCATTGTTCTGAATTCTTTTTCAGGTAGACTGCCTATTTCTTCTTCATTTGTTAGGTCTGGTGGGTTTTTGCCATGCTCCTTCATCTGATGTGTGTTTTTCTGTCTTCTCATTTTGCTTAACTTACTTTGTTTGGTGTCTCCTTTTCACAGGCTGCAAGTTCGTAGTTCCTGTTGTTTTTGGTGTCTGTCCCCAGTGGCTAAGGTTTGTTCAGTGGGTTATCTAGGCTTCCTGGTGGAGGGGACTAGTGCTTCTGGTGAGTGAGGCTGGATCTTGTCTTTCTGGTTGGCAGGTCCATGTCTGGTGGTGTGTTTTGGGGTGTCTGTGACCTTAGTATGATTTTAGGCAGCCTCTCTGCTAATGGATGGGGTTGTGTCCTGTCTTGCTAGTTGTTTGGCATAGGGTGTCCAGCACTGTAGCTTGCTGGTCATTGAGTGAAGCTGGGTCTTGGCATTGAGATGGAGATCTCTGGGAGATTTTCACTGTTTGATACTACATGGAGCTTGGAGGTCTCTTGTGTTCCAGTGTCCTGAACTTGGCTCTCCCTCTTCAGAGGCACAACCCTGATGCCTGGCTGGAGCACCAAGAGCCTTTCATCCACATGGCTTTCTTCTTCCGTCTTCCTCCCTGTAGATACTCTTTATTTAAAAAGAATGTGCTGAAATAAGTCAGAGAAAACCAAGTATATGATATTGCTTATATGTGGACTCTAAAAAAGACGGTGCAAATGAACCTATTGTAAAACAAAAATGGAGTCAATGATGTAAAAAGAATGTGCTTTATAGGTGTGTCCATAATCTTTTGGGAAAGTTCAAAACCGTCTTAGGGGTGAGGGGTGCTTGGTATGTGTTAAAAACTATTTTTGTAATAACACCAAGACATTTGTTACTTTCACTGTGTAGGCTTTTACACTGATGGTGTAAAACCAATGATGGGTAAAATTGCTGGTACCTTAGCATGAATTAAGGAAGTGACACCAAACTGTACTAGCAGTCATAATATTCTTCAATGCCACACACTCACAGTGAAAACATGAAGTAATAAAAATCATTAATGTTATTAAATCTCAACTTAAATGTGTGACCCTTTAATATCCTGCTGATAATATGAAGGGTATCTCTACAGAATTTTTGCTTCCTACTCAGGTCCTGTAATTATCTGAAGATAAAGCACTTATAAGAATGTTTGAAATGAGAGCAGAACTAGCCAGTATTTATTTATTTATTATTTCTAAATAAAACAGCAATTGTACTTACATGAACAACAGATTGACAAGATATGTGGTTACTCCTGGTTAGGATGTTGGCAAACATTTTCTCAAAAATGAATGATGTGTGCTTGTCATTTTATAGCTAATTTTTATTTCAATAATAAAATCTGAGATTTCAAGCAAAAATTAAAATTTTGGAAAACTTACAGGTATCATGCTATAAGATTTTGTTCTTATTTTTAAATGAATTTATAAATTAACCTTTAATAAATATGATTCTATTTATATGAAATGTCCAGAATATGCAAATTCATAGAGACAGAAAGATTTGTGGTTGCCAATGGCTGAGAGGAGAGGGACTCAGATGAGGGATGCTAATGAACTCAGGGTTTCTTTGTGAAGTGATGAAAATGTTCTGGAATTAGACACTGTTGCTGGTTGCACAACCTACGAAGATACTAAAAATCATTGAACTATAATTTTTAGAAGGTGAATTTTATAGTATGTCAATTACAACTCATTTTTAAAATTAACACTTAAATATTTCCCAGTTTCATTTTCTAATGAAGTAAATATTGACATAATCCCTATGACTTAAGCCCTTTGGGATCCTCAATAATCTGAAGAGCATGAAGATAACCTGAGGACAAAAAGTGTGAGAACCACTGGTGTAGGCTTATCAGTGATCAGGAATTCAAACAATGATAATAATAATTATGAGGAGCTAATGGAATTATCTGGAGATTGACAGTTTATCTCTCACTCATGGCTGAACAGTTTGTTTTACATTCAGATTTACATTGGCAATCTGCTATAATATCTTTGCAAATGAGTGGCTAACTGTCATTGCATTCTCAAAATCTGATTGCAGAAGGAATCAGGCTGATTGGTTTGTTCATTACAATTGCTCCTAAGGTTAAATCCTTTCACAACAGGATACCTCACATGTCATTCTTGCAACAGGTACCCATCTCTGGAACTTTATACAGTGATCATATGGTATAAAAAGCAGCTGGGTGTTCTTTCCCTATATAGTGGCTCTACATGCACCAGGTTAAACTAGAAGGAGAAATCAGTTGGGGCATGTACATAACTGACACAGCCTTTCCCTCCAGCCACAAAAGTGAGGTACATTTGAGCAGTTGTATTTAGTTCCATAAACCTGGAGTATAAGGTGCAGGGGCAAGCACAAAGTAATGTTAGAGACGTAGTTAGATCGAGAGATTTTCTCTGCTCTCCAAACTAAAGGTTTGGAATTTATTCTTTAGAGGTTAAGGCATTATTTATCAAACTTTAACCAATATGTTTTATAAGAATGTTTCCTAGTAAAAATCTAGTGATTACAATGAACACTTCTTATTTTCTTATTTGCCTTTGTAACCTCGGATAAGTAACTGTCCATATTAAGCTTTCTGTTAATGAATAAATGCATTAATTAGAGGTGGATTTATAAGTACTCAGCAAAAAACAAACAAACAAACAAACAAACAAAAGACTTGGTGGACTTCCCTGGTGGCACAGTGGTTAAGAATCCATTTGCCAATGCAGGGTACCTGGGTTTGAGCCCTGGTCTGGGAAGATCCCTTATGCCGCAGAGCAACTAAGCCTGCGTGCCACAACTACTGAAGCCCGCATGCTAGAGCTCATGCTCTGCAACAAGAAAAGCCACTTCAATGAGAAGCCCATGCACCGCAACAAAGAGTAGCCCCGTTTGCTGCAACTAGAGAAAGCCCACACACAGTCAAAAATAAATAAATAAATTTATAAAAATAAAAATAACTGGGCCAATTAAAAAAAAAAAAAAAGACTTGGCAGGTGTGATTTAGTTAAGGAACTTTAGATGGAACCATTTTCCTGGATTATCCAAATGGGTCCCATCAAATCACTCTTCCTGGCTGAGGTCAGAGTAAGATGTAACTGTGAAGAATCAGAGAGACACAATGATGCTGACTTTGAGGGCAGAGGAAGGGGGTGGGAGCTCAGGGATATGGGTGATCTCGAGAACCTGGAAAAGGCAAGGAAACAGATTCCCCTCTAAAGCCTCCAGAAAGGAATGCAGCCCTGACAACAACTTGATTTTATCCCACTGAAACCAATGTTAGATTTCTATCCTACATAAATGCAAAGTAATAAATTTATATTGCTTTAATAAGACACCAAGTTTGTGTTAATTTGTTATGGCGACAATAGAAAACTAATACTAGCAATCACATTCATATAAATGGAGAGGTGGTTGGAGGATATGTGAAATAGGACCTGGGGGATAGGCACTGAACAAAAAACAAGTGTGAAAATTGTTTCATTATCATTACAGAATTACAGTAGTATGGAAGAATGATATTTTTGCATTGTGTTATAAAGTTTATTTTAATTGCAAAATAGATTCTGCAAAGAGTAATTATTTTAGATATATTTCTTTCTGTAATAATCTGTGCTCTGTCTTTGCAACTAAATCTGTATCTACAGTCAGCAGGTTAATGACAAGCATAGTTTACACGTTGAAATGAAGAGCTGGTTTACTCAACAAGCATTCAAACATACAATTTCTTTTGACAAACATCCATATTCTCAAGATTACAAGTCAGTAGTCCTTGGAGTTATTAAAACTGAACTTTCTGAATTACTGGAAAATTTTTTGTATCAAAGACAAATATAGAGTTACATTTAACTTTCACTTTATGGTAACAGTTATGTAAATATTTGTTAATCTTCCTCCTTAACATCTTACAATGTGAAGCAGCGTTAACCCTTAACTGTATAAAGGGTTAACACTGCTTCACATTTCCAAAAGCAAAATTTCTCTATGAAATTTCTTTCATAGTGTTCTGTTTTTTTTTAACTTGTGTTCTTTGGTTTTAGCAATAATTTAATTTAATAAGTATATACATATATATACATACATACATTTGCATCTCTGTATATATACATATATATACATGTTAAAAGTTGTCATTAAAACTGGAGAAAATTAGTTTCAAGCATATTTTTAACATTATACATGACACTACTAACACTAATAGAAAAATTAATAAACTATATGTTATGCATACATATATCTCTATGGAGAAAAAAACATAATCCATATTTAAAAGAAGAAAAAAGAAAAATTAATACAATAGGACACTCAGAGATTATATAACAAAATGAAGGAAATATCAAGGAATTACTAACATCAGAATTCATAAAAACTAGTGAAATTTTTAAATATATTTGTTTCAGCAGTAAGCACACATGTGAAAAATTTATTCATTAAAAGAAAGATACACTTTCATATTAGCCCCAAATTAACACCCAAACATGTATCTAAAAGAAACACATATGTAGAAGTTTACGCTGTTTTACAGATGTCTTTGAACTGACCTATATATGAAAATGAAAATTCTTTAATCATCTTTAAGTTTTATTGCAAGGTGAGAAATTGTTATTGCTTATCAATATATAGCAGCATTTGGAAAGTTATAAGCACATGCTACATTAAAATCTATTTTATGTTTGACACATAATAGTAGAAAATCTGAACTCTTCCTTCTGATTCTGAACTTTCTGATAACAGAATAGAACAGAATGGGTGATGATTAGTTCATGTTCATTATGGGGAACCACTTGGAGGCATAAAGGGCTCCAAAGTTCACATGTCTGCATTGTCTCAAGGTTCTTAATATAGTTGGTGGCTACAGGAAACATTAAATTTGGGCCTTTTCACAAACTCAAAGGAATTTATAAAAAAAAATAGATTATGAGCTTTTAAATTATCATAAAAATGGTGGTTGTGACTTAAGGAGGTAATAAGGCATTTTATTATTTGTTGCCACCTTCTCAAGATATAAGTCCTCTAAGCTGCTAAGATGAAAGCCAGAATTGCATAATGAGCTAATAGCAGAATGAGCTAATAGCAGAATTATTTAAAAAAATAATTTAGGGGATATAGTTTCTCATGTCTCCTATCCAAGAAGAAGAGAAATTAAGTACCTGCCTATTTTGAGACATTTTCCAGGACCCCTGTTTATAAGCTACTGTGGTAGGCTGACCAATGACCCCCCAAAAGATGTCCACTTCCTAATCCCTGCAACCTGTAGGTGTTACCTAACGTGGCAAAAAAGACTTTGTAGATGTGACTAAATGATATTGAGGTGAGGAGGTTATTCTGGATGATTCCAGTGGGCCCAGTGTAATCACAGGAGTTCTTATAAGAGAGATTCAGAGAAAGTCATAAATGTGAATACAGACACAATAGGTTGGAGTGATGAAAGAAAGGGTCCAGAGAGTACAAGTGACTTGTAGAAGCTGAGAAAGGCAAGCAAAGGATTTTCCCTCCAGAAACTTCAAAAGGAACCAGCCCTGTGAAAGTGTTGACTTTAGCCCAGTGAGACTGATTTTAGACTTCTGACCTCCAGAACTGTAAGAAAATAAATGTGTTTTGGTTAAGTCAGTAAGTTTGTGGTAATTTATGACAACAGCAGTCAGAAATAGATATAATTATTTAAACAGGGCTAATGAGAGCTAACATAACACAGCCACAGATATTAGGAGTTTCTCTCAGGAGCAATCTCAAATTCAGTTAATGCTTTATCAGTGTCCAAGAATTTCTTCCCTAAAAAGAGCATATGGGAAGCTGCTTGTAACAGGTAAGGTTATGTTCATTGGAACACAGGGATTACTTGGCTTTGTTCTTCAATGAAGATAGTTAAAAATTATGTTTTTTATTTACCTCTTAGAACATATCATGGTTCCTTCAGAATCAAATAGTAATAAATAATTAAGATAATGAAAAAATTATTAGAAAAATAAAATTAAGTTTGCAAATTCTTTATTACATTCTTCTTTCTTCTGTATACCTCTTCCTTCTGATGCAGGTCCAAAATAGAAACTGGCATGCAAATTCCTATGTTAAATCCTAAGAGAAACCTACCCCAGATTGAATGGGAAAAAATGACAAGGAACTTTGGCAAAATTAAAATGACTCTTACAAGCTATGTTTTTAAATTATATTTTTATTTCTATAATAGTATTGCACATGAATGTGACTCTATTATAAAGCTTGCTCAAATAAAAATATGGTAAATAATTTAGATTATAGGACTTTAAAAAATTTTATGATTTGTTCTCAGAGCATTTTCAACTGACCTATAATACCAGAAAACACTTAGAAAATTTGATAAACCTGAACAAAGACATACTAGAAGAGCTTTTATAAGGATCATAAACACACAATCTGCATGCTATTTTTTAAATGTAATATATGTACATGGTTTAAAGAATTCAAACAGTACAAAGACTGTATAAAGAAAAATCAGTTTCTGTCTTAACATCCTGGCCCCATCTTCCTCCCAAAGAGAAATACTACAATGGGTCTCCTAAGCATCATTGTAGAGACATTCGGGGCTCATACATAGAGAATGTATGCATAGCTGTGGCCCTGCCATTTTAACACCTGTTGTACACTCTCACACTCAACTGCATTGCTTCTTAGTTTATTTTAAATAACATGATTTGCAGGTCATTCTATTATCCATTTATATAGGTTTACTTGTTCTTTTTATAGAAACATCACATTTTCAACTTATAATGTACCATCATTTATTTAATCAGTCCTCTGTGTATATATGTGTGTGTGTAAAATACCATTAGTCACAAGGAAAAATTTAAAAGAGATTTAGATAATATGTAAAATATAATACCACCAAAACTAGCTACTGTAGAGAGTATAGCTTACTAAAGAAAGGATGGAAAGGACAGAATGTAATATTTGCTCAGTGTTTCTGTATTTATTGTAGATTACAATCACAGTTTAGAGTTATTTCTCCTCTTTAACCTTTGTTGTAAATTAGTTAGTATGGGACTAAGCAGTAAATGTATGGGTGATTAATATGTTATTTCCTATATTAATATTGAACACTGATGTCTAGAACTCAGTTCCAATTGATTATATCTTTCTTCACCTAAAATTATTCATCTTTTGCAAAATGTGACTTCAATAAATAAGTCATAAAATGGATCCCACTCTCTCCTTAATTTCCATTATTTCTTCTGGGTGGTGTCTAAATAAATGCTTTTGTATTTTTCTGTGATGATAATGCTAAGAAGAATAGAAAACCTGATCCAAATTCCAGAGCCACATCATATAATACATTCTTTTGAATTAAACTGCATGTATTCTCATCCCAGACTAGCTTCCACAGATTGAATAAGCTACTATAAAATTTAAAGTATGAAATTTATTTTGAATGTCATTTTATTTCACATTATGGAAAGCACAAATATGATATCTTCAAATTCTGATCAAATGTTAAATGTGTATAATGATTCAGGAGAATCAGAAATCTTCACATTCAGAATTAGAATTCTCTATTTAGCAGCTAAGTAAGCTTTGACAACTCACTTTCACAGAGTCTTAGCTTTCCAATATCTAAAATTCAATTAATAATACCTGTCCCACAAAATTATGTATCAATAATATGATATATGGAAAGATTTTTATTATTCACTTCAAAAGAAACTAATTGATGACTTTATATCAGCCAATATGCAATCAAATGTTGGTTGCTATTACTACTAATGATGTATGCCAAACAAAAATATAAATATAGCAGTAAATTTATTTGTAATGAAAGAGCATAGAGTTAAAAGAATGATGATCTGGGTTCTATTTATGGTCTGCAAACTATCCAGTTGTTTTATTTGTGTAATCTCTGAGCCTCCAATTCTTTACTTATTGACAGAGAAGATTATATCAGCTAATCTTTGAAATTCCTTTATTAATTATATCATTAATAATAACTTTTGCAGGTAATAATATATGGGTACCTATATTGATTGTAGTAATGAGTTGAATTTTAAAGTGACTCTTAGGCCTTTCCTATGCCATGAGTAGAGTAAGAATAGTGTATAGAATTTATGATTTATAAACACCAGGATATAGCAATTGTGCTAATTGTCACCAAGAAAAATAGTAAAACTTTATTCAAAATTGTTGTCAACTAATTTTGGAGGTCAACATTCTAATGTTAATACCTGGAACAATTATATCAAACTAGTAGCAGTAGAAGGAGACAGCATGGAAGGGAGGAAAGGAGAAAGGAAAAAAAGAAGGATGGAAGCAGAAAGAAAAACATAGGCTGTATTGTTCAAATGTCAAAATGCATAGTAGACACACAAGGTTTCTATGCAGGTAGTGCAGATGGCAACCCTAAGTAATAAAATCACTCTCCAAGAATAAGCCAAGGAGACCTCAGAATGTACATGGAGAAATTACCTCACAAAATGGGCAATGATCCAGTCAAACATAATTCAGTCTGCTGGAAGAAAGGAGGTTAAGAAATTGTAGATTAGCCACAAGATGGAGAAAAGAAAGAAATCACATCCTTGTTTTCATTCTGAGACGCAGACTCTGAAAAAATATTCATTTTCCAAATCATGTATATTCTAAATTCAGTCTATCTGTCTATACAATGATATCTGTGTATTGATTGGCCTGGATCTTATATTAATTGGCAGAAATTGCAAATGCTCATTAGCCAGACATAAAAACATTACTTTCTTAATGTTTTTCCAACCACCACTTTCCGAACACAGTTTCTCAGATTTTTGTCAGGACTTTTCTACTTGTCTCACATATTTGTTTTCCAAGGCATGACTCACAATCTCCTTTGTCTCCTTTGGACTAAACTGATGTATGCTAATATAGTTTTAGTTAGCCAATCTATCATTTACTCCTATGTACACATGGATTTTATTCTAATATATGTAAATAAATATGAGCATTGATAGGGTCTTTGATTATTTTTAAATTATTTGTGAAAAATGAATACAGCAGTCCCAAAGCTAATTTTAACAGCAAATAAAAGTTAGTATATATAAAAACTTATTTTAAATTACATTCCATTGAATCCAGTTAAAAAAAAAAAAAAGAAACACTTTTTTGTCTCTTTTAGTAATGTAACTGTACCCTGAACTAAATGATTTATTTATTCTATAAGATTTTAAAAACAAAGACTGAAGGAATCTAGAGGAAAAATCTTAGAAATTACTAGGCAGGAGGCTATATCGTATCTATGGTAAATGAAGATTATAGGGCTCTGAGAATCAATCAAGTATCGTCTAAAATAACTTTATGAGTTTATGACTTTTCTCTCTCTATCCACAGGAATAGAGATAATAATAATTACCTCCAATTTCACTTATTTTAAAATGTATTTTCTTGTCATTCTCTCCTGATTGACTATGAATATACCTGGCATATTCATTTTAATAAATATATCAGATGAATTTTATCAGTATGTAAAAAAAAATTTTTTTTCATGTCACTATATTCTTGGTCACTATTTTTCTTTGTGTATATTTGTGGATGCCAAAGAATCACATCTACTAAACTTGTATTGTGTAGCAACCATCACAGGTTTTCAATCAGATCTAAATATAGAGCAGCACTAAATTTAGGAGGAGGAGAAGCTGAGAGCAATATTATCAATAAATATTATGATTTATTTATTTATATTTTTAAAATTTATTTATTTATTTATTTATGGTTGTGTTGGGTCTTCGTTTCTGTGCGAGGGCTTTCTCTAGTTGAGGCAAGCGGGGGCCACTCTTCATCGCGGTGCGCGGGCCTTTCACCGTGGGGGCCTCTCTTGTTGCCGGGCACAGGCTCCAGACGCGCAGGCTCAGTAGTTGTGGCACACGGGCTTAGTTGCTCCGCGGCATGTGGGATCTTCCCAGACCAGAGCTCGAACCCGTGTCCCCTGCATTGGCAGGCAGATTCTCAACCACTGCGCCACCAGGGAAGCCCTATGATTTATTATATTGTACATAGTATAGTAATAAATGTAATAACAAATGCCATCTATTGTCGAAGTTTTAATATCCAAAAAAGTGCCTGTAGAAAGTGCTCAATCAATACTGTTGAATGGGGCTTCCCTGGTGGCGCAGTGGTTAAGAATCCGCCTGCCAATGCAAGGGACACAGGTTCGTGCCCTGGCCTGGGAAGATCCCACATGCCACGGAGCAATTAAGCCCGTGCACCACAGCTACTGAGCCTGTGCTCTAGAGCCCATGCTCTGCAACAAGAGAAGCCACCGCAATAAAAAGCCCGTGTACCTCAACGAAGAGTAGCCCCTGCTCACCGCAGCTAGAAAAAGCCTGCGCAGCAACAAAGACCCAACGCAGACAAAAAAAATTAAAATAAATAACTTTAAAAAAAAAAAATACTGTTCAATGAGTGAACGAAGGATAATGCATTTAATAGCAGCTACTTAGACTGATTTGTGTGGCAAAATATAGATTGCAATATAAATATGAATGTATTCAAATACTCATTTACCATGTGCTATGGTATGCATTCTAGGGTAAAATTGGGGTATGTTAATTTTAAAATATCATGGAATCCAGTGTATGATACACAAAATGGCCAGATTTATTAATTGAAGCATTTAAGAAAGAAGAGAAACTCAAGTGTGTTGGTGAAAGAACCACATAAGCCTCCTTTATCAGGTTACATATTTCACCATTATGTGATTTTAGCAGATATCTAAATCTATATTTTGTTCATCCAGTTCATGCTAGGCATTGTGAAATATACACACATACACATATATCACATACATACACATACACACATAGTAAATATAATAAATAAGAATTGAAGCAAACAGGGCAACTTTAGTAAACATTATAAGCTTATTAAGAATATAGAAAGCTTATTTAAGTAGGAATTAGTGAGACTGGATCAAGAAGTAATATTCAAAAAAGACTTAGAATTCCGTCTTGGCAAATATATCAGAAAGGTTGATGTTTTTTAAAAAGTTGCTATTGGAAAGTGAATGGAAAAATAAAAAGTTGTAAATCAACTTTCACAGATTATCAAGAGAAAACTAGAGAAAAATAATATGTAGGGTCTTCTTCCAAAAAGTCAGCTACTTCTAGGGTAAGAAACTGAAAAGTGCCGTACCATTGGTTACTGAAAAGGACCCAACAAAACTGTATGAATTTTCTTGGGCAAGGAAACACAGACATTATTTAAATAGCCAAACTTTAAGAAGTATATCTTTAAAATAAACTCTGACCTATTTTTCCTGAAGAATAATGTCAAAGTAAAAAGACTTTCAACTTATAAAAAAATAACAATGCGGGTATGTTCTTTTCTTTTTATGCTTTTAGCTCTTTTTCTTGCACACACTTTTTCCCCCCTGTCCCCCTTACTTGTTTACTGTCTGTTCCTTTTTTATACTGTATTAGTGTCGGTTTTAATAGTAGGTATCTGATGTAAAAATCTGTAAGAGATGTCACATTTCCAGTAAATCGTCACATAAGTTGTCATATGATGTGAACACTGTTTCTCTTATAACGGAAGGAGAACAAGGATGTCTGCTATCTAGGTGGAGGTCTCGTGAACCATGATGGTGATCACAAATTTGCTGATGCTGAACCAGTTGTCATTCTAGTAAGAGCTGGATAAAGTTGTCCTAGAAGATATCAGCTCCCTAATTCAAGACAGAGGAACTGACATCACTGTCAAAGTCATAAGAGACCATCTAGACCAGCGGTCCCTAACTTTTTTGACACCAGGGACCAGTTTCATGGAAAACAATTTTTCCATGGACTGAGGGGGCAGGGGATGGTTCTATATGATTAAAGCACATTACATTTATTGTGCACTTTATTTCTATTATTATTACATTGCAATATATAATGAAATAATTATACAACTCACCATAATGCAGAATCAGTGGGAACCCTGAGCTTGCTTTCCTGCAACTAGATGGTCCCATCTGGGAGTGATGGGACCATCTCAGCTCCACCTCAGATCACCAGGCATTGGATTCTTATAAGGAGCATGCAACCTGGATCCCTCACATGCACAATTCACAGTAGGGTCCACACTCCTATGAAAATCTAATGCCACTGCTGATCTGACAGGAGGTGGGGCTCAAGAGGTAATGCAAGTGATGAGGAGCGGCTGTAAATACAGATGAAGCTTTGCTCGCTCACCTGCTGCTCACCTCCTGCTGTGCGGCCCAGTTCCTAACAGGCCACAGACCGGTACCAGTCAGAGTGCCAGGGATTGGAGACCCCTGATCTAGACCACACGATCCCCTAAGATGACCATCAATGTGTAATTTATCCTTTAAGATGATACAAACCTCTAATGGAAATATTAACATTAATTAATTAATTAATAATTAACATCAACATATTTTGATGTTGATGAAGGCATGATTCAGAGAAAATTCTGAGTTTTCAAAAGTCACTGACACAAACAATATTGTTTGTATTCGTGACAGCAACATTGGTATGAATATATGAAATATCATAATCATTGGTATAAATAATTAATATATCCTTATAAAGCAAAATTAAATCATTATAGACAAATTCATCTTAATTTTCAACAATTCAGTTGCATTTATTCAGTGTTTACTAGGCACAAGGACCCATGAAGATAATATAGACAAAAGAGATGAAAACTATGGACCCTAGCTTAAAGGAGATTAAATTACTTTCTTGTAAATACACACTCACACTAAAATATTAATACTAATACTAATAATACAGTTCTGACTCTGAGATTTTGTTTCCTCATCTTTGATGAAAGACTAAGAAGACTAGAAAATTTCTAGGGTCCTATATGACTGAATGCTAAGGTAAATATTAAATAAACTTAGAAAATTTATAGATGCTGTTTATTTCATGTATTACCATCCACTTAAATAATGAAATTTTGGCACTTCCCTGGTGGCACAGTGGTTAGGAATCCACCTGCCAATGCAGGGGACACGGGTTCCATTCCTGGTCTGGGAAGATCTCACCTGCCGTGGAACAACTAAAATCCATGTGCCACAACTACTTGAGCCTGTGCTCTAGAGTCTGCAAGCCACAACTACTTAGCCCGCATGCCACAACTACTGAAGTCCGCATGCCTAGAGCCCATGCTCCACAACAGGAGAAGCCCACGCACTGCATTGAAGAGTAGCTCCCACTCGCCACAACTAGAAAAAGCCCGTGCGCAGCAACAAAGACCCAATGAAGCCAAAATAATAAATAAATAAATAAATACATACATACATAAATGTTCCTTTAATAAATAAATAATGAAATTTTGACTACAATTGGCAGATGATCTCATAATTTTGAAAAATGGTCATTCACACAATAGATTTTAAAGCTTTTGAAATGTTTTGCTATGTACCATAACAAATCACATCTTAATGCTAATGTATAAATTTTAGAACAATGAAATATATCATTAATTTACCTATTTCATCAATGAGACATATTTTAACTACTGCATAATTTATGGTATCAGGTATAACAAAATATTCCTAGGTCATGTTTTCGGCTATCTTATTTATTTACTTTTTTAAATATCTTTATTGGAGTATAATTACTTTACAATGTTATGTTAGTTCCTGCTGTATAACAAAGTGAATCAGCTATATGTATACATATATCCCCTTATCCCCCTCCTCTTGTGCCTCCCTCTCACCCTCCCTATCCCACGATGATCTCCCTGTGCTATGCAGCTGCTTCCCACTAGCTATCTATTTTATATTTGGTAGTGTATATATGTCAATGCAACTCTCTCACTTAGTCCCAGCTAACCCTTCCCTCTCCCCGTGTCCTCAAGTCCATTTTCTACTTCTGTGTCTTTATTCCTGTCCTGTCCCTAGGTTCATCAGAACCATTTTTTTAGATTCCATATATATATGTTAGCATACTGTATTTGTTTTTCTCTTTCTGACTTACTTAATTTGCAATTTTTTCATCTATCTTCCAAATAAATGTTTTTGTAAATTTTCCCTTTGATTTATATTGGTGTTCAAAAGGCTGCTTTAACTTAGTTTTTAATAGCTTTATTGAAAGAGAATTGAATAAGGATTATTCCTTTTGTCACTTTTTCCTACTGATTTTTTTTCCACTTATTCTTCCCTCCAATCATTATTTGCTTCCTTTTCTGATTATTCAGACACCATTTTTCAGTACTACTATCTTTGTTAAATTTAATTTTCACCTCTTATAAAACTATTTTTCACTTAATACAACCAGAGCCTCTTGACATTTATCCTTTTCACAAGAATTCTTTTATTATTTGCTACAGGTTGATTCTGCCATCTCCTTTTCCTCTCCCTCTCTACTGCTAATGGGAGAAAATACTATCTGTATTCATATGCTGTCTTCTCCCTCCTTATCACATTCTGAAGAGCATCTAACACTAACTGGTAGTAATAGAAAGAGTTTGAACAAAGAAAGGGGAAAATCCTATAGCTGATGGCCTTCCAGCAGGATTGTAAAATCATTGTTATAGGGAGAAGCCAGCTGTTGCCATGGCACTTTGCCTAGCATAGTTGAATAAGGTCTCTTCTTTCTTGATTGGAGAATATCGGCATCTTATTATCATAGGTATAAGAGGCCACATGTGTCCCATGCACTTATAATATCTGTAAGTTACTTAAATGAAATCATGATAACTCACCAAGAATCAGACATTTGATTTCAGCCCTGCCTCTTGTCAGTGAAAAGCTACATAAATCTGTGCAGACAAGTAATTTGACCCTGTTTTGGTTTAACCAGTGGTAATCAGGGTTAACGATACCTATTTAAACTGGTTATTGAGGCACTTTATTTATTGTTTAAACCTGAACCTTACATTAACATCAGAGTGCACTGAAAATTATGATGTTTGGGATATGTTAGATAAGCTTAAATTACTCATAATTTATTTTTGTGACAAAAATAAACAAGTAAATTTTCAAGATTATTAAGTGACATATTGTCTATTGCCAAAGAAATATTTAGAAGTTTAAGAAGGTGTTGATAATAATAAAGAGTTTTAAGTTTGAAAGATTATATCACCATCTGGGCAATAGATTCATGGGGAAAATGAGACATGCTTATTCTCCATTACTTTCTGAGAACTCAGAGGCACTTGAAATTTGATTGGGAAAAAAAAAGAGCAAACACATTCTACTGAAGATACTGGGTTATGTGTACATTCTCTGGAGATCTAGAATCACTGCTTTTTACAAGGCTTAACTCTGAACTTATTTATGTTAAGTAAAAGAGAAACGACAGTTAATTGTGTTAGTTGTCAGTATGGTATAAGCTTAAGAAAATGTAATTTTTCTTTTTCTCTTCAGTAAAATGATATCTGTTAAACTCTAAAAGAAATTGTAATAGAAAGACATTTACTAGAAAAATAGTGATTAGCATTAGTATTCAGCAACGACATAGTTAATTTTATTTGTCCACTTAAGGCATATTTCAGATGGCTGGGCACACTCATCTCATGGCTTCACATTGAAGCCATAAATTTGTGCAACGTGTTGTGTTAATTTAATTGACTAATATTGTAAATTTCTGAAAGAAATTCTTTTTTTTATATCAATTAGTTTTAAAGATTTATTCTGCTTCATCAAAGGATTTCTTTGTCCATTTACGGAACAGTTCATTCTCTTCGTCATTAGATAACTCATTTTGAAAATTCCCTACGTTTTTTCCAAATGGTTGCAGTTTTGCAAGTTCAAGATGAATTATTTTTTACATATCTAAGAGTAGTGAAATAAGGAGGATTCTCCAAAAATGACTTTGGGAGATCACTTAATTGTTTAGCTGGGACTGAAGGAACTCGCTTTCCTCAGCAAAAAGAGTAACACCTAAACCAGGCAAAAGTTCATGCTTAAGAGGCATTTAAGAGAGCAGATAAGCTTTATTTTAGACAATTCTTAATGTAAAAAGACTGTGCATAGTTATAAAGTATAATAAGTGAGTTTTGTTATAAGGTAAAGTAGAGAACCGGAAACATAATTAGAGTTGGCTAACCAGGGCAGGTTTATCTTGGAAATGGTGGGTCCCACACTCTTTCAGACAGCTGGTTGTCCAACATTTCTTTTCACAACAACCTTGTATATTTCCAGTTGCAGAACAGGCAACTAGTAACCTGTTCATTCTCTATTAAGAGGACACTTTCCCACAGATCTCCTATAAAAAGTGAGACCCCCAAGAAGGAGAACTTCCATATTGGAGCTCAGACCCACATTAAGGTTCCAACAGAGCCCCAGGCTAACACCTCTCATGAGTTGACATGGCATTTAAGTGGACCACATCTTTTCTTTTCTTGTTACCTTTTGCTCTAAGTAACTTTGTGTTTTTCTCCAATAATGTCTTTTCTATAACCCATTCTGTAAGAAATTGTGGAATTTGTCTGAAGCCATTTTTCATGGCCAGGGGTAGACCCAGAAAGGACTCCCATGAATGACATGTAATAATTATGAAAAGATCCACCATAGTTGACAGCAAGAAAATTAGTCAAAGTCAAATCTATTCTTATGATTATTCCCTGACTTCATTCACCCAATCCCTTCCCTACTGAGGAAAAGATAGTTTCTACCATCCCTCCTATGAGTTGTCAATGAATTTATCTAAGCAGTAGTAAATTTTATAGTTTTCCTTTGGATTTGTTTCTTCAACATAAAAATCCATTTCATCAAGGCTAAGTGATCCTAAATATTAAGGGACAGTGTTGAAATATTTATATTCTGGAGAAAAATGCTCCTGGGGGAAATAAACTTCTGCAGTGCTAAAAATGTAATGAGTAGGTAAAACATCAAAGTTAAAAATGATAGCAGTTTTTTTATAACTGAGCAATTACTGAATGAAAAACAGATTTCACCTGATAAGCACAAGACAACATAACATCAGATTTCAAAGTTTTCTGTTGCCTAGTGTCAAGCTTTTTGTCTTTCCTCTTGTTTTGTTAACCAACAATGGAATCCTAAGGAAATTGCAAGTAGCATCCACTGGCTTTTGTTTTTAACACATATCATGAATATAATTTATTAATTTTATGTAATACTTATTTAATGAATGTCTTTTCTCCTTGTCTATATTCACTGCTAAATTATCAGCATCCAGTGTAGCACCTGACACATGGTGAACTCTCAATAAAAAATTATTGAATGAATTTGCTACTTTGAAAATTCAGTCCATATCAATAAAATGGAAAAAATGAACTTGATAATCAAGTTATTTGACTTACAATAATTTTTATTTTAAATTTCTCATTTCAATGAAATCAACTCTCACTTGGAAAAAGTGAATGATATGTTTTAAAGGCAAGGTTAAAAGTAAGTTTCTCTATTCTTAGAATATGAAAATGCTTCGTTTTCTCCTGTCTTGTTATATTTCTGAGATTGACCTGGAAATTGTTGAAGCCTCATGAAAGTTAACGTTGTCTTTAGGTAGAATGGGGGAGTGTAGAAATGAATTTAAGCTGTCTGCTGTAAACATTTCTTGGTAACTTTAAAAAAAGCTCCAATTTTAGTAGTTTGTAGCCTGCAAAGTAACATTCCAATGCTCAAATCAAAATGTTGGAATCTAATATCCTAGCTTCAGTACAATCTGTAACACTGCCATTTATCTGTACTAATTATTGAGTTTGATGTTAAAACAGTAGAGGTAAAAACCAAGACTCCTCTCCTCAAGGAGTTCTTTTACTTTAGTCCTGCAGATACACTTCAGAAACAAACCTGGAGTAGGCAACACGTTCAAACAGAGGGCTGTCATTGTACAATCTCATGAAAGGGGAACCTCACCTAAGTTGAAGATATAATGGAAAGCCTCTCGAAACAGGTAATATTGGAGCTGAATACTTAAGGATTTGTAAGAAATATCCATGTGTAGGAGTAGGAATGTACATGCTAGAAAATGAATGTAAAATACTGAGATATTTGATTAAATATGTTGTACTTGCCTTTGGGTAACTGTAAGTCATTCAGTGTAGCCGTAGTCAAGGTGCCTGTGAGGAAAATAATGAAAGACAGGGCTAGAAAGGTAGGCAAAAGTAAGCAGTGAAAGTCTTGTATTAATTCAAGAACTGTAGAAATATCACTAAGGTAGTGATGGTTCAAAATTTCTATACATGTATATCTTTGGAGTGGCAAACTTGCTGGCTGTCAAATATACAGAAAGGTACTGCTAACGTGTTATTTGGAAGATGTTTGCATAGCAAACACTATTTTTATTTAGAATATCTGTTTTATTTTTCTCTAGGTTTGGGAGAATGCTTACTTTACCTGCTATGGAAACAACCCCTCCTTGTTTCTTTACATGGTATAGATTTTTCCATTACTCTACTTATATATCTTTCTTATTGTTGGTTTCTAATAGACAGAATATGCATTATCATGTTTTTTAACCCAATCTGACAATCTTTCTCTTTTAATTGGAGTATTGAAACCATTTATAATTAACGATATGATTTGGTTTAAATATATCATCATATTAATTGTTTTATTTTAGTCTTAAATATTCTTTGTTTCTTATTTCTTTCCCCATCATATTTTATTTATTATACAAGAATTTTTTAGTATTCCATTTTATCTCTTCTATTGACTCATTAATTCACTTCTTTTTTTGTCATTTTAGTAATTTGTCTAGAATTTACAAAACATATAATTTTGTCATCACATTCTAACTTCAAATAATATTATTCTACTTCATCTGTAATGTGTATCCCATAGAACTGTACATGTCCATTTCCCCTTTTCCTGTTCTTTATGCTATGATTGTCATATATTTTTCAATATGTATTATAAACCCATTAATGCATTATCATGTTTTTCTTTAAGTTGCCAAATATTTTAGAATTTTAGAAATGAGAAAAAATTATTTTATGTTTACCTCTGACCCTACATTTCTGGACTATTCTCTCTTTGTCCAGGTCTTAGTTTCCATTTCCAATTGTTTTCTTTCTGCCTGGAGAAATCTCTTTAACAAATTTTTGTAGTGTAAATATTCTGTCAACAGATTCTCTCAGGAATAGTATACCATAAAAAAGTGTTTATTTTGCCCTTATTTTTAAGGATATTTAGTAAGATATAGCATCCTAGTTTAATAGATTTTTCTTTTAATACTTGTCAGACTGCTGTTTCATTTTCATTTACCTTGCATTTTCATGTGCCTTGCACTGCACATCATTCTTAGAGTTGTTCCTTTTTACATGAGTGTGGATTTTACTCCTCTTTCCCCTTCTGATTGTTTTTAATAGTGTTTCTCTTTGTCATTATTTTTCAGTAGTTTTACTGTAATGCATCTTGATATTTTCTTTGTGTTGATCTTGATTATTTTGAACATGCCTGTTTCAGATTTTCATGAAATCTGAAATATTTTTGTCCATTATTACTTCAAATAATTCTCTGCTCTTTCCTCCACATCCTCTCCTTCTGGTATTCTCACTAAACCAATGGTCAATTACTTGATATTGTCCCACAGACCACTGAGATTCTGGGCTTTTTGTCTTTTAGCATTTTTGTTATCTATATTTCAATTTGGGATAGTTTCTGTTGCTCTTTATTCAAATTCACTAGTTTGATAATTTTTTGTAGTGTCTAATCTTTTTTATGCAATAGAGTGAAGTTTTATTTCATATTTTGTATTTTTCAGCTCTAGAATTTCTTTGAAGATAATTAGTGATATCATATATTAGTGATAGGATCACCTATGATTTGATTCATTATCACATATGACTCATATATAATTAATATATATGGACTAGTCATCTGTATGTATATACACATTTGTGTATGTAATGTAACTTTTTTGAGTCAGTGTCTTCTTATTGTATAACTGCTGTCACTTATGGGTTTTGATTCTATTGAATGACTTTTCCTTCTGGTTATGGGGTATAAGCTCTTGCCTAGTCACATGTCTAGAAATTTGTATTGTATACTGGACATTATAAATAGTGCTGGGTATCTAGATTATGTTACCCTCTTTTTAAAAGAGTGTTGAATTTTGTTTTGGCAAGCATTTGATATATTTAATCAACTTGATCAATTTGAGGCTTATTTTTCACCTTTGTGAGGATGAATATAAAGTATCTTTTGCTCTAGGACAAGTTGAGCCATATTTATGGCTTTGCTGAAATTTCTATTGAATGTTATTTATATTCAACAGGGTCTTTACACACTGATTATTCATGTCGTGAGTTCTTCCAATCCCGTGAGATCTAAGAATTCTTCAGGTTACAGTTTCTGGGTAGTTAATCCTTTCCTGGTAGTCGTTCTTTGCCTGAACTCATTGCATATCATTCTGTGTATATGTAGCTTAGAGTTAAAACCAGGATTCAAGGGAATCTCATACAGATTTAATTACACTGTCCCTCAAATTTCAGCTATCTCAACTTTCCTAAACTCTTTTTCTGTCTCCTCAGCTTAGCAAGACTATAAAGCTCTGATTAGGTTCACTCTTTGTGTGATGGGGATGCAGTAAATGCTTCCATGTTAACAACAACAACAAAAACAAAAACAGTGACAAACACCTCACTTCATTTTCCTTTTTTTTCTTATGGGACACAGGGTTATGCTGCTTCTTTTTTCAATATATGAAAATGACTATTTCACATATTTTCTCCAGTTTTCTTATTGTTCTATCAGAAAAGTTAGTTTAGTACCAGCTACTCATCATGGTCAAAAGCAGATATCCTAGCCAACATATTTTAATTATCTCTCTTCTCCACTGTTTGAGGGCCCAAGCTTGGCCTTTAATTCTTTATTTTCAGTACCTAGCTGAGTACTTGTTGCACTGCCTGAGGCTCTGCAAATGAAAATATTATGAGTTAAAGGTATAGATTCATACATTACCTGTATGTTGGTGTGTTTGAAGATATACTCAATTTTATTACTAAGAAAGTATTATTTTCAAAACATGTGCCATACTACTTGGTAATGTATTCTCTTTACTTAATAGTTGCTGATACTTTTTTGTCCTTTTGTATTGTGTATTCTTTGTTCCCTGACTACTTGCCTCTGAATCCTGCCTCATCTGTGGTAATAAGAGGGCTGATGCATCTAGTTTCCTTTGAGGCAGTACTAATATATTCCAGATTGAGACTTAACTGAAATTGGATTCCCCTGTTGGGCAGAAAATAAATGCCATGACACATCCCATGTGATTTTTAACAAATATTATCCATAATACAAATAATATTATTTAAAATGTTAACACTGGCTCTTGTGTGGGCTACATCTTCTTTGTAGTTTTGTGTTTTGCTTTCATTCCAAGTCCTCTGTTCTTTCATAAAGAGGCTTCATAGTTATGAATCTGTAATAAGTTAAATTCCTTCTTTCCTTCTCTACTTTGTGAATTCTGTAGTTGATAACTTCTGGGCATTCACCAGTAACTCTGCTTTCCCATATTTATCATTTAGATATATCTCTTTCTAAAATCATTTTCATCTTTTCCAGTTACTTGGAAGAAAACTTAAACTTTAAATCACATTTTCTCAGAGCCATTTACTATACTTTATTTTTTCTTACCCTGGCAGTATTAGATTTTCCTCCTGCACTTGTATGTATTCAACAGATTATTAATTGCAGTAATAGGCAAGGAATGAAATATACTGTTTACAATATATGGAATCATATAGACCTATTCTCACTTAAGTGCTGTGCAATTTTAGGTAAATTACACAATATTTCTATCCCTCAGAATTCTTACCTGTGAAAGAGTTCATAAGGCTGCTATGAGAACTGAAAAGAGCAAGCATGCTTTTGATTGTTTGGGTACTTAAAGTAGTGCCCAGCTATAAATGCTTTCAGTAAATGTCATATAATATATAATGACCCTCTCGTTATTCTTTCTCAATAATCAAAATTTTAGAGGTAACTGGGGCTTCAAGAGGAACAAAATTATCTTTGCATGATCAAAACCTTGTTGGCCATATTTGTAGACATTTAACATTAGGTAGCTTACCTAATGTTAAGCCTACCCTTTGAAATTATAACACAGTCATTTACAATCCATAGGTCAAGGTTTGCCAACTTTTAGGAACAAATTATTAGATGAATATTCATTTGTTCTGTGTCCATACAATTATGTGTTTGTTTATTGTCCACCTCCTGGATTAAAATATAATCTCTATAAAAGACATCTGCTTTGTTTACCTTTGTATCTTCTATGCTTTGCACAGACTGGCACATGCTGAGCATCGAACAAATACTAGCAAAAAAAATGTAGTATATATCCAAGTGTTTTACTGCTAATACCTTTAAACATTCAACTGTAGAATTGATAATACTAGTGATTTATGAGATTTTTTTCACACAATATGGTATCATATGCTTTGTACTGATTAATCGAAAGAGGTTATATAAACACTATACTATCTATAAACTTGATCTAAATTATTTATAATAAAAAGTTTAATAAAACTATAACAATAATATCATTTTATCATTATTATTATTACTATTCTAATTTGAAGATTGTGTCCCTGATTCATTAATTAAGAAAAAAAAAAAAAGAAAACTTGAGCAGAGAGAAAAAATCATGTTTCAAGTTTTCGAGTCTAGTTTTTGAGTCATAGTGGAAATGAAGATCAGTTATAAATCCAAGCTCTTTTTCTATGAAGGTGTGTATTGATTAGTCAGTTCAATTCAGACCATCAGAGAATGATGTGTGTAATGAGAACCTCAGCTACTGATACTTTAGGATAAAATCACTAAATGATAATATAAAGGTTAAGCTGGTCTGAGACTATTACACAGCCTCAGGTTGATATACCCTTTGAGAATTTCTGAAGAGGAAGTTTTAAGAATGCCTCAAAATAGAATAGTTCTTTGAATGTGTCATGGTCTTTTACTCCATGGAACAAAATTAAGGAATAGGAGCAAAGTAGGAGGAAAAAACAATCTAATTTTGCAAAATAATTGGGCCTTTTTGTTTTGTTGCTACAGCCTTAGAGACCATCATCTGATTTTCTTCATGGGAGGAAGACTTGAGTTAATGGCTTGAAAATTGTTAGGCTCCTCAGGTGGGTTTCAAGCCAGCCAATCTCCTTCATAACCAGTAAGAATGCATGCCAATTTCTGCCAAATGTTGGCAGTCATTTGTATGACCTGCCTGGCTTAATATAGCAGCAAGTTGGGAAAATATCCAACAAAGCACAACTTTGAGAGAGAAGTGAATACCTACAACACAATCAAATTTAAAAGGAGAAGAAATTGGCCATGGTTTTGAGTGATCTGAATGACCAAAACATTGCTAAACATTGTGAAGCACTGATGCATATTATATCAATTGCCAATAACTTTAAAATACCTTCAATAAAATATATGCTTTAAATTTCCTTCTAAGAAAAAATAAAATTAATTTGATGCTGAACTTGGAAAGTCTCACTAAAATGAAAATATGATGTTAGTAGAGGAATAACATAATTACACATGCATTCAAATATTTGGTCCATCTCCATTTTTCTTAATGTGTTATTAACTACTTCTATACCAGCTGATGTTAATTATGACCCCCGAAAATGCAGCTTTCATTCACTTTACAAATGCAATTTTTGTTCTATTATTCTCTCTCTGGCACAAAATTCTTAAGCAGATAATACAATGAACAATCATTTGGTTCAGTCTCATCAATCTCTAACAGAGTTTGTAATTCCCTTTTGACCTCCTATTTATTTACAAATTACACTATTATTTTTCTAGTCTGAAAGAACTCCCATCTTTTCTGATGGCCTTTATTTGATTTAATTTAGATGACTTTGATTGTATCCATGTCTTTTTTTTTTCCAATTTCAGTTAAGATTGCTTCTTTCCTTTCCTTTTTTTTTTTTTTTTTTAACATCTTTATTGGAGTATAATTGCTTTACAATGGTGTGTTAGTTTCTGCTTTATAACAAAGTGAATCAGCTATACATATACATATATCCCCATATCTCCTCCCTCTTGCGTCTCCCTCCTACCCTCCCTATCCCACCCTTCTACTTTTCTAATGTGGAATAGTGTATCTTGTCTGTAGTTAGTATCTAACTATAAAATGTAGATGACTTTTTAATCTTTTATTGAATAAATATTTGTTTAACTTCACCATAGTTTTAAGTAAGCTCCTTTTCCTCCTTTTTCTCAGAATTTCTGAAATCTGAACTTTGTTGAATAGAAAATTCGTGCAATCATTGGAATATATTATTACTTTTAAGGTTGAGTATTTTTTCCTCAGAGTCAGTTTTCTTTTTCATAATAAAAGAATGTCATTCACATTGGCAAGTATTTTTCTTTTTTCTTTATCAAAATTCTATTTATTATTCAGAGGTGTTCAATCAAAATATCTTGATTAGTAGCCTCTCTGTTACTTTGGTTCAGAAAAAATATGCAGAGTTAGGAAGTCAATTTCTGAGGTTTTTCAAGTAGATGTATGGATTGCATATATGGTACAATTATTGTAATTGTAACAATTATAATTGTTACATCAGTAGTCTCAAATTTCATTTTAAAATACAGGAATTAATCAATAGTTTTAAATTCCCTTTCATTAACTTTCAAAGACAGTTTCCAGAATTCAAAATGCCAACTCTCCTCATTATTTTAAAATAATTTATATTTATTGCATCTTCTCTTTAATCTTGAAACTGGCAATGAATTTAGTTAGTGTACCTAATATTACAAAATAAAACAAGCACCATAAAAGAAACATCTTAAATTGTCCCCTTAGTGTTTTTTTAAAATTTCATCTCTTTCCAATTTTTTAAACTGCACTCTGGCTATTTCATTCAAAACAGTTTATTAAGCAGGAAAATGTGATGACATAAATATATGAGTTTATTGTACATGTAACTAAGTAAAAACTATCAAACCAGTATTTCCAAAATATGTTTAATAAAATATTGGGTTTTTTAATGGATATAATTAGCAATCACATTAATATAATTTTCATTACTGTAGGAATTCAGTTAAGTCTAATATACATGGTTGAGATAATACATAGTCTCAACTTAAATCTAATATTCATAGATATATTCTATGCCATATTTCCTCAACATTTTCATCACAGATTATCTTTTCTAGGGGCATCTTTCTAATAAAGTACCCCATGGAATGCTCTTCAGGAAAATAAACAGGTTTCCTTTTGTATTACATGCTATGGAAAAAGTAAAACCCATTGTGGTAATTAGCTAATATTCACTGATCCCTACCCCTTTGGTTAATATGCTTTAGTTTCTATTTCTAAATTTTCCATTTTCTGATATGTTCAATTTGTAAACCATCTCAAATAATTTTGGGTGCAAATATCCTTTTAATTCCCTTTTCTGACACAGACAAAATTTATTCATCTTTATGTTGGACAACAATATACCTGGTATGCAGATCTATTTTACTTATCACACTAAATAGAATTTATTAGTCTTATCTGCTCCCTATGCCTTAATTGTGAGCATTTTAATATCAGGGTATGGATCTTGTTGAAATTTTGTATGTCAAAAAAACCCAGTGTTTATCACACTCAATAAACTTTGAAAGAAGAAAGAAAGGTATTAAAAGTAAAGTTTTTAATATGTTTGTATATTGGCCAGTTGATATGTCTAATTGTATCTCTTGCCTTTTAAAGAATTGCTAGCATCAATTACCAAAAATATGTGGGAATGCATTCCAGTGTCAAGGTCTGTATTTGGAGGTGTAATCTTTTTTCCAGGCAAACTTTGACTCTACACATCAAACTTTGTGTCACCAGATGTTTCTAATTGACTATTGGTTACTTTCTTCAGTACAGTTTTCCTCTTTCAACTTTACATTTACATTGAAAGAGAATGAAAACATGGTGATTACAGTACAGCAAATTAAGTTCTGCAATGGCCTAATTAGAATGGCAAATTATTCCATTCTTTTCTTAGAATATTCTCATAAAATCTAGTAAAAAGTGTACAAACAGATGAGGCATTCAAAAGTCTTACTTAATTTTGTACCTCGTTTTAGAAGGATAGACAGTAGTTGGAAAACAAAGAGAAAAATGTAAAATTAACAACATAAAGTGAAAAGAATATCAACTTAAGTGTTTAAAAATTCAGCAATTTTTTTCAAGCTATCTGAGCAAAAAATCCATTCTACACTATGCCTAAACTTTGGGTACTCATTAAAATTTCACCCACTGCTCATTCTTCTCAAGAGAATCTCTTTCATCTATGTCGGGATTCTCAATTTACTTTGTGTTTAAATACCTAAAATAAAAATACATAGGATTATGAAGGAATTAAATAATATGGAAGTACGTTTAGGAAGATGTTTTTAAAATAAATTTGTAACACAGAATACACATGTGCTCTGTTAAATAATAAAATTTAGTGTATGAACTAATAAATGCTGTATAGTTTTCCAGTTTTATTGGTAAATATTTGACATATAACATTATATTAAAGATGCACGGCTATCAATTTGCTATATGTATATATTGTGAAATAACTACCATAATAAATTTAGTTAACATCCATCACCTCATATAGTTACAGATTTTTATCTTATGATGGGAACTTTTAAGATCTACTTTCTTAGCAACTTTCAAATATACAATCCAGTATCGTTAACCATAATCACCACGCTGTACATTCTATAATTGTAAAGTACTAAACATGTCAGGAAGTCTACAATTGAAATTTGTATACATACACATGGTATGATTCCTTTTGGTGACAATATTGTAGATATCACTAATACTACAATGTAGTGAAATTATTATATCATTTTCCCCATTCAGCTTTATAAGATTCCTTTTATTCTATCCATGGAGTCCTTCTTCATGAAAGCATGTAATAAAACAGAAGTCTAATTAGCTATAGTCATACCAAAGTCTGTGGATCATCTGTGATTTACTCAGAGTTAACAAATATCTCTGTTCCTCAGACACCCTCATTCTTTCATTTGTTTATTGAGCATTTGTTCTAGTTTTAAATCATGCCATTTCTCTGCCTTTCAAATTGGCAATATGAAGAAAAATTTACAGTAGCTGGCATAAGATATTGCAGAAATAAGTAATAACTGTTCTTAAATACCCCTAATAAGGATGTAAATTAATACACCATTTCTGGAAAGCACATTGGCACAAGTATTCATAGTTTAGACTTTTGACTTCTTGGTAGAGATAGAGGACAAGAACATTAATTTTGTTTAGTGAAAACAAAAAGAAATGATTTTTTTTAAGTAAAAATGCCTCAAGGACAAAGAGAGAGCTAAAGTACAATAAAGAGCAACATTTTGGAAAGTCAGATGAAAGATTTAGGAGATTGGAGAAAACTCAATTAAAGCTGATTGTGGAGAAGGCTGAGATCTAACACGATTTTTGTTACCAAATTCCCCAATACCTCAAAAATGGGTGGATCCAGATGCGTAGAAAGGAGAGGTTTTAAAATAAGGAGTACTTCTTGAAAAGTTCTTTATGAAGCTGTTAGATCCATTCCCTCTCCATAACCCCAGCTCAACTTTAAATAGCCCATCAACTGTGTCTCATCAAACTGCCCATTCTCCAGAAAAAATCAGAACATAGTCTCTCAAAAAACACTAAATAGAAGTTTCTGGACTGCATATGTCAGGTAGAATTAAGAAGGAAGAAAAGATACACTTAATGAATGAGGAAACCACCAACATGTTTCCCCCAACTGCCTCACCTCTTACAACACTGGGGTAAACATGTCATACTTTCACTTCTTGTAGAAAGGATACAATGGCATCAAATCACCCTCAGGGAAGCCTTCAAGAAGCAACTCCCAGCCACAAGCTGCAGAATCCTCTTCATAAAAGGCAGAAGCCAAAATAAATAACAACAGAGACAATGAAAGGAAACAGACATACTCATGGTAAAGAAAACTGTATCCCAGAGAGAGATAATAGCAGGTATACCATCTTCAAACAAGAATGAAATATTTTTTTTAAAAAGGAGAACAGAAATAGATCTGTTGAAAATTAAAAACTTAATAGCTGAAATGAAAATTCAATAAAAAGTTTGGAAAATAATGTTGAGGAAAACTTCCAGAAAACTGAGAGAGAAAGAGAGAGTGAAAGAGGGAAAGAAAGAGAGAAAGGAAGAAAGGAAGGAAGGAAGCAAGCAAGGAAGGAAGGAAGGGAGGAAGGGAAGAGCAAAGGAAGAAAAAATTTAGATTAGTATCCAGTAAAGAGTTCCAGAAAGAGAGAGAACTGAGTAAAAGGAAAGAAAGGATTTAATTAAAGCAAGAACATTTTCCAGAGCTTATGCATGTGTGTTTACAAAGAGCACATATTACTCCACATACTAGAGAAAAATATACCACCACCAAGGCACATTATTTTGAAATTTCAGAAAACTGAGGATGCATAAAAATTCAACATGTTTCCAGAGGTAAAAATAGGTTACATACAAATGTAGCTATATACACTTGTAAGTCCTTAATCATGAAATTACTAATATGCTATACACGTATTAGGAGGGTGAGTCAGCTACCATGGATGCATGTGTGTGGTAGAAATGAAGGGAGAGATACAAGCTAAATCGTCATCCTCCAGAGTGCAAAGTCACTAGTTAATGCCTCAAACTGAAAATTTAGGAAGTAGAACAGCAATCATATTAAGCTGAGTTGTGGTGGTTAAACAACAACAGCAAGGAATTAGCTAAAAGAGTTTACAGTGTTAGTCTTAAGAGAGAAAGACGAGAAAAAGAAAACTACCATTCCTAAAACTATGCGACTCTCTGTAAGAATGCACAATTTTGATTTTAGAAAAAGAATAAACAAAATATATTCAGATTACTGATCCCAAATTAAAGCCACAATTATATCTCTAAATATTTAATTATTTTTTATCATATCAGTGTTTATAATATCACAGCTAGTAAATAACCAAAATGTACAAAAACAAGAGAAAATTTTAATGAAATATACTGCATCTATATAGTGGGACATTATGTACTCATTCGATATTTGAAGAGTTTGAGTATTATGAAAATTCTTATAAATTAAATTGAAAAACAATAGAATATTTTATTTTCCTTCAAAATTTTCTGCATTTTCAAACTATTTTATAATGGCCATGTTTATTTTATTTATAAAGTTTTTAAAAGTTAAAAATCTATGAAACTGTAACTACAGATTTTCCTATTGAGGTTGTAGGTTCCCTAACTTTTCAAATTCAGTCAAAACCAGCAAAGGAAATTAGAATTTATAAACCTAACATACATGGTAATCGGTTTATTATTTTTCCTATTTAGCTTAAGTAAAAAAGGTTTTCAAGTTAATAGCTTATAGCTTTCCTCAGGAATAGAATTTGGATGAGAAATTGTACTTTGCCAACAGGAACCTCTCTTACAGACAGTAATATTGTTATTGTCACAGATTGCTATATAGCGAGAAGGAGTTATCTTTTATTATTTTTTACTACTTCAAATGGCAATTTATAGTTCTTTCTTTCACATTTTTTCAATGCCAAAGAGGTGAAGGTATAATTTTCTGCAAATGTATTTCCCTGTTATAAATCTGATTTGAACACAAGAATGCATATATTCATGTACTTGCTAAGCCAAAGGTATAATAGAAATGCACAAAACACAAATAATTTATGTCTACATGGTGCCACGGTTTCAAGAAGAAAATTGAAAAGCAACCAATCAGCAGAATCTGGTGTGCTTGAGTTTTGTCCCTGAGTTACTTACCTGATATTTTAACTGAATTGACTAAATGAGGTCATAGAGATATTGCTTTGACATTGGAAGCTTGAATTGGCTATGACATTATTTAGTAAAGATATGTTTCCAGTCACTAAAAATTTTGAAGCTTTTGCAGTTTTCTACATAAGAAGAATAAATATATTGTCAGTAAGTCCTTCCCGAGGACAGACAAGATGCCCAGCTCTGTGTTAAGCACAGCATAGACTCAGCAAAAGGACTTTGTAGTCTTTCAGGGGCAAACCTAACATTTGTGAATATGTAACACAAGGAAATCTATAATATGTAAGTGTAGAGATTTGTGGGAGAGGCCACATAAACTGAGGGAGGGAGTGAGCAAGCAGTCAAGGGAAGGCTTATATATTCCAGAATTTAGAATTTCAACACAGATAAGTTCCTTCTGAATTTCCATCAAAATTCTAAGGGGGTAATTATGTTTCTACTGCATAATGTGCTCTTTCATAGCTATGTATATATGAGAATAATGCAGATTTTATGCATAGATTTGCCATTTTTTAAATGAGCAAAGATGAAATATGTAGCTTAAACACATAAACCTACACTGTAAAAGTGCTGACTAAAATAAAATCGTAAAATACCAAAATATGCAAGTGACACAAATCTTCCACTTATTCAATTTCTCACAAGAAACTCACAATAAAAAGTCTGTTTTCTTATGGTATAGCACAATGATTGCTCAAATGTTTACTTCTATTTGCCAGGTAACCTCACTGCTAATGTATTTCAGAAGATTTTATCCATTGTGTCTATTCTCAAATGAGTAATTGAAAGCAAAGTTATTAAAAACGGTAATTAATTGCCTTATTTGTTTCATTTAACTGAATCTGTCTCTGGTCATACTGAGTATTTTTGGTAGAGTATTTGATTATAATTTCTCTGCCTTTCTGTTTCTCCCATCCAGCTTGATTCAGCAAATGTAGTAAAAAGACCTAAGCTTTCTTTGTGAGAGTGCCAACAAAACTGGCACTGAGTTGAAAGGGAAAAGATTATTTTGATCTTGTGATTGACTTATTCAATGGAAATAAATGACTTTCTTTGTCATCCAAGAATCCTCTTAATATCCACTGTGATTTTTTTTTTTTTTTCTGCAATATTGCCACCACTTGGAGATAAAAAGGACAGTTCAGAAACATAGAGAAAATATTCTGCTGTTTTGCCTTTCCTCAAAGGTCACTGATGGGAACGTTAGAGTTGGTGAACAGGTCATTTTGCGTCTCTTAATATGTCTTTATGGTCGTAATCAGTTTTTCTGATGCTGTAATTCTCTCTCACACTATAAATTTTGTCCAAAATGGAATACTGGAACTACAAAATTTATTTCTACGACTAGCAAACACTAAAAGAGATATTTTATTTCCAAAGCTATGTGTGGAAATCAGAGCCATAAGTAGAATTTATGAAAGTGGGTATTATTTTCCCTTTTAAATAACTTAAAATATTTAATGTTTGGTCACAGTATCAGAAATTCTTCCACTGGAGTTTTTCCTTGGCTATGTCAACAATTCTTTCAATAAATATTTATTGAGAATCTATTGTATGTGAGGCTGTGAAGTAGTTTTGAGGGATAGTTATTTTTAGGCAGTTATGCAAATTTCCTGTTGTCCGGTTAATAACTTATGTCTTTAGGGTGCAGCACCTTAGAGAATATTAGCATGTCATTAGCTGAGCACAAGGACTATAAACATGATTCAATTCTCAGGTACCAGTTAGGGGACTGGGTTAGAAATGGACAATAAAAGGGTGATGAGTACATACTTGTTACAAAGTTTAATCCCCTTTAACACTGCAAAAACAGTACACGAATGCTATTTGAATGAGCAAAATGTCATGACACATAGACTTAGAAAGGGAGAAAGGGTGATCTGAGATTTAAATTTTAGAGTTTAAGACTTAAAAAAGTGGCACAGTTCAGCTGACAATAACATCCATGAAGATATCTCTAAAATGGATTAATAGATGAATAGAATTCACAGAACTGAGAAAGCAGTCTCAGAGTGGTCCATCAGCACGAACACTTCATTTGTCCAAATATGAGGATAGCAGTAAAGAAGAACTAAATATTGTGAACTCAATGGCAATGTTCTGTAGTTCTTTTTTTTTTTAACATCCTTATTAGAGTATAATTGTTTTACAATGGTGTGTTAGTTTCTACTTTATAAAAAGTGAATCAGTTATACATATACATATGTTCCCATATCTCTTCCCTCTTGCATCTCCCTCCCTCCCACCCTCCCTATCCCACCCCTCAAGATGGTCACAAAGCACAGAGCTGATCTTCCTGTGATATGCGGTTGCTTCCCACTAGCTATCTATTTTACGTTTGGTAGTGTATATATGTCCATGCCACTCTCTCACATTGTCACATCATACCCTTCCCCCTCCCCATATCCTCAAGTCCATTCTCTAGTAGGTCTGTGTCTTTATTCCCGTCTTGCCACTAGGTTCTTCATGACCTTTTTTTTTTTTCCCATAGATTCCATATATATGTGTTAGCATACTGTATTTGTTTTTCTCTTTCTGACTTACTTCACTCTGTATGACAGACTCAAACTCCATCCACCTCATTACAAATAACTCCACTTCGTTTCTTTTTATGGCTGAGTAATATTCCATTGTATATATGTGCCACATCTTCTTTATCCATTCATCTGTCAATGGACATTTAGGTTGCTTCCATGTCCTGGCTATTGTAAATAGAGCTGCAATGAACATTTTGGTACATGACTCTTTTTGAATTATGGTTTTCTCAGGGTATATGCCCAGTAGTGGGATTGCTGGGTCGTATGGTAGTTCTATTTGTAGTTTTTTAAGGAACCTCCATACTGTTCTCCATAGTGGCTGTATCAATTTACATTCCCACCAACAGTGCAAGAGTGTTCCCTTTCCTCCACACACTCTCCAGCATTAATTGTTTCTAGATTTTTTGATGATGGCCATTCTGACCGGCGTGAGATGATATCTCATTGTAGTTTTGATTTGCATTTCTCTAATGATTAATGATGTTGAGCATTCTTTCATGTGTCTGTTGGCAATCTGTATATCTTCTTTGGAGAAATGTCTATTTAGGTCTACTGCCCATTTTTGGATTGGGTTGTTTGTTTTTTTGTTATTGAGCTGCATGAGCTGCTTGTAAATCTTGGAGATTAATCCTTTGTCAGTTGCTTCATTTGCAAATATTTTCTCCCATTCTGAGGGCTGTCTTTTGGTCTTGTTTATGGTTTCCTTTGTTGTGCAAAAGCTTTTAAGTTTCATTAGGTCCCATTTGTTTATTTTTGTTTTTATTTCCATTTCTCTAGGAGCTGGGTCAAAAAGGATCTTGCTGTGATTTATGTCATAGAGTGTTCTGCCTATGTTTTCCTCTAAGAGTTTGATAGTGTCTGGCCTTACATTTAGGTCTTTAATCCATTTTGAGTTTATTTTTGTGTATGGTGTTAGGGAGTGTTCGAATTTCATACTTTTACATGTACTTGTCCAGTTTTCCCAACACCACTTATTGAAGAGGCTGTCTTTTCTCCACTGTATATGCTTGCCTCCTTTATCAAAGATAAGGTGATCATACGTGCATGGGTTTATCTCTGGACTTTCTATCCTGTTCCATTGATCTATGTTTCTGTTTCTGTGCCAGTACCATACTGTCTTGATTACTGTAACATTGTAGTATAGCCTGAAGTCAGGGAGCCTGATTCCTCTAGCTCCATTTTTCGTTCTCAAGATTGTTTTGGCTATTCGGGGTCTTTTGTGTTTCCATACAAATTGTGAAATTTTTTGCTCTAGTTCTGTGAAAAATACCAGTGGTAGTTTGATAGGGATTGCATTGAATCTGTAGCTTGCTTTGGGTAGTAGAGTCATTTTCACAATGTTGATTCTTCCAATCCAAGAACATGGTATATCTCTCCATCTATCTGTATCATCTCTAAGTTCTTTCATCAGTGTCTTTTAATTTTCTGCATACAGGTCTTTTGTCTCCTTAGGTAGGTTTATTCCTAGATATAATATTCTTTTTGTTGCAGTGGTAAATGGGAGTGTTTTCTTAATTTCACTATCAGATTTTTCATCATTAGTGTATAGGCATGCAAGAGATTTCTGTGCATTAATTTTGTATCCTGTTACTTTACCAAATTCATTGATTAGCTCTAGTAGTTTTCTGGTAGCATCTTTAGGATTCTCTATGTAGAGTATCATGTCATCTGCAAACAGTGACAGCTTTACTTCTTCTTTTCTGATTTGGATTCCTTTTATTTCTTATTCTTCTCTGATTGCTGTGGCTAAAACTTCCAAAACTATGTTGAATAATAGTGGTGAGAGTGGGTAACCTTGTCTTCTTCCTGATCTTAGTGGAAATGGTTTCAGTTTTGCACCATTGAGGACGATGTTGGCTGTGGGTTTGTCATATATGGCCTTTGTTATGTTGAGGAAAGTTCCCTCTTTGCCTACTTTCTGCAGGGCTTTTATCATAAATGGGTGTTGAATTTTGTCAAAAGCTTTCTCTGCATCTATTGAAATGATCATATGGTTTTTCTCCTTCAATTTGTTAATATGGTGTATCACGTTGATTGATTTGCATATATTGAAGAATCCTGGCATTCCTGCAATAAACCCCACTTGATCATGGTGTATGATCATTTTAATGTGCTGTTGTATTCTGTTTGCTAGTATTTTGTTGAGGATTTTTGCATCTATGTTCATCCGTGATATTGGCCTGTAGTTTTCTTTCTTTGTGACATCTTTGTCTGGTTTTGGTATCAGGGTGATGGTGGCCTCGTAGAATGAGCTGGAGAGTGTTCCTCCCTCTGCAATATTTTGGAAGAGTTTGAGAAGGATAGGTGTTAGCTCTTCTCTAAATATTTCATAGAATTATCCTGTGAAGCCATGTGGTCCTGGGCTTTTGTTTGTTGGAAGATTTTTAATCACAGTTTCAATTTCAGTGCTTTTAATTTGTCTGTTCATATTTTCTATTTCTTCCTGGTTCAGTCTCGGCAGGGTGTGCATTTCTAAGTTTTGCCATTTCTTCCAGGTTGTCCATTTTATTGGCATAGAGTTGCTTGTAGTAATCTCTCATGATCATTTGTATTTCTGCAGTGTCAGTTGTTACTTCTCCTTTTTCATTTCTAATTCTGTTGATCTGATTCTTCTCCCTTTTTGTCTTGATGAGTCTGGCTAATGGTTTATCAATTTTGTTTATCTTCTCAAAAAACCAGCTTTTAGTTTTATTGATCTTTGCTATTGTTTCCTTCATTACTTTTTCATTTATTTCTGATGTTTATGATTTCTTTCCTTCTTCTAACTTTGGGGTTTTTTTGTTCTTCTTTCTCTAATTGCTTTGGGTGCAAGGTTACGTTGTTTATTCGAAATGTTTCCTGTTTCTTGATTTAGGCTTGTTTTGCTATAAACTTCCCTCTTAGAACTGCTTTTGCTGCATCCCATAGGTTTTGGGTCATCGTGTCTCCATTGTCATTTGTTTCTAGGTATTTTTTTGATTTCCCCTTTGATTTCTTCAGTGATCACTTCGTTATTAAGTAGGGTATTGTGTAGCCTCCATGTGTTTGTATTTTTTACAGATCTTTCCCTGGAATTGATATCTAGTCTCATAGCATTGTGGTCGGAAAAGATACTTGATACAATTTCAATTTTCTTAAATTTACCAAAGCTTGATTTGTGACCCAAGATATGATCTATCCTGGAGTATGTTCCATGAGCACTTGAGAAAAATGTGTATTCTGTTGTTTTTGGGTGTAAAGTCCTATAAATATCAATTAAGTCCATCTTGTTCAATGTATCATTTAAAGCTTGTGTTTCCTTATTTATTTTCATTTTGGATGATCTGTCCATTGGTGAAAGTGGGGTGTTAAAGTCCCCTACTATGATTGTGTTACTGTCAATTTCTCCTTTATGGCTGTTAGTATTTGCCTTATGCATTGAGGTGTTCCTATTTGGGTGCATAAATATTTACAATTGTTATATCTTCTTCTTGAATTGATCCCTTGATCATTATATGGTGTCCATCTTTGTCTCTTGTAATAGTCTTTATTTTAAAGTGTATTTTGGGGCTTCCCTGGTAGCGCAGTGGTTTAGAATCTGCCTGCTAATGCAGGGGACATGGATTCGAGCCCTGGTCTGGGAAGATCCCACATGCCGTGGAGCAACTGGGCCCGTGAGCCACAACTACTGAGCCTGCATGTCTGGAGCCTGTACTCCACAACAAGAGAGGCTACGATAGTGAGAGGCCCATGTACCGCGAAGAAGAGTGGTCCCCACTTGCCGCAGCTAGAGGAAGCCCTCGCACAGAAACGAAGACCCAACCCATCCAAAATAAATAAATAAATAATAATTAAAGTGTATTTTGTCTGATATGAGAATTGCTACTCCAGCTTTCTTTTGATTTCCATTTGCATGGAATATATTTTTCCATCCCCTCACTTTCAGTCTGCATGTGTCCCTAGGTCTGAAGTGGGTCTCTTATAGACAGCATATATATGGTTCTTGTTTTTGTATCCATTCAGCCAGTCTGTGTCTTTTGGTGGGAGCATTTAATCCATTTACATTTAAGGTAATTATTGATATGTATGTTCCTATTCCCATTTTCTTAAATGTTTTGGGTTTGTTATTGTAGGTGTTTTCCTTCTCTTGTGTTTCTTGCCTAGAGAAGTTCCTTTAGCATTTGTTGTAAAGCTGGTTTGGTGGTGCTGAACTCTCTCAGCTTTTGCTTGTCTGTAAAGGTTTTAATTTCTCCATCAAATCTGAATGAGATCCTTGCTGGGTAGAGTAATCTTGGTTGTAGGTTTTTCTCCTTCATGACTTTAAGTATATCCTGCCACTCCCTTCTGGCTTGCAGAGTTTCTGCTAAAAGATCAGCTGTTAACCTTATGGGGATTCCCTTGTGTGTTATTTGTTGTTTTTCCCTTGCTGCTTTTAATATGTTTTCTTTATATTTAATTTTTGATAGTTTGATTAATATGTGTCTTAGCGTGTTTCTCCTTGGATTTATCCTGTATGGGACTCTCTGTGCTTCCAGGACTTAATTAACTATTTCCTTTCCCATATTAGGGAAGTTTTCAACTATAATCTCTTCAAATATTTTTTCAGTCCCTTTCTTTTTCTCTTCTTCTTCTGGGACCTCTATAATTCGAATGTTGGTGCATTTAATGTTGTCCCAGAGGTCTCTGAGACTGTCCTCAGTTCTTTTCATTCTTTTTTCTTTATTCTGCTCTGCAATAGTTATTTCCACTATTTTATCTTCCAGGTCACTTATCCGTTCTTCTGCCTCAGTTTTTCTGCTATTGATCCCATCTAGAGTATTTTTAAATTCATTTATTTTGTTTTTCATCATTGCTTGGTTCCTCTTTCGTTCTTGTAGGTCCTTGTTAAATGTTTCTTGCATTTTGTCTATTCTATTTCCAAGATTTTGGATATCTTTACTATCATTATTCTGAATTCTTTTTCAGGTAGACTGCCTATTTCCTCTTCATTTGTTAGGTCTGGTGTCTTTTTACCTTGCGCCTTCATCTGCTGTGTGTTTTTCTGTCTTCTCTTTTTGCTTATCTTACTGTGTTTGGGGGTCTCCTTTTCACAGGCTGCAGGTTCGTAGTTCCTGTTGTTTTTGGTATCTGTCCCCAGTGACTAAGGTTGGTTCTGTGGGTTGTGTAGGCTTCCTGGTGGAGGGGACTAGTGCCTGTGTTCTTGTGGATGAGGCTGGATCTTGTCTTTCTGATGGGCAGGTCCACGTCTGGTGGTGTGTTTTGGGGTGTCTGTGGTCTTATTATGATTTTAGGCAGCCTCTCTGCTAATAGATGGGTCTGTCTTCCTGTCTTGCTAGTTGTTTGGCATAGGGTGTCCAGCACTATAGCTAGCTGGTCGTTGAGTGAAGTTGGGTCTTGGTGTTGAGACGGAGATCTCTGGGAGATTTTTGTCATTTGGTATTATGTGGAGCTGGGAGGTCTCTTGTGGACCAGTGTCCTGAAGTTGGCTCTCCCACCTCAGAGACACAGCCCTGATGCCTGGCTGGAGCACCAAGAGCCTTCCATCCACATGGCTCAGAATAAAAGGGAGAAAAAATAGAAAGAAAAAAGAAAGAAGATAAAATAAAATAAAGTAAGGTAAAACAAAATAAATTTATTGAAATAAAAAATAAAAAATAATTATTAAGAAAAAAGAAAAAAAATTTTAAAGTAAAAAAAAAACCAAAAAAAAAAACGGACGGAGAGAACCCTAGGACAAGTGGTGAAAGCAAAGCTATACAGACCAAATCTCACACAGAAGCATACACATACACACTCACAAAAAGAGGAAAAGGGGAGAAAATAATATATCTTGCTCCCAAAGTCCACCTCCTTAATTTGGGATGATTCGTTGTCTATTCAGGTATTCCACAGATGCAGATACATCAAGTTGTTTGTGGAGATTTAAACCGCTGCTTCTGAGGCTGCTGGGAGAAATTTCCCTTTCCCTTCTTTGTTCATACAGCTCCCGGGGTTCAGCTTTGGATTTGGACCCGCCTCTGCATGTAGGTCACCTGAGGGCGTCTGTTCTTCATTTACACAGGATGGGGTTAAAGGAGCAGCTGCTTCAGGGGCTCTGGCTCACTCAGGCCGGGGGGAGGGAAGTGTACGGATGCGGGGCGAGCCTGCAGCGGCAGAGGCCAGTGTGACGTTGCAGCAGCCTGAGGCGCGCTGTGCGTTCTCCCGAGGAAGTTGTTCCTGGATCACGGGACTCTGGCAGTGGCCGGCTGCACAGGCTCCTGGGAGCGGAGGTGTGGATAGTGACCTGTGCTCACACACAGGTTTCCTGGTGTCGGCAGCAGCAGCCTTAGCATTTCATGCCCGTCTCTGGGGTCCACGCTGATAGCCACAGCTTGCCCCCATCTCTGGAGCTCGTTTAGGTGGCACTCTGAATCCCCTCTCCTCGCACACCAGGAAACAAAGAGGCAAGAAAAAGTCTCTTGCCTGTTCAGCAGCTCCAGACCTTTCCCGGACTCCCTCCTGGCTAGCTGTGGTGCGCTAACCCCTTCAGGCTGTGTTCACGTTGCCAACCCCAGTCTTCTTCCTGGGTTCCGACCTCCGAAGCCCTAGCCTCAGCTCCCAGCCCCCGCCCACCCCAGCGGGTGAGCAGACAAGCCTCTCGGGCTGATGAGTGCTGGTCGGCAATGATCCTCTGTGCGGGAATCTCTCCGCTTTGCCCTCCGCACCCCTGTGGCTGCGTTCTCCTCCGTAGCTCCGAAGCTTCCCCCCTCTGCCACTCACAGTCTCCGCCCACGAAGGGGCTTCCTAGTTGTGTGGAAACCTTTCCTCATTCACAGCTCCCTCCCACTGGTGCAGGTCCCGTTCCTATTCTTTCGTCTCTGTTTTTTCTTTTTTCTTTTGCCTTATCCAGGTACGTGGGGAGTTTCTTGCCTTTTGAGAGGTCTGACGTCTTCTGCTAGCGTTCAGTGGGTGTTCTATACGAACAGTTCCACGTGTAGATGTATTTCTGATGCATCTGTGGGGAGGAAAGTGATCTCCGTGTCTTACTCTTCCGCCATCTTCCGATCACTCTAGTTCTAAATTAAAATTTGAAGATAATCAGATAATGACTAACACAATAGGAAAGGAGAAGAAGGAAGTTTCATGTAGTTCCTAGGTCAGTAGCAGCCCTGAAATTCATAAAGAATGTTGTATCTGAAGTTAAGGTACAAACACCAGCTCACATACAGTACATAATTTTTCTTTATCATATATATTTTTAACAGGCACTGCATTATTTCATCATCAGAACAAACGAAGGAAACAGGAGAAATATGGAGTATTTTGAGTGGACAGTGTCTTTGGGGATGTAGCAGTCAGTCACATCAACACCACATAAGTAACCACATTAAAATCCAGTGGTTTACAACAAAAAGTATTTATTCTCCTGTGCATGGTCTACAGGTTGTGATTCGTCTGACCTAGGCTGGACTCAGTTTCATTGCTACGTCTTCAGCTATGGTTTGGCTGGGCTTTAGTTCCAGGCTGCAGGTTGAATTCAAGATTTCTCTACATGTGTTTTGTTGGGGGTCTAGATGAAAAGGAAGGATTCCCTCTAACATGCTCTTCTCATGACACGCTGTGGTAAACTGAGCAAACATACACAGGGCCTCTTCATGTGCTACATTCTCATTCCTTTGGCCAAAGTAAGTCACATGAACAAGACCAGCATTAAGGATTGAGGATATATATATTCCAAACACAGTAGGAGGTGGACAGAAAGGACATTTGCAAAAAAGTAATCCAAACTATCACAGGGGGAATACAGGTCCCACTTAAGAGGATGAGTTGAGAGAGATTTCTCAGAAAAAAATGGCAAAGATTTAAAAAAATAAAAAACAGCCTTCTGTCATAGATGTAGAAAACAAACTTTCTACAAGGGGGAAAGGGTGCAGAGGGATAAATTGGGAAATTGGGATTGACATATACACACTACTATATATCAAATCGATAACTAATAAGAACCTGTAGCACAGGGAACTCTAATCAGTATTCTCTAATGACCTATAGAATCTAAAAAAGAGTGGATATATGTATATGTATAACTGATTCACTTTGCTGTGCAGCAGAAACTAACACAACGTTGTAAATCAACTGCACTCCAATAAAAATTAATTAAAAAATAGCCTTCCTCTCACCTTTTCCAGACAATTATATAATTTTTAAAAAGTAAGTCTGCCCTCTTACTCTTTGCTTCTCCCCTTCTGATGCTTCATTTCTGCACACCTTCTATTTCACCGCAAAAGTTACCAGCCTTTGCAGTTTTTGTTCATGTTCTTCTGAATTTCTTTCCTAAATTCATATAGATGCATATGAGAATATGTGTATAGAGAGATTATTCCTTCTGAGCAGATGAGAAAAATGAATATGTAATATTTCATTTTTTGGATATATCACTATTTGATTATCCATTCTCCTGCTGATGGCCATATGGATGGTTTTAAGTTTGGGTCATTATGAATAAGACAGTTTTTAAACACTCTTTTACAAGTCTTTTTGTGGACATAAATTTTCATTTCTCGTGTAATGAAGTAGGGGGGTAACGGGATTGATGTATATTTAAATTCATGAGAAGCTGCCAAATAATTCTCAACGTGGTTTAACCATTTCACTCTACCACCAGAAATGTATGCAACCTTCACGTCTTGTCCTCATGTGTGTTTTTCTTTTTTTAATAGATCTTTATTGGAGTATAACTGTTCACAATACTGTGTTAGTTTCAGTTGCACAACAAAGCAAATCAGCCACATGTATACACATGTCCCCATATCCCCTCCCTCTTGAGCCTCCCTCCCATCCTCCCTATCCCATCCCTCTAAGTGGTCACAAAGCACCAAGCTGATCTCCCTGTGCTATGCAGCAGCTTCCTCTAGCCATCCATTTTACATTTGGTAGTGTATATACTTCAATGCTACTCTTTCACTTCATCCCAGCTCCCCCCACCCTGCCTCCCGCCCCGTGCCCTCAAGTCCATTCTCTACGTCTGCATCTTTATATTCCTGCCCTGCCACTAGGTTCATCAGTACCACTTTTTAAAATTACATATATATGTGTTAGCATACGGTATTTGTTTTTCTCTTTTTGACTTACTTCACTCTGTATGACAGATTCTAGGTCCATCCACCTCAGTACAAATAACTCAATTTCGTTCCTTTTTATGGCTGAATAATATTCCATTGTATATATGTGCCACATCTTCTTTATCCATTCATCTGTCGATGGGCATTTAGGTTGGTTCCATGTCCTGGCTACTGTAAATAGTGCTGCACTGAACATTATGGTACATGTCTCTTTTTTTTTTCTTTAAACATCTTTATTGGAGTCTAATTGCTTTACAATGGTGTGTTAGTTTCTGCTTTATAACAAAGTGAATCAGCTATACATATACATATATCCCCATATCTCTTCCCTCTTGGGTCTCCCTCACTCCCACCCTCCCTATCCCACCCCTCTAGGTGGTCACAAATCACCAGGCTGATTTCCCTGTGCTATGCGGCTGCTTCCCACTAGCTATCTATTTTACATTTTGTAGTATATATAAGTTCTCAGGGTATATGCCCAGTAGTGGGATTGCTGGGTCATATGGTAGTTCTATGAGGTATCACCTCATGCTGGTCAGAATGGTCATTATCAAAAAACCTCATGTGGTTTTATTAGTCTTTTTTATTGTAGCCATTTTATCCTGTGTGTAGTGCCTAGTGCTTTTAATTTGTATGTCCCAGACGATTAATGTTGACAAAGTTTTCTGAATGCTTATTGGTGATTTGATGTCTATGCAAACCTTTTGACAATTGTTATTAAATTTCTCGTCTTGTTGGGTTTTTTGGTTTGTTTGTTTGCTTGTTTTTAGTTCTAGAAACAAGACTGCCAACAGATATATTTACTGCAAATAATTTTCCCAAGTGTGGCTTTCATTTTCCTAATACTATCCTTTAATGAAAGGGAAATATTAATTTTTTTGGAGCTTCCTTCACCAATTATTTTTTCTTCTTGGTTAGTGATATTTCTGCCCAATTAAGTATGTCATTTTCCTACCCCTCAAACACAAAGCTATTGTATTCTGTTTTCTTCTAAGAGTTTTATGGCTCTGAGTTTTACATGTAGGTCTATGATCAAGATTTTTGTGTAGAGAGTAAAATAGGTATTGAGGGGTTTTTTTGTTGTTTTTTGGCTAATGGAGTTATCCAGTTGTTCTAGCAATTGTTAAAACACCTGTTAAAAACATCCAATTCTCATTGAATTAACCTAATGTCTTTATCAAAAATCAAACTGATGATATGTGGGTAAGTCTAACAGGAACAGCACTGCTCAAAAGAACTTTATGTGACAATGAAATGTATTATATTTATACTGCCCAATAGGGTAGTCACTAGCCACATGTGGCTATTGAGTACTTGAAATGCCACTGAGACAACAAATATTTCACTTTATTTAATTTTTATTAAATATGGACAGAAAAGATCTGGAAACTGTATTCTGTTCCATTGATCTCTTTTCTATTCTAGGTCAATCATATTCTCTGAATAACGTAGATTTTTAAAAAATCTTAATTGCAGGCAGTACAATTACTGCAAATTTGTCTCTTTTTTTTTTAAGACTGCTTAGGCTGTTCTATATTCTTGATGTTTCCATATAAATTTTAGGATCATTTGTTTCTTCTAAAGAGCCTGCTGAAATTTTTATAGGGATTGTATGGAACTTATTTATCAGTTAAGGGAAATATTGACATCTTACCACACTGAGTCTTCCAGTCTCTGAGAATGACCTATCTTTCTATTTCTTTGGGTTCTATTTAACTTTCTTAGCAATGTTTTCTAGTTATCATTATAGAAATCTTGTACACTTTATTTTGCATTTATTCTTAAATCCTTTTTTGTATCTTTTTCTGCTAGTGTTAATGGTACTTTTAAAATTCATTATCCAGTTTTTTTGTGGTAATTTGGAGACGTAACTGATTTTTGCACATTGATCTTAATTCTGTGATTATGCTAAATTTACTTCTTAGTTCTAGTAACTTCTTGTAAAATCCTTAATATTTTCTATGTCTATGTTGAGGCTGTTTTCAAATAAAGGGAGTTCTATTACTTTCTTTCCAATATTTATACCTCCTTGGATTTTTAATGTGCACAATCATGCTTTCCAGTCTTGAAGACTTTTATTTCTTCTTTTCTGAACTTTATTCCCCGTCTTAGGGAGAAGGCATTCATTCATTTGCCTTTGGATATTCTGTTAGCTAGAGGTATTTTAAATATTGAGGATGGTCCATTCTATTCCTACTTTGAAAAGAGTGCTTAGTTTTTCCAAGTGCCTTTCTCTGCATCTGCTAGTACGGCAGATGATATGGATTGATTTTGAAATGTTGAAGCAATCTTGGATTCCTGGAATAAACCCCACTTGATCATGTTGGCTCACAGTAAAGGTAAATAAACCTCTTCATTCTTAAAAGGACATTATTGTCTTAAGTCCTATTTTATCTAGTATTAATATTGCTGAACCAGATTCCTCATAGCTAATATCAGTCAAATATTTCTTTTTTCTAAACTTTTATTTTCTTTATCTTTAGATTGTCTCATTATATTTTAAATTTATTTTTATAATAGTTCTGTAACTCTGCTTTTTAAGTGGTGAATTTAGTTCTTTTAAATTTATTTTAGAGATAAGATATGTATATACATATATATGTAAAACTGTTTTTAACATAGAAGTTTATTTCAGTTTGTCCCATTTTCCTTCATTTAGAAAATTTCTTTCTATGCTTCTTCTAAAACGATACTCATACCTCCCTCAAACCATGATACTATTAAGAACTTTAGCATACTCTCCCCTCTGTTGGTGTTTTCTCTTCCATAATACCAGCCCAACTTGTCAGTATTAGGTAGATTTTCATTTGAGGTTTCTCATAAATATACTTATGTTTTCTCTTTTTATTTTTTTTGTGTATCTAGGTACACATATGCATACATATATTTGATGACAAAATATAAATATGTTATAGCAATATGTACTTATTTATTTAAAGATTATAATAACTATAGTTGATTATCTTTTTCCAAAGTAAAACTGGCAGCTTCTCTTGAGTGTGTATCTGTCTATTTTTAAGTACTTTGTCCAAACATTTTTATTGAAGGCATTTGTGTGGTAACCCTTCTGAGGCATTATATGTTTGCAAATATTTCCTGAGGATAATTTTTATCATCCCTTAATATATTTAAATAAGAGTTCATCTGGATTTTGAATCTATGTTCTAAGCTATTTTTTTCAACACTTTGAAAATGTTGCCTCAAGGCTTTCTTGAATCCAGTACTGACATTGAAAAATCTGATGTAAATCTAATTTTTGTTCTTTTGTATGATCTACTCTTTCTCCCCATAGTTGTTAAAGACCTTCCCTTTTTCTTTAATAATATATAATATAATTAATGTAGGTTTTCCCTAAACTCTCTTATGTGACCCTTTTTTTAGCTCTCTTTAATCTGAAATCTTCCTTGGTTTTTCAAAATATTTAATAGTGTTTGCTGAACATCTTAACTGAGACCCTTGTCTCAAATGGTCTACCATCCAATTAAACTTCTGAAATGAACTCTAACTTATAGACAGAAAGTGATAAGACCTTTGTACCAATATCCTGAGGGTTATTAATGTAAAGCTCAGGTTTTTTTGTATTAAATACCAACTTCTAAAATATGATTTATAGTGAAATTTTCTGATAATTATCCAGAAGACACACTTAATGGAATCTGCAGTAGCAATGTTAGAATAATTATCAAAAGATAGTCTCCACATGAATTTTTCAGATGTTCCACTGAAAAGACAAAAGATAACAAAGTTGTGCCCACACAGAATGTTGGTTATTAATACACATTGTCTTCAAAGGATTTACAAAGCCAGTAATAAATGTGCATACATGTGTATTGATATTAGTTTTTATATGTGCACTTTTAGATTTAATTATTCTTACCTCACATCATCATAAAACTTTAAAATCAATAGGGTGCTCATATTTAGAACAACATTTTGTGAACATAAATCATTTCTTTAATAAATTAAGAAATAAACTCAGGAACTGTTACAAAAGGAGACTGATCATGACTAAATATGATGTGACGTGGTATTCTGGATGGGATCCAGGACTAAAAATTGACATTAGATAAACACTAAGGAAATACGAATAAGGTATAGACTTTAGTGAATAATAGCGTATCAATATTTGTTTATTCATTGTGACAAATGCACCATACTAATGTAAGATGTTAAGAATAGGGGAAAATGGGTACCAGCTGTGTGGGAACTCTCTATACTATCTTTGTAATTTTCCTGTAAATCTAAAATTAGTATAAATTTTTTTTTTATTTTTAAAAAGTAAATTCAGGAAGCCTCATGTTGTACTTACTAACATTTTATTTTCCTTAGCTGTATATGAGATGATTAAAACTTTCCAGGTTAATAATTTCTCATCAGTATGGTATAAATATTAATATTTTTTGGCACATAGATTTGTATAGTACTCTAGCTCTTGGAACTTAGAGTAATTATTTGTTATTCTTCATAGCATTGGTAAGTATGTAAATATAGTATATTTATTTTTTTAATGTGGGAAAAGTAAGAAAGGTAAATTTTTTCTTTACATTAGACTATTTAAGTCCACTCTAAAATCACTTAGCATGCTATAAGATGTAATTTACTAAATGAAACTTGGCCACCCAGGGTAATTCCTTTACTTATTTATTATGATTTTTTAATGATATGCAATTCTAAAAGTGAGCACTTTACACTAATTATCAAGGGCATTAATCCCATTAACTGTATCAATTATAAAATGGATTTAATCAAAGAAAAGGTGCAATAAAAATGCAAACAATTCCATAGCACATTTTCCAGTGCCTTGTTTACTAAAGCCTTCACTGCTTATGGCAAACTGCAAAGTAATTAAGGACCATAGTTCATTTGTACCATGGTTGTGAATACCAATGGAGCCGCACTTCCACAAAGCTACATGCACATGGACAAAATGCATATGAAAACCCACACTTCTGATGTCAAAGTCTCTTTCCAATTTTCTTCCTTGATTTTTTTGAAGTATAATTGACAAACAGAATTGTATGTATTTAAAGTGTACCTTGTGATGATTTGATATATATATATATATAGTAAAATGATTACCACAATCAAATTAATTAATCCATCTATTATCTCATATGGTTATCTTTTTTGTTTTTTTGTTTTTTTTTTTTTTTTTTTGGTGAGAACTCTTAAGGTCTACTCTCTAAGCAAACTTCAGGTACAAAATACAGTATTATTAACTATAGTTACTATGATGTATATTACATCCTCAGAGCATACACATCTTATAACGAAAACACTGTACCCTTTGAGCAACATCCCCCTATTTCCCCCACCCCCAACCCCTGGCAAAGTCTCTGTTCAATTTACTTCCTTGATTTCTGAATTTCCATTGGTCCATTCTAGTCCATGGTCACTGATTCCTTAGGTTCTGTAGTGTAACACTGGTCTTTACTCCCAAATGTGTCCACGTGTGTTTTCTGAAATATATTGTACAGATACAATTGAAAATTTAGCTGTTATTTAAACTGATTCAATGAAAGAGTAGAAACCTCCAATGTTGATTCAAGTCACTTTGTGACTGAGGTATTAAGGTCATCTGCTTGATTATGACTGTGAACCAGAGTAGACCTGAGAAGTCTATGGGCGTCATACACATACACAAACAGTAAAGAAAAGTATATGAATATGTATATAACTAGACACATTGCGAATTTATAAATAAATTATAGGAACTTAGACCAATGTCTTTAAAGTGACCTTGCTGACACTTCTAGCCTAAAATAGTTTTAGAAACTTTCCTCATCTGACTTGCAGAAAAAGTCCAATAGCAGCCTCAAGCTGGAATCAGTTTCAAGGGTTATGATTTTCTTTAGACATATTGGTGTGTACACCAGCTCTAAACATGAATCCTTTAGTTTACATTTGAGAAGAGTTTTACTGGGTGGCTGCTGGCAGTTCTATGCATATGTATTCGTATGCTTTTCAAGCCACAGAATCCCTAATCGCAAAGAATTTACATTCTCTCATAAGATTTTTATTCGTATTAAAATATTTAAGAATGGCAGTGTGTTATTAATTTTTTTCTATTTTCCCATCATTCCATGCACTAACATTCACTTGAACTTTATTTCTCTTCTTAACGACAGTCTCAGTGGTGATGTCAGCGTGTACACAGAGAACTGCCATCATTTTTTATAATTACATTATGATTCTTAGCGTAAAATCTGCTTGACTCTCCAGATTTTTCCACCTTAGTGATAACCGCCATTATATGTCATGTTATCTCTTTTAAGTTATCCCTCAATAATGACTTAACTAGCATATTTCTCTGACAACTTTCATTGTCTTCTAACACTAATCTATCAGCTTGTTATTTTAGCTCTCTCGTCTCAGTAAAATCTGCCTGTGTTGGCAATATAGCCTCATGTATGTATACGATGAACTCGTGTTTATCAAAACCATGAATCAAAAATGAAGCCTAAATATCTAAGTTAGCCTCTATGTATTGGTCAATTCCAACTCCTGATTTGCTCAACATATTTTCATTAAAAAAATTAATGGGGCTCAGTAATCCATATTAGTAATTTATTGAATCAAAATGTTAGACACAATCATTTTTGGAAAAGAAGGGTATAAGGCTAATTCAAATTGGCAGATAATCAAAATATAATTTATATTTGCTTATATATATATATATACGTACATGTACGTGTTTGTGTGTTAAAAAAGATATACATATATATCTTTGTTAATATTTCATAGAATCACAAAATATCAGGTTTAGAGAACACCTCACATGTAAGTTGATACAACGACGTATTGAATGTTCACATTCCTACAACCTCTTGGAAAATAATATCTAAAGCTTTAATAAATGTGTGCCCTAGGAATTCTCACTCAAAATGAGTGAGCATTTTCCAGGGTTTCCTATGATACAACCTTAACAAACTACATAGGGCATTTGCTTATAGGTCCACAATCCTTGAAGCCAACTGTGTCTTGGAGTTCTGAATTGTTAGGGTTTTAGGAAGATAATATACAACATATTCAGTGGGATCTGAGGCAGGGCCTCATAGCCAAATATTTCTGTAGCACACATATATAGTCATACTAAATGTCATAAAGAACAAAAACATCCTTATGTCATTTCAAGTCAGTTTTGCTCTCAAACAAGTTTAGGTCAAATCAGGTTTTATGAGCAAAATACATTATAAAAAATGTTTCAGTTTTCCATGCTTTTGAGATTTCAAAATTCCTAACCATTATTTTGCTTTCTTTCCCTAGGATTACATGATATAATTACACAAGAAAATGCTTGAATATAATACTAAGTTTTGTGGCCATATGGAAATGTCTTATTGCTACCAGTACTAGAGATTATAGATTTTTTTTTCCCAAAGGACAATAAACAGATGACTATTAACATTCATCCAGATTCTCCTCCTTCAAGCAAAAGCTGTGAAGGAAGGTAGGGTGGAGGAACAAAAAGGACAGGGTAAGTCTCTAGGCACTAAGTAAAAGACTTTAAACTTCTTGTGTTTTTACTCCATCAGTAAAATAGCTTTTATTCTCAGTAGTGTATATTTATAAATTAAATGTAACATTATTTATATATTATATACACTGTATGTAACACAAAAATAGACATTAAAAACAATGGAAAAAACATAAACATACAAATGCTTTAATATTTTTCAACATTAAAAGTGATTTTAAGTATCTTCTGTGATTCACATCCTTTTGGAATCTGCTGCAAAAATGGATGCATACTCTATATCCTCTTTCCTGTGGCCCAAACTTATACCCTTAGGGTGGGAGACAGCATAGCTGAGTTGTATTTCTCAAATTGTAGCATATGTGACACTGATGATACACGAGGTGATTTTAGGTGATACATGGAGGCACATATTTTAGTAAATAATTACTTAGTAATTTAAATGTATTTAATGAATATTAATCATTTTTAAAACTCCATCATTTTAACGTTTTTTAAACATCTTTATTGGAGTCTAATTGCTTTACAATGGTGTGTTAGTTTCTGCTTTATAACAAAGTGAATCAGCTATGCATATACATATATCCCCATATCTCTTCCCTCTTGGGTCTCCCTCCCTCCCACCCTCCCTATCCCACCCCTCTAGGTGGTCACAAAGCACCGAGCTGATCTCCCTGTGCTATGCGGCTGCTTCCCACTAGCTATCTATTTTACATTTGGCAGTATATATAAGTCCATTAACATTTATTTTTAAAAATCACAATTAACACATTAAACTCTTGATTTTATTGGCATCCTTGCTTATGTGAAAGGTACAATTTTAAAAAACTTAACCAGTATAAAGATAAATGTCAACTTTATAAATAAAATCACAGATGTTTTGTGGCTATGGCAGGGTTTCAAATGATAGTATGGGAGTGAATGGAATTGTGAGTGAATGGAATTGATAGTATGTGAGTTAATGGAATAGGAAACAAAACCTAGCAACCAAGAAGGAAGACTCTAGTCAATCCATCTTAGTTTGATGATTGCCTCAGGTAATGCATGGAAAGTAGTTAGTACAGTGCCTGACTCAAAGTAAAAGTCCAATGAATGCTGGTGTTAAATGAAAACACAGTAATCACTTATTCAGCTCATCTCTTTCCTCAATCCACTAGCCTGAAGGTCAGAGACAAAGACGGATAGCATGTAAAGAATCTTAACGCAACGCGTTGATAAACTCCTGTCTAGATTTGTCCTCATCCATTCAGTAGACAGCAGCACAGTGTTCTGACCACATTTTTAAAATCAAGAAGATAGTTTCTCATTCAGCAGGTTGCAATGATTATGCCACTCAAAGGTAACTAAAATACATGAATATATATATATATATATATAAAATCAACAACTTATTTTTAAATAAGAATTAACCTTTTCTAAAGAATTATTTTTGTTTTATTTTATTATATCTAATTGAAGCTGCTTTTTTGAGTTCTGGCTTTATAGTCTCCTCATCAACTTTGAACAGCTCACCAAAATATAGATGTAATTTAAACAAAATCAAAAACAAAAAAAATATTAATTCCTAAGATAACCTTCACACATTATGGAATGAGATAGTCCCATTCTTTTAAAAAACAAAGAAAGGAAATGAGCATCTTTGAGCTTTATAGCATGAGGATTTTCTGGGATAGAAAATAAATAATTTGACAACTCTGAGCTTTCAAATCAGATGTCTAAAGCCTAACTCATACGGGATAATGTTCAATTCCAAAAAACACCAAACACAAACAGGTAAAAAACTCTGAGATTTGCTTGAGGAATGGAAACCAACTTAATTCCAAAAATTAATTTTCAATCTCTTTTACAATAAAATAACTTTCTATAGGTATTTAAAACACATTTCTCAGTGATTACTCAGAATTTTAAAAGATGATGGTAATCCCCTTACAGCTCGTTATAAATACTTAACTGAGATTGACCTAGGTTCCCAGTAGAAATTACCTTTACAAGACACGAAACAACCCTCTCTCTTTGCAAGCTCAATCCTCTTTCGAGAACCTAAACAGAGCTTAGTTGGCTTGTACTAAATTTCTTCTGATTATGAGCTCCCTACTCTAGTAAAATTTTGTTAGCTCTGGCTCCCAGGAAACATAGCAGTAATGGTCATACCATTTATTTAAATCTAGGCCACATTTGATTTGGTGCCTATTGTGTACTTTCCTTTTTTTTTGAAATTCCTTTTTGAACAGTACGAACTCCATGCTGTTGTAGGAGTTCTGAAGATGCTGACAAAGAAGCAAGGGGTAGTCTTGCTTTTCTCCACCCTTCATCAACTATCACAGACTCTCCATTAGCATCTGAAAGTGCCAGTGAAAGGTAAGCTCATCCCAGCCCAAGCCCCTGTTAAGGAAGATCACCATTATCTTGGACTTCTGGATCATTCCCCATCCTCCAGATTCCAATCTTCATAGGACTCAGCAGTGCTTGTTCTGCCCCTTATCTTCCCCACACTTCGTTTACTAAACCCACTTCCCTGTGCCCTCTGAAACTCAAAGTCAAGTATCAGCAGAATTAACTTTATCCTCATCAATTGTATGAAAAGTCCCTCCTCCTTTTTGCCATAGCTGAAACCCAGCTCTCTCCTAATAACACTATTTCTCTGAAGTCCCTGCTTCCTGTCCTACATGCCTCATAGCCTAGGATCTGGAAGTTAGTCTTTTGGCCATTTTTTCAGAGCCACTTGACATGTTCTTTCTCTTGTCCTTTCCACTGCTGTTCCTTCTACCTGGAATGCTCTCCTGCACTTCACCCTCCACATCCACAGGGCTACATACTTCACTTCCTTCAAATGACACCTTCCCAAAGCTTTCTCTAGGACCTATCTAAAATAGCAACCTCCTCCCTACATCTCATATCCTCCTCCCTGATTTCTTTTATCATCTTACACCAAAGTGAATCAGGTCAAGAAAAAATGTAAGCCTGATACTTGCTGGATACTGTGCTGCAGATATTATATGTAATATTTAATAGCCATTTTGTCAGTGATTGCTGTGGGCAAGGTTCTGTGCTATGTACCAGACATAAAATGATATGATAAAGGCCATAGAGTCCTTAGCTTTCCAGAGTTTGGATACTAATCGTTTATCAAATCCCTACTATGTTTCAGCTATTTTACATGTAGTCACTGTAATTTGGAAAACAACCCTTACCTGATCTCCTTTCTTCCTTCTCTTTTCTCCGTATTACCATAGCAATTGATCTAAAGCACAAATCTGAATTCTCCCCTCTACTTAAAAACGTACAGTTTCCTCTTCTTGGAATGTGTTGGAATGTTCTTTCTCCATATCTTTATGTGGTCAATTTCAACTCACTCAATATTCAATATTTAGTGTGATTTACCATATTTGAATGCTTCCCCACCCCCTTCTCTTTATATAAATCTAGACTTCATTAGATTTCCTTTCATCTGTGTTCTCATAGCTTTTATTATAGTATCTATCACTCCATCACAAAATAATTCATTGAAATTCTATTGATCTATGACCTTATCTGTCTTTGATTCCCCCCATCAAATAACACAGGCATATAATAAATGCTTGATAAACAAATCAGTACATTGTAGTTCCCTATGAGTGTACTTCCATGGGGAAGAAAGGGGAGAGCTCACTAGACTCAGGAACACAGGTGAAGGAAGTCAGGAAATAAAAACATCTACTTCTCTCCTGTGCTTAGCACGCCTCTTGCCACCATAACTACAAGCCTCTCAAGAAAGGATAACTCAGAAGATGAGGATGGTGAATATGTCCCTTTAAAAAAAAAACTGTCAATGGGGGGAGAAAATTTTTGGAAGCACAAAAATTTAGAATGAGAGGATGGTTTGAAATAATATAATTTCACAGATATAATGAATTCCATATTACAGTGGAGCAAATAAGACTCAAAGAGATTAAGTGCCTGCATCAATGTCACACAGCTGGTGCATTTTAGTATCTTCATTTAAATTCATATAATTAGGAGTGTTCCTGCTGTATGAACCTCCATTCAATTTCTGAGAAGTGAAAATTGTGTGAAAATCCATATGGGTGTCATGAAACATGATATAATTTGCAACACGTTATTCCTTTATCTCCCCCCATGTCACCTCTATGAGTCAGCCTAGCACTACAAAAATTTCCATATACCTGAGAGAAACAGGTTTATTATCACAAGTATTCACGTGTCCTGCTTTATCTGTTTCATTCTCCTTATCTTTTATTTGACCACTTACCCATAATCAAATATATGATTTTCCTACTGCCATCATGTTCTTTCTTCGAGATTTCCTGTTAGACTAATCTTTAATTCTTCTTCTTTCCACTTTTATGTGTTAACTTTATTTCCTTACAATTTTCTTCTCAAGTTGTGTTCTTCTTAAACGGCAGATGTTACTTGGCAACAGAGCCCTATGGAGTCTTCCTGGAACGATCCTACGGGTGTCTGGGCTCCTGGTTCCAGGGATGACTGAGCAGAGGTAACTGCACTTGGTTGCCCATATTTCTTGCATGTATTTGTCATCAACAGGCCCTTGCCTGCCTGTAGATTTACTTACAACAGGAATTCTTGGCTCTCTTGAGTCCCTAACAGCCACTTCTCAGGGTAAAATAATCAGGGTAAAATAACCCCAGAAGAGAAAAACACAAATCTAAGAAAAATCCCTTATAAATTCCTAATATTGTAGTTATATTGGGATCTTGTGACTATAGTTTATCTCAAGGGAGAACAAAGTCTGTACGTGAAGCAAGAGAATTCACATCATGAAACTATCCAAAGATCCACTTTCCGGATGGTCTGTTCCTTTCCCCCTCCTGTGACGCACCATCCTTAGAATCTGTTCATGCCAACGGAGCAAATGCTTCATTTCCTGGAAGCTTCTATCAGAACTTCCCGTTCCCATTTGTCAACAATCACCAATAAGGATGTCAACATTTAATGTTGTCTTAGCCTTTGCTCAATGTCTACAGGTTTTTTCTCCCTTAAAGTCTTTTCCTTCCTTTTTGTGTAACTATGAAGGGAATTCAACTATGTGAAACCAATGAAAAGAGGCTATTTTTGAGCCTGTGTTTTATTAAATGGGAACAATATTATTAGTGCATAATGCATATTTAATACAGTAACAATAATTATTTTTAAGTACTATTAAAGATGTTTTAAAGCCCCTTTTAAGAAGTCAAATATGTCAGAGTCCCTGGTGACAGGCAATGCTATTAATCGTAGAGGTTTTGTTAGCTTTCTGGGTATTTCTTAAATGGTAGGCAGTTGAAATGCTTAACACTCCCTCACTTTATTCATGTCTCTGGGGACTCGTGTCATTCTACTCTTAAGTCTGTTGCAATTTCACATGACGTTCTTTCTTTTCTAAATCATGCCTCAAATTTTCATGACTTGGACATCAGTTAAAAATCAATTGCTCATTATGAGCAGTTCATGCAGCTCAATATCAAAAAAAACAAGCAACCCAATCCAAAAATGGGCAGAAAACCTAAACAGACATTTCTCCAAAGAAGATATACAGATTGCCAACAAACACATGAAAGCATGTTCAACGTCACTAATCATTAGAGAAATGCAAATCAAAACTACAATGAGTTATCACCTCACACCAGTCAGAATGGCCATCATCAAAAATCTACAAACAATAAATGCTGGAGAGGGTGTGGAAAAAAGGGAACCCTCTTGCACTGTTGGTGGGAAAGTAAATTGATACAGCCACTATGGAGAACAGTATGGAGGTTCCTTTAAAAACTAAAAATTGAGCTACCATATGAACCAGCAATCCCACTACTGGGCGTATCCCCTGAGAAAACCATAATTCAAAAAGAGTCATGTAACCACAATGTTCATTGTAAGTCTATTTACAGTAGCTAGGATATGGAAGCAACCTAAGTGTCCATCGACAGATGAATGGATAAAGAAGATGTGGCACATATATACAATGGAATATTACTCAGCCATAAAAAGAAACGAAATTGAGTTATTTGTAGTGAGGTGGATGGACTTAGAGTATGTCATACAGAATGAAGTAAGTCAGAAAGAGAAAAAACAAATACCATATGCTAACACATATATATGGAATCTAAAAAAAACCCAAAAAATGGTTCTGAAGAACCTAGGGACAGGACAGGAATAAAGACACAGATATAGAGAATGGACTTGAGGACACAGGGAGGGGGAAGCATAAGCTGGGATGAAGTGAGAGAGTGGCATGGACATATATACACTACCAAGTGTAAAATAGATAGCTAGTGGGAAGCAGCCACATAGCACAGGGAGATCAACTCGGTGTTTTGTGGCCACCTAGAGGGATAGGGAGGGTGGGAGGGAGACACAAGAGGGAGGAGATATGGGGATATATGTATATGTATAGCTGATTTACTTTGTTATAAAGCAGAAACTAACACACCATTGTAAAGCAATTATACTCCAGTAAAGATGTTAAAAAATAAATCAATTGCCCATTGATCAATGAGATCTCCCCTCTTTTTTCTGTTTTCTTGTAAAAGCAAAAGTATCTTTCATATATTTCACTATACTTTAGAATACAGTATGCTTCAAACTTACCTGTGTATAGCTTTGTTTTTGTTTCTTCTATCATATTTGGAATCCTTCCAATACCCTGTGCTTTCTCTTATGTTTTATGGAGAAATAACAGGCTCTCTCAAATGCATCAGCTCTATGTTATGACACTAGGTGACTAAAATTCTTGTTTCTATTTCCTCCAATTTTCTGCTGCATTTCTTTTAAAACTTAACTTTCTGGGACACTTTAATTGGTCCTTTTTTTTTAACATCTTTATTGGAGTATAATTGCTTTACAATGGTGTGTTAGTTTCTGCTTTATAACAAAGGTAATCAGTTATACATATACATATATCCCCATATCTCTTCCCTCTTGCATCTCCCTCCCTCCCCCTCTCCCTATCCCACCCCTCTAGGTGGTCACAGAGCACAGAGCTGATCTCCCTGTGCTATGTGGCTGCTTCCCACTAGCTATCTATTTTATATTTGGTAGCGTATATATGTCCATGCCACTCTCTCACTTTGTCCCAGCTTACCCATCCCCCTCCCTGTTCCTCAAGTCCATTCTCTAATAGGTCTGCGTCTTTATTCCCGTCTTGCTCCTAGGTACCGCATGACCTTTTTTTTTTTTTTTTAGATTCCATATATATGTGTTAGCATATGGTATTTGTTTTTCTCTTTCTGACTTACTTCATTCTGTATGACATACTCTAAGTCCATCCACCTCACTACAAATAACTCAATTTCGTTTCTTTTTATGGCTGAGTAATATTCCATTGTATATACGTGTCACATCTTCTTTATCCATTCATCTGTCGAGGGACACTTAGGCTGCTTCCATGTCCTGGCTATTGTAAATAGAGCTGCAATGAATATTGTGGTACATGACTCTTTTTGAATTATGGTTTTCTCAAGGAATATGCCCAGTAGTGGGATTGCTGGGTCATATGGTAGCTCAATTTTTAGTTTTTAAGGAACCTCCATACTGTTCTCCATAGTGGCTGTATCAGCTTACATTCCCACTAAAAGTGCAAGAGAGTTCCCTTTTCTCCACACCCTCTCAGGCATTTATTGCTTATAGATTTTTTGATGATCACCATTCTGACTGGTGTGAGATGATTCTCATTGTAGTTTTGATTTGCATTTCTCTAATGATTAATGGTGTTGAGCATTCTTTCATATGTTTGTTGGCAATCTGTATATCTTCTTTGGAGAAATGTCTATTTAGGTCTTCTGCCCATTTGGGTTGGGTTGTTTGTTTTTTTGTTATTGAGCTGCATGAGCTGCTTGTAAATTTTGGAGATTAATCCTTTGTCAGTTGCTTCATTTGCAAATATTTTCTCCCATTCTGAGGGTTGTCTTTTCCTCTTGTTTATGATTTCCTTTGCTGTGCAAAAGCTTTTAAGTTTCATTAGGTCCCATTTGTTTATTTTTGTTTTTATTTCCATTTCTCTAGGAGCTGGGCCAAAAAGGATCTTGCTGTGATTTATGTCATAGAGTGTTCTGCCTATGTTTTCCTCTAAGAGATGTATAGTGTCTGGCCTTACATTTAGGTCTTTAATCCATTTTGAGTTTATTTTTGTGTATGGTGTTAGGGAGTGTTCGAATTTTATTCTTTTACATGTAGCTGTACAGTTTTCCCAGCACCACTTATTGAAGAGGCTTTCTTTTCTCCATTGTATATTCTTGCCTCCTTTATCAAAGATAAGGTGATCATATGTGTGTGGGTTTATCTCTGGGCTTTCTATCCTGTTCCATTTATCTATATTTCTGTTTTTGTGCCAGTACCATACTGTCTTCATTACTGTAGCTTTGTAGTATAGTCTGAAGTCTGGTAGCCTGATTCCTGCAGCTCTGTTTTTCTTTCTCAAGATTGCTTTGGCTATTCGGGTTCTTTTGTGTTTCCATACAAATTGTGAAGTTTTTTGTTCTAGTTCTGTGAAAAATGCCAGTGGTCGTTTGATAAGGATTGCATTGAATCTGTAGATTGCTTTGGGTAGTAGAGTCATCTTCACAATGTTGATTCTTCCAATGCAAGAACATGGTATATCTCTCCATCTATCTGTATCATCTTTAATTTCTTTCATCAGTGTCTTATAATTTTCTGCATACAGGTCTTTTGTCTCCTTAGATAGGTTTATTCTTAGATATTTTATTCTTTTTGTTGCAATGGGAAATGGGAGTATTTTCTTAATTTCACTTTCAGATTTTTCATCATTAGTGTATAGGAATGCAAGAACTGGTCCATTTTTAATACCTTTTGACATCACATAATTATTGGTTTCCTTTGTAGGGAAAAAACAGCAGACACTTTTTGTTAAATATAAAATATTTTATTGTAGAACCTCTTTGAACACTTCAAATTTACCTTCTGTGTGATATGTATGGAGTCAGCACTGCACAATATGACCCCAGGTAGTATTCTAATATTTTAAACAGATCTTCTCCACCAGCTGCACCAGACAATCTCTTGGTTAACTTATGTACCTCCTTAAAGTTCCTGCTATCTTTATTTCAATGACCTTGAAGTTATAGTCACTTCTGGCCAATTAAGCTGTAAATCAGAATTTCTCACTAATAGTGGCGCAATTATAGACTACAGTGAAATTTCTCAGCAAAGAGAGATTTCTGTATACATTTAGGCTTTGTTTATTTGCCAAAGAACAGACAAAATTAGAGCAACCACAGCCAGCTCTACTCCCTCACCCTTTCAAAAAAAGTCTATCTGGAATATTTGCATTTCATTCTGTTTCTAAAAATATGTGTCTCATCCTATGTTATTTTGCATACCTTTAGGAAAATTGACTGAAAGATTAAATTTTATTAGTCATAAAATATAAGCTTATAGTATTCAACTCTGTTTAACCACGTAAACACAAAACCTTGTTAGCCAATGGTGTTTAAATATTGTTGCACCTTCATTAATGGTATTGATGCTACCAAAAACACCAGTTTGAATGGCTAATTGTTTTTCCATCTGAGGGATGAAACAGGCAAGCTGTGTTGAATTTGTTCATGAGATGTTCTCATTTACATTTGTAATTTGTGTGAGCTCTTGTCAACACAAACACCAAAATGGCAACTATCCACAAGGAGGCCAGAAATCTAAGTGAGCACAGGGTGATTATGGAGAAGTTGAGCACATTTACATCTCTCTATACTGAGAGAAGACGAAGAACACAGTTGGGAGTATCAACAGGTTTTAGCAAAGTCTGAAGTATCAAATGTACTGAGAACGTCTTCTATTTTTTTTGAAAAAGACTTCCTGAAAGTCTGTGATTCCATGAAATGTTGCTTTGCTGCTTTGCTGAAGACTGTCAGTCATTGAAATATATGACACAAGAACATCTACCATGAATATATTTTTAATCTATATGTTATGGATGGTTTTATCACATGGAAGAACGTCCTTTTCTTAGTATGGAGAACATCTATGTGTATAATTCATCTTTTGGATTGTGACAAATATACTAAATTTGGAGTGCTGTATAGAGTTAAAGATCACAAGTTTAGAGGTAAATATACATTAAAGAGTGCATTCAAGTCTAAAGTATTTTAAAATTAAAGAGACATTTAAAAGTTTCTTTTAAATTAATTATGAACCCTTTTACAAGTTAGTTATACAAAAAAAAAAAAAAAAAACCAAACAAACCTATCAAGCAACTCATTATATAAGACACAACTTATTCACTTGTAAGGATAACACTAAACTTAATGACTATGCTATACAAATGATGTTATAATTGACATAATATTATAGAATAGTATAAAAACCTAATAATAGCAGGACTTTTAGTTAGAAAAATGTGTCCTACTATTTCTTCAAGGATTACTTTAAAAATAGAATTTGGTTTTACTAAATATTAATGTGTGTTTAGGGGGTCATTCAAAAATATGATTGATTATCTGCTTTTTTGGATTCCTCTTGATCACCTTTAAATTGTGAAATATACTTTTACTCCTGGGTATTGTCCACTTAAATTATATTTATATTTATGTATTGCATGCCAAACCAATTTTTACTGTTTTTTTTTTAGATTCTCTATGCTTAAGTCAAAGTATTCCCTCCATTAAACATCTCTGGTTAATCTAAAACATGAAATGCAAGCTATTTTAGTTACTCCATAATTTCTCAAAAATAGTCCTTTACTAGGTGCTCTAGGGGATACAACAGTGAATCAAAAAACTTATCCTTTACAGAAGGAAAAGAGACCAATGTACCAATAACAGGAATACAGTGTAAAAAGCATAGCATAGATTGGGCAAATCCTCCCAAGAGGCCATTGGAAAATGGTAATTTGCAGTGTGGTGTGGGGAAGGGACAGAGCAGTAAAGAGGGAATCTAAGAAAGAGTTCCTAAGTTGAGCCTTAGTAAAGAAGACTTTGATACAAGGAAGTAAACTGGTTCATGCATATTTTTGCAATGTTTTCATTATTCAAAATGGCATGAAGATGGCACAGGGAGTGGCACTGTGTGGTGAGAAAGGCTTGTCTGTGGATAGAAGCTTTGAGAAAGAACTTGGACAGGAACTATAGGTAGAGGGCTGAAAATGCCAGAATTAGTAGGATTTGTGAGTGAGCTTTACCTGTAGATTTTGGAAAGGTCTGAGGATTTTGAATGGATAATTACAAACGTACTTTAGAAACTTTAAATTGGCTTGAATTTTCAGTTTTGACTAAGACTGGCAAAGGGGTCATTTGCAAAACATGGACTAGAAGTGAGAAGCTGTGAAGGCCTATTTTAGGGCCTACTAGTGAAATTTTAAAAGGGGACACATTTGAAGGTATGACAGACAGAGTTCACATCAGAAGCATGTGAATTTGTGAAAGTATACAAAATAATAAGTATGAGAAGAGAAGTCCCAAGGCAATAATTGTGAGAAAAGTTTTAAGGGGAGCAGAAGAGAGTAGATGTAGGATTGAAGTTGTATGACGCTTTTTATGAGCCAGTCAAATCCTTCCTCATCTCCATGAAGCCACTATCATTAAACTCCATTATTAACAGAGTGTCCATTTTGTGCTGATAGAATATAAGAGTACCAAGCTAGGAAATAGACTGTCTGGTTTCAAATCCACAATCAACTCTGAGATTTTATATAAGTCATTGAAACTCTCTAAGCCTCTGTTTCCTCATCAGTAAATAAGGATAATAATTTCAACTTCACAAAGTGGTTTATGTTACTTTCTGCCTCCAGGGCTCCAAAGAGATCTACAAGCTTTAATACTTTTGCGTGATAAAGTTTTGTGTAATCTACACATTGAGGTTCGCATTTGTAAAGAGAAAACCTCCATGCATGTCATGAATATGCTCCAGTTCCTCCTAATTCACAGGGCTATAAAGCTTAAATCACCCTAATAACTTCTGTCAAAATACGGTATTAATTTGTTCACTCATCCATCCACTCAATTAAACTATATTTATTGAGAACATACTATGTTTCAGCCACTGTGTTAAGGAAGAGTAACCAGCAAAGCTAAGGCCTCTGCCCTCATAAGTTTTAGGTCTTAGTAAAAGGAGAAAGACAATAAACAAATGAGGAGGAGCCAGCCATCCTCATTTGGCTGGGAAGAGTTTTCCAGGAAGATCTTGATGATCAGCGTCTTCGTTCACATCCCAGTCCCCTCAGTTACGTGGTGCATCCTAAGTAATGTGTCTCTAATGATGCTAATCATAATCACTTATCTTCTTTTTGCCTCAGTTTTCTCATCTTAAAATTGTTTTACATGAGAAAATGCCTCTTAAGGTGATTGTGAGGATTAAAAGAGTTAATGTAGGTAAAGAGCATAGCATGTAGTGAATTTGGTGTATTTATGAATAATAATGGCTTTGAAGTTTGTACATTATTTCTTTTTGTACATATATGCATATATGTGTTTATAAATTGCATATAACTACATATATGTATTTACATAGCAATATGTATAGAATATGTAAGTATATAAATACATACACAGATAATGTATATATACATAACATATAGTATATATACATATAGTTAGAATTGATACAAGGTTAAGTTTGTTTTAATGCTGTTCTTGCTTGTTTTCTAACATACTTTACTGAGAATAAAGAAAGTGACAGTGCTACAGCTAGCATTAGAATTTGCATTCAATACAGAATATGTTTGCATTAGTCAGGATGCTGCAGTAATGGAAAACCCTAAAATTTCAGTGACTTAATGAAATGTAGTTTATTTCTTACACATGCAAAGTCTGAAGCAAGTCAGACAGTCCTCCTACATATTGGTAGTTAAGTCATAATAAACAGGGGGCTTCCAAAGATACCCTAACAGGTGAAGAGAAGTCTTGAGAATAGTGGAAGTAAAAAGGTCAGATCCAAAAAGGGCTAGTCTTACTTCCATCCACATACCTTAGCCAGAACTCAATCATGTGACCCAAACTACCTGCAAGGGAGATGGGATAATATAGGTTTAGAGACTTTCCATGTGACCAGGAAGAAGAAATGTACGAATTCATAAAATTGCTTCTGCCAAAGTATCTGATGAAGTGTGTTGGATACAAACTATAAAATGTACAGCTGTCACAGTGGAAAACAATTCTCACGTAACACTTGCTTTAACAGACAAAGTAACAATCTACAAATCTCCCATAGTTGTATTCAGCTCTATCTTTCAAGATTATAGAGCAAAAATATTTATCTCGCATAAAGTTCTTTCTCTCCTCAACATCAATTTATACCTATTTCTAATTGTTGTTCAGATCAGATGGATTAAAATAAAGCACACCTATATGTGCATTATAAACCATAATAACTTCAATGCAGTATAAAATGTGTTATTACTGCCATCATATGTTTGTAAAATATATTTATGTACAAGTACACACACACATACATGCACACAGTAACACACAGTGTCTTATAGTAACTCTTAAATGGTTATCTGGCTCTCCTTTTTAACTTAACTGTAATATTTTCAAAAATCTCTAACCAGAAAGTGAAATCTTTCAGGGTGTATGGAGTTGCAAGAGACTGAGAATGCTAACCACATGGTCAGGTCTCAATAAATATTTGTCAAATGAGCAAACAGGGTCAGGTGATAGAAGAGATTTTGTGCCAAGCTGAGGAATTTGGATGTTATTCCACAAGGACAACCATAGGAAGTTTTTGAGCTGAGAAATATAGCAGGATGAAAACAGTAATTTAGAAATGTTATTATGTCACTGGATGTAGGAATGATGAGAGGGGAAAAGCTGGAGAGGAAACTAATCAAGAAGCTATTGCAGTAATTCTATATATGAGGCTGGGCTTAAACAGTGGCAGTTGAAAGAAAAATAAGGAACAAATGCTGGGATGTTTTAAATAAAAACTAATGAATTATTGAATGGTGAATTGTTGACCATACAAGGAGAAGAGAAAAATCAATTATTTCAAGATGCTGAACTTTGGAGCTAGGATAAGACTAACACCCTTGATTGAGAGAGGGCTGCTTGAATGGAGTGGGATCATAAGAACTTACTTGTCCATTTCACAAGCAACTGCACTACCACTTACCAGTGCTTCCTCTATCTGGAATATGTGTGAAAGGGTACATGTGCATTAATCATTTTGAATTAGATCTTTTATTCTATGCAACCTTCATTTAAAGAATATTAAACTTCATTTGGGGGGTTGAAATAACATTTTTAATATTAATTTAGGTTACGGGGCCACAAAACACTATGCATTCAATGCTTACATTCAAGTAAGCAGTGCCATTCAAGTAAATAAGTATTTCCACCTCTAAATAATTAGTAATTAAATTAAAAGGAAAATATTTTAAGGAGATGTATTGTAAAATATGGTACACAGATTTTGTCATAACTAGACCTAGGCAAAACCATTGTGTGAGCTACTCTCTATCCCAAATTAAAATTGTCCTTAGTTCTTTCATTTTACTTCATTTATAGGGATAACATTTAGCCTGTGCTGATTTGTAAATTAAGAATGGAATTATAGTCTGAAGTCAAGGAGCCTGATTCCTCCAGCTCCGTTTTTCTTTCACAAGATTGTTTTGAATATTCAGGGTCTTTTGTGTTTCCATACAAATTGCAAAATTTTTCTTCTAGTTCTCTGGAAAATTCCATTGGTAATTTGATAGGGATTGCATTGAATCTGTAGACTGCTTTGGGTAGTATAGTCATTTTCACAATATTGATTAATCCAATCCAAGAACATGGTATGTATCTCCATTTGTGTCATCTTTGATTTCTTTCATCAGTATCTTACAGTTTTCTGCATACAGGTCTTTTGCCTCGTTAGGTATGTTTATCCCTAGGTATTTTATTCTTTCTGTTGCAATAGTAAATGGGAATGTTTGCTTAATTTCTCTTTCTGATTTTTGTTGTTAATGTATAGGAATGCAGGAGATTTCTGTGTATTAATTTTGCATTCTGCGACTTTACTAAATTCACTGATTAGCTCTGGTAGTTTTCTTGTGGAATCTTTAGGATTTACTATGTATAGTATAATGACATCTGCAAACAGTGACAGTCTTACTTCCTTTCCAATTTGGATTCCTTTTTATTCCTTTTTCTTCTCTGATTGCTGTGGCTAGGGCTCCCAAAACTATATTGAATAATAGTGGAAAGAGTGGACACCCGTGTCTCATTCCTGTTCTTAGAGGAAATGCTTCCAGGTTTTCACCATTGAAAATAATGTTTGCTGTGGGTTTGTCATATATGACCTTTACTATGTTGAGGTAGTTTCCCTATATGCCCACTTTCTGTAGAGTTTTTATCATAAATGGCTACACTACAAAGCTACAGTAATCAAGACAGTATGGTACTGGCACAAAAACGGAAATATAGATTGATGGAACAGGATAGAAAGCCCAGAGATAAACCCATGCACCTATGGTCACCTAATCTATGACAAAGGAGGCAAAAATATACAATGGAGAAAAGACAGCCTCTTCAATAAGTGGTGCTGGGAAAACTGGACAGCTACATGTAAAAGAATGAAATTAGAACACTTCCTAACACCACACACAACAATAAACTCAAAATGGATTAAACACCTAAATGTAAGGCAGGACATGATGACACTCTTAGAGGAAAACATAGGTAGTACATTCTTTGACATAAACCACAGCAAGATCTTTTTTGACCCATCTCCTAGAATAATGGAAATAAAAACAAAAATAAATAAATGGGACCTAACTAAACTTAAAATATTTTGTACAGCAAAGGAACCCATAAACAAGACAAAAGACAACCCTCAGAATGGGAGAACATATTTGCAAACGAAGCAACTGACAAAGGATTAAACTTCAAAATACACAAGCAGCTCATTCAGCTCAATATCAAAAAAACAAACAACCCAGTCAAAACATGGGCAGAAGATCTAGACAGACATTTCTCCAAAGAAGACATACAGATGGCCAACAAACACATGAAAAGATGCTCAACATAACTGATTATTAGAGAAATGCAAATGAAAACTACAATGAGGTATCACTTCACACTGGTCAGAATGGCCATCATCAGAAAATATACAAACAATAAATGCTGGAGAGGGTGTGGAGAAAAGGGAACCCTCCTGCACTGTTGGTGGGAATGTAAATTGATACAATCAATATGGAAAACAGTATGTAGGTTTCTTAAAAAACTAAAAATAGAACTACCATATGACCCAGCAATCCCACTACTGAGCATATACCCTGTGAAAACCATAATTCAAAAAGACACATGCACCCCAATGTTCATTGCAGCACTATTTACAATACCCAAGACATGGAAGCAACTTAAATGTCCATCAACAGAGGAATGGATAAAGAAGATGTGGTACATATATACAATGGAATATTACTCAGCCATTAAAAGGAACAAAATTGAGTCATTTGTAGAGATGTGGTTGGACATAGAGAGTGTCATACAGAGTGAAACAAGTCAGAAAGAGAAAAACAAATATTGTATATTAATGCATATATGTGGAATCTAGAAAAATGGTATAGATGATCTTATTTTCAAAACAGAAATAGAGACACAGATGTAGATAACAAATGTACAGATCCCAAGGGGGAAAGGGGAAGTGTGGGAGGAATTTCGAGATTGGGATTGACACATATACACTATTGATACTATGTATAAAATAGACAACTAATGAGAACATACTGTATAGCACAGGGAACTCTACTTAATGCACTGTGGTGATCTAAATGGGAAGGAAATCCACAAAAGAGGTGATATATGTATATGTAAAGCTGATTCATCTTGCTGTACAGTAGAAGCTAACACAACATTGTAAGGCAACTATACTCCAATAAAAATTAATTTTAAAAAATGAATGGAATTAATCTGACTTTTCCCTAATTTATCAATTAAATTATTTTGTTTGTCAAATTGCCTGTTTTGAACCAATCAATATCGAAACTAGCTCATCCAATAAAATATTTTATTTCAATTTTCATTCAAGTTAGTGAATTCCCACCAATTACAGAGAGATTCAGTACACAAACAGTTCTTTAGTGCTCTATGAACTATTGAGATTATCCAAGGAAAATATTATGGAGTTTATCCTTACTTCCTGACGGAATATGCAGAAAGAGGAAAGAAAGGTGTAAAGAAAAGAATTGTAGATTAAAACATTTCTGAGACTCAGGCTTGTTCCACATTAAGCCTCTCTTTCTGGAGGAATACCTTAGTTCATGGTGAAATACTTTTATTTCAAGTGAAATAAAGGTATTCTTGTAGTTCCATCTCATAACTTACTGAAAACCTATTTTCTCAATATTTTCTAACTCTTCCGAGTACCTGTTATCTAATAAAGTAGGTGATTATGAGTGAACCCATTTACTAGTTTAGGTGCTTTTTCCGCTGAAGACTAGAGATAAAGGGAAGGGAAAGGCACGAACGTGTACTCCTTGCGTACATGATTGGAGTGAGTTCTCAGGAACCTTAAGAACTTGGTTCTTATCTTATTGTTCCCACTTTACAGATGAAGGAATTGAGGTTTTTTAATTAAAGTCATATAGTTTCTGTATTTCATTGACTCTAAATCAGTCTTGTTTTAAGATATACTGTTATTTTATACATCACAAAGGGGAGAAAAAATAGTCAATTAGAATACACCATTTGAAAAGTCATCCTTATTTCAGAAATATTAAAAAGTGAGCCCATGAGGGTGTGAAGTCAGCAAGATATCAGAGTAGGAAGCTGTCTTCCTTCCCTGAAGAGACATATGGAGTTAACAAAAACTACAGACTAGGACACCTCTGTGAGAACTCTAGAGCCAAGTTGGGAAGCTATAGCACCTAGGCCACTGTAAAATGAAGATGGGATTCCTGAAAGAGGGTTGGAACATTCATGACATCCAGCCAAGCCGCTTCCCCACGTGACACAGTGTAGAGCAACTGGGAGGAAACCCCTCACACCTAGGCTCCTTCCTCAGGATGGAAGCAAAAGAGTGGACCAGCACCCGATGTTCTGGATGGTCTGGGGGCTGCCCAAGGAACTGAGCTCTGTCTTCTCTAACTCAGAGTGGTTGCCAGAGCCCCACAGCCTATTGCACCTTGTGTTATACACAGATATTACAGGCTTTGATGTCTTTCTTAGAGTTTTTTATACAGTAAAATGCTAAGAATTTTTATTACTCATTTTGATTCGTCAAGTTTATTTTAACAATCACCTGAGGTCTGCCACCAAGGCTGTCCTGGGTGTGGAACAATGACAGAAATCTGAAGGCATCACCCCCAAAGACCCCAGCCTGATGACCCCACCCACCAGGCCCAGAATGAAGGGAACTGGGGCATCGCCTTTGTCTTTGGGTTGACACCACATTAGCTGGTCACAAATGTCTCTTTCCCAACACAACAAGAACAGGCACATTGCGCAAGTGTGAGGGCTGGGTCTCTCATCTGAGCCAGAAAGCTTCCCAAGGCTTTTTTGTCAAGTGAGGATACTGTATCTGGAAAAACTATGCCTTAAAGGTAAATGAGATTCCATATATATGTGTTAGCATACAGTATTTGTTTTTCTCTTTCTGACTTCACTCTGTATGACAGATTCTAGGGGACATATATACACTACCAAATGTAAAATAGATAGCTAGTGGGAAGCAGCCACATAGCACAGGGAGATCAGCTCGGTGCTTTGTGACCACCTAGAGGGGTGGGATAGGGAGTGTGGGAGGGAGATGCAAGAGGGAGGAGATATGTGGATGTATGTATATGTATAGCTGATTCACATTGTTATAAAGCAGAAACTAACACACCATTGTGAAGCAATTATACTCCAATAAAGATGTTAAAAAAACCTAGAAAATGGTACAGATGAACTGGTTTGCAGGGCAGAAATAGAGACACAGATGTAGAGAACAAACATATGGACACCTAGTGGGGAAAGTGGCGGTGGGGGGGTGGTGGTGGTGGTGGGATGAAGTGGGAGATTGGAATTGACATATATACACTAATATGTATAAAGTGGATAACTAATAAGAATCTGCTGTCTAAAAAAATAAATAAAATAAAATTCAAAAATACGAAAAAAATAAAAATAAAAAAATGAATAAACATTAAAAAAAAATAGATTAAAGAGAGAAGACACTGCCTTGTCCTTAGGGATTTCCCAACCTAAGGAGGGACCCTGACATTCAGCAAAAAACAACAGCAAAAATAAACAAACGAAAAATATTAAAAAATAATAATAATAAATAATTTTTTTTTAAAAAAAAGGTAAATGAGAAATCAAGACTTTCCAAGATAAACAAAAACTGAGGGAGTTTACTACTATCTAAGAAGGTAATGGAGGTCCTGACTGGATGTGATAGATGTGTTAATTAAATAGATGGTAGGAGTCCTTTCACAATGTATACGTTTATCATATCACCACAATGTATACTTTAAATTTTGTTAATTATACCTCAATAAAAGTGGAAAAAAATTTATGTTCTATTAGCTTCCTACGGTTGCTGTAACAAATCACCACAAACTAGGTTGCTTAAAACAATGCAAATTTACTCTCTTACAGTTCCAGAAGTCTGAAACTGGGCCAAAACTGAGATGTCAGAATTTGTTTTTTGCCTTTTCTATTTTCCAGGTATATGTTCCTTGGTTCATGGCCCCTTCCTGCATCATCAAAGCCCACCATACAGCATTTCAAATCTTTCTCTCTGCTGAGGTCATCACATCGCCTCTGTCTTTTGTAATAGAATCTCTGTCTGTCTCCTTCTTATGAGGACAAGTATGATTGCATTTAGGGACCACCAGGAAAATAATGAAGGGCAGTTTCCCTATTTCAAGATTCTTAATCAAATTGGCAAAGTCTCTTTTGCCATATAAGGTAGGATTTGTGGGTTGAAGGGGTTAGGAACTGGATATATTTCGGTACGATTACTCCCTAACACAGGAGAGTTTTTATATATCTTAAAATTAGTCTTCCTAACAAATTCTAACATATTCATAGTGTTTTAAAAAGTATATAGTTTGCTTTGGCAGAGGGGGCTTCTTTTAATCCAGTGTCCTACAAGAGCAAGCAAAATATTTGGGACAACAAAATTTTCCTTGTCCCAAGGTCATTCAAAATTTACTTTTCTCTTTTAAATCTCTGCACACGAGTTTCTCTGAAAAGACCCACAAATATAAAATTGATGCCTAGCCTCAGTGGTTGTCAGAGTATATAGACAGTTAATGAGGCTGCCAAGGAACAATACCTATCTGGTCATTTAACCACTTTCTTCTATAACTGTACCATTCTTTACATTAAATTACACCCAGAAAAATGAACCATACTAGCTATCCATCAGCAGCCCTTGGTTACACGTTGTTTAGTAGTTGAAAATCACAGGATTATTTTTAACAGGTGTCTAATTTTTGTAATTACCTGGAGTAGGCAATTAACTTTTTTTTTCTGATTCTAGTAAGAATGATTATGAAAACACATCACAACTTCTTTCTTATGAAGTGTTGAGACACATTTGATTCCTTTACAGTGTTTTCAATTTTCATTGTTTAATTAAACAGTTACAGAGAAGGCCACTTGGAGGACACAACAAAGGGGACCATGGATGACTTCAGAGTCATTCATTTGGCCCAATGGTGCTATTTTTACAATGATCTGTGGGATTTCTGTTGTCAGCAAATGTCCAGCCCATTGTTTTCGCATTTCTGTCTTCAGGGGGTTAGCTGTTTTGCCAGAAGCTCCCATGGAGCTTTGCTGCAACACAGCCCTCTGTTCAGGGCTCAACTGTCTCCATTAATGGCATTTTCTCACACAGTGCGGCTCCCTGATGTGTCCCCTTGTGTTTCATTTTTACTTTGTATGAAATGTACTGCAAATAGCTGTTTATGCTCCATCTATTTCATGGTGTCATGCCTTCTCTTCGGTGTATTAAGGGCCTGAAAGTCTACTATTAGCTATTTTCTACTTTAATTAGTTGCCTGCCACTCTTGTGTCTTTGAGCTATGTAATCTCCAATAGGTAGCAAGCTAAATTATCTGACATTTTCTTCATGTCAGTTTGTTTTAAAATGTGCCTTAGAAGTTTTTAGCAGGCATATATTATCATTATGATAACATACCAATAAAGACTAAATATGCTTTCATGTCCACATAAAACATAAATACATCTACAAATGCACTTTTAAAAAGTGAGGGAGAATAGCTAACAAGTTCAATGTCAAAAAGAAACTGGGTCAGAACTAAACAAGGTAAATTGTAGGTAAGGAGGACTTTTAGCAGAAATGAAAAACATGATCCTGGAATTTCTTTTCTGGAGAACAGGAATAATAATACCTATCTCAGACATAATATTCGCAAACTATCAGTGTCTTGTCTGGCAAATAGTAAGTGTCAACAAAAATTAATTATATTGTAGGTCGTATGTCATGTTATACCATATCATGTAAATGTGTATAATTATTCATTTAATTCAACATAAATCTTTTCTGTGAGTACCATGTAACAGACTTATGCGTTTGAGTGCCTACTATGTGATTATATTTGGCTCATCAAGTATACTGATTTCAATTGACTCAGTGCCTAAGACATGAACCATGAACTTTTATTGAGCATGTAAAACTTGTTTTTGAGCAAGCCATGGAAAGGACCATTATGATTCTTGAATGCAGAGATTATGTCTCGTACACTAAATAAATTATATCTCTCAACTGTAACTGTTTATGACATTTTAAAAGGTTGTCCCAAAACCTATGGGTTGTAGCAAAAGCAGGTCTAAGAGGAAAGTTTATAGCAATAAAATCCTACCTCAAGAAACAAGAAATATCTCAAATAAACAACCTAACCTTACACCTAAAGCAATTAAAGAAAGAAGAACAAAAAAACCCCAAAGTTATCAGAAGGAAAGAAATCATAAAGATCAGATCAGAAATAAATGAAAAAGAAATGAAGGAAACAATAGCAAAGATCAATAAAAGTAAAAGCTGGTTCTTTGAGAAGAAAAACAAAATTGATAAACCATTATCCAGACTCATCAAGAAAAAAAGGAAGGAGATGGAAATCAATAGAATTAGAAATGGAAAAGGAGAAGTAACAACTGACACGGCAGAAATACAAAAGTTCATGAGAGATTACTACAAGCAACTATATGACAATAAAATGGACAACTTGGAAGAAATGGACAAATTCTTAGAAAAGCACAACCTTCCGAGACAGAACCAGAAAGAAACAAAAAATATAAACAGACCAATCACAAGCACTGAAATTGAAACTGTGATTAAAAATCTTCCAACAAACAAAAGCCCAGGACCAGATGGCTCCACAGGCGAATTTTATCAAACATTTAGAGAAGAGCTAACACTTATCCTTCTCAAACTCTTCCAAAATATAGCAGAGGGAGGAACATTTCCAAACTCATTCTATGAGGCCACCATCACCCTGATACCAAAACCAAAGATGTCACAAAAAAAGAAAACTACAGGGCAATATCACTGATGAACATAGATGCAAAAATCCTCAACAAAATACTAGCAAACAGAATCCAACAGCACATTAAAAGGATCATAAACCATGATAAAGTGGGTTTTATCCCAGGATGCAAGGATTCTTCAATATTGCAAATCAATCAATGAGATACACCATATTAACACATTGAAAGAGAAAAGCCATATGATCATCTCAATAGATGCAGAAAAAGCTTCTGACAAAATTCAACACCCATTTATGATAAAAACCCTCCAGAAAGTAGGCATAGAGGGAACTTACCTCAACATAATAAAGGCCATATATGACAAACCCAGAGCCAACATCATTCTCAATGGGGAAAAACTGAAACCCTTTCCTCTAAGATCTAAGATCAGGAACAAGACAAGGTTGTCAATTCTCACCATTACTATTCAACATAGTTTTGGAAGTTTTAGCCACAGCATTCAGAGAAGAAAAGGAAATAAAAGGAATCCAAATCCGAAAAGAAGATGTAAAGCTGTCACTGTTTGCAGATGACATGATACTATACTTAGAGAATCCTAAAGATGCTATCAGAAAACTACTAGAGCTAATCAATGAATTTGGTAAAGTATCATGATACAAAATTAATACCCAGAAATCTCTTGCATTGCTATACACGAATGATGAAAAAATCTGAAACAGGAGTTAAGGAAACACTCCCATTTACCATTGCAACATTAAGAATAAAATACCGGGCTTCCCTGGTAGTGCAGTGGTTGAGAATCTGCCTGCCAATGCAGGGGACATAGGTTCGAGCCCTGGTCTGGGAAGATCCCACATGTCACGGAGCAACTAGGCCCATGAGCCACAACTACTGAGCCTGCACATCTGGAGCCTGTGCCCCGCAACAAGAAAGGCCATGACAGTGAAAGGCCCTCTCACCGCGATGAAGAGTGGCCCTCACTTGCCACAACTAGAGAAAGCCCTTGCACAGAAACAAAGACCCAACACAGCCCAAAAAATAAAAAAAAATAAATAAATTAATTAATTAAAATAAGAATGAAATACCTAGGAATAAACCTACCTAAGGAGACAAAAGACCTATATGCAGAAAACACTGATGAAAGGAATTAAAGTGATACAAACAGATGGAGAGATATACCATGTCCTTGGATTGGAAGAATCAACATTGTGAAAATGACTATACAACCAAAAGCAATCTACAGATTCAACACAATCCCTATCAAACTACCACTGGCATTTTTCACAGAACTAGAACAAAAAAATTCATAATTTGTATGGAAACACAAAAGACCCCGAATAACCAAAACAATCTTGAGAGAAAAACAGAGCTGTAGGAATCAGGCTCCCAGACTTCAGACTATACTAAAAAGCTGTAGTAATCAAGACAGTATGATACTGGCACAGGTAAACGGAAATATAGATCAATGGAACAGGATAGAAAGCTCAGAGATAAACCCACGCACATATGGTCACCTTATCTTTGATAAAAGAGGCAAGAATATACAATGGAGAAAAGATAACCTCTTCAATAAGTGGTGCTGGGAAAACTGGACAGCTACATGTAAAAGAATGAAATTAGAATACTCCCTAACACCATACACAAAAATAAACTCAAAATGGATTAAAGACCTAAATGTAAGGCCAGACACTATACATCTCTTAGAGGAAAACATAGGCGGAACACTCTATGACATAAATCACAGCAAGATCCTTTTTGACCCAACTCCTAGAGAAATGGAAATAAAAACGAAAATAAGCAAATGGGACCTAACAAAACTTAAAGTCTTTTGCACAGCAAAGGCAAACATTAACAAGAGGAAAAGACAACCCTCAGAATGGGAGAAAATATTTGCAAATGAAGCAACTGACAAAGGATTAATCTCCAAAATGTACAAGCAGCTCATGCAGCTCAATATGAAAAAAACAAACAACCCAATCCAAAAATGGGCAGAAGACCTAAATAGACATTTCTCCAAAGAAGATATACAGATTGCCAACAAACACATGAAAGGATGCTCAACATCACTAATCATTAGAAAAATGCAAATCAAAACTACAGTGAGTTATCACCTCACTCAGAATGGACATCATCAAAAAATCTACAAACAATAAATGCTGGAGAGGGTGTGGAGAAAAGGGAACCCTCTTGCAATGTTGGTGGGAATGTAAATTGATACAGCCACTATGGAGAACAGTATGGAGGTTCCTTAAAAAACTAAAAATAGAACTACCAGACGACCCAGCAATCCCACTACTGGGCATATACCCTGAGAAAACCATAATTCAAAAAGAGTCATGTACCCCAATGTTCAGTGCAGCACTATTTACAATAGCCAGGACATGGAAGCAACTGAAGTGTCCATAGACAGTTGAATGGATAAAGAAGATGTGACACATGTATACGATGGAATATTACTCAGCCATATAAAGAAACGAAATTGAGTTTTTTGTAGTGAGGTGGATGGACCTAGAGTCTGTCATACAGAGTGAAGTAAGTCAGAAAGAGAAAAACAAATACCATATGCTAACACATATATATGGATCTAAAAACAAAACAAAAAAAATTGTTCTGAAGAACCTAGGGGCAGGACAGGAATAAAGATGCAGACGTAGAGAATGGTCTTGAGGACACGGGGAGGGGGAAGGGTAAGCTGGGATGAAGTGAAAGATTGGCATGGACATGTATACTCTACCAAAGGTACAATAGATAGCTAGTGGGAAGCAGCTGCATAGCACAGGGAGATCAGCTAGGTGCTTTGTGACCACCTAGAGGGGCGGGATAGGGAGGATGGGAGGGAGATGCAATAGGGAGGAGATATGGGGATATATGTATATGTAAAGCTGATTCACTTTGTTATAAAACAGAAAATAACACACCATTGTGAAGCAATTATACTCCAATATAGATGTTTAAAAATTAATTAATTAAAAATAAATAAATAAGTGAATAAATAAAAAGTGAATAAATAAAAATAAATAAATAAAAGGTTGTGTCTCTCCCTGCCTCTCTGAAACTTCCAAACACTGTTGTTCAACAAATTTCATTATATTCTCAAGATTTGAGGAGATTTAGGAGGCACCATGGTACACATGCTTTATATACAAGTTACTTAGATCACTCAAATATGTAGAAAACCTATGCACATTTACATTTATTGTAGAGAGCCATTAAAATGTCTACAGAGACAGTCCAATCTTGTGGAATGGGTTATTCTGCCATACTCCTTTTCAAATGAATCTAAAAAGCTTTTACAGGCTGCCACTTTCACTGTTCCAGTGACTACCCAATACTTATCCCACACAGTATGTGATTTTCAATTATGCCCATCAATGGTCTCCCTTCTATTTCTGCCTACCAAAAGCAAAATAAGTCACTTCTACTGATCTTTGCCAAAGAATAAAATAGTGATCTAAAAAGGTTCCTAACAGTAAGCACAGCTGTAAAATAGGGGCCCCTTCATCATGTGTCTTGTAAATTTTGGAACCTAAAGAACTAGAAATAATTTGTGTGTGTGTATCAAAACTAAGAGCTTGATGTAGGGTTGAAAGGGTCATTACATAATTAAGGATTTACAAAGAGCCATATAATATATCCACTGCATTCAAAACATTTTATAAAAGTACCTAAATATTTCATTCTCACCACAACTAATGTTTTATAATAACTTTAAATAATTTAAATGGTGCAATGTAGGTGAAGAAACAAAATTCCATTGATGTCTTTCACAATGTAAGCCGTTAGGTTCTTTGTTGATAGATATAACATGATTTATCAAATTTTATTAAGGTCATTTCAAAAATCAAGTCAAGTGACTTAGCCAAATGTTTTAACTCATAGAACTTTAGCAAATTTTGAATAAGACTAATGTAACACAGGCAAAAAAGCAGGGCTGTTAAGAGCTCAGATTCAGCCCCTCACAGGCTGGGCTCAGGGTCTAGCCTACCTCTGTGAGCTCTGTGTCCATGAGAAAGTGACTGAATCTTTCTGTGCCTCTATGTTTAAACCTGCAAAACTGAGATAATCATCTTACAGCATCATCATGGGAATTACTAATTAGAGACTTATGAAAGGCTTAGAATAGAGCATGACACATACTGAGCATTTGATAAATTGCAACTTGTACTATTAAAACTACAGATAAAATAGATCTGTATCCTAAATCCATGCCATGTAACAGCAATGGCACAGTCACATAATCACAAATGTGAAAATATCATAAACATCATCAGAAAAAAATCAATATCCCTATTCCCAGTGTTTATTCTAGTTAGTCCATATTTTTCATGGGACATACCAGAATCAAATCACATTCCAGTCATTAAACTTCCTACTAATAATCTACGCTGTAACCTAAAATTGAGTTTTTTTAACAGAATATCATATTAGTCTCTTATCATATTACCACACCATCTTTAGCCTTTGACTCTTCTCTTCCTCTGGAATTGGAAATTGGAAAGTGAAGGCAAGAACAACTTCTGTTGCAATGATATCTGAGTACATTTTCTCCCCTTACTAAGGAAGATTGGAGATTTTCTTTTCCAATTCACAGTGCAATCTTATTTGTACAACTGCTATGGGAGGGATTTGATATATGTGGATTTTGATATAGACTATGACTACCAATAAATTATCATACCCTGTGTCATCATTTAGAAAGAATAAAAAATAGGCTAAAACATTGCAGTACGCAAAAAATTCTTCTTTTACCATTTTCCCCATAGTCAGAGCCCTACATTGTGGTTCATCGGCAGTGATTCCTTTTCAACAGGGTAACATCTTTGATGTTTGAGGGAAGAAGTGAAAGTTAACTTCCAATCCATCTGGAAACTACTATTCTCACTCCTCAGGAAAAAAAGACATAAAAATCTAATCTAAAAATAGTCTTTTGAAAGAGAATAATTCTGTCAGGTTGTGCTCAAGTGTATTTGCCATTGAATTTTGAAAATATTCTTAAATTTCATTAGGACATAATATATTTTCATTTTTCAATGCTGGGTGAAATATTATATCGAGTAATGTCTTTGCTAATTCAGTTATGGATTCCACAGGCTATAATCTTCCTTTGTACGTTTTAGTAATTCTAAATAAGCTCTATTTCTTCTAGGAATTATTTTCTAATATTCTTCTTTTTTTACTAAAGCAGACCATTTCTTTTCATTGAAGATCCGTTTTGAAATGTTCATTAAATGTTGAATGTTTATCAGTAGCTGCCATCTCCATGTTCCTAATTCTTCTTTGTGGCTTTCAACTTTCATTTTTCTCAATACAAACACTTTCAGATTTTTACTTTCATCTATTCTTTAAGAACTTGAAGGATGACAAAACCACTTTCAGAAAGCGCTGGATCAGTAATATAAGGCATTTTTTAGAAGATTTTCTACCATGCATAACAGAGTAAAACAGGAAACAAGAGGAAGCAAACTAGAGTTGTGTGAAATTGCTCATTTATTCTTCTCAAGTAGTTTTCAGTTTTTCATGAAACTGCTGAAAAATTCACAAATTGTATTCCAGTGAGATGAATATTTGTTTGCCAAGTGTTCATCAAAAATTTCGTCTTCAGGTAAACATTGCATATGCATAAGACCTCCTGTTCCCAGGTGTGTTGCTAGTACCTGCTTGTTCACAGGCATGAAAATGGAAGCAGGGTTTTAAATATGCACAGCCTGGCTGGCTGGATAAGGAGAGATGCAAAGGGAGCTGGGAGTGGTGCTTACACTGCTGAAGGGGTGGGCATGCATTTCCCCCCTCGTCCCTTTTCCAAAATGAAGAGTTTAAGCTTCAGATTTTTTCTAATAGGGAATTTTTGTTCTTATATGCTCTTTCTACCTTTCTGGCTAATTTTATTGTGGGAAACCACATTCTATGTCAAAAATCTCTTCACTTTTATTCATAATAAGGAAAAGAATAAATGACCCAGATGCATTGGCTTTTTCCCAGCATTGTTTGTTTCCATGTATAACATTTTCTTTTGACGATAATGTGATAATTCATTCATTTCTTGCTTCAAATCGTAATTTTCTGAATGAACAACTTTAAATGCCATAGTTTCTTAATGGATCAGTAATATGACAGCAAGTATAGGTATCTGCTAGTTTGAAATACCACACAAAGGGTACTTTGAAATTGGTTTTCCTCTATGTGCATTTAAATGATATTAAAGCATTCCTTAATTTGGATGAGGTAAATTATCCCTTCACATAACTCTGACAGAGGCATTTGTAAGATAGGAGCCCAACATAAAACGCCATTTGGGGCCCCTATAAGTGGCTGAACTGAGAAGCAAATTTTCCTTTCTTTCATTCTTCTTTCCCTCCCTTCCTCCTTCCCTTCCTCTCTCTCTCCCTTCCTTCCATTTTTCCTCTCTCTTTCTTTCATTTATTTCCTAAAATCTCAAAACTTCTCATAACTGATTTTTAACCTTTACAAAAAGCAAAACAGGAAAAAATCCCTGTATAAACTGAGCAGATATAGGACAGTAGGAAAAGGTGTGCCCAGCCTCAAGGCTTTCAACTGTCAAATTGTATAATACTCTGTTCATTGGATTCACTAGGCCTTAGCCGGTTCTTGATGACATTCCAAAGCTTTGAAACTTCTTTAAAACTCTTTGTCTTGATTTCCTATACCTCCTATCTACCAATGGATTCAGTTATATTCATGTGTGCATCTCATGAGTTGCTTATTGAGCATAACATAATAAGAGATTACTACACATGCACACATATGCACTGTCCTCCCAGCATATATGATGCATCTGTGTGAGCACGTGTAAGAAGTATTCATTCAGCCTGTTTTTTAGAATTTTCTGGAGGGAAGAGAGTTGTTTTTTTTATTTTTCCATACATTTTTTGTTCATTAGGGATATATATGTGATTTTGTTTTACTATCAGATTTTAGAAATAATTTTTGAATATGAAAGTAAAATAGTGAATGTTTTTAAGTTAATTGTTACTTTTAAAAATTTTATTGAAGTACAGTTGATTTACAATGTTGTGTTAATTTCTGCTAACAGCTAAGTGACTCAGTTATACATATATATATTATTTTCATATTTTTTCCATTATGGTTTATCACATGATATTTTTTTTTCTTTTTTTTCTTTTTTTTTTAACATCTTTATTGAAGTATAATTGCCTTACAATGGTGTGTTAGCTTCTGCTTTATAACAAAGTGAATCAGTTATACATATACAATATGTTCCCATTTCTCTTCCCTCTTGCATCTCCCTCCCTCCCACCCTCCCCATCCCACCCCTCTGGGTGGTCACAAAGCACCGAGCTGATCTCCCTGTGCTATGCGGCTGCTTCCCACTAGTTATCTATTTTACATTTGGTAGTGTATATACGTCCATGACACTCTCTTACCCTGTCACATCTCACCCCTCCCCCTCCCCATATCCTCAAGTCCATTCTTTAGTAGGTCTGTGTCTTTATTCCCGTATTGCCACTAGGTTCTTCATGGCCTTTTTTTTTTTTTTTTTTTCCCCTTAGATTCTGTATATATGTGTTAGCATACTGTATTTGTTTTTCTCTTTCTGACTTACTTCATTCTGTATGACAGACTCTAACTCCATCCACCTCATTACAAATACCTCCATTTCATTTCTTTTTATGGCTGAGTAATATTCCATTGTATATATGTGCCACATCTTCTTTATCCATTCATCTGTCGATGGACATTTAGGTTGCTTCCATGTCCTGGCTATTGTAAATAGAGCTGCAATGAACATTTTGGTACATGACTCTTTTTGACCTATGGTTTTCTCAGGGTATATGCCCAGTATTGGGATTGCTGGGTCATATGGTAGTTCTATTTGTAGTTTTTTAAGGAACCTCCATACTGTTCTCCATAGTGGCTGTATCAATTTACATTCCCACCAACAGTGCAAGAGTGTTCCCTTTCCTCCACAACCTCTCCAGCATTTATTGTTTCTAGATTTTTTGATGATGGCCATTCTGACCGGCGTGAGATGATATCTCATTGTAGTTTTGATTTGCATTTCTCTAATGATTAATGATGTTGAGCATTCTTTCATGTGTCTGTAGGCCATCTGTATATCTTCTTTGGAGAAATGTCTATTTAGGTCTTCTGCCCAGTTTTGGATTGGGTTGTTCGTTTTTTTGTTATTGAGCTGCATGAGCTGCTTGTAAATTTTGGAGATTAATCCTTTGTCAGTTGCTTCATTTGCAAATATTTTCTCCCATTCTGATGGTTGTCTTTTGGTCTTGTTTATGGTTTCCTTTGCTGTGCAAAAGCTTTTAAGTTTCATTAGGTCCCATTTGTTTATTTGTGTTCTTATTTCCATTTCTCTGGGAGCTGGGTCAAAAAGAATCTTGCTGTGATGTATGTCATAGTGTGTTCTGCCTATGTTTTCCTCTAAGAGTTTGATAGTGTCTGCCCTTACACTTAGGTCCTTAATCCATTTTGAGTTTATTTTTGTGCATGGTGTCAGGGAGTGTTCTAATTTCATACTTTTACATGTACCTGTCCAATTTTCCCAGCACCATTTATTGAAGAGGCTGTCTTTTCTCCACTGTATATGCTTGCCTCCTTTATCAAAGATAAGGTGACCATATGTGTGTGGGTTTATCTCTGGGCTTTCTATCCTGTTCCATTGATCTATATTTCTGTTTTTGTGCCAGTACCAAACTGTCTTGATTACTGAAGCTTTGTAATATAGTCTGAAGTCAGGGAGCCTGATTCCCCCAGCTCCATTTTTCGTTCTCAAGATTGCTTTGGCTATTCGGGGTCTTTTGTGTTTCCATACAAATTGTGAAATTTTTTGTTCTAGTTCTGTGAAAAATGCCAGTGGTAGTTTGATAGGGATGGCATTGAATCTGTAGATTGCTTTGGGTAGTAGAGTCATTTTCACAATGTTGATTCTTCCAATCCAGGAACATGGTATATCTCTCCATCTATTTGTATCATCTTTAATTTCTTTCATCAGTGTCTTATAATTTTCTGCATACAGGTCTTTTGTCTCCTTAGGTAGGTTTATTCCTAGATATTTTATTCTTTTTGTTGCAATGTAAATGGGAGTGTTTTCTTAATTTCACTTTCAGATTTTTCATCATTAGTGTATAGAAATGCAAGAGATTTCTGTGCATTAATTTTGTATCCTGCTACTTTACCAAATTCATTGATTAGCTCTAGGAGTTTTCAGGTAGCATCTTTAGGATTCTCTATGTATAGTATCATGTCATCTGCAAATAGTGACAGCTTTACTTCTTTTCCGATTTGGATTCCTTTTATTTCTTTGTCTTCTCTGATTGCTGTGGCTAACACTTCCAAAACTATGTTGAATAATAGTGGTGAGAGTGGACAACCTTGTCTTGTTCCTGATCTTAGAGGAAATGGTTTCAGTTTTTCACCATTGAGGACAATGTTGGCTGTGGGTTTGTCATATATGGCCTTTATTATGTTGAGGAAAGTTCCCTCTATGCCTACTTTCTGCAGGGCTTTTATCATAAATGGGTGTTGAATTTTGTCGAAAGCTTTCTCTGCATCTATTGAGATGATCATATGGTTTTTCTCCTTCAATTTTTTAATATGGTGTATCACATTGATTGATTTGCATATATTGAAGAATCCTTGCATTCCTGGAATAAACCCCACTTGATCATGATGTATGATCCTTTTAATGTGCTGTTGGATTCTGTTTGCTAGTATTTTGTTGAGGATTTTTGCATCTATGTTCATCAGTGATATTGCCCTGTAGTTTTCTTTCTTTGTGACATCTTTGTCTGGTTTTGGTATCAGGGTGATGGTGGCCTCATAGAATGAGTTTGGGAGTGTTCCTCCCTCTGCAATATTTTGGAAGAGTTTGAGAAGGATAGGTGTTAGCTCTTCTCTAAATGTTTGATAGAATTCACCTGTGAAGCCATGTGGTCCTGGGCTTTTGTTTGTTGGAAGGCTTTTAATCACAGTTTCAATTTCAGTGCTTGTGATTGGTCTGTTCATATTTTCTATTTCTTCCTGGTTCAGTCTCGGCAGGTTGTGCATTTCTAAGAATCTGTCCATTTCTTCCAGGTTGTCCATTTTATTGGCATAGAGTTGCTTGTAGTAATCTCTCATGATCTTTTGTATTTCTGCAGTGTCAGTGGTTACTTCTCCTTTTTCATTTCTAATTCTATGGATCTGAGTCTTCTCCCTTTTTCTCTTGATGAGTCTGGCTAATGGTTTATCAATTTTGTTTATCTTCTCAAAGAACCAGCTTTTAGTTTCATTGATTTTTGCTATTGTTTCCTTCATTTCTTTTTCATTTATTTCTGACCTGATCTTTATAATTTCTTTCCTTCTGCTGGCTTTGGGGTTTTTTTGTTCTTCTTTCTCTAATTGCTTTAGGTGCAAGGTTAGGTTGTTTATTCGAGATGATTCCTGTTTTTTGAGGTAGGCTTGTATTGCTATAAACTTCCCTCTTAGCACTGCTTTTGCTGTGTCCCATAGGTTTTGGGTCGTCGTATCTCCATTGTCATTTGTTTCTAGGTATTTTTTGATTTCCCCTTTGATTTCTTCAGTAATCACTTCGTTATTAAGTAATGTATTGTGTAGCCTCCATGTGTTTGTATTTTTTACAGATCTTTTCCTGTAATTGATATCTATTCTCATAGCGTTGTGGTCGGAAAAGATACTTGATATGATTTCAATTTTCTTAAATTTACCAAGGCTTGATTTGTGACCCAAGATATGATCTATCCTGGAGAATGTTCCATGAGCACTTGAGAAGAATGTGTATTCTGTTGTTTTTGGGTGGAATGTCCTATAAATATCCATTAAGTCCATATTGTTTAATGTATCATTTAAAGCTTGTCTTTCCTTATTTATTTTCATTTTGGATGATCTGTCCATTGGTGAAAGTGGGGTGTTAAAGTCCCCTACTATGATTGTGTTGCTGTCGATTTCCCCTTTTATGGCTGTTAGTATTTGCCTTATGTATTGCGGTGCTCCTATGTTGGGTGCATAAATATTTACAATTGTTATACCTTCCTCTTGGATTGATCCCTTTATCATTATATAGTGTCCTTCCTTGTCTCTTGTAACATTCTTTATTTTAAAGTCTATTTTATCTGATATGAGTATAGCTACTCCAGCTTTCTTTTGATTTCCATTTGCATGGAATATCTTTTTCCATCCCCTCACTGTCGGTCTGTGTGTGTCTCTAGGTCTGAAGTGGGTCTCTTGTAGACAGCATATATATGGGTCTTGTTTTTGTATCCATTCAGCCAGCCTGTGTCTTTTGGTGGGAGCATTTAATCCATTTACATTCAAGGTAATTATCGATATGTATGTTCCTATTCCCATTTTCTTAAATGTTTTGGGTTTGTTATTGTAGGTGTTTTCCTTCTCTTGTGTTTCTTGACTAGAGAAGTTCCTTTAGCATTTGTTGTAAAGCTGGTTTGGTGGTGCTGAACTCTCTCAGCTTTTGCTTGTCTGTAAAGGTTTTAATTTCTCCATCGAATCTGAATGAGATCCTTGCTGGGTAGTATCACATGATATTGAATATAGTTCCCTGTGCTATACAGTAGAACCTTGTTGTTTATCCATACTATATATAGTATTTTGCATCTGTTAATCCAAACTCTCAATACTTCACTCCCCCTAAAATTGTTCCTTTTGATATCCCTGCCTCTATTTCTCATTTTAAACATTTTATTTACTATTCTTCTCTTGTTTTAAGAGAGGCTAAGGCATATACACATTGAGATGGACCCCAAGTACCCTTCTGTAGACCAACAGGCCTTGGATGGTGACTATAGACCAGCAGTATGAATGAAGATAATGACAGTCTCTTGTTTTATACCTTAGAACACTGAGCTCTTCTAAATTAAAGGTCTAGCCAAAATTATCATAAAGGGAATCATAACTTCCATGATGTGCTTTATTTCCTAAGTGGGCTCATAGTCAGAAAGATTTCCCAGGAGGTAGGATCAAATTATGAGATCCCTAGGAGGTTAAAGGTTTTTTGTGGGTTGCATTGGTACATTTGCTCATTTGGAATTTTCATGTTTACCTTTACAATTACCTCAAAATATATAATGAGTATCTGTTATATACCTTTACATTATTATATAAGCTAAGGTCACACTGGTGAAAAAGACAGAAATCTTTCTCCTCAGGAAGTTTAAAATCTAATAAGTGAAAAGACAATTATGATGTGTGGCAGATACAGGGCATTGTGAGAGTCACCTGACTCAGCTGTGGGAATCAGAGTGCTTCAAACTGAGAAAACCTGTAAGAAGACTCAGAAGAAAAGCAGAGTATTTATAAGAGGAGAAGTAAATAGTGTACTCCGACAGGAAGCTATGATATGAGGATGGCAGTACTGAGAGAAGAGTGTGGATAGGGACCAGTATATGAAAGGCCCATAGACCATAATTGCAATTATTTACTTTATCTCAGTGGTACTGAGGGACAGATGGTCATTAAAGAATTTTTAAGTATCAATTGGATATATATACACACACACATATATATGTATCTGTGTATGTGTGTATATATATATAATTATATGTGGATTTCTTGAGACCTGAGGACTAATCAAAGATGGAAAGACTGTTATAAACCTAAGTGAGTCCCCAGAATCATTTTTGTGCAAATCTCCAGCCCATTTCCACACTGTGCATGAAAGATACATTATGAATATTCTGCTATCAAGGTATTGGTTTCCCTTCTAACCTATACTCACAGGTTTGACTGCTAGTTCTGTGGAGAGAGCATGAGTTGAAAAAAAAAAATATTGCTCCCACTTCCTACTAGCTATGAATCTGGGCAAGTAGCTTAGCTCCTCTTAATTTTAGTTTCCGTTCATTTGTTAATTTAAAAAAAAAAGTTTGGTAATTTCTCACTCATCTGGTATATGGTGCTGTAGAATATAAAATAATCTGAATAATTAGGTTCCATAGTATATTATTGCTGTGTTATATCAAAGGAATTTCTCAGATAAGGCTGTACCATGGCAAAAACCATGACAAGGATAACATAGTTTGTGTGAAGAATGATGCTGGAGCTGGTCAGCATGAAAACCCTTCACTTGTTTCTGAGTCATTCAGCAGCCATAGCAAATAATGATAATGTAAGAATTTTATACAATTCAGAGATGACTCTGGTAGAGGTGAAAGAATGGTACTTTGAAAGACAAAGAATGAGGAAGGAGAGGGATAAAATTGAAAAGCACACCCTGAAATTTATTATTTCTTACAAAGCAGATGCCAGGGAGTATCATGCAGTATATGTAACAATAGGAAATAATGCAACTAGATACATCTCAGTACATTTTAAACACAGTATATATAACTGCTCCTAGATGGCATTCTTTGAGCATGTGAGATGTAAGGATTGTTCTGACCGTGCTTATCAATGCTCTCAGATGAGAACAAGGTTCATGTATTCTAGTTTATCTCAAAGGAAATGAAGACCACAACCCAAAGTTCTACTGTGCTGAGGTCTAATCATCTTTGTACCACAGACAGAAAAATATAATTTTATTAGCTTTGTTAATAACAATTTTATATTCTTATTTTGTGGGTGGATCTTTTAGCTTAACTAAAATAGTAGCATCCCAGGGTCACAAGGCTCTTCTTGGGAGATAGCAGACGTGCCCAGACTTTTCTGGTGAGTCAGTAACTCCAGAAGGTAAGCTTGGAAAGCCATGTGCATAAGAGCTCTGCAAATCATTTGTGGCCCTGTTTCCTACAAATTCTGATAGCCATTTCTAATCAACACATGTATATACATTCTCAACTCTCAGCAGAAAAGCCTGATCAGATTCAGAAATCTCATAAGTGTATCTGGCAAGGCAAGCATTACTTTCAGATGTTCCTATGTTCTGGTCTATCAATTAAATGTATTTTACCATTTAATGCAGACTCAACTAATTCAACTTTCTCAGGCTATTGAACAGGAATGTAAAGCCCCATTTCTTTAAAGGGCTGGAAGAAAGCACCAGTTATCATCCAGAATACCCGTTTAGTTAAAGTGATACCTAAACTTTACCAGACTAATGAATTGAGACCATTTCATAGGAATTTTATTCTACCTCCTTTATTTAATGCAGTGTCCAAAATGTTGTACACTCCTTGGCTGCCTGGTATACATTTATTCATAACTCAGAATCACCGTGAACTCATTAATAGCTCTTCTCATTGTAAAATGGTACTTTCTGCAAACACTTCACATGGTCTATTATTCTACTCCATTTACATTTATGAGTGTCTTTCATGTGTCCATCCCATAGTGCTATGCAGACTTAATATAAAAGAAGATACAATAAATATTTAAAAGGCTAAATCAAACAAATAATTTTTTTGGTTAAACCTTACAAATCAACAGTAATTTTTAAGTTCTCATGCATAAAAGAATAGATTCCTAGCTGAAGAACAAGGTGTAGAAGGACTTGTGACCTATTAGAATCAGACTGCAATGTGGCAGGTGAAGGTCAGTGATTGTAAATTGTGACAGAAACACTTCCAGAATCAGAAAATCTTTATGTGACAAGTATGCACTGGGTCGGTACAAAAATGAAATTATATGGTTAGTAAAACACACACACACACACACACATGAATGCACACACAACTTTACAGTAATCCAAAGGTCAAAAGTGTGATTTTAAAGCAAAGAAAATCACCTCTTTATGGTTACCAGCATGGTTGACACTTTAAACATTTATACTGGAGAACCAATCAGTAGCAACCCAATTTTATCTGTACTAAATTCAGGGAAATTTGAAGACATTCATGCTTGAATATCACACAGACATTTATGCAAACATCAAGCTGCTTCATAAGTCTGCAGGGACTGGGAAGAATATCTGAGTACCGTCTGCATACATATGACACTGCAGGCCATGGCATTGAATGTTATTCGCTAAAAATATCTAAATATAAAGTGAAATAGGATTTCAAACAAGCCCCAGAGGAATCAGAAAGTAACTTGGCAAAGCACAAACCATTCCCAAAAGGAACACATTGAAAGGACAATATAGGGATAAAGAAAATATCCAAAGCAACTCATGTTTATTCCAGAAAATTCAAAAACATAGAGTTCTGTCAAGGAATGACACAGTCAGCAGTATTCAAACTATACAAATAGCCTTAAGTAAGCATTCAAACAACAAAATACTATGGACAGTATATTCTAATCTAAATATCAGGGCCAATAGTGTGCACATTTAACATGAGGTGTTAAAATGATATCATAGGGAAAATTCAAGATTTATTGTCTTTGTCTAAAGATGAAAAATTTAAGGTGTTCTTGATTTAAAAAAGAAAAAGAAAAAGAAAAAACAATATAAGTGTTCAGGCTTCTAGATTCTATTGAATTTGTTTTGCCTTTATGATCATGGAACCTTTATTTAATGTCTCATTTTGGAATTTAATGAAGGATTTAAGATTCTTAAGGACTCTTAAGATTCCTTAAGAGGAAAGGTGAGTAAAGGTGATATCACTGCTGTACTGTCATTATCATTATCCTATTATCCAATACTGTAAAGATCTAGTAAGTTATTTTCCCATATGCAGACCACCCACCATTTTTTTTTTACATTTTACTCATGACTTGTTTCTTTCATAACCCTAATTGTCAAAATTTCCATGTTCCAAAAAAAAAAAAAAAAAAAACTTGAACCTAATGGAGTTAAACCGGAAAAGAATTTATTCATGACTATTACAATAAGGGAGAGAGATTGAGCATAACCCTTCTGAAACAAAAGTCAAGAGGATTTTTAAATGCTAGGCTGATTCATGATTAGATTATCTGTATTAGCTAATTTTCAATTATCCTATTGAAGTTAGATTCCCTACCCCATAGAAACTGCAAGAGAAGGGCTCTATCTTCCTTGATTACATGATTACATTTCAAAGGGATGGCTTCCAGGTCCTGGAGAAATACATTCCTGGTCTGTAAAACTGACAGGAAGCTGGGAAAAGTTTATATCTCAAAGGGGCAGAGAAAGAATTTCCAATTGCAATGTTTTTAAGGTCAATGTCCTAAGAAAAGGAAGAAACCTGTCTAAAGGTTAGTCAAGCTGAGAGGAATATTAAGGCTGTATTGGTCAACCGTATGCATCTCTTAGAAAGCACCACTCAACTGCCCCAGAAGCTTCGCTCCTAGACAGATGACAGTTGGAAGTATTCCAAGTAGATTTTGATTAACAAAATAAGGCTATACCAATATCAATAGCATAGTAAAGCAACCACCATTACATCACAGAATAACAGAAAAGTATGGTTATGTACACAAATGTACTCAGTGTAGTGTAATAAAGCAAAATCGTATTTAACATCATCAACATGATGATGAAAAATGGATAAGCCTCATGTTCCTAAAAACACCATACATAATAAAAGGTGCTAATATTCATATTTTCAGATTTTAATAATGCTATTAATCTTCTGTAGTCAATAGTAATGGATGTAATATTTTATCATTTTAAACTTCTCAACCTTTTGATGTTGAGAACAGTGAATATAGTTCTGTACATAGACGACATACAGATATATGTCTATATTGAATAAAAGAAACTAATTCTTGACCACAAATAATTTTAAATGAATACTGCTACACCAGTGGGTAAAATGAAACCCACTAGATTTATTTTCTTTGCCCTGGGTCCTTTGTAGTAAAATACTCACATCTATATGCTCTGAGGAGCTTGGCAGAACACACCTCAATTAACATACCTTAATGACTCTATTTGGTGGTTACCAAATTAGAAATTTAAACAATATAATGGAAAGAAGTCTCTCAGGTTAACTAAACCCTGTTGCTGTGGATAAGCTCAGATCTTTTCAGTTTCTTTTCTTGAAACTGTGCTTGCCTGTAAGTTGCCCACCTGGCTGCTCAGGCTCTCCTTGGGAGAGGAATCCATGCTCCTTCCCAGAGGAAACTATTCAGTTGTCAACAGCTTTGTTTAATTTCCTCTCGAAAGAAAAACTAAAACTTTTTGGGAGCTTTTCCTAAGTCACTGCAGGTAGTTAACAGTTTGGTTAAAAATAATTAAGCCAATTAGTTAATATGAAACTTAAACTCCTTCAGATAGAACACTAGGCTCACAGGATAAAAGAGATTGCCTAAGTGGAAGGTTCTCGGGGGAGGCTTGGAGCCAGACCCAGCATGAGGTGCTTTATTTTCTACCGCAAGTCTTCACACTTCTGCAAAATTGTTGGAAGCCAGTTCCTCTGTGGGTAGTTTTGCTTATTCTTTTCTGCATGTAAGTTGTCCTTACCGGGAGTGCCTCTACTTGCTCCTAAGCAGATACCCTATAGCTAGCTCAGAGCATTAACAGAATGCAGAGTGAACTGAACACAGTGTGACAGATGCTTCCAGAAGGGACAGCCAAGGTAGAAACAAAAGACAAAGAATAAGTGAGATACACTGCAATTGCCTCTGATAAGGATAGAATTAAAGCTCATTCTTCCAGAATAAAGGAAAGGCCTATTCGATTCTGTTGATCTTATTTTTACTTCTGAACCATTTGAAGTAAATTGTTTAGCTTTCATCAGTTATAAATGTCTGTCAGGAAAAGGTAAGGTGTTTAGTTCCCAAATGTTACCTTAGTTAACAATGACGCAATGTTTCTTCTTGTTGCAGCTAGAAATCTAGCTCAGTCTCAAACTTTGACCTTCATGTGTGCAGATACATTTATATACACTTTATTTATGCATTCATTTTCCCTTCAGTATATATTTATTGACTGCCTTCTCTTGATCAGGCACACTAATACTGCAGCAGGAAAGGCAGAAACCCACATATTCTTGTCTATTCAGCCATTAAATTAAAACAATAATATAATTATATGAAGGTGATTGTTTTAAAACTCTTGATCCCAGGTTTAAGAATTTTGCTTTTTAGTGCCAAGTCTTCAATTATTATTATTTTTTTGCCAACCTGTATATAATAGATCCATAGGCAAGCAAGTAGTGATTCTTACCTGAGCATACCACCAAGATGGGGAGGTACTCATATTTCTCAGTAAGACTATATTCCTCTCTGTGTCTGTTTAACTGTCTGTCCACATTCATATACATGTGGTATACATTATAACCATCTAAAGTATGTCTGTAGAGTAAAATCAACTGATTTCCTTATAAAGGCTTTGAAATCATGCATAAATTAGAAGTATAAAGTCTATAAATGCAATTTATAATATTTATATGTAGATACCATATCCGATGATAACATTAATTAAACTACTATTTTATTTTCAGAAGTATTTCTGATGTAAGCTATATTTATATCCCCAAAAGGTAGACTGCCCAGCTTTAAAATATAATAAAAATGTACTGTTATACTTCATCCATTTCTAAATGAAGATTTTGTATTCTTCTACTCTGACACCATAAAAATCAATTTTAAAAGCTCTGTGTTTGTCTCAGAATCCTCCTACACATTTTTTATTAAAAACAAAATATCTACATCATTGAATCTGATTTAGAGTATGTATGTGAAGAAAAACAGAACACCCTGAAAAATATTTATCTTCTTCCGGCTATGTTTTATATGTCCCAACTTAGTGCATATTAATTGTGAAAGCCAGAAAAAATATTGTAGTAATTTTAAATAAACAAATTTGGCTGAAACATTGCAGAGCGGAGCATAATGTATTTGGGGAAATAGCTACAGCCATTCCACAAATGAGTAGGTAAAGGCTCAGTGTGAAACAGTACTGAGATTTCTAAATAGATGTTTTGCCCAAGACTCCAGAACTAAGAATATCCTCTGTTGATTTAGTAATTGCAGAAAATTCAGAATTTAAGATAAACAAGGGACATTTTTTTTTTTTAGTTTATATTTTCACTCAAGATTTAAAAAAACAGCTAGTTTGTAACTGTTCTACAATCCAGCTACCTTAAAGGTCAGTGGTTTAAGAGTATTTCAGTGTTTAAGAGTATTTCAAAACATTATTTCTTCTTAACCTCTGCTTCACATTTCAGATTAATTTTTACTTCGTTCTCATTTAATATTAGCACTCTAACGAAATAAAACCCCTGGTTATTCTAACAAAAAAAATGAAAAGCATTTATTGAACACCTACTTTGTACAAAGCATTTGAGAGGTTATATAAAAATATAGCACAAGCCCTCACCAAGCTTGGATTCTTTCTGGGAGGATTAAAAAAGCATAAATGAATATACATCAGAACCTAACACAGCATGTATAGGATCATAACACTGAGCAGCAATAACTACTATTAGTTAATTAGCAGTTATTGTTTTATGTTATAAGAAAATGTTTATTGTATATACCGTTATCTTACTTAATGTTGGGTGATAATAAAGAATTGAAAGAGCTAGTTCCTATCCTTAAAAATTCAAATCACAGAACACCTTAAAGGTAGTACTTAAGACACCACTTAAGCTAACCCCTCACTGTCCATGAAGAAATTGATGAGTCTACAATGCAGAAAATAGACTGCACATGAAAAGAAAATGACTTTAAAAACAAGTGCAAGAAAACAAATTAAAGTATACAAGATGTAATGTAAATGTGAAATATTTCATTAAAATGAAAAGATTCTGAAAATGGAAGTGAAAAAAACTAGGGGTGTGATTAATTAGGAAAATCTTTGAAAAAATTACTTGAGATAGTACTTGGCATTTCGAATGCTGCATGAGAGTTGAGAGGCTACCACATATATTTGTGATGCCCCAAGTGGTGGCTTTGAAGTGGAGCCCAAATAATTATATAAAGTATATCACAAATATTTTTATTTTCACATAGAGTAGGTGAAAATCCCCAAGAAAAAGACAAAGGTTATGCATCAATCTGCACAAGGAAACGAATGTAAGTGCAAGAGATTTTACCAAAAATATAAAGCCAGTCACACAACTGATAATGAAAACACTAAGATCCATCAAATAAAGAAAAATAATTTCACAACAGGGGAAATACAATTGTCTAATGTACATATTATGAAATATCCAATCTCATTATTGATCAAAAATTGTTAATGTTAATGGAAACTGTGAAGAATTATTTATTTATATACTATAGTAACAATGAAATTCCATGATATTCAGTCTCAAGAATTTATGACGCTAGTAATCATTCAGTGAAGCATAATTTTGGAGAATTTCTATGGAAACCAATGTAATATTTTTTGTCAAAAAATTTAAAACTATATCTAATACCTTAGCAAATATCCTTAGAAATTATTTTGAAAAAAATCATTCAAAACTTCAGGCATAAAGATAACATTGTGACTTTACTTTTATAAGTACAAATTTGGAAACAACATTAATAGGAAAATTAAAATATTATGACTCAACTATTCAGTAAAATATTATGCACACATTAAATACTGTGTTTACACATTTTAATATGTGTATATTTATTGTCTCTACCTAGTGGGGTTATGAATGAATATTTTCTTCCTCCTTATATTTCTGTACCTTAAAAAACCCTTAATTGAATGTGTTCCTTATAGGATGGAAAGAGTTTGCTAACTTGGTAAGAAAAATATTTGTTAAGTGAAATCAAGTAAATTATTAATAGGCAGTGAAAGAATGGAAGACAAAGTGTGGAAAGGTGTATCCAGGTCAAGTTCAAGTCTCACTGTAACAGCCAACATAGAACACTCCAACCTGTGGGGCTACAAGACAAAGGAGTTACTGGCCTCTTTTACCATGTTTCATGGTGACTGAGGTCCTAAAATGAGGTCATTGAGTCAATGTAAAATACCATTGCATCACTCTCAATGCCCCATTTAAAATCTCAGGAACATTCACCTGCATTTACTTTCAGAAATATGAGCTCGTTATAACACTTGAGAATAGCTCACACACATTTTCTGAGATTATGTGTTTGAAAAAAATGGGTATGTGTGGCAATGGGATATCCCCCACTCATTATTCAGATCTTTCAACACTTTAAGATCTTGCTCCTATAGGGCCTAAGGCTGTTGGATGTATATTAATAGCTTCCAATATCCGTTTGCGAGAAATATTACCATTTCACTACACTAGGTATTTTCCACGTTAGTATCTTATATTGTAAAGCTAAATATAACTTAGCTGATAGTTAAAATTATAGTCACAGTTATTTGAAAATTTCACTTGTACTTTGTTTATTCACAAAATCTTTGTTTAAAACTATAGTGATTTTAAACAAATTCCTTGTCTTTTAAAGTAAGTTTTATCTCTCAAAGCAATCAACTGATCATGAGCACATCAGCAATTGAACTCTTTAGTTTCTGGGAATAGTCAAGAAAAATTTTAAAAATATATCTGACCTGTGTCACTTGCATTAAGAATATCTGCCATGTCTCTAAACATGTGGAAACTGTGTTCATTCCCTTATAGAATTTCTGTTTAACCTCTTCATATTAAGTTGACATTAGCAGTTGACAGTAATGTTGTCACCAAAATGTCAAAGATCAACCAAACATCCTGATATCTGCTCCACAACAACGAACGATATCAACCCAGAAAAACGTAAAATTCCAGCCAGCAAGTGGCTTCGCACCTACTCTTTACAATGTGTGCTTTCAGGTTTGTCTCAAGAAAAAAGAAAATGCCAAGTAAGTTAAAAATGGTCAGTGTTCTTCTTTTCTTCCCACAAAGGAATATGAGCAGTAATTGATTTAAATATTTGGATATACAATGGCCAGATCCCTACTTTGTGGCCCATTAAAAGAATAACTAAGTGACTATCACCTTTCTGTATGTTTCTCCATAAACCCAATAAAAATATAACCAATATGCATTGTTATTTCATTAGTATCAATTTCTTTAGAGTCATATTTCTTCTGTGTGATGTTATGGCTTCATTTGCCAGTTTGTCTTTATCTCAAATAAAATTAAATATTAAATGTTTCTTTAAAAGCATTTTCTTTATACTTGCCTTGATCATTAATGTATTCTTTGTACATTCAACAAATAATTATTTGTAAATAATTCAATTTTGCAAGATAGTTGTAGCGAGGAGGAAAAGAATGTAAAAATGAATGAGGCAAATCCCCTTCATTAACAAACTCATAATTGGGGGAGGCAGATTACAGTGTAATAAGTTCCATAAAAAGGATATTCACAGAGTGCTCTGGGAGCTCATAGCCTGAGGATGTGAAGAGTACTTCCCCAGAGAAGGGAGAGCACTAGTTTGCCTCAGAAGATGAATAAGGGTTTTCTAGAAGGAGAGAGGAGGAAAGTGGAGGGAATAAATAGCAAAGTAAAGGCCTTAAAAGAATGTGCTAGGCTGGAGAAAAGCTAAAATATGAGTATGTTGTAACTTAGAAAATTTGCTTGATAGTAATTAACACAATTGACTTTATATAGGAATTATTATTGGTTCTCTTTTCCAAAAGTGAGACTTTTTGGTCCTACTAGGGCCTCCTCAAACTGCTTCAGGAGAAACTCCTCCCTTCATTAACTGCTTACAGACACATATTTCTTTGGAAATCCTCAAGTTCTCTAGGTTTCTTTTCTTCCCTGAGATGTTGAACTTCCTTTCATCTTGATTGGAACCCTGCTCTTCTCATTCTTCACGTGCTTGGCTTCCTCTCATCATGGAATCTCAACTTACACGTCCTTGAAGTAGCAACCACATTACTCTTTCTCACATAATCATACTTTGTTTTCAACACAGCAACCATCACTTTTTGAAGGTATCTGTCTATTTCTTATTATTCTTATTATTTCTTATTATTTGTCAATTGCTATAAGGATATAAAATTTGTAAAGTCAAAAAACCAGTCTACTATTCAACACTAAAACCATCACATATAAAACAGAGGCGGCCACATAGTAGGCATTATATGATATGTTTAAAGAAAGATGCAAAGGAAAAAGCAAATGGAATGTATAAAATAAGAAAAATCAATCAAGTAATACGTCAGCATCAAAATTGCATTCTCCTCCCACAGCTTTTTAAGATTGGACTTCATCAAGAAGCAGAGTAAAAGAGAATGGAAGGACTTTGTGGAGAAAGAAATGGAAGTCTTATGTTTTGAAAATGCAGTTAAAAAAGCCAGTAAAATCTATGTATTAATATTTATTTCCACTTATATTCAAAGGTGGGTGAGCCCTGGTGATATTGAGTTTACATTAACCTTACTTATATCACCAAATACTTGTGAGGTTCAAATGAGAAGTGGGTGTAAAAGTATCATAAAATGTAAGAGACTGCATTTCCTTGCCTTCTAATAGTAAAAGAAGCAAACTATAGATTCTTCTGGGGTAGTAAGGAAGATCATTTAAGATACCAATTAAATAGATTACCACTGGTATATTTTCCATTACCATCTGATTCTTCTCAGTCTATGAATTTTGTCAGGAAAACAATAAGTAACAGAATTATAACAAATAGATCTTTAGTTAATCTTCAGAAAAGTGTTTGTATCATGATGAAAACAGTGTTATTTTTTGAATGTCATACATAATTGTGCATAGCCAAAGTAAATGAGCTAGTAAATGGGCTGGCATTAATAATTATACTGACATGCATGCAATATCAAGTATTGACTAATAAAATGACTGATAATTTTCAGATAATTAAATTTAAAATTATGAAAGAACTTTAAACAAACGTGACTTGTAGCTTTTATAATGTTTAATTAAGTACATGCTAAATGTAACAATAATTTATTTCATCAGTAAAAATGTGAATACATGTGTAAAATAAAATATTTTCAATAAGAATATTAGTATCATTGGGCTTTAGATGTCATTCTTTTTTAAAAAACGTTTTATTTTTTGTGGATATTTTTACCTTTTGCATATGATTTCATACTTCCATTAAGCTAAAGAATTAAGTAAGCTTTTAATCTTATTGCAGATTTACAAAACATCTCTATCACTGAGAATTTTGAAACAAATGAAAAAAAGAAAAAAGCAACCTGGAAAATATTTTTAAGGTAGAAGAAGAAAGAAAAAGAAAAAACAGTCACAACCAAGAGGATCCTAAAAAGCAGACATCACTATTAAATATAATGTGGTATGTTTGTTGGGATATTGGAACTGAAAAAAGACAGTAGGAAAAAACTGAAGAAATAAGAATTTGGCCTTTAGTTAATATTAATGTATCAATATTGCCTCCTTAATTGTTAAAAATGCACCATACTAACGTAAAATGTTAATAATGGAGAAAATTTGGAGTGGGGCATGTATGAACTCTGTACTATCTTTGCAATAATTTTGTAAATCTAAAACTTTTATAAAATGAAAAGTTTATTTAAAATATGTTCATAGATTTAAAAGTGATCATTATACTGTCTACTCATTAAAAGATAAAAAATATTTGGTGAGTGATAGACTAACAAATTTCAATCTTCATCCTACTCATCTTAATAGAATTTTTCTTTACAAATAAAGAACATTGGAATTATTTTGCCAATGAGTAGTAGGTACATATATAAGAATTTTGAAATCTAGTGTTGAACTTTTAATCTCAGAGAGCTACCAATAATTAAACATACATGTGCACACATAATGCATTAAATATATTTTTAGGAAGGCCTTCTATTTCCCCTGCTGAGTTATACATCATATGATTTTCTGAAACCCTGGCTTAAACTGATTAGATGAGGTGTGGAAACCTGATCAAGGAAAATCCATCCATATTCTGGCCAGTAAATAGGGGGGTGACCTAGTTCAACAATATAAGCAGAGCCAAACAGATCTCCCTTCTCGGGAATAATTGACTATGAAATGAAAATAACATTTGTGCTTCTAGTAGTGGCAAAAATAATGCATCCTAGGTTGTCATGATGTGGAAGAACCTGGGATAATCATTATGGGATATGGATGAGAAGAGCAATCAAGAAAACCTAAATACAAAAAGAGGAAAATAAAATAAATGCAAGAAACATGCTGGACATCCACAGGAGATGAGAAATAGAGGAGAAAGAGAAAAATAAAAAGAATAACAAGCAGAAGCTGCCTTTGAGAGAATGGCATCCTTTGCAAACAACTCTCTCTGTGTTTCTGCTTTGAGCACAATAAGGCCTGGATGTATTTTTATTTCTTTGTCTCATTTGCTTACAGTACATCCCTCTTTTCTAGAGCAAGTAGAGGTCATCTCATGAAACTATCATCAATGGAACCCACCTAAACCAGACACCAGGATTATACTAGCCACTATGCATGCCTGTTGGAGCCCCTCTCTAGCCATAATACTTCTTTGTTTCCACTGGCACTAGCTCTTCTTTGGTTCTCTCAGAACCAAAGTATCATTATTTCCAATATTTGATCAGAGCCTTTAAGATAAGCTTTAGGTTTAAATTTGTAACATTGCAGTTGTTCAAAAATTACATTACCCTCTGAACTATTTTTAAATAATCCTGTCAGAAAACAACTTTCTCATTACTGTATATCTCGGTGTCAAAGTTAAAATTACAAAGTATTGGCCTTTATAGTTATTCCTCATCAACAAACTAATTATTAATCATTTTTCTCACTGATCTTATATATAGACAAGTTTCATCTAAGACAGTGAGAGACAGAAGAATCCTATATCATCAGAGGATAAATATTACTGGGTGCTATTGTAGAAGTCTCATTATTGCACAGATCACTTCTCCTGCTGTAATTAAACTGTCTCTTAATTTTCTTTTCTTTTGACAAATCTCTAAATTTCATGAGGTCAGTAATGTTTTGTCTACCATTGTATTTTCAGAACCTAGAAAAGTAGCTGGTACAAAGGTTGCTGAAAAAAATATTGAATGAAGAAAGAAAAGGTAGAAAGACAGTTATTCCTTTAGCCAACCACAACAAGGAGAACAAAAATCATAATAAAATTAATAATAAAATGTCAGAAAACAGTGGAATAATGACTTTAAAATGAGAAGAAAAAATAAATATAATTTTATTTTATGCCTCATGAAATCATAGTTCAAGAATGAGAATAAAATACATTTTTAGTCAAAACAGAGTTTATGAAACATAGAAACAATATGAAGAAACTCTAAAAGAATTTATTTCAGGAATAAGAAAAATTATCTCTAGATAACATCTAAGGGGGTAAGAAAGAATACTGAGGAAAAAAAAAGTCATAGACTTGTAGATAAATCTAAGCCAATATTAGGATTTTCTAATTTATGAGGTCTTAAAACAAGATAAATAAATACAGGAAAATAACATATAACAAGAAAAGAATTAAATTATTCCACAGTCTGCACTTTTTAAGAGAAATATAAAGATACAGGTTATCTGTAGTCCTTGATAAGTCTCTATGCTTGTTAAAGTTTGAAAGATTCACAATAACAAATAGAAAAATAGACACAAAATAAGTTTATTAGTTATGAATCTAATCACAATTAATATGAATGTATTAATAAATTACTAAAGTTGCCCTATTGCAAAAACTACAGCTATGTACTATTTATAAAGACAAACTAAAATTGTAAAGATATTGCTGGAGTAAAAGCAAAAGATATGCCACTTGCAGCAAAAAATGTTAGTAAGGAATACTTTAAATACATTCTTTAAGTTTTCCTTAGTAACTGAACACTGATTTTCTGCTGCAATTTGTCAAATTTAAAACTGCATTTTCCCTACTCCTTTGCAGTAACTGTAACCAATGAAGCATAAACTGTGGCTTCAAGGAAATCTCTTTACTAGAGATTCACTCAGTTGGAAGGAAATGGTAGGACATGGGGGGACTGAAGGAGGAGGAAAAGCAGAGGCCAGACAGGATTGGTGCCCCTGAGGTGAGGGAGATGAGGAGATGAAGGTTGGAGGGACCCTCTAAGAAGAGCGGGAGAGGAGTGGAGGGCATTTGCCCTGCCCACTTGAGCCCAGGAATCTTGCTGGGCTCCCAGGTGAAGTCCCCTGCCCTCTAAGACCACGGCTAGGGGGCATGCCTGGGCCCCTTCTGTTCCTTGAGCCTAAACCCCACACCTCACAGCTCCCAGTGCCTTTTCCAGCCCTGTGGGTCCTAAGCATAGGCCCCAGCCACCACCCAAACCTCACCCTTTCTTAGGCCCTGCCCTCCACAGCCAAGACCTTTCCCACCTTTTTTTGCTTTCTTTCTTTCTTTTTTTTTTCCCCACCTCCTCTTTTTCACTATTGTGGTATTGATGTTCCCTCCAGTTATTGATTCATCTATGTTTTTATTTTATATTCTTTCTAACATATCTGTTAGTTTCCTAGCCTAATTTTACTTTTAACTTTGTTATTGTTCTCTTTTTTTTTTTCACCCCACGCAGCTTGCAGGATCTTGGTTCACAAGCTGGGAGTCAGGCTAAAGCTCCTGCAGTGGGAGCTCCAAGTCTGAACCACTGGACTAACAGAGAACCTCAGGGCCCTGGGAATATTAACTGGAGTGAGGTCTCACAGAGGTCCTCGTCTCAGCACCAAGACCCAGCTCTACCCAACAGCCTACAAACTCCAGTGTTGGAAGCCTCAGACCAAACAACCAGTAAGACAGGAACACAATCACACTCATTAAAAAAAATAATAATAATAATAAGGCAGCAAAAAAAATATGTCACAGAAGAAGGAGCAAGGTAAAAACCTACAAGATCAAATAAATGAAGAGGAAATAGGCAATCTACCTGAAAAATAATTCAAAGCAATGATAGTAAAGATGATCCAGGATCTCAGAAATGGAGAGGCACAAATTGAGAAAATACAAGAAATGTATAACAAAGATCTAGAAGAACTAAAGAACAAACAAACAGAGATGAACAACATAATAACTGAAATGAAAAATACACTAGAAGGAATCACTAACAGAATAACTGAGGCAGAAGAAGGAATAAGTGAGCTGGAAGACAAAACTGTGGAAATAACTGCCGAGGAGCAGAAAAAAGAGAAAAAATGAAAAGAATTGAAGACAATCTCAGAGACCACTGGGACAACACTAAACGCACCAACATTCTAATTATAGGGGTCCCAGAAGAAGAGAAAAAGAAAGGGACTGAGAAAATACTTGAAGAGATTATAGTTGAAAACTTCCCTAACATGGGAAAGGAAATAGTCACCCAAGTCCAGGAAGCACAGAGTCCCATACAGGATAAACCCTAGGAAAAACACACCAAGACACATATTAATCAAACTAACAAAAATTAAATTCAAAAAGAAACATTAGGGCTTCCCTGGTGGCACAGTGGTTGAGAGTCTGCCTGCCGATGCAGGGGACATGGGTTCGAGCCCTGGTCTGGGAGGATCCCGCATGCCGCGGAGCAGCTGGGCCCGTGAGCCACAATTACTGAGCCTGCGCGTCTGGAGCCTGTGCTCTGCAGCGGGAGAGGCCGCGATGGTGAGAGGCCCGCACACCACGATGGAGAGTGGCCCCCGCTCGCCGCGACTGGAGAGGGCCCTCGCACAGAAACAGAGAATCAACACAGCCATAAATTAATTAATTAATTAATTAATTAAAAAAAAAAAGAAACATTAAAAGCAACAGGGAAACACAAAAAATAACATAAAAAGTAATCCCCATAAGGTTATCAGCTGATTTTTCAGTGGAAACTCTACAAGCCAGAAGGGAATGGTAGGATATACTTGAAGTGATGAAAGAGAAAAACCTACAAGCAAGATTACTCTATACAGCAAGGATCTCATTCAGATTCAACAGAGAAATCAAAAGCTTTTCAGACAAGCAAAAGCTAAGAGAATTCAGAACCACCAAACCAGCTCTACAACAAATGCTAAAGAAAATTCTCTAGGCAGGAACACAAGAGAAGAAAAAGACTCACTAAAACAAACCCAACACAATTAAGAAAATGGTAAAAGGAACATACATATTGATAATTAACCTTGAATGTAAATGGATTAAATGCCCCAACCAAAAGACACAGACAGGCTGAATGGATACAAAAACAAGACCCATATATATGCTGTCTACAAGAGACCAACTACAGACCTAGGGACACATACAGACTGAAAGTGAAGGGATGGAAAAAGATATTCCATGCAAATGGAAATCAAAAGAAAGCTGGAGTAGCAATACTTGTATCAGATAAAATAGATTAAAATAAAGACTGTTACAAGAGATAAGGAGGGACAGAATATAACAATCAAGGAACAATCCAAGAAGAAGATATAACAATTATAAATGTTTATGCACCCAATATAGGAGCATCTCAATACATAAGGCAAATGCTAACAACCATGAAAGGAGAAATTGCTAGTAACACAGTAATAGTAGGGGACTTTAACACCCCACTTACACCAATGGGCAGATCATCCAAACAGAAATTAAATAAGGAAACACAAGCTTTAAATGACAAAATAGACCAGATAGATGTAATTGATATTTATGGAACATTCCACACAAAAATGGCAGAATAAACTTTCTTCTCAAGTGCAAACAGAACATTCTCCAGGATAGATCATATCTTGAGTCACAGATCAAGCCCTGGAAAATTTTTAAAAATTTGAAATCATATGAAGCATCTTTTCTGACCACAATGCTAAGAGATTGGATTCAGTTACAGGAAAAAAAAACTGTAAAAACCACAAACATATGGAGACTAAACAGTGCGCTACTAAATAAACAAGAGATCACTGAAGAAATCAAAGAAGAAATAAAAAATACATAGAAACAAATGACAACGTAAACATGATGACCCAAAACCTATGGGATGCAGCAAAAGCAATTCTAAGAGGGAAGTATATAACAATTCAATCTCACCTCAAGAAACAAGAAAAATCTCAAATGAACAATATAACCCTACACTTAAAACAACTAGAGAAAGAATAACAAAGAAAACACAAAGTTAGTAGAAGGAAAGAAATCATGAATATCAGAGCAGAAATAAATGAAATATAAATGAAGAAAACAATAGTAAAGATCAATAGAACTAAAAGCTGGTTCTTTGAGAAGATAAACAAAATTGATAAACCCTTAGCCAGACTCATCAAGAAAAAAAGGGAGAGGATGCAAATCAATAAAATTAGAAATGTAAAAGGAGAAATCACAACTGACACTGCAGAAATACAAAGGATTATAAGAGACTACTACAAACAACTATATGCCAACAAAATGGACAACCACGAAGAAATGGACAAATTCTTGGAAAGGTACAATTTTCCAAGCTGAACCAGGAAGAATTAGAAAATAAAAACAGACTTATCACAAGTAATGAATTTGAAACCATAATTAAAACTCTTCAAACAAACAAAAGTCCAGGACCAAATGGCTTCACAGGTGAATTCTACAAAACATTTAGAGAAGAGCTAACACTGATTCTTCTCAAACTCTTCCAAAAAACTGCAGAGGGAGAAACACTCCCAAATTCATTCTACGAAGCCACCATCACCCTGAAACCAAAACCAGAAAAAGATACCACTGATGAACATAGATGCAAAAATCCTGAACAAAATGCAAACAGAATCCAACAGCATATTAAAAGGATCATACACCATGATCAAGTGGGACTTATCCCAGGGATGCAAGGATTCTTCAATATATGCAAATCAGTCAATGTGATACATCACATTAACAAATTGAAGAACAAAAACCATATGATCATCTCAATAGATGCAGAAAAACTTCTGACAAAATTCAACACCGATTTATTATAAAAAACTCTCCAGAAAATGGACATAGAGGTATCCTACCTCAACATAATAAAGGCCATATATGACAAACCCCACAGCAAGCATCATACTCAATGGTGAAAAAAATGAAAGCATTTCCACTAATATCAGGAACAAGACAAGATGTCCACTCTTTTCACTGTTATTCAACATAATTTTGGAAGTCTTAGCCACAGAAATTAGAGAAAAAAAGAAATAAAAGGAATACAAACTGGTAAAGAAGAAGTGAAACTGTCACTGTTTACTGGTGAGGTGATACTGTACATAGAAAATTCTAAAGATGCCACCAGAAAACTACTAGAACTAATCAATGAATTTTTTAAGGTTGCAGGATACAAAATCAATGCACAAAAATCTCTGGCATTCCTATACACCAACAACGAAAAATCAGAAAGAGAAATTAATGAAACACTCCCATTTACCACTGCAACAAAAAGAATAAGATACCTAAGAATAAACCTGCCTAAGGAGGTGAAAGACTTGTATTCAGAAAACTCTAAAACACTGATGAAAGAAATCAAAGATGACATAAACAGATGGAGAAATATACCATGTTCTTGGATTGGAAGAATCAATATTGTGAAAATGACTATACTATCCAAAGCAAATCTACAGATTCAATGCAATCCCTATTAAGCTACCAATGGCATTCTTCACAGAATTAGAACAAAAAATTTTACAATTCATATGGAAACACATAAGACTCTGAATAGCCAAAGTAATCCTGAGAAAGAAAAAGAGATTTCGAGGAGTCAGGCTCCCCAACTTCAAACTATACCACAAAGCTACAGTGATAAAGACAGTATGGTATGGGCACAAAAACAGAAATATAGATCAATGGTACAGGATAGAATGCCCAGCGATAAACCCATGCACATATGGGCACCTAATTTTATGACAAAGGAGGCAAGAACATACAGTGGAGAAAAGATAGCCTCTTCAATAAGTGGTGCTGGGAAAACTGGACAGCTGCATGTAAAAGAATGAAATTAGAACACTCCCTAACACCATACACAAAAATAAACTCAAAATAGATTAAAGACCTAAATGTAATGCCAGACACTATTAAACTCTTAGAGGAAAACATAGGAAAAACAATCTTTGACATAAACCACAACAAGATCTTTTTTGACCCACCTGCTAGAGTAATGGAAATAAAAACAAAAATAAACAAATGGACTTAATTAAAATTAAAAGCTTTTACACAGCAAAGGAAACCATAAACAAGATGAAAAGACAACCCTCAGAATGGGAGAAAATATTTGCAAATGAAACAACAGACAAAAGATTAATCTCCAAAATATACAAACAGCTCATGGAGCTCAATATCAAAAAAACAAACAATCCAGTTAAAAAATGGGCAGAAGACCTAAAGAGACATTTCACCAAAGAAGACATACAGATGACCAACAGGCACATGAAGAGATGTTCAACATCACTAATTATTAGAGAAATGCAAATCAAAACTACAGTGAGGTATCACCTCATGCAGGTCAGAGTGGCCATTATCAAAAAATCTAGAAACAATAAATGCTGGAAAGGGTGTGATGAAAAGGGAACCCTCCTGCACTGTTGGTGGAAATGCAAATTGATACAACCACTATGGAGAACAGTATGAAGGATCCTTAAAAAACTAAAAATTGAGCTACCATATGACCCAGCAATTCCACTACTGAGCATATACCCTGAGAAAAGCATAATTCAAAAAGAGACATATACCACAATGTTCATTGCAGCACTATTTACAGTAACCAAGACATGGAACCAACTTAAATGTCCATTGATAGATGAATTGATAAAGAAGATGTGGCACATATATACAATGGAATATTACTCAGCCATGAAAAGAAATGAAATTGAGTTATTTGTAGTGAGGTAGATGGACCTAGAGTCTGTCATACAGAGTGAAGTAAGTCAGAAAGAGGAAAACAAATACCGTGTGCTAACGTATATATATGGAATGTAAAAAAAAAAAAAAAAAAAATTGTACTGGTGAACCTAGTTGCAGAGCAGGAATAAAGATGCAGACATAGAGAATGGACTTGAGGACAAGGAGTGGGAGGGGGAAGCTGGAGCAAAGTGAGAGTAGCATCAACATATATACCCTACCAAATGTAAAATAGTTAGCTAGTGGGAAGCAGCATAGCACAGGGAGATTGGCTCAGTGCTTTGCAATGACCTAGAGAGGTAGGATAGAAAGGATGGGAGGGAGGCTCAAGATGGTGGGGATATGGGGATATATGTATGCGTATGGCTGATTCACTTTGTTGTACAACAGAGACTAACTCAGTATTGTCAAGAAATTATACTCCATTAAAGATCTATTAAAAAAAAAAAAACAAAAAGACTATATGGGGCCTGCAAAGACCAAAATATTTACTATCCATCCCTTTACAGAAAGAGTTCGCCAACCCCATTTTTAGGGGATTCTTTTTAAAATGCAATATGCACATTTAACCTATCAAATTCTTAATCAAAATCTTTATCCTCTTTATGGATAAATCAAGGTCCTTAGGATATTATAACTCTACTTATCCCTTCCCACATACATGTTACTGTAGTCAGAAATTTTATTTTTATTTTTAAAAAAACTTCATTTTGAAAGCTACCATATGATTCAGCAATCCCACTCCCAGGCATACAGCCAGACAAAAACATGGTTTGAAAGGATACATGCACCCCAATGTTCATTGCAGAGCTGTTTACAATAGCCAAGACATGGAAGCAACTTAAATGTCCATCTACAAAGGAATGGATAAAGAAGTGGGGTACCTATATACCATGGAATATTACTCAGCCATTAAAAAGAATGAAATAATGCCATTTGCAGCAACATGGATGGACCTGGAGATTACCATACTAAGTGAAGTAAGTCAGACAGTGAAAGGCAAATATCATACGATATCACTTGTATGTGGGCTCTAAAACAAAATTGAAACAAATGAACTTATTTACAAAACAGAAACAGACTCACAGACATAGAGAATGAACTTATGGTTACCAAGGCGGAAGGGTTAAGGGGAGGGATAGATGGGGAGTTTGGGATTGACATGTACACACTACTATATTTAAAATAGATAACCAGCAAGGAAAAAAATAATAATATATTATGAATAACTTTATGACAATAAATCTGACCTTAAAAGATAAGAAAAAATAAAGAAGCATCATGGTAAAGATGACATAAGAGAAAGAGATAAGGGACATTTTTTCATGGTAACTGAGGAGCTGCCATTTCAGCTTTGGGCTGCTTATCTCCAGACTTCATTTATGTAGGAGAAAGAGAAGCAACCTTGCAGTTCTCTTTGGGTCTTCTGTTACACACAACTGCACTAAATGTTAAGTGACATATCACAGAAATAATAATCAAAAGAATACTGATGTGACTAATTGTGATCAGATTATTCTGACTATCCATTGAAGCAAAATAAATCACTCCCCAAATAGTGACTTAAAATATAATTTTAGATTCTGTGGGTCAGTGATCCAAACAGTACACAGGGACAGCCTGTTTCTGATTCCTAACATCTGGGGCCCTGGCTAGAAAATTTGAATGTCTGGGGCTGATCCAATGCCGAGGAGTAAGAATCATCTGGAAGAGTCTTTACTCCCATGACTTGCTATTCACACGATATCACCTTAGACCTCACCTCCACGTGGTCTCCTCATGTTCTTCAGTTAAGTGGTCTCCTTCATGTTCCTCACAGCATGACAGACGAGAAGAAGTGTCACTGCCTTTTATAAACTAGTCTTGGAAGGCACAAAGTATTACTTCCTCCCTAAGCACAAGTTTCCCAGATCAAGAGAAGGGAAAAAGACACACCTTCATTGGAAGGAGTGTCAAAGTCACATTGTGAGAGTAACACATGGGATGCAAGATATTGTTGCAGCCATCTGTCCAAAATACAATTTGCCAAACAGAGGAAACAGATAAGTAGTATCACAATGTAGTCATGAAATATTCAAGTTATAAGGAAGACACAATAATTCTAATCTCTTTAAATCAAATAATATAGCTTTAACAGTAATGAAGTAAAATTGACAAAACAACATGGAAAAATTGACAAATCCACCTTTAAAAGTGTCCCTCAATAAACTATAAATGAGATAGGAAAATAAATCAGTAAGAATAATAGAGATTTAAGTAACACAGTTAACAAGCTTGAAAAAATGGATACAAATAGGGCATTGCACAATATTGGGGAATGGACATTCTTTTCAAAGATGTAAAATATTGAATACACACTAGACCAAAAAATAATAAAATTTAAATGGATCTGTTTAATATAGATCATGTTCTTAACTCACAAAGTATTTCAGTCTGAAAAAATAACAAAAAGAGAAATTCATCAAGTTATAAGTTAAAAATACAATTCAAAAGAATTCATGGGTTAAGAAAAATATTCCATAGAAATTTTTTTTTTAAATTAGGACTGAAAAATTTTTAAAACTACATCATAATTTTGGGATTTAACTAAGAAAAGATGTTATACTTAAAACATTTTGGTAATTAAAAGAAAGACTACAAATCAAGTAGTTAAGTCATCTAACAGATGTTAGATAAAGGACAACAAGATAAAAACTCAGAAAGAAAGTAAGTAGTCTCAAGAGAAGAAGTAATTAATAAATTAGAATATAATAATTAGCAAAACAAAGTTAACAAACCACTTGAGCTGTAAAAATTCTAATAAAATTGTCAAATCTGTGCCAAGATTAGAACAAAAACAGAATTGCAAAAGATGTGTGTGTGTGTGTGTGTGTGTGTGTGTGTGTGAGAGAGAGAGAGAGAAAGAGAGAGGGAGAAAGAAAAGAAGGGATGTAGGGGGAGAAGGAAGGAGGGGGAAGAGAAAGAAAGGGTGAAAAAAGATATCTGTATCTATAGATGTAGAAGAGATCAAACAGTAAATAAGAGATTTCAATTTTATACCAAAAATGTAGCAAAAGTTAAACAAAATGAACCTATTCTTATAATATATATATATATATAAGTAGAAATATAAAATCTGAATAATTCCATTAAAAAATTAAAGTAGTTGATAAAAATCATTCTGTAAAAATCACTAGGCTCAGATATAAAATATTATTGAAAAACCTTAAATAATACCTAAATGGTGATATATCATTTCTTCTCAAATATGTCTCTACATTAAAATAATTTCTTATTAAATTCCAATAATATTTATGTTTGCTTTGGGGTTTTTTTTTTGTTTGGAGATAACTTGGCATGTTAATTCTAAAGGTTAATAGAAGAAAAATAAAGAACCAAGTATAGCCAAGAGCCTCATGAAAAAGTAAAACACATTGGACAAACCTGAATTAATAACTAGTAAGATTTATATGAGTCAGGATAATAAAGCCAAAGTGGTACTGGGCACAAAAAAAAGACAAATAAACAATAGGGCAAACAAAATGCATTACTGATCACTGTCAAAGAATGGGCTATCCAACTGGTTTTGGAAAACCTGGCTATTCACATGAGAAGAAATCATATGCCTACCTCACACTATTCTCAAAATTTAATTTCCAAAGATGGTATAGGGAAATTATATAATCACAGAATATAAAAAAGATTTCCAAGACAGAAGAGTACAAATCACAAAGAAAATATTGATAAAGTCTAAGTTAAATTGGGAGCTCAATTGATCTAAAATTGGAGAAAAGGAACACTGAAAAGAAAAGCCACATACTGTGATACTTTTGCAAGATATACAAAGGACTAGTATCAAGACTATATGAAGACCTCCTATAATAGTAGGATAAAGACAAATAACAATAGAAAAATAAAGTCTTGAAGTAGTTCTTAGAGAAAATTAAATGGCCTTCAAATGTTTGAAAATATGGTCAACCTCATTTGTGAACAGGAGAATGCAAATAAAACCACAATGAGATATAATTACATCCCCAACATTAGCAAAAAAATCAAAAAAGCACACCCAGGTTTAGTAAAGATGCAGAACACAGGAAATTTCATCCAGAAATTTTCATATTATGCTGGTAGAAGTATAAATGCATACAATATCCTTTGAAAACAATTGAATATTACAATTAATGCAGTGAACCATCTGCATACCTGAAAAATCAGCAACTCCACTCACATGTGTGTACTAAGAAATATGTACATAAATTTTTACAATAGCATTGTTTAAAATTTAAAAAGAAAGAATGACAGAAAGAAAGAGACAAAGAGACAGGAAGGAAAGAAGGAAGGAAGGAAGGAAGGAAGGAAGGAAGGAAGGAAGGAAGGAAGGAAGGAAGGAAGAGGGAAAGAAAAAGGAAGAAAAGGAAAAATAAAGGAAAAAGCATAGAATAATCTAAAATTCCATTAACAGTGAAATGGATAAGCAAAAGTTATAGCAGGCTATATGCAGTAAATGTTATGGAACTACAATCACACATATTAACATGAATAAATTCCACAAGCCAAAAATGGCTTGAAAAAGCAAGTTATATCCCAGCTGATTTACATCAAGTTCTAAAACATGTACAACTAAGCAATATGTTGTTCAGGAATAGGTACAGATGGGGTAAAACTATAAAGTAAATTTGGGAAACTATACAAACAGTATTTATGCTGGAGGATGCCTGTGTGCAATGGTGGCAGGGAATATATTGGGGAAGGGGACTACAGAGACTTCAAAGTTTATCAGTAGTGGATATGTTGATATTCAATTTTTATTATTCTTAATGCCTGACAATTGTACATCACTCAAGTATTTTATTATAAAAATTATATTTACCTCAAGGCATTAATAATTTCATCAAAGTAATAGCCTACAAAATGATGCAATAATTACAAACCCACCTGCTTCCTGGCTTACACTATGTTACTTAGTTTCTTGGTGGGTTTTCAAACAGTATAGAGCTAATAATGGTTGAAGTTAAAGCAAGCATATGATTTTCTGTCTGTTTCTGATAATTTTATATTCCTCTAAATTGAAAAAATATATACACAAATTATATTAAATATGCACATTACAATATACATCCACATATATAAACATTTTTAAAGTGATGACTAAAATATTTAAAAATACTTTATACTTAAAAAAGTGTAAAAAAAAGTGTAAAATATTTTAAAGGTTAAATAATTATAAAATATGTAAAATAAAGCAAATATATACTTTCAATCAAATTTTAGTCAACACAAATAGGTATATAAAATCTATCCAATACAGTTTTGGATAAAACAATCTGTCTATGAGATTGTTAAAATTCTTATATGCTGGGAATAAGCAGTGTAATACACCTTACTCATAGACAATAAATGTACTTTTGTCTTCAGGAAACATGATTTTTATTTATGAAATAATAAAAAGAAATTGTCTTTTCTTCATTTGTGTTACACATTTTTTTTTTAATCTGGAGGATGGAGAGTAGAGTTAGTATGGATAATAGAAATTATTGGAAAGATAAAAATGAAGCAGACAAAACAGTAGGACTAGCTATATTTGCACTCTAGCTATAGAGGAAGTGAAGACTGGTACCTTAAGATAGTCTATCAGCTAAGCAAGTTGGAGTTGATGGGTGACTGATGGGCTGACATAACCAGGTCAGAGTGCTCTGCTAGGCTCTTCTAAGCCATAACAAGGAATTAACACAGACAGAGCCATGTGCCTCTCTGGAATGGGGGTAGGGGTTTGAGAAATAGCCCACAGAAAATAGGGTATGGAATCCTTTTTTTCTACTACAACTAGGTGAGCTAAAAATGGTAACCCAAATCTTTTTCTATTGAAAATATTCAGAACCAGAATTAAACTGGAAAATAGATAATTCCTGTCCTCCATTAAAACTTGAAAGCTATGGAATACTGGCAATGATATCAATCTATTAATATGAATACAAAAATAGAGTTTAGGGCAGAGTTTACCAACTAACATGTTTTAGGTATTAGTACTGTGAGACAGTATTCTAAAATGTAAGGATTTCAAGGCCACATAGGTACACCCAATGGAATCTTGCAAGACATCTTCACATACTAATTTGTGAATTTTTGTGGTAAAGAAACATACATTTTTTTTAAACAAGCATTTGTTATATTGGACAGTTTTTCTTTTTTTCTCTATAATACTAACATGTTATAGAAATAGTGTTTTGCTCAATCTATTGATACTTAAGTAACACTTGGCTTATAGTCAGAGGTTTATAAAAGAATTGAGGCATGAGTAATCTGTGCAAGTCTAGTTTTTGGAATATGACTTCTTCTGAACCTGAAACTCTACAAAGAAAAAAAAGTGATGAAAAGGACTAAGTGTCATTGAGAGTTGCAATTTTGATTTTCTGATAAAAGTTTAAAAAGTTTGAATCCAAGTAAGAAAGTATATACACACACATACACATATGTTCTGCTTTAAATATTTTTTGAAATAAGGTCGGATATTCTGTGGAAAAAATATATATATATAAATATGTATTTATTACTAGGCACAGAACACACAAATACTGAATGAAAATTAAGTGGTCTCTGTCGTTATTAACTCTGTTCCACTATAGTGGGGGAGATAAATTTAAGAAAGCACAAAATTTAAAGACTCTAAAATTTAGTACATATATTAAAACCCTGTGATGATGTGATAAGTACAGTCAAAATGTAGATAAATAATCTGCCACCCCAACAGGAGTTAAGAACTTAGCAGCTCTCTCCCCATGCACATTTGTAAAGGAGCAGGAGAGGGGCTGACCAGAGAACAGGAATGAATTGTAGTTTCATTATATCTGAATTATGGTTGTATGGCCTTTTTTCTGTACTATGTAGGAAATAAACAAACATAGGTCTTATATTGGGAATAAAAGAATCAAGGACATCTTTAGGTACAGTGGTTAAGGAAATCCTGGCTGAAAAAGAGACATTTTTCTGAGATGTAAAGGATGAGAAAAATCTAGTCATGTGTTGTTAGCGGTAAAATGTTGGCAAGGAGCATCTCAGGCAGAGAAAAACACCCAAGGCTGGACAAATCTTGGCATATTCAAGAAAGTGAATATAACACCAGAGTGTCCAGTGAGCCATGAGTTTGAAGAAACAGGGAAGTCCAGATATGCAGCTGCTAGAACAGTATAGAAAGAAGTTCAGATTGTATTCTAAGTACAGTGGGAAACCCTCAAAAGATTTTAAGCAGTTGAGTAACATAATCGAAAGGACATTTTTGCAACAAACAGAAGCTTGGGTTGATGACGGTGAGTATGGAATCAAGGATACTACTCCATAGGCTGTTGCAGAAATCCGGGTAAAAATATGATGGTGGCCTTGAATGGCATGAGGTCATTTGCTGCCAGGTAAAAGAAAAGGTGTGTAAGGGAGACTAGAGCTGTAGGAGTGAGAAGAATGAAATCACCTGTAAGAGTTGGAAAGCAAGCTTACTAGGAAATTGAAGTAAGGAAACACCAAGAAGAGTAATTTAATTGAAGCAAAGCAGCTGAGCTTTGCCATGTTCTCCATCAATCTTTGACTGTTGAGGTGAAGTCATTGAGGCTGAAATATCAGAGCTCATCCAGGTTTGGAGTTTGCTAGTACTGTAAGAAGGGAAAAAACAGAGAAGAAATAGATTTGAGAGTATTTCTAAGAGAATAACTGAAGTAACATATCTTAGAATCTAGTTGGGCAAGAAAGGAAGAGAAACCAGAGGAAACAATAGAGAAAAATGACGATAATGAAAAAGGAAGGAATATTCTACACCCTCACACCCAGAAATTCATGAAGCTATGGAAGAAGAAATGATCCTCTACTTGAGAGAGTTGTAAGGGAACAATATCTTCAAGTTTTAATTAAGGCAAAAAATGTGGAGGAACTCATCTAGTATATAGGCAAGGAGGCAAGGAGGTATAGTCATGGAGCTAGTGTTCCAGAGGTGGGAAATGAATGGGGATTGGGTCTAGCTCAGAGACCTACAGAGTAATGTGGGAATGATTATCACTGTAAAAAGGGATGGCCAAGAAGGGAAGATAAGAATAATTATTATAATCACCAAGATGTGTGGAAATGCAGACCTACTGCTGTTCTCACAAATGCTTATGTCTGTTTATGAGATGGTATCTCTCTGATGTCTATTCATGCTCATGGGATGTTGCCAGCTCTCTCAGGGAGCTCCATGTGTGATAATAGCTCTTCTAAGCTGAAGTTCCCTGTGGCTAGGCATAAGGTTCCAGTGAGCTTACTAGAGGCTCCCTAGCAGCTGTTCACGGAAGTTTGGAACAACAAGTTTTTGAGGCTTTCCAAAGTTTTGACTCTCAAAGTTAAAACTTTCTGAATTCTTACTCCATCCCCTAATAGAAGGCTCTACCTACAATCTAATTTGAACTTATGATTTACCTATTGAAAGTAATTTAAAGATTACCCATGCATTGGTTCTTAAATTTGACTTACATCAAAATCACCTTTTGGAAATTCTTTTGGAAAAAACAAATCTTGCACTCCATCGAAAAATTCTTCATCATCATTTCTGGAGATTAATATATTTATATTTGAATCAATATATTTAATAAAGTTTCCCTGCAAGGAAACAATACACTTAATAAAATTTCCCTGCAATTATTGTGCAGCTAGGTCTATATTGGCCAACAATGGGAACTTTCAGCTAGATGGAATTTTTTTTAAAATTTTTATTTTATATTGGAGTATAGTTGATCTACAGTATTGTATTAGTTTCAGGTGTATAGCAAAGTGATTTAGTTTATAGAGATATATATACATATATCTATTCTTTTTCACATTCTTTTCCCATGTAGATTATTACAGAATATTTATTGAGTAGAGTTCCCTGGGCTATACAGTAAGTCGTTAAGGTTGATTATCTATTTTATGTATGGTAGTGTGTATATGTTAATCCCAGCTAGATGGAATTTAAAATAAACTTTCATGATCTTGCTACTTCTACAGCCAATCAATGCATCTAGCTTGACTTTCAGGAAAAAAACAGTCTATTTTGGTTTTGCCAAACAAAGTTTTAGAATCCTTAGTATAGGGAGTAATTAACAGTTTGGCATTCCTATTGAGAAGCCAAGTATTCCCTGACTCTTGCCCACAGAGTGCATTGAAGATCCAGTGCACGTCTTCACCTCAATACCTTCCACATTGCATTCGATGATCTATCTGTATGTCTGTTTTCTCCTACTAAGATTAATTTCATCAAAGATAAGAAAGTGGTTGCTCTCAGCTTTGTATTTTCACCATTTAGCACAGTCCCTGGTATGCACCTTATTTCTTTGATGCTTCAATAAACTCAATTGTAAGACCTTGGACTTAAGTGGGAAAGAAATGCAAACAATTAAAGTATAATTGGTAAGTACACACTGGAAATCCACATGAGATATTCTGCCAGCAATGAGAAGGAATCCCCAACTTAGGTTTGAACATGGGGTTGAAAACAAGAGAAGACTTCACAAAAGATGTGAAAGAATAAAATCAGTGTTTGAAAATTCTTAAAGTCAATTTTTAAAACGTTCAAGTGAGAGTAGAGAAATGTGTCAATCAAGGATAGACATCTATTTAAAGTAAGGAAATGATAAAAGTGAAGTATTGAAGAAGCACAAACTGCTGCTAGTGATAGCTTGGAAAGAGCCAGATTAAGCAGCGTGGCACTATGTTTAGGGTAGATTCTAAACTTTTATCTCCTTTTTTCCTGTTTTCTAAAAATGAGCATTTACCCTATCTATTCAATACTAAGTCCTCTGCAGAATATCTACTCCTGAAACATGAATTCTTGATAGCAAAATGATGGGATTTGAAAACAGCAGAAATGAGCTTGAGCCCTGATTCCTCCACTCATTAGCTTTTGTTGCTACGAATTGAGTCCTTAAGTTTTTTTGAGACCCAGTTTCTGTAAAATGAGGATAACGAGTCTCGCTTTGTCACAGTTTTTATGAAGATAACATAAGAAAATGCGTGGTAATGTGATTAATAAACTGAAAATTGCTTCATAAATATAAAGTTCTCTTATTTTTATTCTATACTCATTCTGTGCCTGTTTCTTATGATATTTTGTCATTTTTCCTGGGAAAATACTCTAGAGTACATGCAATTATAATTTTGTGATAATTATCTAAATTAATATCTAATTATTTTATTCAAGTGTTCAAATAATCTTAAATTCAACACAAGTGATCTCAAGGACAAGTAGTATGGGCTACATTTTCTTTGGTTATGGAATTCATAACCAAATGAATTTATATTTGTAAAGCACATTTAACAATACTTCATATATCCACTTTTTTTTTTTTTTTAATTTCCACTTTCTGCCTGAGGGAAAAAAAGTTTTTAATCTCTTCTCCTATGGACTTGAAATTTCAGGGAAAAAATATGTATATCTAAGTTTGTGAGACAGTAATAATAATCTTTGACATAATAATCCTCATTATCCATGAGAAAATAATTGTTTTTTAAGTATTAATTTGTTCTTTCTATACATTATTTTTAAGGCTTACTGTCTACCAGGCAATATGATAAGTACAAAGGACACAGCAGTAGCATGGTAGAGACACTCAATGCCTTTGGGAAGCACACAACATATTGGAAAAGACATATAACTAAAAAATTATGTAAAATAAGATGAGTGTGCATGGTGATACAAGAAAGAAAACCACATAGAGGCAGAGCCTGATATTTGAAACTTATAATCAAGGCAAACCATAGTAAAAAAGACAAGAAGTCAAGGCTTAAGATCTTAACTATGTGTCAAAGTCAACCACATGGGAGTCCCATGACATGTCACTTGCTTATTAAATGCTACTTCTTAGTGTATTTATCCTTAGATTATTTAATCTTGCTTTATTTTTTCTAATCAGACTAGCCTTATGTTCCTTGAAAGTACACAGGACTTAAATGGAGTGAAGGTAATTGACAAGCAGATGATATTGTTGGCATGAATAAAACAAAAATAAAATAAAGTAAAATAAAATAAAATGGGAATTCCTACTTTGAAAGGTACTTGAGACAATTACTCTAATATAAATAAATTAATTATTTATATCAATATTTTGTGAGAGGATAAAATCATCATTTCTTTGTTATGACCTTCTAATAATGGATGAGGAATTTATAGAATTAAGCTTCAGCAATGAAATGGTTATATGACATATAATCTCACATACCTCCCAGTAATAATGGATTGTCGTAGAGTGGTCTACTTCAGAGCTGTGTGGCTCTGAGATTGACAGTCATGCCTTGCCAAGCAGGTTAAATCTTAGAGTGCAGGTATCCACAACTGAGCCAAACTCAAACTCGGAAAGACTGTTTTGACAGCTCAATAAAGCCCTTGAAAGATTATTTGTAGAGGTTGTTATGATGATTAGGTCTTGCAATGTCACGTGTTATTAGGACCATTTGTGAAATTTGGGGGTTTTGCTTCCTATAAATTGAAGTATTATTTATCAGAAACAAAGTAAACTTCCCAGTGGTTCGCCTATGTACTGAAACGGAACTGTTTCTCAAGAAGTGGCTTTCCTTTGTTTCATTCTTAGCCACAGCATAAAGGGACTTTTCTAATCAACATTAATGAAGTCACCTAACAGATTCTTTTCTGATATTTATATTTAATTTGATACGAAGACCAATGCTTGTCACATAGTAGGTTATTAATGAATATATATTGAACAAATATATAAATATTCACAGAGCTACCTTTAAAAAAAAACTAGTCTGGAAAAACGATGGCAAAAGCATATTCAGAGTATGAAAAGAATAATGAATGTTGCAGGAGCAGTTAAGGCAGAAAAATTAAATAAAGTTTGATTTATTCTCACAAATAAGATTTTTTAAACCAGTGTCTTAATACTACTGTACTTCCTTTAGTAATGAAAAATGACAAGGCTTTGCCTTGTCTCAGTACCCTACAGAAATGACAAGGAGCTCTTGCTACAAACCGCAAACAAAAGGATTCAAGACATATTACTGAGACAGTACCAAGCCAACCACTGACTCTATCACAAAAGGTATGATGACTAAATATGAAAAGGATTTTTGAAATAAGGGCCATATCTTGTCCAAATAATTACTGTATTAAAACCACTGTCATTTTGGTGGAGGGTGGACAGGTGAAATATCTCACAGATGACGGTCTTACCATATTACAGTTCTTCTGCTGTTGCACATTTCTCCCTTTGTTCCCTGCCTTGATAAAGCTGAACAGCAAAACATTAACACAAGCTTCAAAAGTTCAATTTCCACGTTATGTAACGTGTTTGACATACTAGCAAGGCCCCGCTTCATTAGAGTTGATTATATTTTCTTTGAATTCATCCTCAAAAAATCCCATCTACAATCTGTAGCCCATTTCAAGGACTTTACATTCTTGTTTTCACTCTTATAATTTCTCACTGTGATTTTTTTTCTTAATAAAAATCTCAAAAGAATCTACCTAAAGAAAGGCAATCCATACAATATGAGTACACTTTCTAGTAGTTTAGATCACCTGCATTTTTATTACAAAACATCAGAATATAAGGGCAAATGGCCAAATTGGATTACACTCAGGGTTGCTGCTAGAAAATCACAAAGTCCATCTTCATTACCAGTGGTAGAGTTAGAAAGACAATTGGACTTTAGAAATGTATTTTTTAATGGTGCATAGAAAAAATGCACAATGTGCTAGGTATTGAATTTTCCCTGACTTGGGAAAAGTTATAATCATTTCTAATTTTCTTTTATGTAACATATGACTATCTGAGATCAAGTAAATAGAAATTTCTAAATGTCAATGTATAAAATATTTCATAAACAAGAGACACAGCCAGGAAGTCTGCTGTATTTCTGGAAATGTTCCCTACACTCTAAAGTTGACAAGGCAGAGGGCCGTTGCAGCATTAATTGCAACCCTCAGAATGGAAGAATATTTCTTTGTAATTAAGACTTTCTGAATTTAAAGAAATAGGATCTACATCAGCTTCTCTGCTTTTATGGTAAATTGTTACATAGTAAATGAAATCAAGTGATTTAAATGGTGGCTACTGAACAGACACAGCCTTTCACAAACAGCTTGCCAATACTGCTGCATTGTTTGTCCCCAAGTACTTATACCTTCTCAACCCTACTTTTCCTGTGGCAAAGGAAATCCTGGAGGCTCTGCCAGAGCAGAGGTGCCAGTCACAGAGGCAGGGCTCCCTAAAGGACACAAAGCAAAGGACAATTGAAGTCCAGTCCCGAGTGGATGTTGGGACACTTTCAGAGAGCAACAACCAGACTTGAAGCAAAAGGCTTCCAGATGAGGATGGATTTAAAGGCACAGGCAGTTTCACTCACAGAAGAGGTAAGAAAGACTCCCTGAAAAGATGGTGGGCAGAGCAGAGAATGTCTTTTTATGGCTACTGCGGCAGCAATGTTCAGAAACTACACAGGAGTCAACAGAGTCACAGGCTGAAAAAAAAAATGTTATTCAACTAATACATACACTGGGAAGAAGGGAATATTACAGATCACCATGATTTATGATTGCATGGGCGCTAGAGGTGTGGAGAAGTTGGAAGAACATGAAAAGGACTGCAATAGAGATTCATCTTCCGCTTTCTTGCAAAGTGTGCACCAGGACTTTTCACAGCTGAGATAAGCTTTCCCCAACCCTAGCTGGAAAGACCAAGACTGGAGGTTAGCATCCAAGAATAAACTGATACTTTCCTGGTCTCCCTTGCACAGGCTAACCAACAATATTCCTTCTAGCATTTCTTTCATCAGTCTCAGTAATTCTGAGGAGATTAGAAAGTTCAGTCAAATGTGGCCTGTAGCAGCTGACCACACCTATATGCCATCTCAGATCCATTCTAAATGGGTTTTTTCCCACATTACACAATCAAAAGCTACCTGGTCCAATATCCATGTTCCCAACATCATCAGTCTCAAAATTAACACGTACTTCCTTCCTTCCACTATCTGTCTGAAAAGTGGTTCTCAGGTGATCAGTATGGGCCTCCGATCTGTTGTAAGTCATTCCATTATAGGGCTACAATCACTGAAATATGACTCCTGGCACTGGGAGAGCAAATGGTCCCAGAGACCACAGCTCTCAGGCACCCAGCAAGTCACTACCTCTACATCACTGAGCAGTGTTTTGTAATCAACATTGAAACACTCCTGTAATACCTAAGGCTCATTTCTGGTACATCCTCATTTCTGTCATAAGCAAACAGCTGTCTGTGCCACCTAACAACGAGTGTGAGCTGTGCTTCAGGTGCTACCCAGGACTCTGTCTAATGCTTTTATTCATTTTGTATCATCTTTCAAACTCAGACTCCCCACTCCACTAGAAAATCTCCAATCAGTGATGACTTGAGTATCTACATTCACTTCTTCACAATAGTTCTCCGAATCAGTTGTCTCCAATATCAGTGGCTAAAATCAATCTGTGTTTCAGACTCCACTTATACAAGGACTTTAGCAGTTTGAGTTGAATTGCCTTATATGACAAATAAAAGTCTTTGTTCAAAAACTCTGATGTGGATGGAATACCATTGTTTTAGATTTTCTTTATGGTTTTTTAATCAACTTAAATCTGACCCCAGAGTATTACTCCAGCTCCTGACCTCTTTTCCCTAAGGTTGCAGGAGAAAAAAGAAGGCTTGTTGTTACCCAGGAAAAGAAGAGAAGGCCTTGAAACTTCAGTCTCTTGTGAATGCTGAGTCTGACAGTCCTTGGAAGCTCAGTGGTACTGCTGTGTCTTTGCTAGGCACCTAATATTTCTTTCCAGAAATCATTACATTTATGGAATAAAATCCACACAAAATAATATTATTGATACTTTCAAGCTTGTTTTTGTAGTTACCATCCTTCAAACTTCTTCAAAATAAGAAATTGTACTCGTATAAGAAAAGAAATATATCTTGTCTAAGTTTCCCACTGCCCCCAAATTTCTGGTACAGTATTGTATACATATTAGGTACTGAATATTATTTTTATCAATGAAAAATTAATATTGAATTAAACACTACTAATACTCAATTCTGGATATTTTCAATTTGGTTGACACCTGCTTAATTCATTTTATGTTGCATTGCAATCCAGTGAAGCTATGCTTAGCCTTTTTCTTTCTTCCAGAAGCATGAAGTCTCGTGTCCCAGACTGTTCTTAATTCAGTTGAAAAATGATTTATGCCATACGGTAAATGTGTCTGCATGTGTGTGTGCATTCACCTATTTAGGAATTGCTATGCTACACAGAGTGCAAAGTAATATATAACACAGAAATTGCAGTCTTACTGTGGGTTCGAAACCTGCCTCTACTGTCTATTAGCTTTGTAAGCATGATAATCTTAACTTCAATAAGCTCTTGTTTGAAAATTTTCAAAATAGTAATAATACCTATTCCACGGGGTTCTGGTCAGGAGTAAGTAAGAGGAATGCATATAAAGCACTTGGTGGGGTATATGACACGTACTAAGTTCCTAACGAACATTAGCTAAACATATCTACCACTAGTCTTGCAGGAAAATGGTTTTCAATATTTTGAAAGCACAGTACATAATATAGTTAAATAACAACTAAGTACTTGATAAACTAAATACATTTTTGTCACAATATTTCTCTTACTATGTGTAATGAACTCTGGTATATTTTTTTCTCTTCCACTCTATTCTATACTTGTTTATATTATTTCATTTTTAAAAATCTGAGCAGGACCCACTAAATTGATTTCATAATCCACTAAAATAATCCTCTCTGACATGAAGAAAAAAGAAATAGCATTCTAAAGTGAATAATCATGATAATAGGAAATATTTTTTTTTAATATTTAACATTGTGATAGTTTGGGTTCTGATGAATTTCAGGTTTTGTTTGTACTAGTGGATAAAATGCAGTGTTTAGGAAGGGAATTTCAATGTCTGGCAGCAGATATTGCAAGAATGTATTTTTTTCTGAATGACACCCAGAGATTTTGCAGAGACAGGGATATTACAAAATCTAAAAGGAAGGAAAAAGGTAGAGAGAATTTTTTTTTGTATTAAAATACATAACACTTGGCCTGAACAACATTGAACAGAGTATTTGAAATAAAAATTGCCTTAGAAAATCTAGAATGTTTACCAAAATGTTATAAACTGTTTACCAAAATGATATACAAATGTTTCATAATTAAAATAAATTATAGATTTATACTTTAAGACACCACGCTGATCTCTAGTAAATTAATATTCTGGACACTACAAATGTGTTAATACAAAGTCATAAATGTGCAGGTCAAGGAGTTCATTTGGTATTTCTCTGGGCATTAGCACAAAGGTACTTGCTCTTTTCAATATAGTCTGTAATTCTTATAAATATTACATTTTCAGCTTTCAGTTAGGCTTTCAGTTCTTAGTAATTTGATGAATTTTCTTACCATAATGTTGTGTTTTTAATAATTTAGTCCCTGACTCCAGTCCTTGATTTTATGGGATGCTATCATGACATACTCACTGAATTTTAATATGCTTTTTCAAACATATGTATATATGTATCTTACAAACATTTAGCATTTAACTGTAGATATTACATGAATTAGAAGTGTTTCTAATCCTTTACTGCAAAAACTAAGTATTCATGGGATTAGATGAAAAGTATGAATTATAATTCTAATTTATTTATGAATAAAAGAGACTCAAAGTTTCTCCTGTTTTTATTCTGAAAAAGCATGTTCAAAAGCTCCATGTCCTTGGTGAGCATTTATTTTTATTTCAAAATAAAATGCAAATGTAGGACTTCTCTGGTGGTCCAGTGGTTAAGAATCTGCCTTCCCATGGAGGGAACAAATGTTCAATCCCTGGTCTGGGAAGATCCCACATGCCGCAGGGCAACTAAGCCCATGCGCCACAACTACTGAAACTGTGCTCTAGAGCCCATGAGCTTCAACTACTGAGCCCACGCATCACAACTACTGAAGCAAGTGCGCTCTGGGGCCCGCATGCTACAACTACTGAGGCCCGTGTGTCTAGAGCCTGTGCTCTGCAAAAAGAGAAGCCACTGCAATGAGAAGCCTATGCACAACAATGAAGAGTAGTCCCCGCTTGCCACAACTAGAGAAAGCCCGCATAACGAAGACCCAACGCAGCCAAAAAAATAAATAAATAAAATGCAAACATAAGTTACATCATTAAATTTCAATCCCCCCAATGGAAGGAACTTTGGAGAAAAAAAAAAATCCCAATTAAAAAATTCTTACTACCCTTTACTTTCCACATATCTCTTTTCCTAAAAAGCAAATCAGCTTAAAAGAACTAGTGATAGAAGTTTGATTTTGTAAAAACTGACAGAAGATATAATAAAAATAAAATGAGTGTTGAACATTTGAATATACTTTGTAAAACCTTGAAATAAGCCCTTTCCAAAGGTTTATAATGGATATAAATAAGAATTATTTCACTTTTTTAGAGTTCTAAGGAAGGAAGCTGGTGGTTGAGATATAGTTACCAGAAGTGGAGATTTCTTTAAAGTATCAGAAAATTTATGACAATTTAAAAAGAAAAATAATATCAGTTAGCATATAAACAACTTCTGATTCACTTGATTGCTAAAGACATTTCATGGTAAGGTAGTATGTTAAAAATAGTGCTTTGTATTTAATTGGAATTCTACTGTTTAGCAAATTGATCTCTCTTAGACTAAGATGCTAAATAAACAAAACAATACAATACAATATGAGTTTAAGTTCCAGCCAACGTGGAGCAGCCCCATTCCTCTCTTTTACTAAAACTATAACCTCTGTACATATAACAACAAACAAGCATAGTAAAACCCTGTAAGGTAGAAAGAAGAAGGCAAACTTCCTAGGAACCTCAGACCTAGGGGAATGACAGGGTATTGAATTCCTGGGGAGACCTTATTGCCTTGCATATATCCCTGACAGAATGCTACAGAAACTGCCAACACAGAACTGCCAAAAGGCCTAGACAAAAATAAGCACCAAAAAAAGCCTGCTCTCTCCAGACAAAGGGCCAGAAAAAGGGTAGCCTAATACACTTAATACACCCATCCTACACTACCAGTTTCAGCAGGGCCAAATGGGGGCTGATTTTCCACCCACCCTCTATGCCATACAGCAGGCAGTGTGCTTCATCTAGGTAGGGTTGGCCAAGCAGAGAGTTAATCATTTCCTTACATTGTTGAGTTATGTAAGCTTGTAGTGATTGATTGGTTCCTATATGTTGTTTAGAGACTTCTATAGACTATAGCTTCTAATAATTGAATTAATCAAATGAACCTGTTATTTCCAAGTAAAAACCTAGAATACACAATGTTTTATTTAAACCCCAGTTTTCATCCTGAAGAATCCTGAGTAATAATTTTTCCAACTTTTATTGTATTGAAATCAAAATCACATGACATTAAGCATGAAATAAATCAATAGTAACTTCCCTGACTTTCGGTTTCCATAAGAATACTTAATGTTGTTGATTGGAAATGTCATAGCTATGTGAAATAAGGGGTTAGATTTCATTTTGGATTGCAAGTAACAGGAGATTAAAATACTCCTCTACTTGCCCCATCACTTTCACCTGACAAATATGTTTATATTGAGTGTACACTATGTAAAATCAGTGTTTCATTTGCTGAGGATACAACAGTGAACAAAACAAAAGGAGCCTGTCTCATGGAGCTTATTTCTAAAAAAGAAAGCAGAAAATAATCAAGAAAATAAATAACTTACCTAGTATGTGAGATGTTGATGACTCCCAAGGAGAAAAACATATATAACATGGAATATAAATGTAAGGTGTTGGTTAAGGGAGATGTTTTCAGATAGGGAAGGTTTCACTCAAAGTGTATCATTTGAGTAAAAATTTATAGGAAATGGACAAGGTCAACTTTGTAGCTATTTAGAAGAAGAACCTGAAAGGGAAGCATGCCTGATACAATCAAGGAGCAGTGTCTAGAGTGGAGAACTGAGAGAGTGAGTAGTAAAATGTAAGAGTGGGAAGCTATGGGTATATGTTATATGGATTATCCTAAGAACTTTGGCTTTAATTCTGATTAGCAACAGAAGAATAAAAATATTGAGCACAAGGGTGGCATGATTGCCTCACTTGTTCGTTAAGATCACTTTGGTCACTCTGTTGAGAATAGACTATAGCAGGGAGGGCAGAGGGAGCTATTCCAATAATTAGGCATGAGATGATCATTGATTGGACTAGTGTTGGTCTTATAGTTGGTGGGAATTCATTGAAGGCAGAGTAAATTAGTGATGATAGATTGAGTTTAGAATTTGAGAATAAATAAAGGGCCTAGGCTGAATCCAGATATTTTTACCTGAAAATTAGGACTATGGAACTTCCATTTACTGAAAAGAGGAGGACTATGACAGGAGCAGTGTTTGTTTGTTTGTTTGTTTCAGTGGTGGAAGTGGGTGGGATGGAGGCTTCAAAAGTGATGAAGAGGAATGAGCCAAGGAAGCAGAAAAAATAGCTGGAGAGGTAGAAGAAAAACAGAATTACTTGGAAGCCAAAATGAAGAATGCATTTTAGGAAAAAGGATTGAGTGTTTAATGCTGCTGATATGCTAAATAAAGCGAGGCCAAGAACTGACCAACAATGTGGACATCACTGGTGATCTTGACATGGAGCAGTGGAGATGAAAGACTAATTGAGGTAAGTTCAAGAGGAAATTGGTAAAGAGGAATGGGAGATAGCAAAAATAGAAAATTGTCTTAAGGACAGAGTGTCAACAACATAAAGAATAAAGATGATATAACCTCAGCTCACGTTTTTCATCCCTTCAGGCATGCCAGGATAAATGCTTCATGCATTTTGTTTCCTTGAATCTTTATAACAAACCTATGCAATAAATATTATTATCTGCATTTCATGGATGAGAAAACTGAAGTATATTAAGATTAGAAAATTTGCTTAAGATCACAGAGACCTAATTTTTAAGCACTACATTAGGCTAACAATGAGGTAGTGGAAAGGTATCATTTTAAATAGTTTTCAAATAGCCAAAACAATCTTGAGAAAGGAAAACAAAGCTGGAGGTCTCACACTTCCTGATTTTAGAACATATTAAAAAACTACAGTAATCAAAACACTATGGTGAAGATGGTGGAAGAGTAAGATGTGGAGATCACCTTACTTCCTACAAATACATCAGAAATACATCTACATGTGGAACAACTCTTACAGAACACCTACTGAACACTGGCAGAAAACCTCAGACCTCCCAAAAGGCAAGAAACTCCCCCACGTACCTGGGTACAGCAAAAGAAAAAAGAAAACACAGAGACAAAAGAATAGGGACTGGACCTGCACCAGTGGGCGGGAGCTGTGAAGGAGGAAGTTTCCACACACTAGGAAGCCCCTTCACTGATGTAGAAGGGGAATGACAGGGGGGAAGTTTTGGATTCATGGAGGAGAGCGCATCAACAGGGGTACAGAGTGCAAAGCGTAGAGATTCCCGCACAGAGGATCAATACTGACCAGCACTCAGCAGCTAGAGAGGCTTGTCCACTCACGCACTGGGGCGGGTAGGGGCTGGGAGCTGAGGCTCCGGCTTCAGAGATCAGTTTCCAGGGAGACTACTGGGGTTGGTGGTGTGAAAACAGCCTGAAGGGGGCTAGTGAGCCAAAGCTAGCTGGGAGGAGGTCTGGGAAAATGTCTGGAACTGTGTAAGAGGCAAGAGACCATTGTTTCAGGGTGCGCTAGGAGAGGGGATTTATTGCACTGCCTAAAGGAGATCCAGAGACGGGCATGAGCCGCGGCTATCAGCACGGACATGAGAGACGAGCATGAGACGTTAAGGCTGCTGCTCCAGCCACCAAGAAGACTGTGGGCAAGCACAAGTCACTATCCACACCTCCCCTCCTGGGAGCCTGTGCAGTCTGCCATTGCCAGGGTCCCATGATCCAGGGACAACTTCCCTGGGAGAACACACGGCGCACCTCAGGCAGTTGCAACGTCACACTGGCGTCTGCCGCCACAGGCTCGCCCCGCATTCAGTACCCCTCCCTGCCCCGAACCTGAGTGAGCCAGAGCCCCCTAATCAGCTGCTACTTTAACCCTGTCCCGTCTGAGTGAAGAACAGATGCCCTCAGGCGACGTACATACAGAGGCAGGGCCAAATCCAGAGCTGAACCGCAGGAGCTGTGGGAACAAAGAAGAGAAGGGAAATCCCACCCAGCAGACTCAGAAACAGCGGATTAAATCTTCACAATCAACTTGATGTACCCTGCATCTGGGGAATAACTAAATAGACAACAAATTACCCTAAAATTGAGGCGGTAGACTTTGGGATCAACGATGTATATTTTTTTCCTTTTTCTCTTTTTGTGAGTGTCTATGTGTACGCTTCTGTGTGTGATTTTGTCTGTATAGCTTTGCTTTTACCATTTGTCTTAGGGTTCTGTCAGTCTGTTTTTTGTTTTGTTTTTTTTTTACTATAGTTTTTAGTGCTTCTTATCATTGATGGATTTGTTCTTTTGGATTGATTGCTCTCTTCTTTCTTTCTTTCATTATTTTTGTTTCTTTTTTTTATTACTTTTTAAATTTACTTATTTTTAATAATTACTTTTTATTTTTTTATTTTAATAACTTTATTTCATTTTATTTTTTCTTTCTTTCTTTCTCTTTCTCTCTCTCTCTCTCTCTCTTTCTCTCTTTCTCTCTTTCTTTCTTTCTTTCTTTCTTTCTTTCTTTACTTTCTTTCTCCCTTTTCTTCTGAGTCATGTGGCTGACAGGGTCTTGGTGCTCCAGCCAGGTGTCAAGCCTGTGCCTCTGAGGTAGAGAGCTGAGTTAAGGACATTGGTCCACAAGACACCTCCAAGCTCCTTGTAATATCAAATGGTGAAAGCTCTCCCAGAGATCTCCATCTCAACACTAAGACCCAGCTCCACTCAATGACTAGCAAGCTACAGTGCTGGACACCCTATGCAAAACAACTAGCAAGACAGGAACACAAACCCACCCATTAACAGAGAGGACGCCTAAAATAATAATAAGGTCACAGACACCCCAAAACACACAACCAGAAGTGGACCTACCCACCACAAAGACAAGATCCAGCCTCATCCACCAGAACACAGGCACTGGTCCCCTCCACCAGAAAGCCTGCACAACTCACTGAACCAAACTTACCACTGGGAGCAGACACCAAAAACAACGGGAACTATGAACCTGCAGCCTGTAAAAAGGAGACCCCCAAACACAGTAAGTTAAGCAAAATGAGAAGACAGAGAAACACACATCAGATGAAGGAGCAAGGTAAAAACCCACCTGACCAAACAAATGAATAGCAAATAGGCAGTCTACTTGAAAAAGAATTCAAAGTAATGATAGTAAAGATGATAAAAAATCTTTGAAATAGAATGGAGAAATACAGACACGTTTAACAAGGACCTAGATGAACGAAAGAGCAAAGAAACAATGATGAACAACACAATACATGAAATTAAAAATTCTCTAGGAAGAATCAATAGCAGAATAACTGAGGCAGAAGAACACGTAAGTAACCTGGAAAATAAAATAGTGGAAATAAAAACTGCAGAACAGAAAAAAGAATGAAAAGAATTGAGGATAGTCTGAGAGACCACAGGGACAATATTAAATGCAGCAACATTCGAATTATGGGGGTCCCAGAAGATTAAGAGAAAAAGAAAGGGACTGAGAAAATATTTGAAGAGGTTGTAGTTGAAAACTTCCCTAATATGGGAAATGAAAAAGTTAATCAATTCCAGGAAGGACAGAGTCCAATACAAGATAAATCTGAGGAGAAACACGCCAAGATACATATTAATCAAACTATCAAAAATTAAATACAAAGAAGAAATATTAAAAGCAGCAAGGGATAAACAACAAATAACATAAAAGGGAATCCCCATAAGTTTAGCAGCTGATCTTTCAGCAGAAACACTGCAAGTCAGAAGGGAGTACAGGACATATTTAAAGGGATGAAAGGGAAAAATCTACAACCAAGATTACTCTACCCAGCAAGTATCTCATTCAGAGTCCACAGAGAAATTAAAACCTGTACAGACAAGCAAAATCTAAGAGAATTCAGCACCACCAAAGCAGCTTTACAACAAATGTTAAAGGAACTTCTGTATGCAGGAAACACGAGAAGGAAAAGAACTACAATAACAAACCCAGAACAATTAAGAAAATGGTAATAGGAACATACATGTTGCTAATTCCCTTAAATGTAAATGGATTAAATGCTCCAACCAAAAGACATAGACTGGCTGAATGGATACAAAAACAAGACCTGTATATATGCTGTCTACAAGAGACCCACTTCAGACCTAGGGACACATACAGACTGAAAGTGAGGGGATGGAAAAAGATATTCCATGCAAATGAAAATCAAAAGAAAGCTGGAGTAGCAAATCTCATATCAGACAAAATAGACGTTAAAATAAAGATTATTACAAGAGACAAAGAAGGACACTACATAATGATCAAGGGATCAAACCAACAGGAAGATATAACCATTGTAAATATTTATGCACCCAACATAGAAATACCTCAATACATAAGGCAAATGCTAACACCCATAAAAGGGGAAGTTGACAGTAACAAAATCATAGTAGGGGACTTTAACATAACAACCCACTTTCACCATGGGACAGATCAACGAAAATGAAATAAATCAGGAAACACAAGCTTTAAATGACACATTAAACAAGATGGACTTAATTGATATTTATAGGACATTCCATCCAAAAACAGCACAATACACTTTCTTCTCAAATGCTCATGGAACATTCTCCAGGATAGAATATATCCTAGGTCACAAATCAAGCCTGGATAAATTTAAGAAAATTGAAATCTTATCAAGCATCTTTTCCGACCACAACACTATGAGCCTGGATATCAATTACAGGAAAAAATATGTAAAAAATAAAAACACATGAAGGCTAAACAATACACTACTTAATAACCAAGAGATCACTGAAGAAATCAAAGAGGAAATCAAAAAATACCTAGAAACAAATGACAATGAAAACACGACAACCCAAAACCTATGGGATGCAGCAAAAAGCAGTTGTAAGGGGGAAGTTTATAGCAATACAATGCTACCTCAAGAAACAAGAAACATCTCAAATAAAGAACCTAACGTTACACCTAAAACAATTAGAGAAAGAAGAACAAAAAAACACAAAGTTAGCAGAAAGAAAGAAATCATAAAGATCAGATCAGAAATAAATGAAGAAAACAATAACAAAGATTAATAAAACTAAAAGCTGGTTGCTTGAGAAGATAAACAAAACTGATTAACCATTAGTCAGACTCATCAAGAAAAAAAGGGAGAAGACTCAAATCAATACAATTAAAAATGAAAAAGAAGTAATAACTGACACTGCAGAAAAACAAAGGATCATGAGAGATTACTACAAGCAACTATATGCCAATAAAATGGACAACCTGGAAGAAATGGATAAATTCTTATAAAATCACAACCTTCTGAGATTGAACCAGGAAGAAATAGAAAATATAAATAGAACAATCAGAAGCACTGAAATTGAATCAGTGATTAAAAATCTTGTAACAAACAAAAGCCCAGGACCAGATGGCTTCACAGGCGAATTCTATCAAACATTTAGAGAAGAGCTAACACCTAGCCTTCTCAAATATTTCCAAGGTATAGCAGACGGAAGAACACTCCCAAACTCATTCTACGAGGCCACCGTCACCCTGATACCAAAACCAGACAAAAATGTCACAAAAAAAGAAAACTACAGGCCAATATCACTGATGAACATACATGCAAATATTTTCAACAAAATACTAACAAACAGAATCCAACAACACATGAAAAGGATCATACACCATGATCAAGTGGGGTTTATCCCAGGAATGCAAGGACTCGTCAAAATATGCAAATCAATCAATGTGATACACCATATTAACAAATTGAAGGAGAAAACGATATCATCAACTCAACAGATGCAGAAAAAGCTTTCAACAAAATTCAACACCGATTTATTATAAAAACCCTCCAGAAAGTAAGCATAGAGAGAACTTATCTCAACATAGTAAAGGCCATATATGACAAACCCACAGCCTACATCATTCTCAATGGTGAAAAACTGAAACCATTTCCACTAAGATCAGGAGCAAGACAAGGGTGCCCACTCTCACCACTATTATTCAACAAAGTTTTGGAAGTTTTGGCCATAGCAATCAGAGAAGAAAAAGAAATGAAAGTAATCCAAATCGGAAAAGAAGAAGTAAAGCTGCCACTCTTTGCAGATTACATGATACTATACATAGAGAATCCTAAAGATGCTACCAAAAAACTACTAAAGCTAATCAATGAATTTGGTAAAGTAAAAGGATATGAAATTAATGCACAGAAATCTCTAGCATTCCTATACACTAATGATGAAAAATCTGAAAGATAAATTAAGAAAACACTCCCATTTACCTTTGAAACACAAAGAATAAAAAACCTAGAAAAAAAACTGCATAAGGAGACAAAAGACCTGTAAGCAGAAAACTATAAGACACTGATGAAAGAAATTAAAGATGATACAAACAGATGGAGAGATATACCATGTTCTTGGATTGGAAGAATCAACATTGTGAAAATGACTATACTACCCAAAACAATCTAAAGATTCAACATAATCCCTGTCAAACTACCAATGGCATTTTTCACAGAACTAGAACAAAAAAATTCACAGTGTGTATGGAAACACAAAATACCCCAAATAGCCAAAGCAATCTTGAGAAAGAAAAACGGAGCTGGAGGAATCAGGCTCCCGTACTTCAGACTATACTGCAAAGTTACAGTAATCAAGACAGTATGGTACTGGCACAAAAAGAGAAATATAGATCAATGGAAGAGGATAGAAAGCCCAGAGATAAACTCACGCACATTTGCTCACCTTATTTTTGATAAAGGAGGCAAGAATATACAATGGAGAAAAGACAACCTCTTCAATAAGTGGTGCTGGGAAAACTGGACAGCTATATGTTAAAGAATGAACTTAGAACCCTTCCTAACACCATACACAAAGATAAACTCAAGATGGATTAAAGACTTAAATGTAAGGCCAGACACTATAAAAATCTTAGAGGAAAACATAGGTAGAACACTCTATGACATAAATCACAGCAAGATCATTTTTGATCCACCTCCTAGATAACGGAAATAAAAACAAAAATAAACAAATGGGACCTAATGAAACTTAAAATCTTTTGCACAGCAAAGGAAACCATTAACAAGAGGAAAAGACAACCCTCAGAATGGGAGAAAATATTTACAAATGAAACAAGTGACAAAGGATTAATCTCCAAAATTTATAAACAGCTCATGCAGCTCAATATCAAAGAAACAAACAACCCAATCCAAAATGGGCAGAAGGCATAAATAGACATTTCTCCAAAGAAAAGATTCAGATTGCCAGCAAACACATGAAAAGATGCCCAGCATAACTAATCATTAGAGAAATGCAAATGAAAACTGCAATGAATTATCACCTCATACCGGTCAGAATTGCCATCATCAAAAAAGTTACAAACAATAAATGCTGGAGAGGGTGTGGGGAAAAGGGAACCCTCTTTCACTGTTGGTGGGAATGTAAATTGATAAAGACACTATGGAGAACAGTATGGAGGTTCCTTAAAAAACTAAAATTAGAACCACCATATGACCTAGCAGTCCAACTACTGGGCATATACCCAGAGAAAACCATAATTCAAAAAGCCACATGCACCCCAATATTCATTGGAGCACTATTTACAACAGCTAGGACATGGAAGTGAACTAAGTGTCCATTGACAGATGAATGGATAAAGATGATGTGGCACATATGGACAATAAAATATTACGCAGCCATAAAAAGAAACAAAATTGAGTTATTTGCAGTGAGGTAGATGGACATAGAGACTGTCATACCAAGCGAAGTAAGTCAGAGAGAGAAAAACAAATACCATATGCTAACACATATATATGGAATCTAAGAAAAAAAAAAAGTGGTTCTGAAGAACCTAGGGCAGGACAGGAATAAAGACACAGATGTAGAGGATGGACTTGAGGACAGGGGGATGGGGAAGGTTAAGCTGGGACGACGTGAGAGAGTGGCATGGACTTATATATATTACCAAATGTAAAATAGATAGCTAGTGGGAAGCAGCTGCATAGCACAAGTAGATGAGCTCCGTGCTTTGTGACCACCTAGAGGGGTGGGATAGGGAGGGTGGGAGGGAGATGCAAGAGGTAGGAGATATGGTGATTTATGTATATGTATAGCTGATTCACTTTGTTATAAAGCAGAAACTAACACACCATTGCAAAGCATTTATACTCCAATAAAGATGTTAAAAAAATGTATGGTATAGGCATAAACACATTTATAGAGAAAGACCAATGGAGCAGAATACAGAGACCAGAAATAAATCCTTGCAAATGTGGTAAATGATCTTCAACAAGCGTGTGAAGACCACTCAATGGGGAGAGAATCATCTCTTCAACAAATGGTGTTGGAAAACTGAATGTTAACATGCAAAAGAAAGAAATTGGACCCTTACCTTACACTATAACCCAATTTAACTCAAAATAGATTAAAGACATATAAAACTATAGAAGAAAACATAGGAGAAAAGCTTCATGACATTGCATTTGGCAATGATTTCTTGGATATGACAACAAACATAGGTAGTAAAAACAAAAATAGATAAATGGGAATACATCATACTTAAAAACCGGAACAAAAAGAAAACACTCGATAGAGTGAAAAAGCAACCTATGGAGTGGGAGAAAATAGTTGCAAGCAATATATGCGATAAATGGTTGTCAAGAATTTAGCTAAGTTACTCCACTATGTTGCTGCCTCATCATCCATTTCCTTGGGTTAAGCAACCTGCAGACTCCTTAAACTGACACTAGATCCTTCATGAGAGTGCATGCCTTGTATAGCAGCCCACAGAGCCACAAGTGAATGTGATTTCTGATATGACTGCCACAACTGTCCTTGTGATCAGGTCTCTCTGCCTTCCAATGTCTTTGCCTTCTGGAACCCTTAGAAGAGACCTCAGTGGAACATACCAAAACCCTGCCTTTTTTGGTTTAAATTGACCAATCCAATGTTAGCCCAGGAACCCCAAAGCACTTCATCCATGGACCCTAATAAAGATGTGTATCCCAAATCTTTTTTGTCCAGTTTTATTGAGATATAATTGATATACAGCACTGTGTAAGTTTAAAGTGTACAGCATAATGGTTTTAATTTCTCCTTTTTCATTTCTGATTTTATTGATTTGGGCTATCTTTTTTTCTTGAGGAATCTGGCTAATCGTTTATCAATTTCATTTATCTTTTAAAAAAACTGGCTCTTAGTTTTGTTGATCTTTTCTATTGTTTTTTAAAGCTCTATTTCATTTCTTTCTGCTCTGATCTTTATCATTTATTTCCTTCTATTAACGTTGGGTTTTGTTTGTTCTTCTTTTTCTAGTTCCTTTAAGTGTAAGGTTAAGTTGTTTATTTAAGATTTTTCTTCTTTCCTGAGGTAGGCTTCCATTGCTATAAACTTCCCTCTTAGACTTGTTTTGTTGCATTCCATAGATTTTGTATCCTTGAGTTTTCATTTTCATTTACCTCCAAATATTTTGTGATGTCTTCTTTGATCTCTTCAGTGATCGAAGTTTTGTTCAGTAGCATATTGTTTAGCCTCTGCATGTTTGTGTTTTTTGCAGTTTTTTTCTTGTAGTTGATTTCTAGTCCTCACTGTATTGTGGTTGAAAAAGATGCTTGATATTATTTCAGTCTTCTAAAATTTACTGAGACTTGTTTCTTGGCCTAGCATATGATCTACCCTGGAGAATCTAGGGTAGAGTATTGGAGAATGCTCCATGTGCACTTGAAAAGAATGAGTGTTCTGCTGCTTGTGGATGGAATGTTTTATATATATATATATACTAAGTGCATGTGTTCTAATGTGTCCTTTAAGGTCAGTGTTTTCTTATTGATTTTCTTTCTGCATTTTCTGTCCATTGATGTAAGTGGGGTTTTAAAGACCCTTACTATTATTGTGTCACTGTCAATTTCTCCTTTTAGGTCTGTTACTATTCACTTTATGTATTTAGGTGCTAATGTGTTGGATGCATAGTTCAAATATATTTACAACTGTTGTATAGTCTTCTTGGGTTGATCCCTTGATCATTATGTAATATACTTCTGTCTCTTGTTGCAGTATTTGTTTGATTTTGCATGATGTAAATATTGCTACTCCAGCTTTCTTTTGATTTCCATTTGCATGAAAAGCCTTTTTCCATCCCCTCACTTTCAGTCTATGTGTATCTTTAGAGCTGAAATGAGTCTTTTGTAGGCAGCATATATATGGCTATTATTTGTGTATACATTCAGCCACTCTATGTCTTTTGATTAGAGCATTTAGTCCATTTACATTTAACTTAATTATTGATAGGTATGTACTTATTGCCATTGTGTTCATTGCTTTTAGGTTGTTTTTGTAGTCTTTTTCTTCCTTCCTTCTTCTTTTGCTCTCTTCCCTTGTGATTTGATGACTATCTAGAGTGTTATGCTTGGAATCCTTTCTTTTGTGTGTCTGTGTATCTATTATAGATTTTTGGTTTGTGGTTACCATGAGATTTATATATAGCTATTGATATATAATATATAGGTGATTATTTTAAGTTGCTGACCTCTTAAGTTCAAACACATTTTAACAACCTGCATTTTTATTCCACCACCACATTTACTGTTTTTGACTTCATATTTTACATCTTTTTTGTGTGTGTATCTCTTAACTACTTATTGTGTATATAAATGACTTTACCACTTATGTCTTTTAATCTTCCTACTAGCATTATAAATGATTAATTCACTATGTTTTCTGTTTATTTGCTATTACCAATGAGATTATTTTTCCTTTCATACTTCTGATATTTCTGATTGTGGTCTTTATTTTTTCACGTAGAACGATCCCTTTAACATTTCTTGTAAAGCTGGTTTAGTGGTGCTGAACTCTTTTAGCTTTTGCTTGTCTGTAAAACTTTTGATCTGTCCTTTAAATCTTGCTGGGTAGAGTATTCGTGGTTGTAGGTTTTTCCCTCCCATCACGTTATATGTATTATGCCACTCTCTTATGGTCTGCAGAGTTTCTACTGAAAAGTCAGCTGATAGCATTATGGGAGTTCCCTTCTATGAAGCTTGTTGCTTTTCTCTTGCTGACTTTAATATTTTCTCTTTCTCTTTAATTTTCAATATTTTAATTGCAATGTGTCTGTGTGGTCCTGTTGGGGTTAATGCAGTTTGGAACTCTGCTTCCTAGAGCTGGATGTCTGTTTCCTTTCCCAGATTAAGGAAGTTTTCAGATATTATGTCATCAAGTATGTTCTCTGCTACTTTCTCTTTCTTTTCTCCTTCTGGGACCCCTAACATGCAATTGTTAGTACACTTGATTTTGTATCAGAGGTTCCTTATACTGTTCTCATTTTTTTAGTTCATTTTTCTTTTTTCTTTTCAGTTTGAGTAATTTCCACCACTTTGTTTCCAGTTCTCTGATCAATTCCTCTGTATTATCTAATCTACTGTTGATTCCTTGCAGTGTATTTTTTTATTTCAGTTATTGTATTCTTCTGCTTTGTTTGGTTCTTCTTTATATTTTCTAACTCTTTGTTAAACTTGTCACTATGTCCATCCTTTCTCCTGAGTTCCTTAAGCATCTTTATGATCATTACCTTAAACTCCTATCAGATAGATTTATCCCCACTTCACTTAGTTCTTCTTCTGGGTTTGTTTCATTTTCCTTCCTTTGGAACATATTCTTCTGTCACTTCATTTTGCTTATTTTGCTGTTTTTATTTCTATGTATTTGGTAAGTTTGCTATGTTTCCCAATCTTAAAGAAGTGGTCTTTTGCAGGAGATGTCCTATATGTGCCAGCAATGCACTACCCTCTGGACACCTGAGCTATATACTCTAGGGGTTCCCCCTATGTAGGTTGTGTGGGATCCTTCTGTTGCAGCAGGCTGACTACTGTTGGTGATGTTGTAGGTGTGGCTGGCTCCTAATCAGGTTAATTCCCAGGCCCTGCCTTATGTGGAGGTTGCTGGCCACTGGTGGGTGGGCCCAAGCCTTGGAATGGCTGGTTGTAGGCCTGGGGGTCCTGGATCTTGTGTCAACCTGTTGGTGAGCAGGCCAGTTCCTCACATGGCTGGCTGCAGGGTCCAAGGTGTCCTAAAGCTGTTGCCAACCTGCTGGTGAGTGGGGTAAAATCCTGGGGCAACTGGCTAAGGGGCCCAAAGTGTTTTGGATTTGGTATCAGCCTGATGGTGGGTAGGGCTAGGGACCAAGTGGTCCCAGAGCTAGTACTGGCCCACTGGTGGGTAGGGCTATGTCCTGGCCCAGCTAGCTGCTTGGCCTCTGGAGTTTCAGTGCTGATCATCTGGTGGATGGTGCCAGGCTTTGGTGCTAATAAGACAGAGGATTTTAGATTTTAAGATTTTAAAATAGTGTTTGTCAGCACCAGTGCCCTCATAATGGGAAAGGTCCCAGAAATGGTTGTTGCCAGTGCATATGTCCCCAGGGTGAGTTCCAACTGTTTCCTGTCTTTCTGCGAGGATTTGCAAGATCGGCAAGTGGATCTGACCCAGCCTCCTTTCAAATTACTGTCCTGGGTCTCATAGTGTGTGAGATTTTGTGTGAGCCCTTTAAGCATGGAGTCTCTATTTCCCACAGTCCTCTACCTCCCCTGAAAGTAACCAAGCCCTGCTGGCCTTCAAAGCCAAATGTCTTCCTGGCACAGGACTCCTGGGCTGGGAAGATAGCTGTGGGACTTGGACCCCTCACTCCTTCAGTAGAATCTATGTGATTGTAATTATCCTCTCATTTGTCAGGTGCCCACCTGGGGGGTATGGTCTTGACTATACCATGTCTTCGCCCTTCCTACCTGTCTCATTGTGGTTCCTTCTTTATATCTTTAGTTGTAGAAAATCTTTTCAGCCAGTCTTTAGGTCATTCTTATCAGTAATTGCTCTGTAAATAGTTGAAATTTTGGTGTGTCCATGGGAAGAGGTGAGCTCTGGGTCTTCCTACTCTGCCATATTGGCCACTCCCCACAAAATTATCTTTCTGTCTACACTTTGCTTTCATCTCTCTATATGTCCCTTCAAGGCCTGCTAGTTACTTCCCCCAGGACCTATGTGTAATAAAATTCTCTATTTCAATTTATCTTGTGGTCTGTTTTTGAACCACTGCTTACCATGTAGCACCCTGTTCTCCACTTAACAAGTGTTAATTTGGTCGATTTGTAATAATGGTTCATATCTAAAATATTAAAGAACTCTTACAAATTAACAAAAATAATCAATCCATCCATCAATCAGTCAGTCAATCACCTGATTTTTAAAAATGGGCAAGAATTGCTAGACATTTTTCCAAAGAAGATATATAAATGGCCAACAGGCATAGGAAATGATGCTCAATGTCACAGATTATCAGGGAAATGCAAACCACAATAAGTTATCACCTCATGCCTATTAGGATGAACACGATTTTTAAAAAAGGCAGAAAATAATAAATGCTGGCAAGGATGTAGAGAAATTGGAACCTTGTGCACTTGTTGATGGGGATGTAACATGGTGCAGCCACTATGGAAAAAAGTTTCCTCAAAGAAAAATTAGAACTATCATATACCCATCCCACTTCTTGGTATATATAAAAAGAAAGAGAATCAGTATCTCAAAATTATATATATAATATATATATATATTTATATTTATAAATATATATATTATATATGCATAAATACATAATATATATAAATATATTGTATATGTATGTGTGTGTATATATATATATATATATATATATATATATATACAATATCAATGTTCATTGAACCATTATCCACAAAAGCCAAGAGGTGAAAGCAATCTAAAAGTTCACTGATAGACAAATGGGTAAAGAAAATGTGGTGTAGAAATAAAATAAAATTTTATTCTGCATTTAAAAGGAAAATCCTGTATTTCTGGAAGAAGGGGACATGGGAGTTGTTGCTCATTGGGTATAGAGTTTCTGCTTTGCAAGATAAGAAAATTTTAGATATTTGTTGTACAACAATAGGCATGTAGTTAACACTACTGTAATGTAACTTAAAATGGATAAGATTGTAAATTTTATGTTTTTATCACAATAAAAGAAAAAATAAATACAATTTAACCAGGAGTAAATATGTTTTTTCATTGCATGCCTTTACTGTCATCTGAAACTGCTCAACTGTAATAAAAGCTTGCATTTACTAAATAATTTACCAGTGTTGAGTGCAAAGAAGGAGTCTGACATAGATTGTTTATAATTCTATTCTACTAATGAGAAAATCAAGGTTTCGAGAATTATTTTGCCTGAACTGACATGTATCTTAAATGGTTACATTATTACTCAAATTAAGCACATCTGATTCCACATAAGCACTGAAGTATAGGATCTACTTTGTTGTTGTTTGAGTATTTTAGCTGATCTGGAAAAACCCACAGGATGAACATTTTGCAGCACGGACTTCCTTGGTCTAGTAAATTTTGGTAATTTTGCCAAACTCATTAAGGTTATAACTATACATCAGTTAATTTTATTTACAATGTATAATATGTACATACCTGTGGAATAAATGTAGATTTTCATAGCAGCAGTATGTCCTGAAATATTCTTCCTTTAATATAACTCATCTCATTTGACCCTGTCAGGAATGAAGAAAACTTTCCTCTAGAATTCTAAGTTCTTCTGACTGGTCTAAGAATTAAATTGACATGAGACAGATTAATAGGAAAATATCAAACTTAATTTTGTACATTTGAGAACTCCACATACATGAGAAGTTTAAAGTCAGAAGGGTAAAATGAGATATATACCTCATTCCTGAGTCAAACAATTTGGATGGGGACCTGGGGCTTCCAAGGACAGGATGGTCATTCACAGGACAATAAGAAGAGCAAATGTTTGGTAACAGTTTGCCCTGCCATACAGATGGGGCCACTTAGATAAAATTTACCTATGGTAATAACTCTGTCCTGGGAAAAATCCCCAATTTAAATTATTCTAGTTAGTTAAGGAAAGGGCAGTAATTTCTCTTGAACCTGAAGGGTCTCAATGGCCTTTAGGTCAAAATAATCACCATGTAAAAGTGACACATTTTGGGGGAGGCTTGTTATGAACCCTACGACCCTCTTTACATCTCTTTGTCACATGGTATAGTTTGTGTGAGAAGACATGGATGATCTTATTTTGTTGATGAAGAAACTGAAGTTAAGAGAATTTGAAGCAACTGTGTTTATCAAGGTAAGTCTTTTGTAAATAGCAGAATCAAGAATAAAACACACAATTTCTCATTCTTTGTCCAGGCTCTTCTCAAAAAGGATGCTACCAGCTACCATTTGGCAAATTTACCCATTATTAAAAAGAAACTAAATGTTTCCGCAATGTTTCACATGGATTTAAAAGATTAAGCACATGCTTTCAGAAAAATTTCTAGCCTTGGGCTGCTTACGAAGCTACTTCTTTTCTCCTAGGAGGTTCTTTCTCATCTATGTTAATAATACTTGGACGAAGGAAATTTAGAAGTCTTCCTTTATATATTTAAAAACAAAACTCTATCCAGTGCCATTTATACACTTAATGAAAATAGAAATTACCGCTTAAATCTGTATAAAACCAAAGCATATTCTTTAATCAACCCTATTCATGATATACCAAGTTTTCCTTAGAATGTCTTAGATTTAAGTTTGTTTATTTATAATCATCTGTTGTTTTACTCTCTCCTTCTCTCTCCCCCACCATCCCCAAGTACCAGTGTTTCAGTGTAAATGACACCCTGTATCCTTCTGTTCACTTCTTGCTGCCTTAGCTCTGCTTAGTAATTTATTGTTCCTGGACAGTTCTGATTCTTTTGGCCTTCTAAATAGTAGATGTGCTTCCTCAGCTGTTTACATGATTCTCTGACAGTATTATGTGCATTGCAAGCCAACTAAAATGGGGCTTTAGCTTCTTAACTTCTTCTAATTATTCTGATTTGTACTGGTTTAAAGTCAATTGGACAGAGGCAGGCAGAAGATCAGTCTCAGCTTGTTTCTTCTTTTTTTGAAGATTGATCTTTCCTTCCTATCTGTGTCTTACAAGAACAGTATTCATTTTATTCTTTTAATGTATAAGTAATTCAATATTTATCTATCTTTGCACTGTATATAATCTCTTTTTTCCCCTTCAGCTTCTATTCTCTTAGTCCTTTTAAAATGTCACTTAAAAAAATATCCACGGGTTTATTGGAAGTGGAGATCTTATTGAAGACATAGGTGTGGTTTTCTCTCTTCTCAGTTACATTCTTTAAAAAGTATTTATGGAATCACAATATGTAGAAAAAATAATAGATAGAGTATGACCATCAGCTACTACAAAGGAGGAAGGATCCAAATTCAGCCAGAGTCTACTTAGGTCAATTACATTTTAGTTGGTAAAACTAAGACATAGAGGTTTCAGAAGAAATTGGGAGGGGAAATAGATGTAGAAGATGAAAATATATGTTTGGGAGAATGAGTTTTTGGTTATTATTCATCCAAACTTTAGAAAATGTGTGCCTGTGGAACATGAGTAAACCCTGTTTTTTTTAATTTTCAATTTGTTCTTGATTAATTGTTTGCTATTGTTTTCTAGTTCTTCATTCTCCGTAACTTGATTATAAATAAAGGCTCAAAGAACCTTGTATGTGGACAACATCATATGTGTAGTAATGACCTAGTGACTGAAGAGAAAACAAATGAATTAATAAACGGTTGTATATACTTTTTTATTTCTCAAAAATACGGTGTTGTTTAACTTCAAAGTGTAGTAAGTATAATACATGAGTCTAAGTAGTCTCTCCTCTTCAAAAACAATTTAAAACTTCAGAAATTTTTTCTCTCATTCAACTAAGAATTTACACAAATACTACTAATAACTTGTCTTATACTGAGTTAAATTTTGTCTTCTTTTTAATAGTGTATTATTAACATACTATCCTCTAAAAATAGTCTTGACATATATTGAAGATTAAATTCCTGGAAAAGGAACTGTAATTTGAAATAATGATACTCACATTTTATTTTCCATTGGAACAAAATTATAACTGGAAGTCACACTCCTAACCCTGAATGGGCTGGATGCCCATTTTTATAGAAGTAGCCACAAATATATTTAATCAACTATAAATGATATACCTATATAATCTGAGGTTTCTAAAGGATATATACCTTGGGAAAGGCGAACAACACAGCAAGCCATTATGTAAAATTGAATTTAATGTAATAGAGTGCAACAGAATACATTACAAAAGATTTAAAATAATGGACTCTATGTTGGAGCAGGTGAAACTTACCTCAGAGGCACAAAGCCCTGGCCTTCACACTCAAATCCAGTGTCACAGTACCTTGAGGGTTTGACCCCAAACTCCTCTGCCCAGGGTATTGTAGTCTTCTAGAAACAATGCTCAAGTCCACGGGAGCAGAGACTTTCTTTGAAAACCTCATTAGCAAATCTAGGTGACTCTGATCCTCAACCAGGATGTAAATACCTACAGGTGTCTGTGCCATCCCATCATGGTCTGTGTTTCCTCTCTCTTAACCTGGCCTCACAGTGCTTCTCCCTCCTTCACCTTTCCATGCAGACCTCTGGTTTCACTGAAGTTTTATTTAACATCTCTCCTTAAGTACAATCTCTCCCTGAAGACACTACTAGCCCTGAAACACTCACAAGTGGAAGCTGCCTGAGGCTGGTTACCCGTTCATCTAAACCTTTTTGCTTTTCCTCTTGGCCACAGGTCCTCACAGCCCTTGCAGTTGGGCATGACCATGTGGCTGCATTTGGGTCAATGCATGTAGGAAAAGTGTTGAGTGTTGCTTCCAGTCCCAAACCATTAAAAACCTCCTATGTGCCATCTTCCAAAGAATCATTCCCTTTACTTCTGATGGCAATGGAGACCACTCTAGGGAAGCCCTGGAAACCACCTGATGGGATGGTAATAGAGCCATAGTTGGAAGGAATCCAGGTCCCTAAATCATCTCTTGGAGGAAAGTTGGTCATTAGAGGTGATGACTGGGATAGTTACATGTATTCACATAAATAATTTTTTATGTTAAGCCATGAAATTATGGATGCTTTTCTGTTATAGCAGCTAGCAGTGCCCTAATGAACGCATTGTTCATTTACCCACCTCATAGTGCCCAAGGACTAAGACGAGCTTTTCATATGCTCTTTCAAAAAAAAAAAATCCTCAATGCCTTTAGGTTTTTACCTTTTCATCTCTAGTAAATTTCACCTCCTCTCCTCTTCAGTTTCTTTTTTCATGGCCCCAGCTAGAATTTACCATTACCCAAAACAGCTACAACTCTGACATTAAATTCTAACATCCAATTTTTATATCACAGCCTCCAGTTAGCTCAGTCATTCAGTGACTCTAACTTCTTTGCTTGCTTTTTGTCTTCATGCCATATTCACTCCTGGACTCCTCTACTTCTTTCCCCACTCCTTTGACTGCCTCATCGTCCAGCTTGGATTACTTTTCTGGCAATGTCCCCCATCCTCTTCCCAGTATTGGCAGCTCCATTTGCCAGTTGATCCTCCTCAGCAGATTAGTGACACTTACCTGCATGGATTGGTGTCTCTATCAATTCAAGGTCTCTGATGTCAATTAAGCTCTCGATGTGCCTGGAGATAATTCTATGTTTTCCTAATCAATTTCTTCTCCTATTCGCCACAGCAGTTATTTCAAACCTCCTATATTTCCTTCAAATCTATAATATTGCCACCATGCCTTTCTCCTAGCAATGGCCTGTTTCTCACTTCACAGAGAAAACAGAAGTTACTAGAAGGAATTCTGTGATAACTTCCTGCTGTGAGACCTAAACTTAAGCCACATCTTGTCATAACAGAAAATGTCTTTTAATACAGTTAATCTTTCACCTGTGATTTATATCTCTAAAGGTTGCTAAATAAAATACAGGATTCCCAATTAAATTTGAATTTCAGATAATTTTTGTTTTTGTATAAGTCCCTGGAAATATTTGGTATATACTTATACTAAAAAAATATATTTATTGTTTACCTGGAATTCAATTTTTTCTAGACATCCTGGCTTTTTGTTTTATTTTTTTTACTAAATATGGCAATCTGATTTACTCCACTTCTATCCTTTATCAGCTTCTCACTAAATATTGCATTCTCTTTTGTGTCTTCAGTAAGCCAACTCTACTTCCCATTCCTCTAGAATATTTAGCATACTCACTCATCTCTCAAACTCAGTTATTCTCTGTCAACACCATGTTCTTCTCCAATGACTCCTTGTCTCTCTCCTGCCCTTTACAGCCTATTGGAAGTCGTGTATGCACATTGTTCCCTCTTCCTCACTTGACATTCAGAAATCTGACCACTATATCCACCAGTCTACTGAATTTTCTCTCATCAAAATTAACATTAATTTTGCTAGATCATCTGGACACTTAGTCTTTACCTTACTTGACTTTTACATAACATTTGACACTAGTGCTCCTTGTTCCTTGACATTTCTTTCTGGGACATTTGTGACCCTGGAGTCTCCTCTTCTTGTTTCTGTACCTATGAATCCCTTTCTTAGTTCATGTTCAGGTTCCTCTGTTCTGCCCAGTTTTAAAAGGCCAGTGTTACCAGGCCATCTGTTTTGTTTTAGGTCCACTGTACTTGCAATCTCCCTAGAAAAGCATCTATCTCCAAGGCTTCCATCATCATTTCTAGTAGAGCTGTAGCCCAGATCTTTCTCTTAACATTCAGAAGTGTGTTTTCCAAGGTCTTCCAGACATTTGTATTTGGATGTACCTCAGGATCATCAAATTAAATATGGCTAAAGCTAAACTTATAATCTCTACCTCCAAAATGTATCCTCTCTCATTGGAAGGCAGGAAGGAACTGATTTCATTTCTGGACACCACCCCCACCTCTTTCAAATCTCCGACTAATTAAACACAAAGCGTTAGGAAATGTATCTACTGCACATATTCAAATCATGCCCCTTACCATTACTCCTACTGTCTCTACTCTTGGACATGCAACTTTGCTTCAGGTCCAGCTTCTCAAGTCATCCATACATGGCCTCCTTCCCCTGCCCCCGGGGAGACAAGGCCTCGGAATTGGCTCTTCTTTCCTGCTTGGTTCCTTTCACCTGCTCCTTAATGGGTAATGAGCAAGGTAGATGTTAACTTTTGATAAATCATGTTGTTACCACTCCATAGTTTGGTCTGAGAGGCCCACTCTCTTCACTGCCTCACCACCACTCTGTTCTCACCAAGAGCTAGAGGAAAGTTCTCTTTGGCCCTGAATACAGCACTGTAGGTTTACCTTCACCCCACCTTTCACCAGAAGGTAGAAGTTTTTGTGATGCACTCTTCCAATAAGCACAGTCCAAACCCAGCTGTACTTCATCATTTGGCAGGCTCTTACTTATCGATTATCAAAAACACAGCCCTTTTCCAGTGGTCTGCTAACTTAGAAAAACTTGAAGGTCTTCACAAATCTAAAGCTTCTGGCACCACATCTGAGAGGTGCCACATTAATGTTCTTTCCCAGAGTTAAAGCATCCACCAACAAATAAGGTCCTTGTGGTGTCCTTGGGTTTATCTCCATACGGAGTGCCACACTTCACTCCCATCCAAGCCTTTATCCTATTTTGAAGCATAAATGTAGCATCATGCAGAACTCTCATCCAAACTTCAACCAGGTGACACCATTTTGAGACATTATGTATGGCCTAGGATATTATTTTAAGGGCTTTTGTTCTGGATGGAATCTTTCTAGCCTATCTAATAAGATTCTGACAAGTATCTCCAGCCTCTTGGAGAAGATATGGAATACTGAATGACTTTATTATTCTAGGTAACAGACAATACCCACTGTGGTCATATTGCAAAACTTCTCCATTGCTCTGAATGGATCTAAGAAGCCAACATAAACGTACAAAAACTTTCATCACAATAGCCACCTCCAAAATAGAGGCTTTCTTATTCTAGGTGGGTGGAGTAGGAAATCCTTGGCTAAAATCTGCTTTGAAGGACAAGGTCTCCTTAACCCACACCATATATTTAATATTTTTTCCTGTATCTTGGGGAAAAGATGAAAACATAAAATTATCAGATTAAACTCTGGTTCTCAAGTGAACTCCCAGAAAATCTTTGTATACCTTTCTCAGAAAGATGAATATCATATAATTAAGTGGAACATGTGAAGCTTACAAAGTTTGAGAATTTCTTGACCAAATGTGTGGCAGATTTTGTTTAGTGTTGCCATTAAAAAACAAGAGACCTGCCTTTGAAACTGCCTCAAAGATCTAATAGGGTGATGACTGGCTGCCTTCACTGTCAATCCTTGGACCTAGGAGAGAGTATTAACAATGTCCAGACTACAGGAGACACATTGGTTGCTAGCTTTCTGTTGTCCTAAATATCTGCTTCATGGTTTGTTCAAAATAACTAAAAGTTAGGCCAACCATAGAGAAAGGAGTTATTCATTATTTTGTCAAATACTTAACAGAGAGATATGCATAGAATAATGAGTTAAATGATCCATAGCTACAAAGATATTTCATAGATATTGACTGTACAGGTCCAAAAAAATATTTCTAGGATTTATCTAGTCTTCATTGCCTTTAACTATACCTGTTAGTATAAATCAACTATACTCTGATAAAAATTAATTAAAATATTTTTTTAAAATGTCTCCAGGCATTGCCAAATGTCCCCTTTGGGAGAGGGCGGAAATCATCTCAGTTTGAGAACCACTGTTTTATACAATATCTCATTAATGTGTGACAATAATCTACAATTCTCATGGCAGAGCTGCTCTCCCACATCTAAGAAGGGTCATATCCTTACTTGAAGGGCCTACTTCTTCCCATCCTCTACTATCTGTACCTCCAAATTGACACAGTAGGCTCTTTGCCAATCTACTGAAAGAATGAAGGAATATCACCGAAGGACTTTAGTTACTCAAACCAGGCTGCTGTGATTTTTGTAGCCTATCATCCTCCTGGCCTTTCTAGATAACTAACAATACCTCACTAGAAAGGTGTCCATTTATTAAGAGAAAGACCAACAGCATGTATATTGTCTCTGTTCATTCCAAAAAACAACAAATACTGATTATAGTCACCAAGATTTGCAACCCAGTATTATGTCCAATCTGACGGTGATAAGGGAACATTAAGTAAGGCAATCATCTAAGTCGACACTTCAAATGGTATCCTCTCCACCAAGTCCTTAAATGTGTCTGGTATAGCCCACTTTAACACTAGTTTAGTGAGTGGTGTATCCCAGCTGGCTGTCAAATTGTCTATGACTACTGCAAATTCTGAGTTTCTTTTTTTTCCAACCAGCCTTCTCGTATCATTCTACCTCCAGTCCTTCCAGACAGGTATTAATGTTTGTTGGAGTTAGCAAATTAAATTCAGAAGCATTTGCTAGTTGTTTCAGAAGAATTCAGAATGTCTGCTTAGTGAAACTCCTACTCAACTCCTGTTCAATAAATTACTTCAGAGGCTTGTGAATTACATCATAATCCACAGTTAGAAATGAGTGTCAGCACTGTTTTCTCACTGTGGTTAAACCTTTAAAGAGCCATTTCTCATCTTCTTGTAAATTCCTTCCAGAAATGATTATATCAACCATACCACTTCTCCCAGCAGTCCTTATTCCTAACTACTTTTCTATCAACATCTCTGAAAGGTGATGAGATTATGGAGATGCTGAAACAAAGTACTTTTGAACTGCAAATAATAATAATAAAATTAAAAAGTAGCCCATGGACTTCCCTGGTGGTGCAGTGGTTAAAAATCCACCTGCCAATGCAGGGGACGCGGTTCGAGCCCTGGTCTGGGAAGATCCCACATGCCGTGGAGTAACTAAGGCTGTACACCACAACTACTGAGCCTGCACTCTAGAACCCGTGAACCACAACTACTGAGCCCGCATGCTGCAACTACTGAAGCTCATGTGCCTAGAGCCCCTGCTCCGCAACAGGAGAAGCCACCACTGTGAGAAGCCCTCGTACCGCAAGGAAGAGCAGCCCCCACTCGCCACAATTAGAGAAAGCCCACATGAAACAACAAAGACGCAGTGCAACCAAAAGTAAATTTTAAAAAAAAGTACCCCATGACAAATAAAGATTGTCTTCTTACCATCCTTAGAAATAGTATCTGGTAATATTCTTTAAAACCATCACTGAAAATTGTTATCTCTCTACAAGGCCACAAGAACATCCAGATTCCAGCTGTGTGTCTAGTGACTGAAATTCCAAATATATAATAATCTTTCTAGATTTCTTGGATAGTGCCAAGAATAGAAATAAACTTGAGAATTTAATATAATGTCATTTGTTAGCTTTTCTTTTATCTGGTCCTTAAATTATTGACCTTTAACAGAATGATCCTCTTGAATAGTCCCTAAAATGTCTTGAATACTGGCAGCTATGTTCATTCTGTTCTCATTGTTATCACTTATGTACCATTAATGGAGAAAGATCCATTGGTTCCCAGTTTATACCCTTCCCTGCAATTTTCCCTTTCACTTCTGCAATGTTAGGAAATCAGAGAAGTCGAAGTTATATAAATTTAATTCCAAAGCACCTCTTTTCCATCAGGAGCCTGACATGTTGGACTAATTGGAGACTGACTACCTATGCCATCTTACTTCTATTTGATGATGTACGTTAACCCAGAGGCCAGGTATGGAGAATTTAGCTAAACAGCACTTTACTCCCATCCAAGTTGGAATAGGACTTAATGAGTTCACTTATTTCAATCAAGCTTCCAGAGGCCTGACAGGTATCATAAAGGAACATGAGTCATTCATGTCATGACTAAAATATTACAGTGACCAGTGTCCTACTCTTTGACATTTCAACAATCCAGACAAATGTCCTATAAAATAACCCTCTGGCCTTTAATATCAGACTGTATAGTCCATTATCAAAAAGGACTTTCCCACATAGAATCCAGAGGGATGTGTAAAGGAAGTATTTATTTGGAGCTCAAACTATTATAATTCTTATGAAGTCTACTCCAGGTGTAGACTTAGGAGTGCCTACTGCATCTTATCACATCAATATCTACCCTTGCTCCTGATTTTCAAATGCAAGTGAGACCTTGTTCTCCTACGGTAGCCCACAAAGCAACTCATACCTAAGCTCTCAGGAAGACCCACCTCCCCAGACTCCATACATTTCCTCTCTCATTTCCTCTTCCCCCACAATCCTGTCAATCCAAAAAGATTTCTTTTTCTACCACTTAAACATTACCACTTTAGAACAAAAACACCATCTATTCTCACTGAACTGCCATGATAGCCTTCTAATTGGTCTCCTTACAATCATTAGCGTTTCCTTATCATTTATTCTCCACAAAGAGGCCATATTCTTTTTTTGTTTTTAATGTATCAGATTTTTCCCCTCTTAAAACCATCTGGTAGCTTCCCATCACACTTAGAATTAAATCCAGACTCTTTGCCAAAGCCTAAAACAGCCATCATGATCTGTGGTCCAGCCTCTCTCCTACCCTTCCCCTCTTCAATGAACTATGCAGTCCCTCCTGATTTTTATGTCCTTCCTGAAGCACACCTTGCTTGGTTCTCGAATCCATCAACTTTCCTCTAATGATGTTTAAGTAGGTAGCTTCTCATTATTCAGGTCTCTTCCAAAAGTCATCTTCTTCTCAGAGAGACATCCTAGTAACTCTATCTAAAAGAGCACCCCCCTCCTTGCTTGACGCCCTAATTCCTTCTGAGAAATTATCACCTTCTGAATTGTTTTAATATTTGTTAACTCCTTACAGCACAAACACTCTGTGATTCACCATGGTATCTCTAGCAACAGAATAATGTCTAGAATATGTTAGGAGGTCAATAAATATTTATTGAATGAAGAAGTGCCTTACTCCCATTCCTTGTCCCTGCCTTGTCTTGCCACTTAAGTGCTGGTGATCAGTTATTCTAATCTCCATGGGTTTTTTTGTTTACTTTTCTGAGTTTTTGTTTTGTTTTGTTTTGTTTCTTTCCTGGATAGGTGGAAGAAGATTTCAGATACAGGGAAGGGGAAGAAGTGAAAGAAGGAAGAAAATTCTCATTAGAATATTCAGAGTCTAATTGGGCTTTTTACAAAAAAAAAAAGGTAAGCCTCTAAGCATATCTCTAACACTTTGTTATACAAAAAGAGTCTTAGTCTCTATTATCTGATTTTAATTGTACAACAAAAAGCTCCCATGAATTTTCTTGCTTGTTCAGTTAAGGATTCAAAGAAAAGAGATGGGAATTATCCTGTACACCCAGACCCCAGGCCCCCAGGCTCTAGATGGATGCCAAAAGGGAGAGTAGAGAAAAAGAAAAGTTGCTACTTCGTCAAAAGCTAATAAAAAAAAAAAAAAAAAAAAAACTGAGAGAAGACACTTGGAAATATTGAGAGATGTGGAAAAGAAAGAAGATAAGACAGAAAGAACTTGTTAAGTGGTGGACTTGGGTGCTGACTATGTGGAATCAAGGATGAATTCTAGGTGTCTTGCCTGAACTAGTGAAATCATTTTGTAAAAGAGGGATTTGGGGAATTAGTCTGTTAGGGAAATGGTTTTAAATACAAGAATTTATATTTATGATGCCTATTAGAAACCTAAATGGAGATGTCAAGTAGGTGGTTAAAAGTATGAATCTAGATTAAAGTAGAAAGATTTTAAAAAGTTAATAAGCTATAGAATGTTTTGCATGCCAAGGGAATGTAAGATCATTTGTGACTATGATTTCAACACAATCATGACCATCACCCTCATGTTAGAACACATTTCTAAAACTCTTTTTATTTCTCTAAAAGAAAATTCACATATAAAATAACCTACTATATATTATACATAATTTTGAAATATCTATAATGTCCTAGAGGAGAAGAGATGAAAGACTGAGTTCTGGAGATATTACTAATGCAAATTTAGAATTCAGAAATATAGAGACCTGGAATTCATTGGTGATTTTAAGAAAAGCTGATTGGAAAAGTGGGTAAAAATGAAAGCCTATTGGATTTGGGTCATGAGAGACAGGAGGCAAGAAATGATGAGCTTTATTTTAAGAAAGACCAGAAAAAGAATTTGAATGGGATTTTATTTTAAAATACTGTGATATTGTGGCATATTTGTATGCTCATATAAATAATCTTAAATAAAGGTTAATGAGTTAAAAAATTGAGGGGTAAGCCATAGAAATAAAGACCTTGAAGTAGGTGATAGGTGATGAAATCCTATGCCACAGGGAGGAATAGACCACAGACAGAAGGAAAGGGGTTTACTGTAACAGAACTGAGAATCAAAAACTGATGTGGATTTTATATTCGTTTTCTACTTGCTGTAGTGAACAACCACAAAATTAGTGACTTTAAGCAACACATTTATTATCTTTCAGTGCTGGAGGTCAGATGTCTAACATCAAAGTATCAGTAGGGCTACTTTCTTTCTGGATGCTTCAAAGGAGAATCCCATTTCTTTGCTTTCCATCTTCAGAGGTGGTCTGCATTCCTTACATCTCTCTAACGTCTCTCTTCCACTGTCACATCCCCTACTGTCTGACTCCGATTCTTTCTGTGGTCCCTCTTGTAAGGACCCTGCGAGTACATTGGGGCCACATGGACAATCTGGGATAATCTCCTCACCTTTAGCTCCTTAACTTGATCACACCTGCAATATCCCTTTTGCCATATAAGATGACATACCCAGATTCTGGAGATTAAGACATCGATATCTTTGGGGAAAGAGAAGGGACATTATTCAGCTCACTACAGTTTTCTTCTGATAGTTTCTATTTTCCTCAATTAAAATAGTAAATGAGATCATCAGCTGAAACTGAGAATAAGGGAGAGATTGTAGGAAGTTTAACGAGAAAAGAAAATGTATGAAAATAACTCAGAGAGTAGAAAAAAGAACTGATCAGGTAAATAATGTAAGAATGCTTGCTGTTACAAGGGCCACCTCAAATTTAGGTCTTATATTTAAAATAGCACCATTACCACAGTGGAATATGTCTCTAGTCTTATTAATCTTCTCAAATGCTAGTGAATAGTCAGAAAATTCTTGGGTTTAATAGTGTTGGGATTTGGTCAGTTTAGTATAACAGAAAGAGAAAGAAATCTAAGCTGAGTTGAAAACGAAAGAGATAAGACAGAGTATAGGAAGTGGGAAAAAGATAGGGTCAATTTGTAATCAGAATTGGTGGGAAAATGTTGAAACGTGGACTCTAGAGTGGGCTGTCAAAGAGTGTACTATGCAAAATTACAATATTGAAGGTGTTAAAATTTTGGTAATAATAAAGTCTAGGCTGTGACCATGGGAAGGAAGATAACTACTCCATTACCAGCTTCTGTAGTGTATGTATACAGTTATGTAGCAAAACCATTACTAAAAATAAACAAGCAAACACATGTGGGGAAGCAGGGATTTAGGAGAGAGCTGGATTTAAACTATAAAAAGAGGTAAATAGCATGCTTAGAGAAGAAACTGTATATATAGGTGTTATGCACTGAGTTGTGTTCCCCCAACAATTTATATGTTGAAGTCCTAATACCCAGCACTTCAAAGTGTGGCCATATTGGGAGATCCAGTCTTTAAATAGGCATTTAACTTAAAATAAGGTCACTGTGCTGGGCTCAAATCCAATATGATTGGTGTCCTTATACAAAAAGGAAATTTGGACATGGAGAGTTACAGTAGGAAGATCATGTGAAGACACAAGGGAGAAGATGGCCAACTATAAGCCATTTATTCAGAAGAAACCAACCTGACCAACACTTTAATATTAGACTTCCAGCCTCTAGAATTACAAAAAACAAATTTCTGTTTTTTAAGTCACCCAATTTGGGGTACTTCTTATGGTGGCCCTAGCAAAATATACTATAAGTGATTTTACTCTGTCAATATGAGTTCCAGGGGGCATAGTGAAAGAGTTTGATGAGTTGAGATGGGGAATTGTGAGATCCTGAATCAAACTAGAAGATGCTCAGAAAAAAAATGAGGATAAAAACGTGGTGATGAGAGGACCTTCCAGATGGAGGAGTAAGACGTGGAGATCACCTTACTCCCAACAAATACATCAAAAATACATCTACATGTGGAACAACTCCTACAGAACACCTACTGAACACTGGCAGAAGACCTCAGACTTCCCAAAAGACAAGAAACTCCCCACATACCTGGGTAGGGCAAAAGGAAAAGAAAAAAACACAGAGAAAAGAATAAGAACAGGACCTGCACATCTGGGAGGGAGCTGTGAAGGAGGAAAAGTTTCCACACATTAGGAAGCCCCTTCACTGATGGAAACAGGGGATGGGAGGTGGGGGGAGCTTCAGAGACACAGAGAAAAGCACAGCAACAGGGGTGCAGAGGGCAAAGCAGAGAGATTCCCACACAGAGGATTCATGCTGACCAGCACTCACCAGCCTGAGAAGTTTGTCTACTCACCTGCAGGGGTGGGTGGGGGCTGGGAGCTGAGGCTCCGGCTTCAGAGTTCAGATCCCAGGGAGAGGACTGGGCTTGGCTGTGTGGACACAGCCTGAAGGGGTTAGTGCACCACAGCTAACCGGGATGGTGTCTGGAACTGCCTAAGAGTCAAGAGACCATTGTTTCAGGGTGCACGAGGAGAGGAGATTCAGAACACTGCCTAAACGAGCTTCAGAGATGAGCGCAAGCCATAGCTATCAGCGCAGACACCAGAGACAAGCATGAAATGCTAAGGCTGCTCCTGCAGCCAACAAGAATCCTGTGTGCAAGCACAAGTCACTATCCAAATCACCCCTCTCGAGACACTGTGCAGCCTGCCACTGCCAGGGTCCCATGATTCAGGGATAAATTCCCCGGGAGAACACAAGGCATGCCTCAGGCTGTTGCAAAATCACTCTGGCCTCTGTCGCAGCAGGCTTGCCCTGCATTCTGTATCCCTCCTCCCCCTGGCCTGAGTGAGCCAGAGGTCCCTAATCAGCTTCTCCTTTAACCCCCTACTGTCTGGGCGAAGAACAGACACCAGAGAGCGACCTACATGCAGAGGTGGGGCCAAATCCAAAGCTGAAACCCAGGAGCTGTGTGAACAAAGAAGAGAAAGGGAAATTTCACCCAGCAGCCTCAGGAGTAGTGGATTAGATCTCCACAATCTACCTGACGTACCCTGCATCTGTGGAATACATGAAAAGACAACCAATCATCTCAAAATTGATGCGGTGGACTTTGGGAGCAACTGTAACCTTGGGGTTTGCTGTCTGCTACTGACTAGTTTCTGATTTTTATGTTTAGCTTAGAATAGTTTTTAGTGCTTGTAATCATTGGTGGATTTGTTTACTGGTTTGGTTGCTCTCTTCTTTTTTTAAAGTTATTTTTATATTTTAATTTTTTTATTTATTATTTTAATAAGTTTATTTTATTTCATTTATTTTATTTTTTCCCTTTCTTTTTTCTCCCTTTTCTTCTAAGCTGTGGGGCTAACAGGGTCCTGGTGCTCCGGCCAGGTGTCAGGCCTGAGCCTCTGTGGTGGGAGAGCTGAGTAGAGGACACTGGACCACCAGAGACTTCCCAGCCGCATGTAATATCAATCGGTGAGTGCTCTCCCAGAGATCTCCATCTCAACACTAAGACCCAGATCCACTCAATGACCAGCAAGTTGCAGTGCTGCACACCCCATGCCAAACAACTAGCAAGAAAGGAACACAACCCCACCCATTACCAGAGAGGTTGCCTAAAGGCATAATATTTCACCTACACCCCAAAACACACCACCGGATGTGGTCCTGCCCATCAGAAAGACAAGAACCAGCCTCATCCACCAGAACACAAGTACGAATAACCTGCACCAGGAAGAAAGTTAAGCAAAATGAGAAGACAGAGAAATACACAGCAGATGAAGGAGCAAAGTAAATACCCACCAGACCACACAAATGAAGAGGAAATAGGCAGTCTCCTTGAAAAAGAATTCAGAGTAATGATAGTAAAGATGATCCAAAATCTTGAAAATAGAATGCAGAAAATACAAGAAATGTTTAACAAGGACCTAGAAGAATGAAAGAGCAAACAAACCATGATGAACAACACAATAAATGAAATTAAAAGTTCTCTAGAATGAATCAATAGCAGAATAACAGAGACAGAAGAACAGATAAGTGACCTGGAAGATAAAATAGTGGAAATAACTACCACAGAGCAGAATAAAGAATAAAGACTGAAAAGAATTGAGGACAGTCTCAGAGACCACTGGGAAAACATTAAATGCACCAACATTTGAATTATAGGGGTCCCAGGACAAGAAGAGAAAAAGAAAGGGATTGAGAAAATATTTGAGGAGATTATATTTGAAAATTTCCCTAATATGGGAAAGGAAATAATCAGACAGGCCCAGGAAACTCAGAGAGTCCCATACAGGATAGATCCAAGGAGAAACATGCCAAGACACATAGTAATCAAACTATCAAAAGTTAAATACAAAGAAAAAATATTAAAAGCAACAAGGTAAAAGTAAAAAATAACATACAATGGAATCCCCATAAGGTTAACAGCTGATCTTTCAGCAGAAACTCTGCAAGCCAGAAGCAAGTGGCAGGGTATACTTAATGTGATGAAAGGGAAAAACGTACAACCAATATTACTATACCCAGCAAGGATCTCATTCAGATTCGATGGAGAAATTAAAACCTTTAGAGACAAGCAAACGTTAAGAGAATTCAGCACCACCACATCAGCTCTACAACAATGCTAAAGGAACTTCTCTAGGCAGGAAATACAAGAGAAGGAAAAGACCTGCAATAACAAACCCAAAACAATTAAGAAAATGGTAATAGGAACATACATATCAATAATTACCTTAAATGTAAATCGACTAAATGCTCCAATAAAAAGACACAGAATGGCTGAGTGGATAAAAAACAACACCTGTATATATGCTGTCTACAAGAGACCCACTTCAGACCTAGGGACACATACAGACTCAAAGTAAAGGGATGGAAAAAGATGTTCCATGCAAATGGAAATCAAAAGAAAGCTGAAGCAGCAATTCTCATATCAGACAAAATAGATGTTAAAATAAAGACTATTACAAGAGACAAAAAAGGACATGACATAATAATCAAGGGATCAATACAAGAAGATAAAAATTGTAAATATTTATGCACCCAACATAGGAACACCTTAATACTTTAAGGCAAATCTTTTTTTTTTTTAAAGATTAGTTTTGTTTTGTTTTTTTTTAATACTTTATTATTTATTTTATTTATTTATTTATGACTGTGTTGGGTCTCTTAGTTTTCATGTGAGGGCTTTCTCTAGTTGCGGCAAGTGGGGGCCACTCTTCATCGCAGTGCGGGGGCCGCTTTTCATCGCGGTGCACGGGCCTCTCACTATCGCGGCCTCTCTTGTTGCGGAGCACAGGCTCCAGACGCGCAGGCTCAGTAGTTGTGGCTCACGGGCTTAGTTGCTCCGCGGCATGTGGGATCTTCCCAGACCAGGGCTCGAACCCGTGTCCCCTGCATTAGCAGGCAGATTCTCAACCACTGCGCCACCAGGGAAGCCCAAGGCAAATCTTAACAGCCATAAAGGGGAAATCAACAGTAACACAACAATAGTGGGGGACTTTAACACCCCACTTTCACCAATGGACAGATGATCCAAAATGAAAATAAATAAGGAAACACAAGCTTTAAATGACACATTAAACAAGATGGACTTAATTGATATTTATAGGACATTCCATCCAAAAACAACAGATTACACTTTCTTCTCAACTGCTCATGGAACATTCTCCAGGATAGATCATATCTTGGGTCACAAATTAAGCCTTGGTAAATTTATGAAAATTGAAATCTTATCAAGCATCTTTTCCAACCACAGCACTATGAGACGAGATATCAAGTACAGGAAAAAAACTGTAAAAAATACAAGCACATGAGGGCTAAAAAATATACTACTAAATAAACAAGAGATCACTGAAGATATCAAAGAGGAAATCAAAAAATACCTAGAAAAAAATGACAATGAACACACGAGGACCCAAAACCTATGGGAGGCAGCAGAAGCAGTGCTAAGAGGGAAGTTTATAACAATACAATGCTACCTCAAGAAACAAGAAAAATCTCAAGTAAACATGCTAACCTTACAGCTAAAGCAATTAAGGAAAGAAGAACAACAACAAAAAAAAAACCCAAAGTGAGCAGAAGGAAAGAAATCATAAAGGTCAGATCAGAAATAAATGAAAAAGAAATGAAGGAAACAATAGCAAAGATCAATAAAACTAAAAGCTGGTTCTTTGAGAAGATAAATAAAATCAATAAACCATTAGCCACACTCATCAAGAAAAAAAGGGAGAAGACTCAAATCACTAGAATTAGAAATGAAAAAGAAGTAACAACTGACACTGCAGAAATACAAACGATCATGAGAGACTACTACAAGCAACTATATGCCAATAAAAGGGACAACCTGGAAGAAATGGACAAATTCTTAGAAAAGCACAACCTTCCGAGACTGAACCAGGAAGAAATAGAAAATATAAACAGACCAATCACAAGCACTGAAATTGAATTGGTGATTAAAAATCTTGCAACAAACAAAAATCCAGGACCAAATGGCTTCACAGGCGAATTCTATCAAACATTTAGAGAAGAGATAACACCTATCCTTCTCAAACTCTTCCAAACTATAGCAGAGGGAGAAACACTCCCAAACTCATTCTAAGAGGCCACCATCACCCAAAACCAGACAAAGATATCACAAAGAAAGAAAACTACAGGCCAATAACATTGAATGAACATACATACAAATATCCTCAACAAAATACTAGCAAACAGAATCCAACAGCACATTAAAAGAATCATACACGATGATCAGGTGGGGTTTATCCCAGAGTGCAAGGATTCTTCAGTGTATGCAAATTAATCAATGTGATACACCATACTAACAATTGAAGGAGAAAAACCATATGATCATCTCAATAGATACAGAAAAAGCTTCTGACAAAATTCAACACCCATTTATGATAAAACCCTCCAGAAAGTAGGCATAGAGGGAACTTACCTCAACATTATAAAGGCCATATATGACAAGCCCACAGCCAACATCATTTTCCGTGGTGAAAAACTGAACCCATTTCCACTAAGATGAGGAGCAAGACAAGGTTGCCCACTCTCACCACTATAATTCAACATAGTTTTGGAAGTTTTAGCCACAGCAATCAGAGAAGAAAACAGTAAATAATTAAAAGTAATCGAAATCAGCCAAGAACTAAAACTGTCACTGCTTGCAGATCACACAATACTATACATAGAGAATCCTAAGGCTGCTACTAGAAAACTACTAAAACTAATCAATGAATTAGGTAAAGTAGCAGGATACAAAATTAATGCACAGAATTCTCTTGCATTTCTCTACTCTAATGAGGAAAAATCTGAAAGAGAAATTAAGGAAACACTCCCAATTATTATTGCAACAAAAAGAATAAAATACCTAGCAATAAACCTACCTAAGGAGGCAAAAGACCTGTAGGCAGAAAACTGTAAGACACTGATGAAAGAAATTAAAGATAATACAAACAGATGGAGAGATATACCATGTCCTTGGATTGGAAGAATCAACATCGTGAATATGACTATACCCCCAAAGCAATCTACAGATTGCAATCCTTATCAAACTACCACTGGCATTTTTCACAGAACTAGAACAAAAAATTTCACAATTTGTATGGAAACACTAAAGACCTCAAATAGCCAAAGCAATCTTGAGAAAGAAAGACAGAGCTGGAGGAATCAGGCTCCCTGACTTCAGACTATACTACAAAGCTACAGTAATCAGGACAACATGGTACTGGCACAAAAACAGAAATATAGATCAATGGAACAGGATAGAAATACCAGAGGTAAACCCACACACATATGGTCACCTTGTTTTTGATAAAGGAGGCAAGGATATACAATGGAGAAAAGACAGCCTCTTCAATAAGTGGTGCTGAGAAAACTGGACAACTCCATGTAAAAGAATGAAATGAGAACACTCCCTAACACCATACACAAAACTAAACTCAAAATGGATTAAAGACCTAAATGTAAGGCCAGACACTATCAAACTCTTAGAGGAAAACATAGGCAGAACATTCTATGACATAAATCACAGCAATATCCTTTTTGACCCACCTCCTAAAGTAATGGAAATAAAAGCAAAAGTAAACAAATGGGCACTAATGAAACTAAAAAGCTTTTGCACAGCATAAGAAACTATAAACAAGACAAAAAGACAACCCTCAGAATGGGAGAAAATATTTGCAAATGAAGCAACTGACAAAGGATTAATCTCCAAAATATACAAGCAGCTCATGCAGCTCGATATCAAAAAAAAACAAACAACCCAATCCAAAAATGCGCAGAAGATCTAAATAAACATTTCTTCAAAGAAGACATACAGATGGCCAACAAACACATGAAAGGATGCTCACCAATACTAATCATTAGAGAAAAGCAAATCAAAAATACAATGAGATATCTCCTCACACCATTCAGAATGGCCATCATCAGAAAATCTAGAAACAATAAATTTTGGAGAGGGTGTGGAGAAAAGGGAACCCTCCTGCACTCTTGGTGGGAATGTAAATTGATATAGCCACTATGGAGATAAGTTTGGAGGTTCCTTAAAAAAGTAAAAATAGAACTACCATATGACCCAGCAATCCTGCTACTGGGCATATACCCTGAGAAAACCATAATTCAAAAAGAATCATGTACCAAAATGTTCATTGCAGCACTATTTACAATAGCCAGGACATGGAAGCAACCTAAATGTCCATTGACAGATGAATGGATAAAGAAGATGTGACATATACATACAATGGAATATTACTCAGCCATAAAAAGAAATGAAATTGAGTTGTTAATAGTGAGGTGGATGGACCTAGAGTCTGTCATACAGAGTGAAGTAAGTCAGAAAGAGAAAAACAAATACTGTATGCTAACACATATATGGAATCTAAAAAAAAAAAAAAATGGTTCTGAAGAACCTAGGGCCAGGACAGGAATAAAGACGCAGACGTAGAGGATGGACTTGAGGACATGGGGAGAGGGAATGGTAAGCTGGGACAAAGTGAGAGAGTGGCATTAACATATATATACACTACTTGATGTAAAATAGATAGCTAGTGGGAAGCAGCCACATAGCACAGGGAGATCAGCTCGGTGCCTTGTGACCACCTAGAGGGGTTGGATAGGGAGGGTGGGAGGGAGATGCAAGAGATAAGGGATCAGGCATATATGTATCCGTATAGCTGATTCACTTTGTTATACAGCAGAAAGTAACACAACATTGTAAAGCAATTAAACTCCAATAAAGATGTTAAAAAAAAATAACTTGGTGATATTAAATGCGCTGGAAGACTTGGGCTTGTTGGTTTTTTTTTAATTTATTTTTTATACAGCAGGCTCTTATTAGTTATCTATTTTATACATCTTCGTTTATATATGTCAATCCCAATCTCCCAATTCATCCTACCACCATCACCCCGCCACCCCCGCTTTCCCCCTTTGTTGTTCATACTTTCATTCTCTACACCTGTAAGACTTGGACTTCTTATGTTGACTGAAGAAAAGAGGGATGTATAATATAACAAGATTAACCCCGATGGTCTTTTATGGAAAGGAACTTACTCAAATCTATGTTATTTGAACTTTAGACCTAGTCTTTTAGATGGTCGACAGTGGAGAGACAAGAATTGTTATGGGTATAAGGAGTCTTATCACCTATGATTATCACTTCATAATATATTGCTAAAAGAATATCTGGTACAAAGGGAAACTCATATTTTTTTTAATTTGGTGACATGGTTAAATAAATAAGTGATATTGACAATATTTTTTGAAGAATTTTAGGACTAACCAATGCCTAGGGCTGCACGTCTGTCAAAAATAAATAAATAAAACAATAGAAAGGCTGGCACACAGTGCCAAGTACACAATGAACCCTTAATGAATGCTTACTGAGGTGACAACCATTGAATTGGTACCACAAGGAAATAGCCAGATTAAATAATGAAGAAATACTAGTAGTACAAAATAACAGAATGGTTAAGTTGGTTACTGATTTCACATACAGTTGCAAAGAAATGCATACAAAATCCCTAACAAAAGCAGCACAACATAGGAGAATAAAATCATTAGAAATCACAGACCCACTTTGTAGATAATGAGACCCAGCTTTATAATTGGGAGCCACATTTTCTGCAGTTTCCTGAGGGAAATTTTTTTTAGCTTTCACCTGAGTTTATCGGCAAATACTTGACGACTCATATCTTAATAAGCAACAAAGTACAACCAATCAATAAACTGTTAAATGACAAATATTAGCAATTAATATTGAGTATAAACTATGGCCACATCAGAAGGTAAATATAGTCCCAAGTGTTGCTGCTTTACTTTAAGTACTGTTAACCTGTCCAGGTTTTAATGTTGTACTTGAAATAAAGTGAGTCTCAGTATAATACCCCAAGTATTAATTACTGCTTACTACCCTGACCAGTATATAACATTGTCAACAAAAAAGTAATCAGTCATTCTAATAAAGAAGTGAAAAATTTTATTCAAGCCAAATTGAGGCTTGTAACCCTGGAACAGCATCTCAGAAAGCTCCAAGAGTAGTTCTACTCGTTAGAAGGCAAAGCACAGTTATATAAGTTTTTTCAGACAGAGGGCTGTATGTTAAATGACATATTATTGACAGTTTACACAATACAGATCTGCAAGTACAAAGTGCTGGGTCATCGTGACCGCTTACAAGAACAAGAAGAAATGTTATCTTTCAAGGAGTTGTCTTGTTGGTGCTAGGAGAATGTTGCTTTTTATGGTTGAGCAGGTGTTTTTGTTGATGGGGAGATTTGGTTGATGCATAATACAGATACACAATGCACAGTGGGGAGACAGAGGAGACCAAATGACAGAGAAAAATTTTTAATGTTTATATTTTTCTAGCCTTGCCATAAAATATGAATTTTATTTTACAACATCAGCCTTTTGACATTGAAATTTTTTATCACTAGAGAAATTGACAACACTTTCTTTCGTGTTGAATGAGGTTCAGTTAGCTCCTACTTGAATGTATTATGTCTCTGTTTTGTTTACTATACATATATAGCTTGTACTTGTGCTGCTTTATTGTTTAGGACAAGTCCCATCTTTTTTTTCCCTTTCTTGCTATACATGAAAGAAGCAGTATATAAATTTCCTTCACGAATTTACCAATCAAATTTGTAAAAGAGAAGACGAAGTTGTCCTTAAAATTTCTAGATGATTTTTATGAATAAATGGTCTCCAAAGAGGAGAAATTATACTAATAAATGCAGTAAAATAAAAAAAACTACTCAGTTGTAGCTGACAACTATAGTGAATAAGTAAAGTTAAAATTATTCGAAATAAAACTGTTAATAGAAAACAAAAACTGCTCAGTTGTCCAAATCTGAAGTTAGGAACTTAGAGTAGTAAATATAAAATAAATAGATAAAAAAACTACTTTAAATTTCACAGAAGGATCATGGAGAATAATTAGAAAGAGGATGAGGTATACAGACCTCCATCACATTATAATTTTGTAATTTAATTCACTAAGTTCTTCATCTCTAAAATGTGGACAGTAATAAATTTGCTTTGTATAGTTTTGTTATGATTACACAGGATGGCATATAAGGAACAAAGCCTTAGGCATATCATAATACTCATTAAATATTAGTAGTATTAGTTGTTATTGTGATTTTATCATTGTAGGAGACCAGAATATGCCTCTGCAAAATATGCCTCTTTGACATAAGGATTGTTTTGATCTGATTATTTTGAAAAACAGTAGATACAGGATAAACTCTGGAAACAGTCTGTTACACTTTTGTAAGGGAATTCTCCATTTTTAAGGATGTCTCTCTCACTCTACCAGGAACAGAAGGATGACTGTAAATCACAAGCAACTTTTTATCATTGTAGAAGGCACAGACTCAAGTCTGCAAAACAAAGCTCACACTTGTTTACTGAACTATTTCTAGTAATCATCCCATGACTTGCCTCCTCTGCCCTCTTCTATGTTTTAATTAAAGATTGTATTTAAGCTCAAGTTCTAGCCACCTCTTTGAGTTTACTCATCCCTCAGTTTCTCCCATGTGTGTGTGTGTGTGTATACACACACACACACACACACACATATATATGATATACATATTAATTAATTTCTGTTTTTTCTTATTAATCTATCTTTTGTAACAGGGTCCTCAGCCAAGAACCTAAAAGAGTAGAAGGATAAGAATTTTTCCTCTCCCTACATCATTATTTTATATAATTTCACTAATATTTATTGAGCTTCCACTATGTGAAAGGGATTATAATAAAAAGCAAAGTATGAATGTTCAGAGTGGCAATCAATTTTAAAAGTTCAGGTTGAAATTTTAGCACCCAATTCTTCCCCCTCCACCATCTACACAACTCCAGTCTAACCACCTGAATGCAAAATTATACTCCTCAGCAATTTAAATTATGCCATTATTCCTTTGCTCAATTTTTATCACAGATTTAAGCTCTATAGTGCTAATAAACCTGCAGACACAGAAGTTCATAATTTATATATGTATTTGATAGCCTCATCCCTGACTTCCTAGCCTCAAATCTAGGGTCTTAAACTGCCTACTTAGCTCTGTTAACGGATTTTAATCTTTCATATCAGAGAAGCCATTCAAATGTTCTTAAGCATTATCATCTTGGCACTTTAATTGAAATATGTCTTTACATTTCAAAAAAATGGAACATAACAGTGAATAAAAGCAGCCCTTTATTCACACAGTGTATGCTAATGTTGACCAAACTGCTCTTGGTTTTTCAAAGCACTCTTGTCATTTCCTGGAATTTCCTGAACTCAGCACTTTGATGACCATGGCTATTTTAACTTCTTTGCTCTCCCAATTGCAAAGCAGCTTTTGACATTTGGATTTTGTGTTCATCTAATGGCAACTGCAATTAAAGATTTCTCACATCAATGAGCTAACTTTCTAAGGCCATTTCAAAGGGTCAATTCAATATTCAAATTGCATGATGCTTATTGATCTGTGTGCTACTATTTGTGTGACTGGAAATGTACTTATTAGAAATTTTCCTGACACTATTGATAAAAAATAGTGAACAGAACTAATTTCACTTAAGTATTCTGCATTCATTTGATGAGAACATAGCTGAAGCCAGATAATTCATTGATTAGTATTGGACATATATAGAGAAAGAAGACAACTCTCAGACTTGACAAACAGTGCTTAGTTTGAGAGAATGAGTATCTAAATGCATTTATAGATTACTGAAAGTGCAATTTAATTACTTCATAATCATTTTTGAAAGGTCTCCCAAGAAATTGCAGGTGTAGACAGCTTAGAAGTAGAAGTTTCCTCTTTAGCCCATGACCTCTAGTAGATTTAGGAACACTTGACGCCCACCCTAGATTCACAGGCTACAAGAGAGGACTTCCTTTTGTAAGTCCTATGGACATTAAACACTGGGTTGTTACCCTGCTGCCACAAATATATTTTTACTAGATAGAAAAACATAAGAAAAAAATAAAGTAAAACAAATCATACCAGAGCAATTTAGAGATGTTTGTTTCATTTACACTTGCCTTGAGATTATAGCTACCCATAAAGATTGGATTAGAGAATTATTATAATTATCTTGATAAGTGTGCGATTAAAATTTCCTCTTTCCCAAAACATCTATTCACTTAGTTTCCAACCTTTTTAAATAGTTTCTTCACTGCATACCAAAAAAAAAAAAAAAAAGCCAAAAGTCATTTTGAGTTATTCAAAAGACAATTGGAAGGTTTAGCTTGGCTAACATTCCTTCCTAGGTTTAGTGTTTTTAATTGGCCAAAGTAAATAACTTTTTAAATTAATTTTATACATATATTTATGTGAGAAAAATGAATACATAATAATTATAATCACTTGGAAAGCAAAGGCTGCTGGCATTTCAGGAATCCTTTTCCTTGAATGAGGAAATGAAATCAAGTACATATCCTCAGATCCCATGTTTTGAACTTAATGCAAATGTGCTGGGAAAAAGCAGTAAAGATTTTCCTTATATTTAAGACAAATAGGAGGAAGTAAATATATAAAAGGAGGGAAAGACTTAGAGGTATACTCCTGCCTCATACTAGGCAGAAGCAAGAAAGAAGCTAATTTTTGGTGACCCTGTCTCTTCTAGCTAATAAATTACACAGTTGTTGAAGACATATCAATGGGCAGAGATCATTGCTGCTTTAATGTTGCTAAAATGTAGTACAACTATGTAATGTAACATTAAAGTAATTTATATAATTAGGTCTTCATATGGTCTCATAATAGTGTAGTTATAATTATCCCTATTTTATTGATGGAAATATTGAGTTATCAGAAGGTTCAGTGACTCACCTGGCCAGTCAGTGGCAGAAATGGTACTAGCAAAAGATATTGTCACACCCAGTATATGACAATTCCATTGTACATATGTGGCAAACAGGCAAATTATATATATAGAAAAGAGACTACATAGAGAGAGGGAGGCGAGCAAATGTAAATAGAATATACAATTTGTAGTGAAATTTTTTCTGTTTCTGTGTGTGTGCATGTGTGCACAAGCACATATGTGTGTGGAGAGAGTATCAATTAGAGTAATAATTATGTGTCTTGTTCTGGAAACCCAGAGAGGAAAAACAAATCATCAGGACAATAAAATTAACAGCAAAAGGAGTTGCTTCATAAGTTGAATGGTAATTGCCATGAAATAATGGATACAATTCTGTTTGATAATTGCATCTCTTCTATGAAAGGACTACCTTATCTAGGTGATAATAATGGAGGTTTTTCAATGCATGGTTTGATTTTTCCTGATATGATTAAAAAACAAATAATGAAAAAAACAAATGTGAAGAAAACTTCACATCCAAGTAAGTAATAAACCATCTATCTAAATAATATCAAAATATAATAATTTCTGTAAATATTTGGAATCATATATGAAGAATTTATACACATTGTATTGAATATGATTATAGATATTGTTTCATAAGTCCTTCATTCTAATACTTTTTATTACAACCAGATTTCTTTTTTTTTTTTTTTTTAACTTCTTTTTTGGAGTATAATTGCTTTACAATGGTGTGTTAGTTTCTGCTTTATAACAAAGTGAATCAGTTATACATATAGATATGTTCCCATATCTCTTCCCTCTTGCATCTCCCTCCCTCCTGCCCTCCCTATCCCACACCTCTAGGTGGTCACAAAGCACAGAACGGATCTCCCTGTGCTATGCGGTTGCTTCCCACTAGCTATCTATTTTACGTTTGGTAGTGTATATATGTCCATGCCACTCTCTCACTTTGTCACATCTTACCCTTTACCCTCTCCATATCCTCAAGTCCATTCTCTAGTAGGTCTGTGCCTTTATTCCCATCTAGCCACTAGGTTCTTCATGACCCTTTTTTTTTTTTCCCTTAGATTCCGTATATATGTGTTAGCATACTGTATTTGTTTTTCTCTTTCTGACTTACTTCACTGTGTATAAAAGACGCTAACTCCATCCACCTCATTACAAATAACTCCATTTTGTTTCTTTTTATGGTTGAGTAATTTTCCATTGTATATATGTGCCACATCTTCTGTATCCATTCATCCGATGATGGACACTTAGGTTGCTTCTATGTCCTGGCTATTGTAAATAGAGCTGCAATGAGCATTTTGGTACATGACTCTTTTTGAATTATGGTTTTCTCAGGGTATATGCCCAGTAGTGGGATTGCTGGGTCGTATGATAGTTCTATTTTTAGATTTTTAAGGAACATCCATACTGTTCTCCATAGTGGCAGTATCAAGTTACATTCCCACCAACAGTGCAAGAGTGTTCCCTTTTCTCCACACCCTCTCCAGCATTTATTGTTTCTAGATTTTTTGATGATGGCAATTCTGACTGGTGTGACATGATATCTCATTGTAGTTTTGATTTCTCTAATGATTAATGATGTTGAGCATTCTTTCATGTGTTTGTTGGCAATCTGTATATCTTCTTTGGAGAAATGTCTATTTAGGTCTTCTGCCCATTTTTGGATTGGGTTGTTTGTTTTTTTGTTATTGAGCTGCATGAGCTGCTTGTAAATCTTGGAGATTAATCCTTTGTCAGTTGCTTCATTGGCAAATATTTTCTCCCATTCTGAAGGTTGTCTTTTGATCTTGTTTATGGTTTCCTTTGCTGTGCAAAAGCTTTTAAGCTTCATTAAGTCCCATTTGTTTATTTTTGTTTTTATTTCCATTTCTCTAGGAGATGGGTCAAAAAGGATCTTGCTGTGATTTATGTCATAGATTGTTCTCCCTATGTTTTCCTCTAAGAGTTTGATAGTGTCTGGCCTTACATTTAGGTCTTTAATCCATTTTGAGTTTATTTGTGTGTATGGTGTTAGGGAGTGTTCTATTTTCATACTTTTACATGTACCTGTCCAGTTTTCCCAGCACCACTTATAGAAGAGGCTGTCTTTTCTCCACTGTATATGCTTGCCTCCTTTATCAAAGATAAGGTGACCATATGTGTGTGGGTTTATCTCTGGGCTTTCTATCCTGTTGCATTGATCTATGTTTCTGTTTTTGTACCAGTACCAAACTGTCTTGATTGCTGTAGCTTTGTAGTATAGTCTGAAGTCAGGGAGCCTGATTCCTCCAGCTCCATTTTTCATTCTCAAGATTGCTTTGGCTATTCAGGGTCTTTTGTGTTTCCATACAAATTGTGAAATTTTTTGTTCTAGTTCTGTGAAAAATGCCAGTGGTAGTTTGATAGGGATTGCATTGAATCTCTAGATTGCTTTGGGTAGTAGAGTCATTTTCACAATGTTGACTCTTCCAATCCAAGAACATGGTATATCTCTCTATCTATTTGTATCATCTTTAATTTCTTTCATCAGTGTCTTAAAATTTTCTGCATACAGGTCTTTTGTCTCCTTAGGTAAGTTTATTCCTAGGTATTTTATTCTTTTTGTTGCAGTGGTAAATGGGAGTGTTTTCTTAATTTCACTTTCAGATTTTTCATCATTAGTGTATAGGCATGCAAGAGACTTCTGTGCATTAATCTTGTATCCTGCTACTTTACCAAATTCATTGATTAGCTCTAGTAGTTTTCTGGTAGCATCTTTAGGATTATCTATGTAGAGTATCATGTCATCTGCAAACAGGGACAGCTTTACTTCTTCTTTTCTGATTTGGATTACTTTTATTTCTTTGTCTTCTCTGATTGCTGTGGCTAACAATTCCAAAACTGTGTTGAATAATAGTGGTAAGAGTGGGCAACCTTGTCTTCTTCCTGATCTCAGTGGAAATGGTTTCAGTTTTTCACCATTAAGAACGCTGTTGGCTGTGGGTTTGTCATATATGGCATTTATTATGTTGAGGAAAGTTCCCTTTATGCCTACATTCTGCAGGGCTTTTATCAAAAATCGGTGTTGAATTTTGTCGAAAGCTTTCTCTGCATCTATTGAGATGATCATATGGTTTTTCTCCTTCAATTTGTTAATATGGTGTATCATGTTGATTGATTTACGTATATTGAAGAATCCTTGCATTCCTGGCATAAACCACACTTGATCATGGTGTATGATCCTTTTCATGTGCTGTTGGATTCTGTTTGTTGTATTTTGTTGAGGATTTTTGCATCTATGTTCCTCAGTGATATTGGCCTGTAGTTTTCTTTCTTTGTGACATCTTTGTCTGGTTTTGGTATCAGGGTGATGGTGGCCTCATAGAATGAGTTGTGGCGTGTTCCTCCCTCTGCAATATTTTGGAAGAATTTGAGAAGGATAGGTGTTAGCTCTTCTCTAAATGTTTGATAGAATTCGCCTGTGAAGCCATCTGGTCCTGGGCGTTTGTTTGTTGGAAGATTTGTAATGACAGTTTCAATTTCAGTGCTTGTGATTGGTCTGTACATATTTTCTATTTCTTCCTCGTTCAGTCTTGGCAGGTTGTGCATTTCTAAGAATTTGTCCATTTCTTCAAGGTTGTCCATTTTATTTGCATAGATTTGTTTGTAGTAATCTCTCATGATCATTTGTATTTCTGCAGTGTCAGTTGTTACTTCTCCTTTTTCATTTCTAATTCTATTGATTTGAGTCTTCTCCCTTTTTTTCTCGATGAGTCTGGCTAATGGTTTATCAATTTTGTTTATCTCCTCAAAGAACCAGCTTTTAGTTTTATTGATCTTTGTTATTGTTTCCTTCCTTTCTTTTTCATTTATTTCTGATCTGATCTTTATGATTTCTTTCCTTCTGCTAACTTTGGGGGTTTTTTGTTCTTCTTTCTCTAATTGCTTTAGGTGCAAGTGTAGGTTATTTATTTGAAATGTTTCCTGTTTCTTGAGGTAGGCTTGTATTGCTATAAACTTCACTCTTAGAACAGCTTTTGCTGTATCCCATAGGTTTTGGGTCGTCGTGTCTCCATTGTCATTTGTTTCTAGGTATTTTTTGATTTCTCCTTTGATTTCTTCAGTGATCACTTCGGTATTAAGAAGCATATTGTGTAGCCTCCATGTGTTTGTGTTTTTTAACAGATCTTTTCCTGTAATTGATATCTAGTCTCATAGCGCTGTGGTCGGCAAAGATACTTGATACGATTTCAGTTTTCTTAAATTTACCAAGGCTTGATTTGTGACCCAAGATATGATCTATCCTGGAGAATGTTCCATGAGCACTTGAGAAAAATGTGTATTCTGTTGTTTTTGGGTGGAATGTCCTATAAATATCAATTAAGTCCATCTTGTTTAATGTATCATTTAAAGCTTGTGTTTCCTTATTTATTTTCATTTTGGATCATCTGTCCATTGGTGAAAGTGGGGTGTTAAAGTCCATACTATGATTGTGTTACTGTCGATTTCCCTTTTATGGTGGTTAGTATTTGCCTTATGTATTGAGGTGCTCCTATGTTGGGTGCATAAATATTTACAATTGTTATATCTTCTTCTTGGATCGATCCCTTGATTATTATATAGTGTCCTTCTTTGCCTCTTGTAATAGTCTTTATTTTAAAGTCTATTTTGTCTGATATGAGAATTGCTACTCCAGCTTTCATTTGACTTCCATTTGCATGGAATATCTTTTTCCATCCCCTCACTTTCATTCTGTATGTGTCCCTAGGTCTGAAGTGGGTCTCTTGTAGACAGCATATATATGGGTCTTGTTTTTGTATCCAATCAGCCAGTCTGTGTCTTTTGGTGGGAGCATTTAATCCATTTACATTTAAGGTAATTATCGATATGTATGTTCCTATTCCCATTTTCTTAAATGTTTTGGGTTTGTTATTGTAGGTGTTTTCCTTCTCTTGTGTTTTTGCCTAGAAAAGTTCGTTTAGCATTTGTTGTAAAGCTGGTTTGGTGGTGCTGAACTCTCTCAGCTTTTGCTTGTCTGTTAAGGTTTTAATTTCTCCATCAAATCTGAATGAGATCCTTGCTGGGTAGAGTAATCTTGGTTGTAGGTTTTTCTCCTTCATCACTTTAAGTATATCCTGCCACTCCCTTCTGGCTTGCAGAGTTTCTGCTGAAAGATCAGCTGCTAACCTTATGGGGATTCCCTTGTGTGTTATTTGTTGTTTTTCCCTTGCTGCTTTCAATATGTTTTCTTTACATTTAATTTTTGATAATTTGATTAATATGTGTCTTGTCATGTTTCTCCTTGGATTTATCCTGTATGGGACTCTCTGTGCTTCCAGGACTTGATTAACTATTTCCTTTCCCATATTAGGGAAGTTTTCAACTATAATTTCTTCAAATATTTTCTCAGTCCCTTTATTTTCCTCTTGTTCTTCTGGGACCCCTATAATTTGGATGTTGGTGCATTTAATGTTGTCCCAGAGGACTCTGAGATTGTCTTCAGTTCTTTTCATTCTTTTTTTCTTTATTCTGCTCTGCAGTAGTTATTTCCACTATTTTATCTTCCAGGTCACTTACCCGTTCTTCTGCCTCAGTTATTCTGCTATTGATCCCTTCTAGAGTATTTTTAATTTCATTTATTGTGTTTTTCATCATTGCTTGGTTCCTCTTTAGTTCTACATCCTTGTTAAATGGTTCTTGCCTTTTGTCTATTCTATTTCCAAGATTTTGGATCATCTTTACTATCATTATTCTGAATTCTTTTTCAGGTAGACTGCCTATTCCCTCTTCATTTCTTAGGTCTGGTGTGTTTTTACCTTGCGCCTTCATCTGCTGTGTGTTTTTCTGTCTTCTCATTTTTTTATCTTACTGTGTTTGGCGTCTCCTTTTCATAGGCTGCAGGTTCGTAGTTCCCGTTGTTTTTTGTATCTGTCCCCAGTGGCTAAGGTTGGTTCAGTGGGTTGTGTAGGCTTCCTGCTGGAGGGACTAGAGCCTGTGTTCTGGTGGATGAGGTTTGATCTTGTCTTTGTGGTGGGCAGGTCCACGTCTGGTGGTGTGTTTTGGGGTGTCTGTGGCCTTATTATGATTTTAGGCAGCCTCTCTGCTAACGGATGGGGCTGTGTTCCTGTCTTGCTAGTTGTTTGGCATAGGGTGTCCATTACTGTAGCTTGCTGGTCATTGAGTGAATCTAGGCCTTGGTGTTGAGATGGAGTTTTATGGGAGATTTTCGTTGTTTGGTATTACGTGGAACTGGGAGGTCTCTTGTGGACCAGTGCCCTGACGTTGGCTCTCCCAACTCAGAGACACAGCCCTGATGCCTGGCTGGAGCACCAAGAGCCTTTCATCCACACGGCTCAGAATAAAAGGGAGAAAAAATAGAAAGAAAGAAAGAAAGAAGATAAAATAAAATAAAATAAAATATAGTATGATAAAATAAAAAAGTTATTAAAATAAAATATAAGAAAAAGTTAAGAAAAAATTTATTAAGAAAAATTTTTTTTAATTTTTAAAATAAAAAATAAGAAAAAAATTGTTAATAAAAAATTTATTAAGAAATATTTTTCTTTAATTTTTAAAAATAAAAAATAAGAAAAAATATTTAAAATATTTATTAAGCAATTTTTTTAATTTATTAAAATAAAAATAAGATAAAAATTATTAAGAGAAAATTAATTAAGAAAACATGTTTTAATTTTTTAAAATAAAAAATAAGAAAAAAATTAAGAAAATATTTATTAAGAAAATTTTTTTTTAATTTTTTAAAACAATTTTTTAATATTTTAAAATAAAATTAAGATAAAATTAAGAAAAAATGTATTAAGAAAAAAATTTTTTTAATTTTTAAAAATAAATAAGAAATTATTAAGAAAAAATTTAAGAAAAACTTTTTTAAATTTTTTAAATAAAAAGTAAGAAAAGTTTATTAAGAAAAAATTTATTAAGAATTTTTTTTTTAATTTTTAATATAAAAAATAAGAAAAAAATTATTATGAAAAAATTAAATAAGAAAAAAAAATTTTTATGTAAAAAAAAAAAAAAGTGGACGGACCGAACCCTAGGACAAATGGTGAAAATAAAGCTATACAGACAAAATCTCACCATGAAGCATACACATACACACTCACAAAAAGAGGAAAAGGGGAATAAATAATATATCCTGATCCCGAAGTCCACCTCCTCAGTTTGGGATGATTCGTTGTCTATTCAGGTATTCAACAGATGCAGGTACATCAAGTTGTTTGTGGAGCTTTAATCCGCTGCTTCTGAGGCTGCTGGGAGAAATTTCCCTTTCCCTTCTTTGTTCATACAGCTCCCGGGGTTCAGCTTTGGATTTGGACCCGCCTCTGTGTGTAGGTCGCCTGAGGGCATCTGTTCTTCGCTCACACAGAGCAGGGTTAAAGGAGCAGCTGCTTTGGGGGCTCTGGCTCACTCAGGCCAGGGGGAGGGAGGGGTACGGATGCGGGGCGAGCCTGCAGCGGCAGATCCCGGCGTGACATTGCAGCAGCCTTAGGCGCACCGTGCGTTCTCCCGGGGAAGTTGTCCCTGGATCACGGGACCCTAGCAGTGGCAGGCTGCACAGGTTCCCGGGAGGGGCGGTGTGGAGAGTGACCTGTGCTCACACACAGGCTTCTTGGTGGCGGCAGCAGCAGCCTTAGCGTCTCATGCCCATCTCTGGGGTCTGCACTGATAGCCACGGCTTGTGCCCATCTCTGGAGCTCCTTTAAAGGGCGCTCTGAATCCCCTCTCCTTGCGCACCAGGAAACAAAGAGGCAAGAAAAAGTCTCTTGCCTGCTCAGCAGCTCCAGACCTTTTCCCGGACTCCCTCCCGGCTAGCTGTGTTGCGCTAACCCCTTCAGGCTGTGTTCACGCAGCCAACCCCAGTCCTCTCCCTAGGATCCGACCTCCGAAGCCCGAACCTCAGCTCCCAGCCCTGCCCGCCCCGGCGGGTAAGCAGACAAGCATCTCGGGCTGGTGAGTGCTGGTCGGCACCGATCCTCTGTGCGGGAATCTCTCCACTTTGCCCTCCGCACCCCTGTGGCTGCACTCTCCTCCGTGGCTCTGAAGCTTCCCCCCTCTGCCACCCGCAGTCTCCACCCGCCAAGGGGCTTCCTAGTGTGTGGAAACCTTTCCTCCTTCACAGCTCCCTCCCACTGGTGCAGGTCCCTTCCCTATTCTTTTGTCTCTGTTATTTCTTTTTTCTTTTGTCCTACCCAGGTACGTGGGAGAGTTTCTTGACTTTTGGGAGGTCTGACGTCTTCTGCCAGCGTTCAGTGGGTGTTCTATAGAAGCAGTTCCACGTGTAGATGTGTTTCTGATGCATCTGTGGGGAGGAAGGTGATCTCCGCGTCTTACTCTTCCGCCAACTTCTCCTCCTCCTCAACCGGATTTCTAATATCATCCTTCTAAAGTAAACAGGTTAGAAAAAATTTTGTTTTCCTTAAGAAAATTTTCCAAAAATAACATGGTTTGTTCATACATTCATTTATTCAATAATATTTCCTGTGTGCTTACCACATGACCAGCACTGTGTCAGGTTCCAGGAACATCAGGATCTAGAACATACTGATGGTGACCTCAGCCAGCAGCAGCTTGAAGCAGGATTTCGGTTCCCAGCCAGATTGAAGTTAGGTCACAGCAGTGAGAGCACCGAATCCTAACCACTAGACCACCAGGGACCAGTGGTCAGTGACAAGGCCCTGGCCCATCAGCTGTGCAGAAATGAATTTGCACATAGAGATGGAAAGTGTGAAGCAAGTAAAGTGTTTATTAGGAGGAAAAGTGGTATGTGTGGATAGACACATGGGCAGGCTCAGAGAGAGGCGCACCCTCATGGTAGTTTGAATCAGTTATATGGGGCATTTCTTCCAGGTTTCCTTTGGCCAATCATCTTGCTTTGCCTGGTTCTGTGTCATATTTGGTTTATCTCAGGGTCTTCCCATGTGTGCGTGCATCTTTTAGCCAAGATGGATTCTAGCGAAGAGACCTACGGGTAGGTTGACATCACTTACTAAGAGATGATACCCCCTCTATTTTTGACCTTCATGGAGGCTTTCTGAGCATGTGTAGTCAAGAAGGTCTCTTTGACTTCGAGAATGAGGAATGTGTGGTCTTTTATCTCTTATCTGAGAGAAGCTTAGCTTCTCCTCCCTCCCGCTATTTTGGATTATCCGTCCACAGGGGATGAACTCCGGCTGTTCAGCCTGGGGCCCATCTATATCCTGCCTCAATACCATACCCACCCAAAGAAGCTGAGTAGACGAGACAGACAGGGAAACTCAAGGTAACCCTGTAGTGTGATGTTTAGAATAACTGAGGGGGACACAGCATGCAAAGGACAGAGACTAGAGAGACCCAGGGAGACTTCCCCAGGGGATGACATCTCAGTTTTGGATCCCCCTGAACAAGCAGGATGTAGCCAAATAAATTGGAGTGTGTAGGTTGTGAAGGGGGTGAGTATGGTATTTTAAGCTTCTACAAGATATTCTTAAGAGGCATATTCAAAAATATTGGGTGCAGAGTGGCTGGATTGGGAGGGTCTGTATGTAACATACTTTGGCTGGAACATAAGGTATAACAAATATGAAATGAGACCAAAATGCAATAGGCAGATCATAAAGAGACATATGCATTATATTAAGGGAATTATTTTTATGAGAGTGTTTGTATATGTAAGATTCTACTCAATATGTGCCCTTTTGCCCTAAAAAAATTTATGTCAGTTAATTTGTACTTTGGATTTGATTTTGAAGCATCTTCTAAGATTATCAAAAATGAGAATCATGAAAGTCAAGAGAATCTCTTATTGGTCAGAAAAATATTTCCCATTGCTCACCCTCTCTGCCTCCCTCCCACCCCAAATGAGTGTTCCATAAAATTATCTCATTTTTATCGTGAAGGGTAGTTTTATCTTCATAAAAGATAACAAATATATGTCATACAGAATAGGGATTGATAATCTTTGTAATTTTATCTATGCTAATGTAACTACAAATGCTATTCATATTCCTTGTATGTCACAACAGAAAATACATAATACAGGTAGAACATTGAAAGTATAGTTACAAGTAGTCCTATGCAACAAAACAGTTTACATTCTATTGTCGATGGAATATTTCTAAGCTGTTTGCTTGAATAATGTGTGAGGTAAAGCATTTGACATGCTAATCATATATTGCTTTAAAAAGTATTTCCTACTATTTTACTTGGAATTGGTTGTGTTTCAATTCCTTTGATTCTCCCCCTGCTTTTTTATTATAGAACCAGAAAAACAACTTTTTAAAATATTCTACCTGCAAGAGAAGGTGTCTCATCAGGCTCCTCTCCCCTTGTTTCCAAACCTCCACTTACATCCTTTACTGCTTCCTCCCTAAGGCAGGAGTTATTACTAAGGGGAGTGGCCAATGCCCAAGATATTATTTGGGAACATGTTTTACTACTAATGCTTTAGAAGTCATGGGCCAAGTGCAGTTTTCAGATTATAGTGTTCAGATTATATCTAGGCAAGTTTTCTATCCAGACAATGGTTCTGTTTTTGTTTTTGTTTTTTAGGTTATTATTAGGAGTTTTAATAAGCTAGGAAAATGCTTACAATTTAATGTTAAGTTAAAAATGACAAAATTATATTTGCACAATGGTCACAACTATATCAGAGAAAACAAAAATAGGGAAAAACATGGCAAAATTTAGTTATCTTTGGGTAGTGAAGTTATGACTTACATTTCTATTTTTCTGTATTTTAATAATTGTTATTTTTGTAATAGCAACCCCTTTATTTGGGGCATTTTACACATTTAATGGATTTAATATCTCAAAAATCCTATGAAATAGGGGTATCAATATCCCTGCTCTGTAGAAGAGAAAACTGAGGAATGGTGTTGAAGTAAATGTCCCATCATCACAGCGGTATGAATAGTGGAGCCAGTATTTGAATCCAGCAATCTGGCTGCAGGGACCTTCCCAACATCACCCATTCTTTATTTTTTTTTTTATATATCTTTATTGGAGTATAATTGCTTCACTATATTGTGTTAGTTTCTGCCGTACAACAAAGTGAATCAGCTATATGCACACAACATATAACTGTACCCCCTCACTCTTGAGCCTCCCTCCCACCCTCCCTATCCCACCCCCCTAGGTGATCACAAAGCACCGAGCTGATCTCCCTGTGCTATGCAGCTGCTTCCCACCAACTATCCATTTTACATTTGGTAGTGTATATATGTCGATGCTACTTTCTCACTACATCCCAGCCTCCCTTTCCCCACTGTGTCCTCAAGTCCATTTTCAACGTCTGCATCTTTATTCCTACCCTACCACTAGGTTCATCAGTACCATTTTTCTAGATTCCATATATATGCATTAGCATACAGTATTTGTTTTTCTCTTTCTGACTTACTTCACTCTGTATGACAGACTCTAGGTCCATCCACCTCACTACAAATAACTCAGTTTCATTCCTTTTTATGGCCGAGTAATATTCAATTGTATATATGTGACAACTCTTGTTTATCCATTCATCTCTTGATGGACATTTAGGTTGTTTCCATGTCCTGGCTATTGTAAATAGTGCTGCAATGAACATTGTGGTACATGTCTCTCTTTTTTTTTTTCTATCCTTTTAATGTTTGGCATAGACATTTTTTTTAAAACATCTTTATTGGAATATAATTGCTTTACAATGGTGTGTTAGTTTCTGCTGTATAACAAAGTGAATCAGCTGTACAGATACATATATTCCCATTTCTCCTCCCTCTTGCATCTCCCTCTCACCCTCCCTATCCCACCCCTCTAGGTAGACACAAAGGATGGAGCTAAAATCCTGTGCCATGCAGCTGCTTCCCACTAGCTATTTTACATTTGGTAGTGTATATATATCCATGCCACCCTCTCACTTTGTCTCACTTACCCTTCCTCCTCTCCATGTCCTCAAGTCCATTCTCTACATCTGCGTCTTTATTCCTGTCCTGCCCCAGGAGCGTCAGAACCAATTTTTTTTTTTTTTAGATTCCATTTATATGTGTTAGCATATGGTATTTGTTTTTCTCTTTCTGACTTACTTCACTCTGTATGACAGTCTCTAGGCCCATCCACCTCACTACAAATGACTCAATATCATTTCTTTTTACAGCTGAGTAATATTCCATTGTATATATGTGCCACACCTTCTTTATCTATTCATCTGTCAGTGGACACTTAGGTTGCTTCCCTGTCCTGGCAATTGTAAATATTGCTGCAATGAACATTGTGGTACATGACCCATTTTGAATTATGGTTTTCTTAGGGGATATGCCCAGTAGTGGGATTCTTGGGTCATATGGTAGTTCTATTTTTAGTCTTTAAAGGAACCTCCATACTGATCTCCATAGTGGCTGCATCAATTTACATTCCCACCAATAGGGCAGGAGGGTCCCCTTTTCTCCACACCCTCTCCAGCATTTATTGTTTCTAGATTTTTTGATGATAGCCATTCTGACTGGTTTGAGGTGATACCTCATTGTAGTTTTTATTTGCATTTCTCTAATGATTAGTGATGGTGAGCATCCTTTCATGTGTTTGTTGGCCATCTGTATGTATTCTTTGGAGAAATGTTTATTTAGGTCTTCTGCCCATTTTTGGATTTGTTGTTTGCTTTTTTGACATTGAGCTGCATGAGCTGCTTGTATATATTGGAGATTAATGCTTTGTCAGTTTCTTCATTTGTAAATATTTTCTCCCATTCTGAGGGGTGTCTTTTCATATTGTTTATAGTTTCCTTTGCTGTGCAAAAGCTTCTAAGTTTAATTAAGTCCCATTTGTTTATTTTTGTTTTTATTTCCATTTCTTTAGGAGGTGGGTCAAAAAGGATCTTGCTGTGATTTATGTCATAGAGTGTTCTTCCTATGTTTTCTTCTAAGAGTTTGATAGTGTCTGGCCTTACATTAGGACTTTAATCCATTTTGAGTTTATTTTTGTGTATGGCATTAGGAATTAGAATCTGTAGATTGCTTTGTGTAGTATAGTGTAGTATAGTCATATTCACAATGTTGATTTTTCCAATCCAAGAACATGGTATATCTCTCCATCTGTTTGTATCATTTTAAATTTCTTTCATCAGTGTCTTACAGTTTTCTGCATACAGGTTTTTTATCTCCTTAGGTAGGTTTATTCCTAGGTATTTTATTCTTTTTGTTGCAATGGTAAATGGGAGTGTTTTCTTAATTTCACTTTCAGATATTTCATCATTAGTGCATAGGAATGCAAGAGATTTCTGTGCATTAATTTTGTATCCTGCTACTTTACCAGATTCATTGATTAGCTCTAGTAGTTTTCTGGTAGCATCTTTAGGATTTTCTATGTATAGTATCAGGTCATCTGCAAAGTGATAGTTTTACTGCTTTTCCAATTTGGAATCTTTTATTTCTTTTTCTTCTCTGATTTGTAGAGCTAAACTTCCAAAACTATGTAGACTAATAGTGGTGAGAGTAGGCAACCCTGTCTTGTTCCTGATCTTAGAGGAAATGCTTTCACTTTTTCATCATTGAGAATGATGTTGGCTGTGGGTTTGTCATATATGGCCGTTATTTTGTTGAGGTAGATTCCTTCTATGCCCACATTCTGTAATGTTTTTTTCATAAATGGGTGTAGAATTCTGTCAAAAGCTTTTTCTGCATCTATTGAGATTATGGTATGGTTTTTATCCATCAGTTTGTTAATATGGTGTATAACATTGAGTGATTTGCATATACTGAAGAACACTTCCATTTCTGGGATAAACTGCACTTGATCATGGTGTATGATCCTTTTAATGTATTGTTGGATTCTGTTTGCTAGTATTTTGTTGAGGATTTTTTCATCTATGTTCATCAGTGATATTGGCCTGTAATTTTCTTTTTTTGGGACATATTTGTCTGGTTTTAGTATCAGGGTGATGGTGGCCTTGTAGAATGAGTTTGGGACTGTTCTTCCCTCTATTTTGGAAGATTTTGAGAAGGGTAGGTGTTAGCTCTTCTCTAAGTGTTTGATAGAATTCACCTGTGAAGCCATCTGGTCATGGGCTTTTGCTTGTTGCAAGATTTTTAATCACAGTTTCAATTTCAGTGCTTGTGATTGGTCTGTTCATATTTTCCATTTCTTCCTGGTTCAGTCTTGGAAGGTTGTACTTTTCTAAGAATTTGTCCATTTCTTCCAGTTTGTCCTTTTTATTGGCATATAATTGTTGCTAGTAGTGTCTCATGATCCTTTGCATTTCTGCAGTCAGTTGTTACTTCTTTTTCGTTTCTAATTCTGTTTATTTGAGTCTTCACCTTTTCTTTCTTGATGTGTCTGGCTAATGGTTTATCAATTTTGTTAATCTTCTCAAAGAACCAGCTTTTAGTTTTACTGATCTTTGCTATTGTCTCCTTCATTTCTTTTTCATTTATTTCTGATCTGATCTTTATGATATCTTTCCTTCTGCTCACTTTGAGGTTTTTTTTTGGTTCTTCTTTCTCTAATTGCTTTAGGTGTAAGGTTAGCTTGTTTTTTTTGAAATTTTTCTTGTCTCTTGAGGTAGCATTGTATTGCTATAAACTTCCCTCTTAGAACTGCCTTTGCTGCATCCCATAGGTTTGGGTCATCGTGTTTTCATTGTCATTTGTTTCTAGGTATTTTTCGTTTACTCTTTGATTTCTTCATTGATCTCTTGGTTTTTTAGTATCATGTTGTTTAGCCTCCATGTGTTTGTATTTTTTAGTTATTTTTCCTGTAATTGACATCTAGTCTCATAGCGTTGTGGTTGGAAGATGCTTGATATGATTTCAGTTTTCTTAAATTTAGCCAGTATTAATTTGTGACCCAAGACGGGATCTATCCTGGAGAATGTTCTGTGTACACTTGAGTAGAAAGTGTAATCAGTTGTTTTTGGATGGAATGTCCTATAAATATAAATTAAGTCTGTCTGGTATAATATGTCATTTAAAGATTGTGTTGCCTTATTTATTTTCTGTTTGGATGATTTGTCCCTTGGTGTAAGTGGGGTGTTAAAGTCCCCTACTATTATTGTGTTACTGCTGATTTCTCCTTTTATGGCTGTTAACATTTGCCTTATGTATTGAGGTGCTCCTGTGTTGTGTGCATAAATATTTACAATTGTTATATCTTCTTCTTGGAGTGATCCCTTTATCCTTAAGTAGTGTCCTTCCTTGTCTCTTGTAAGAGTCTTTATTTTAGAGTCTATTTTGTCTGATATGAGTATTGCTACTCCAGCTTTCTTTTGATTTCTATTTGCATGGAATATCTTTTTCCATCCACTCACTTTGAGTCTGTATGTGTTCCTAGGTCTGAAGTGGGTCTCTTGTAGACAGCATATATATGGGTCTTATTTTTTATCCATTCAGCCTGTCTTTGTCTTTTGGTTGGAGCATTTAGTCCATTCACATTTAAGGTAATTATTGATATGTATATTTCTATCACCATTTTCTTAATTATTTTGGGTTTGTTTTTGTAGGTCTTTTCCTTCTCTTTTGCTTCCTGCCTAGAGAAGTTCCTTTAACATTTGTTGTAAAGCTGGTTTTGTGCTGCTGAATTCTCTTAGCTTTTTCTTGTCTGTAAAGCTTTTGATTTCTCTGTGGAATCTGAATAAGATCTTTGCTGGGTAGAGTAATCATCATTGTAGGTTTTTCCAGTTCTTCATTTTAAATATGCCCTGCCACTCCCTTCTGGCTTGCAGAATTTCTGCTGAAAAAATTAGCTGATAACTTTATGGGGATTCCCTTGTATGTTATTTGTTGCTTTTAATATTTTTTCTTTGTATTTAATTTTTGATAGTTTGATTAATATGTGTCTTGGTATGTTTCTCCTTGTCTTTTTCCTGTATGGGACTCTCTGCACTTCCTAGACTTCTCTGACTATTTCCTTTCCCATGTTAGGGAAACTTTTCAACTATAATCTCTTCAAAAGTTTTCTCAGAACCTTTTTTTTTTTTTCTTTTATTCTGCTGGAACCCCTATAATTCGACTGTTCTTGTGTTTAATATCGTCCCAGAAATCTGTAAGAGTGTCCTCAATTCTTTTCATTCTTTTTTCTTTATTTTACTCCACAGCAGTTATTTCCACCATTCCATCTTCCAGGTCACTTATCTCTTCTTCTGCCTCAGTTATTCTGCTACTGATTCCTTCTAGAGTATTTTTAATTTCTGTTGTTGTGTTGTTCATCACTGTTTGTTCTTTAGTTCTTCTAGGTCCTTGTTAAATGTTTCTTGTATTGTCTCCATTCTATATCTGAGATTTTGGATCATCTTTACTCTCATTACTCTGAATTCTTCTTCTGGTAGACTACCTATCTGTGCTTCATTTGTTTGGTCTTGTGGGTTTTTACCTTTCTCCTTCATCTGCTGCATATTTCTCTGTCTTCTTATTTTGTTTAACTTACTCTGTTTGGTGTCTCCTTTATTCCAGCTGCTTGGTCATAGTTCATCTTACTTCTGTTGTCTGTCCCCAGTGGGTGAGGTTGTTCCAGTGGCTTGTGTAGGCTTCCTGTTGGAGGGGACTGGAGCCTATGTTCTTGCATGTGGAGCTGTATCTTTTCCCTCTGATGGGCAGGACTGCATCTGGTGGTGTGTTTTGGGGTGTCTGTGAGCTTAGTATATCTTAGGTAGCCTGTCTGCTAATGGATGGGTTTGTGTTCCTGTCTTGCTAGTTGTTTGGTGTGAGGCATCCAGCACAGGAGCTTGATGGTTGTTGGGTGGAGCTGGGTCTTAATGTTGAGATGGAAACCTCTTGGAGGCTCTTACCAATTAATATTCCATGGGGCCAGGAGTTTTCTGGTCGTCTGACATCTTGTACTCAGCTCTCCCACTTCACAGGCTCAGGCCTGTCTCCTGGCGAGAGCATCAAGACCCTGCAAGCAACATGGAGTGGAAGAAAAGCAAGAAGAAAAACAAACAAAAACAAAAACAAAACAAAACAAAAAAAGAACTCAAACAGACAAAACCCCAAGACAAATGTAAAACCAAAACTAAATAGACGATATCACATGAAGAAATATACACACATGCACTCACAAAAAGAAAAGAAAAAAAGGGAAAACAAAGAAGAAGAGAGCAACCAAACCAATAAAGAAATCCAAAAATGAAAACAAACTCTAAAAATTAAACTAACAAAAATATAAATCCAGAAACAAATCAAATGCAGAAAGCAAACTAAAAAAAAGCAATGGAAGCATAAAAAAACACACAAAAATGATTTTAAAAAATGTAAAGACAAAGAAAGATGAAAACAAAAGAAAAAAATACAAAACAGCAAAGCAGTGAAGTAAAAGTAGAATAATATAAAATATAGTTAAAAATGAAAACAAAGCAAAACAAACATGGAAAAACACAATATAATGAAAAAGTACAGTAGAATTTAAAAAAAGAAATAAAATACAAAATATATTAAAAAAACAAAAAAAAAAAGAGACAAAGTAAACAAAAAAGTAAAATTAAAAGAATAATAATAAAAAAGGAACAACAACAACAAAAAAGTAGTGATATTTTCCTGTGGCCTTAGCTATCAGTGTCTTTGCCCCCACAGTGAGCCACAGTCAATCCCTGCCTCCCCAGGAAGTCCTCCAATACTTCTAGGTAGTTCTCTGGACCTGCTGTGAGCACTGTGGGGCCAGGTCAGATGCTGATCTTGCCTTACTTCCATGTGTATCCACCCCCAAAGTGCACTGTTGCCCCCAAAGCCCACAGTCTCAACTGTGGGAACACTTGTCTACTCAGGTATGCCACAGATTCAGGGTTTACCCAGCTGATTGAGGGGATTTAATCTGCTGCTCCTGCAGCTGCACAGGGATATTTCCCTTTCTCTTCTTTGGTCACATGGGCCCTAGTGTTCAGCTTTGATTTTGGCCCTGCCTCTGCATGTTGGCCACCCTCAGGGCTCTGTTCCCCACCCAGGCAAGAGGAGGCGAAAGCAGCAGCTGATTAGGGCTCACTTGCTCACTCAGGCCGGGGGTAGGGAGGGATACTGCACTCACAATTGGGATATGTGGGGAGTGCTTGCGGCAGCAGAGGTCAGCATGAAGTTGCAAGAGCCCAAGGCATGCCGTGCACTCTCCTGGGGAAGTAGGCCCTGGTTTGCGGGACCCTCAGCAGTGGCTGGCTTCACAGGCTGCCAGGAAGGTGTTGGCAGGGAACTGCTTTGCACACAGGACCCTTGGCGGCAGCCTCTGTGGTCCGAGGTAACAACCAGCATTATCAGTAGGCATTTCCCTGCTGTCTGTGAGTGCATGGAGTGGGAAGCTCTTATGGCAGGCCCGCCCTTCTCTTCATGCAACAAAGGTCTCCTGCCTCTCCAGCAGGACCAAGTATTTTCCTGGACTCCCTCCCAGCTAGCTGTGACACACCAGCCTCCCGAGGCTGTCCTCTGCAACCAACCCCAGTCCTCTCCCTGGGGTCTGATCTCCAAAGCCCAAACCTCAGCTCCCAACCCCCACCCGCTTGTCAGCTGACAAGCATCTCAGGTTGGTGAGTGCTGGTTGGCACTGATCCTCCATGTGGCAATCTCTCTGTTCTGCCCTCCACATCTCAGTTGTTGCTCTCTCCTCTGAGGCTCCAAAGCTCCCCACTCCGTCCCTGCCATAAGGGGGCTTCCTAGTGTGTGGAAACTTTTCATCCTTCACACCTCCCTCCCAGAGGAGCTGGTCCCATCTCAATTCCTTTGTCTCCTTTTTTTCTTTCTCTTTTGCCCTACCCAGGTACGTGGGGATTTTCTTGCCTTTTGGGAAGTGTGAGGTCTTCTGCCAGCATTCAGTAGGTGTTCTGTAGACGCTGTTCCACATGTAGATATATCCTTGATGTATCTGTGGAGAAAGGTGATCTCCATGTCTTACTCCTCTGCCATCTTGCAGGTCTCTCCAATGGTCCTGTTTTGACCACTTTCTTCTCTACATTTATTTTTTTTTAGTTTATTGAGGTATAGTTGATTTACAATATTATATTAGTTTCAAGTTACAACATACTGATTCAAAATTTTTATAGATTATACTCTATTTAAATATATTATAAAAATTGGCCATATTCCCTGTGTTGTCCAATATGTCTTTGTAGCTTATTGTATACATAATAGTTAATATCTCTTAATCCCCTATCCCTATCTTGCCCCTCTTCTTCTCCACCTTTCTTATGAGTAACTGTGGGGACCTGGACACAATCCCACTCATTTTAGATTCGAGGAAAGGTAATGGAAACAAAAAGTCTTTTTTGGTTGTCCTGTTTTAAGCAGTGTTCTCCAATTTAGCTTTATCACAGCTGTAACTCAGAGATTGTTAAAGATTTGTTCAGCTATTGATACAGCAGCACTTCATTTCCCATTCAAACTGGGCTTGTAATAAGTGTAATTCTGTCAGACAGAACCCCAAGAGTAGAGGAGTCCTCATTGAAAGACCAGTTATCATACAACAGACCAAGTAGCAACAGATCACATCTTCAAGCTGTTTTCCTAGTACTTAAAAGGTATTTTCCCTTATCTGTGATCATCATGCAAAAAGGTATCCACAAACTCACTCATTTATCAACATGTATTAAATATTTACTATGCCTTTATATACTTCCTATTCTTATCTATTCATTATATTCCAGACTCATATTTTCAAAATCTACTTGACATCTCAAATTCTATAACTGCTAGGTGGCATAAACATATCAAGACCAGAAAGATCTGTCTTTCCAAAAACCTTCCCCATGTCAGTCATACTTGATTTCCCTTTTTCTTACCCTCACTCCTCATCTGATCCATTACAAATTACTCTTAGCTTCATCTCCAAAATATACTTTGAATCTATCCAGTTCTTTTCTATTTTACTGTTGGCACATTACTCCAAGGCCCCATTAGTTCCCTTCTCAATGACTGCAATTGCCTCCCAACTGATCTCGCTTCGTTAGAAGCAATTCAGCATTTTACTGATTAAAACCCTCCAATGTCTTCCAAAACCCTGAGAATAAATTCAAACTTGATATCTTAGCCTAAAAAAGCCTATATAAACTTGGACCCCAATCTCATGTCTTACACTTACCTTCCTCCTTGATTTCTGTGCCACAGACACACTGACTTTTTGTTTCTATGTTTAGAACATAAAAGCAGAATTTTAATCACCAGCCATCTTTTGGCCTATGCACTAGCTGTTTTCTCCACTAAGAAAGTTCTTGCCATCATGTTTTTCACCTTCATGAACTTGAAACTTATTTTATTTATTTGAAGTATTTTTTTATAATCTCATAAATATATTTAGGTAATATATTTTGCTCTAAATATCATCTTCCAATAATTTTGAAATTTATACACTAGAATCCACTTTTAACAATCTCTAATGTCTACTTTAATTTTCTCTCTTAGCCATTTCTTAAAACATCATTATTTAAACTCCCATATACATATTTCAAAGGTAGCATTTTGCTTTTATTATTAATTGATTTGATATTTATTTATTTATCTATTTACACCATGATCATAAAATGTAACAAAAGTGATTGACAATATTGACAGTTACCAGTTTTCTTTGTGACTATATTTTTTAATGATCCTTTTTTTTAAGTTGGAGAATATTTGAAAAGTTCTAGTGTAGGTTCAAAAGCACACATAAACACACATAGTAATATGGTATCTTATGCAGGGTTTAGAATCTATAGTTTGTGTGTAACTTAAAAACTAACAGGAGTCAGTATTGTTTGAAAATTCTTTGAGTGTTCCAGTTTGGTGACCTGCAGAACAATACTGGAACAGAATAATGGGTCTTCTGATCAGTACAGAATGAAGTTATTGGTTTGCATTTAAAGGGTATCGTCTATTTTCTATTTTTTAAAATGTATATTTAAGCAATAGAAAAATATTAACTAACTCTGATAATATATGATGTGAGAAGAAATGGAGAAGTAAAACAAAATAAGTCTTCCATCTCAGGTTCCTTTGGGGAATGTTCATTGATAAGAAATTGGGCAGATTCATTTACGCTATTTAATTTGTTACTTTGATCTCTCTGTCTCTTTCTCCCTCTTTCAGTCTGCATCGCCGTCTTTGTCTCTCTCTGTCTCTACCAGTCTTTATCTTCAGATAGCTCTCCAGCAGACCCCCAAATGTGTGTCAGATCAGATGCCTGCCGCTCAGGCTGACACACCAAGACAACCATATAAAGTCCCCACATAGAGTTCAGGTGCCCCTCAATAGACTGCTTCTTCACTGGACCTTGAGGTGGATGAGTCCAAGCATGTGACCCCTAAAGAGCCATTTCTCAGGTCAGATTGCTACAACCAGTGGGTCTCATGGGCAAGAGCCCTGTTGAATTTTCAAAGTTAGATGTTTTGGGGGTTCATCTCTCAGATACAGATCTTAAAAGTTGGGTTGCCTGATGTGGGGTTCAAACCCTTTGCTCCTCAGGGAAAAGCTCTGGATTTTGAGTTTCTTCAAATTATTAATATAGCTGTGTGTGTGTGTGTGTGTGTGTGTGTGTATATATATATATATATATATATATATATATGTGTGTGTGTGTGTGTATATGTGTGTGTATATATATATATATGTATATATATGTATTCTAAGCATATTTTCCCATTCAAAACTCTTTGTCTTATGTTTTGCTTTGCCTGATATTAAAATTCACACTTTTGTCAATTTTTTTGAACTTGATACATATATCTTTGACAACCTCTTATTTTCAACCTTTTTTTTGTATATTTTATTTTAGATACAAAACTAGTTAAGAAATTATAGCTTTATTCATCTACATAGTTACTTTGCTGAACTCAAGATGCTCTCTTTTCATGGTGTAATGTAGTTTTATTATTGTTACTCTTTTTTGTCTTTCTCTCAAATTGAAATTTATGTATCTTCTTGTCCCTTCATATAAGTTGCTCTTGGATTTTAAAATATATATTCAAATGTATATCTTCTATGAAAAACTTCAGCAAATCTCCTATCAAAATGTTTCATGTCTTTCAAAATCACTAAGAATCATAATTCTCTTTTGACATTACTGTTGGCAGAATACTCTCTAACAACCACATTCAGTTTCATAGATAGGTTATCAACATTTGTTACATATAAATATAACCAATCCAAGGGTAATATCACTTGAGGTGCTATATGCTGGGAGATATCTTTAGGCAGTCCTTCTGCTCAGCTTCTTTATGCGAAAAATGGGGTTCCAGTTCATGATGTTGACATAAGAGGACCCTGCACCCCCTCCCACAACACATTGAATGTACAGCTACAGATGGAACAACTTCCTCTGAAAATTACACATTGAGAGATGGAGAGAAACCCCATATCATTGCAGGTAGGGACACAATCTCACCATAAACCTCACCCACAGCTAAGTGAACTACAGTTGGGAGGAAACTCAAAACCCAGAACTTCTCCCTGAGGAGCAAAGGGTTTGAACCCCACATTGGCCATCCCCAACTTTTATGATCTGTATCTTAGCGATAAACCCCCCAAACATCTCACTTTGAAAATCTAACAGGGCCCTTGCCCATGAGACCCAAGGGGTTGTAGTCATCTGATCTGAGAAATGGCTCTTTAGGGCTCACATGCTCGGACTCACCCACCTCAAGGTCCAGTGGAGAAGCAGCCCATTGAGGGGCTCCTGAACTCTATGTGGGGACTTTATTTGGTTGTCTTGGAGTGTCAGCCTGAGGAGCGGGCATCTGATTTGACACACATTTGGGGGCCTGCTGGGGAGCTATTGGAAGCTGAAGACTGGCAGGAACCATCTTTGTACCCCTCCTCCGCCATGCTCCAACGTGCCAGTATCTCTTGCAATGGAGATTTCACACATGTCTAGTGCCCTGGTTCTTACTTCTGGTGCCCTGAGTTTTGCAGCTGCTGCCTGGCAGATGCCCCTTGGTCACCTACCTCTGGTAATCAAGGGGGCTTGCATTCCTGAGTCCCATGGGACTGTAGCAATCAGAGAAATAGTTCTTGGCAGGCAGCCACCCCCAGGGCACTGCACAGACTGAAACACACCCTCAGTCTTTCTGTGAAAGAGGCCTATTTGCTTGTTCTGAAGCTTCAGCCTGAGGGGAAGACTTCCAGTTTGGCTTACATCTAGAGGCCTACGAACCTGCTCTCAGGGACCGTAAGTCACTGCACACCATCTTAGCACTCTCTTTCTGCCTCACCCAGCTCACCGGAATCTCACAGATAGGAGCTTACACATCAGTCCCAGTTTTTGTGACTGCCACCCAGGGGCACCTCTAGATCTCCTTGGCATTGGCGGCCAGTGGAGATTATACTTGTGGTCCCACACACTGTATATATTTGCATACTTTAAAAGCTGCTGCCTGAGGGTTCAGCTTCCAATCATCTTTAATCTAGGTGCTGACTGACATCCTCCCCTTTGGGACACTGACAGGTCTTGGCACAGCCTCAACTACTTGGAGCCATTGAGAATAAGATTGGCTGCTTGGACAACCACAAAGGGTTTAAGAGACAACCAAGCGCTAGGGCAAGGTTGAATGATAAGATTCATCTCCTATAGGAGACCACTTCTGCAAGATTGGGAGAAGTGGCTGTTTTGTCTAATGCATAGAAACCAACAAGGAGAGTCAAGCAAAATGAAGAAACAGAAAAATATATTTTAAACAGAAGAACAAGATAAAACCTTAGGGAAAAAATAATGAAATGTAGATTAGTAATTTACCTGATAGACAGTTCAAAGTAATGATCATAAAGATGCTCAAGAACTCAGGAGAAGAATGCATGAATACAGTGAGAACTTTCACAAAGAGATAGAAAATATAAGAAAGTACCAAATCGCTGTCACAAAGCTAAAGAGAAGAATGTCTGTAATCTCTGCCATAACACTTTCCTACTTGTGTTCTGGATGGTATTTTTCTCTGATCAGATTTTTCAATCGTATCCCAACTACTTTCTATTTTCTAAAGAAACGTTAAAATTACTTTATCCTAATGGTCTTCCACCCTGTTTTCCAGAATTAGAAATTAATGTGTGTCTAATACGTTTATTGTCTTTCAATAAAGTTTGGAGTATCCTCTCTTTGTGGATAGCATAACACTGTCACACTAGAATCCAGACCAACAGAAAGTGTCCAGCGTCCTTTGTATTAGATGATGGACTCATAGATTTTCAAACTTTGAAGTAAATAAGGAGTTACCCAACACTCAAAGTAGAAATTTACAGCTTTGTTGATAGCCTGACATGCAACTACTTTGTGAATACTTTTTGTGATTGAAAAAAAAAAAAAACTCCCCTTTTTTTTTTTTTTTACAAAGCAGATGATATCATTTTCAACAGATGTAAATATAGAATGATTTTACCTTAACTGAGTTATCCATGGCCCACTAAATTTTCTTCTCATCAAAAACTCAATTCTGATCTGTTATCTCAATTCAATTCCTCTTCCACATGACAGTCCTTCAGTTGTTTGCAACAATAACATTACATATGTCAGCGATTACAAATATCAGCACATATGCTGTCACTTCCCCATACTGTGATCATATAATACAAACCATTTTTCTTGCTGAATTTAGATCTAACTTTAGAGTTCTTAACTAAGTTTTGTGGGCAGCTTCTGTCAATGGATGGTCAGTGGCACATATAATAATTTGTATAATTGTTGAAAATATTCACAGTCTCCCTCTGGGATGCTGACCCGATTTTCCCCCTCCCTGAAGGATGATTATAGTGTTAAATCTAACTCTGAAGTAGGTATTTGACTTAGTTTGGCCAATGAAATGTGCATGGAATTGAATATGTCACTTGTCAGCAGAAGCTTCAAGAAATAGTTGTAATTCATGGTTTGCCATGTCTCCCTTCACCTGGCTGCAGGAGCGTCTCTGTCAGTGACATTCTTGCAATAAAAACCATGTTGAGAAGAATTGCAGAAACATGAACAAGAAATAAGCCTTTGTGTCATTAGTCACTGATGTGTGCCTGTTGTTTATAACTACAGCATAGTCTATCCTCTCCTGAAGCACTGTGAATGCATTCACTCATTTATTCATTCATCAAACATGTTTTCATCTCCAATCATCATTAGGTTCTGGAGATACAGCAGTAAACAAGACAGACATGTAAGTTCTGTGTAGAACTTTCATAAAAACAAGAAACCAATTTTTTAATGTTTTTAACACAAATAAAGAATTAGAGATTGAGATAAATGTAATGGATGGAACTAATTAAATGTCATAATAGAGAGAAGGGGAGTGGAAAGTTAGAGTCTGATTTAGATACTGTGTTTAAAAACCCTTCTGTAAAGACATGCAATTTATACTGAAGGTAGGAAAAATATGAGAATTAACAAGCTATGATAGATTTTGGATAAAGTAGGAATGGATCAAGGGTAGTGACAACATGGTCAAAAAGCTAAAGGAAAAAAAATGTGATGTATGTCAGATATTGAAAGGAAGTCAGTATGAGCTAAAGAATATTGAACAACTAATGTGTTCTGAGAGCAGTAGGAGTCAACTGCAGGACTGTAGGCAGAGATGTGATGTGCATATATGAAAGGTCACTCTGACTACTTTATGGAAAATAGAAGGGGCAAGGGTGGAAGGAGAAGGAACAGCTAAGAGACTTTTGAGGTAATCATGGGAGACAATATGGTGACTTAGACTAGGGTAATAGCCATGAAGATTGTGGCCATATTAAAATTTTATTTTGAGAATGGAATCAGTTGGAATTGCCGATGGAGTAGAATAAAATTTGAGATTGAGGACAAAATAAAGAGTAAACTCTGTGTGCTATTTCCTGAAAGACTGGCATAGGGACAGGTTTTAAAAGGTGTTATAGTGAGTGGAAATGGAGAATTCAAGTTTGGACCAATTAAGTTTGTTTTGTTCTGAAATGTTCACATGGATGTCTGGTAGGCAACTGAGTACATATGACTGAAGCTCAAGGGTAAAATCTGTGCTGGAGATATAAATTTGTGAATTATCACAACATAAACGCCATTTAAAGGCATAGATATGAATATAATTTCTTAGTAAAAGCATATAGAGAGAGGAAAGTGAGAACACAATATTGAACCTTGGACAACATCAAAATCCAGGAATTGAGTAAGGAGCAAAGCCAGTGAAGGAGACTGCAAAGGATCTGTTATGAGAAAGAGGAGAATGCATGAAAATGGTATAACGGGGATTATTAACTCTTTCCAAAATAGAGTGGTTTGTCACACTGCCAAATGCTGTTGAGACACCAAGTTAGAGAAAAATAGTGTTTATTAAATTTGGTAACATGAGAGGCTCTTAGAGATTTTGAAAATAGTGACTGAAGGAAGAATCTGGACCAAGAGGGGTAATACATGAGTTACAGCCAGAGGCATGTGTGCCTCTCTTTAGCAAATTGAGGTTATTGAAAAAGATAGCAGAAATAGGAAAATTCTTAAAAATTGTTGTGCATCTATGGAGGGTTTTTTAAAGAATGTGAGTCACTAAATCTTGTTTCACACTGATAGAAATATCCTACAGGAGGAGAGAGATTTACGATGTACTAGAAAAAAATCATAGCCATAGGTATGAATCCCTTGAGATGATGGAAAATGATGGAATACAGAGCACACATGTAGAAATTGGACTTTAATGAGGTCAATCCGTTCCTTCATCTTTACATGACGGGAGGAAACAATGGCATTTCAGGGGCAGGTAGCTTTACAGACTGAGTGATGGGAAGATAATGACTTTGAGATTCCCTAAGTAAAGTGAGAGCAAAGTAGGAGTGAGTAAGAAGAGGGTGAAAGACTTTTAATAATAGGTGAGCAGGAATGAAACAGTTAAGCAGGAATATCAAGCTGATAAAGAAAGTATAGCAGATTCAATGATCATTGATTTCAAGTGTGGCCGGTCAATGTGGTTGTGAATTGCCTTTGTAGGCTAAGAAAAGACAAATACTGTGTTTTATCCAGGGTTCTGGTTTGGATTTGGAGTATGACTGACAGAGAAAAGGGTAAGCAATAATAGTAAAACCACACCATCTAAACTATGGAACATGGAAATGAAGAGACAAGGCTGTTAGGTTGTAAGTTGTGGAGTAAAAGGATGGGATGTCTCAATGGGGCCAAAGGATTAGAGCTGTGGAGGCATTTGGGCAAGTGAGTTGGAATAATAGGGTGTAAAGGTCAGAGTAAAAGTAGCAGTTTCTTGTGATACTGTGCACTACACTGGTCTTAAATCTTCCCTGCTTCACCTTTTAATGCGACTGTGATTAATTTCGTAATCCCTGTTTCATGGTATTCTTTCTTCTTTGCCTCGACTGCTTTAGCTATTTTTATCCTATTGCACTGCATGCGTATTTATCAGTAATAAGATAATTTTTTTTGGAACAAAGCAAAGCATCAACTAATTAATTTACATATTTCAAAATACTTCTTTCATGACATTGTTTCTAGATCTATTGCCATTTCAGTTCCTCTTCTCTGAATGGGTTCCATTTTTTTCAAGACTCAATAAAATGAAACATCAAGAATGAAGAATAATCACTTAGTAATAGGTTAAAGTGCCACAGTCAGTGATAGGAAGAGGTAAGACGGAGACACAAGCCTCATGACTCCTGGTCCAGCATACCTATCTCTTGATCTGTACGGTAAACTAAGAATAATTGCAAATATTTACTGAGTGATAATCTTTTTGCACAGTGATGCTTAATACTTTACATGGTGCATTTCACTTATTTCTTACAAATAAACATGATGTAGATATTAGCCCATTTTAAAGAACGGTAAACTGAGGCTTAGGAAAATTAACCTGTACAAAGTCACACAACTAAGAAGTAGTGGAGATCTTATAAAACCTCAAGCAGTCTGAAACCACAGACCACTTTTCTTTTTCCTCTGTCCTACTTGCCTTCTATTCAGGTAAGCTCAGGTTGTATTTTCTGGTTTTAACAACTACTCATATACTCATATTGAGTTTATAATAACTTAAAATTTCTTGGTAGCCTTCACATACAATCTGTTTTTTTTTTCTCCTTGCACAATGCCAGAAACATAATAAGTACCTAATAAATATTTGATTCATTGAATTAGTGTTCTGTTCAATCAGTAAACTAAATAAACCCTGCTTCACATATCTTCATTCCAATAATTAATTAAAACATTGATTAGAATGGGACTGGAGGCAGAGTCTTGGAGAAACTTCTCTCCATCATTCTTCTAGTATGACTGTTTAGTCAACTATGTCAATTTTAAATTCATCTAATATGATATCTCTAATATACATTCTTCATCTTGTCCACAAAGATAATCTGAGAGGCTGTCAAAAATAATAATAAAGTTAGATTTTTTCCCATAATATTCACTTCATCTCTCTGCCTAAGAAAATTATCTAAATAGGAAATAAAATTAAGTTGACATTACTTATTCTTAGTGAACCTATGTTGGTTTCTATTAATCATTGCTACCTCTTCTGAGAATACACAATCCATCTTGATAATTATTAATTCCATTTTTATGTATATTTTGTTCAGAAATCATTTTTTACCCTTTTTTCTTTCCTTAATAGTATTTATGAGTAATATCTGTCTGTTAATATACTTAGTCTCTCTTTGTTTTCTTTTTCATTCCTTTGTATATGTGTGTGGCATAAAACTCTTCCATCACTAATTGAATTCAATTTTACTTCTTGTTTCCTTTTTCCATAGATGACAAAGAGTTCTTCACACATATGTCTGGAATAGATCAATATAGATAGAATGATTTTGGGGTGCCAGTGAGGCCCTGATACTTCCCAAATTCTCTGAACAGATTTGCACACCATGGCTGGTAGCCCTTATTCTGACACTAAGATATTTTCTTTTTGGTTTTTTACTATATGGGGTCCATAGAGTGGCATTTCTAAAACTTTGGAAATGGTAAATAGTAGATAATACTTGGGGACTTGACCCCTAAAATGAACACATAATCATGTATGTGTATAATTATGTTTAAAAGATTTGATGAGCAAAATTTTGCTGTACATGACTAAAGGTACTAGTATATTTCAAGAAGGACTATATCACAGCACTGGGGATGAGGATAGGGTGGGATTGGTGTATAAGAAGCAAAGAAAAAGGAGATTCACAAAGGAAAATGGTATTTGTGAGACCTTGACGCTATGTTCAACAGACATTCTTTTCCAAAAGACTTTAGATATCTCTGGTCCTACTGGCAAAATCATCCCGATTTGAGTTATCACGTTATCTTAGTCCTACTAGTAAACATTTCATTAATCTACATCCTTTTCTTCAATTCCTCAATTATAATGGAATTTTCTAAATCATGTTTAATACTATATTACATATTGCTTGTTAATAGGGACAAAATATGTTTATCATGTAAACATAAATATTCCCATTCTTGGAAAGTCATTTTTCATTGTAAACTAAAATTTTGATACTGGGCTAGAGAAAATATATCTTTACTAACCCATTTCATCTTACTGGGGATATTGCTATACTGGGAAATGTAGTGTAGCTGTGGGCCTAGTAAAATGAAATGTTTTGCTGATCACAGCAGTGCATTTAGAAGAGTTTTGTGATTTATTTTTCATTTATAGAATATGAGAGGAAGTGATACGTTACCAACGGTCCTGGGCAGATGAAATAGGTGCTCATTCTCCACATCCTCTCTTCCCCTTTGCCAGCAACCTTGGGAACCATGTATTCTAGGCCGTGTAGCAATAAATGTGAAGAGGCAGGCAAAGTTCAAGTTCTAGTAGGCCATAAGTCCCTCACTAAGAAAACTAGATAAGCAACTACTGAAAAATACAAGCAGAGAGGTAAAGTAGCAGAGTATCATTTTAGAAGCAATACACTAGTTTTATGACCAATAGAAGGAGAATTAAGTGTATAGGATAATGTTATAATTTTGACTTGTGCAAATGAGAGTATAGCGTCATGCACTATTATGTAAAATGTGATATAGAAGGAAGGAAGGATCCTGTGTCAGTTTCCTTCAGAGCTGTTAGTTTTTATTTTCATTTTCATCCTTGCTTTAGTCTAGTCCATCAGAAATTTCAAACCATTTTCAAAGGCAGTGTCAAAGCTAGTATTTGAACCAAGAGTTTTTTTTATTCCTAGCTTAGTTGTCTTTTTAAAAAAATCATAACTCTACATGTTATTTGGTGGAAATATGTCACACATATTTTCTTATATCAATTGCATTTAATAGTTTATATTTTAAAATTCCAGAGAGCAAGAATTATATCCAACTGTTTGCTTTCCATCCCTTTGCCCAACCATATCCATAAGGTCATGCAAAACCTAGATCAGGGTCTCCCACATTTGAACCTTTACTAAACATTACCTTCAATTTTCATATGAATTCTGCAGCTCCAGCATTAGTAAAAAATATGTAAAACAATAAAACTGTTCTGTGAACAAAAACATCAGCTTTCAAACATCTTTTCTTTGTTGACATAACCTTAGGTTCAAAAACTTCATATGTAATGTTAACTGTGTCTTACAGTTTAAGCTTCAGTTATCTTCCTCCAGTTCTTCATCTGGTTTACCATAACTTTGAAATTAGACCCATTCTTCACCATCATTCCTCAGGGATGTCTCCTTTGACCTTCCAGATCAGGCCAACACTCCCCTTGTATATGATAGCCAAGATCCAGTTACCATCCTTTTGTAGCCATTATGAGAGATGGAATTTTCCATTTTCTTTTATGATTCTTTAATCACTATTTGTTTCCATTACCCGAATATATGTGCCTTTATTTTTTCTCACGCTAGTATCTCTCAATTTTTATCAGAATTGTTAGCACTTGAAGGAATTCATTAAAAGTGTGTCATATGAATAAATAAATGAAACATTTTGTTTTTGTTTTCTAAATCATCATTTTATATTATCTGAAGCTCATCCTCTTGTTTCCTCTTTGGGTTTTCATTGATATATATGTTTCTTGCTCTTCTGCTTTCAGCTGTTTTTACTGGACAATAGCACAGAAAAAATGTTCGGTGTAAATACTATTTAAATAATCCATAGAAATTCTATCCAAAAAATCCCCACAATATTTGCAGGCTTTTTACTCTTATTAACCTCAAGGGATCATTTAATTTCATTTAAAAATGTCATACAACAGCTTCTAGGACTCCACACGCAGCAAGTTATAGCAAAGTGACTTAAGCCATATTTTTATTTTCTTCTTCCTTTCAGGAACCTCCAAGACAAGAGGTCAATTTAGCCCCGTTTTATTCTTAAAAAAAGAATTTAGTGTTCTTGACAGGTGTCAGATTACAAGTCCTTAGGGACAAATGTTTCCTATTTGCCATCAGAGTATTTATAACACAGACAGTTGTACATGGTTTTCCTTTCTCTTCCCCTGTTCCTTACCTTATCCACAGACCTCAACCCTGACCTTCAGAGAGCAACTCCAGATGCAGGAGAGTAATTCAGTCTCCTGGCTATTAAATCACTGACTCTTTAGCACACTTTCTCTACAGGAGTGGCAGCAAACACCCCTTGTGATATATCTTGTGTGATGTTATAATTTGTTCCCTGTAAAGTGGATGGAAATGTTAAACACATTACACAAAAATTACTGAACAAGCATACAATCAGAACACCTTCAACATTTTGTTGTTGTCATCCATGTCATAATTGGTGCTTTTAAAATCATATTAAATTTGTTTTAATGGCCTCAAAATTCAGTGTCAGAATTTTGGTATTTTTTCCCACTGAAAGTATTCTGATTTTAAGGATGAATAACTTAAAGCTGCTACAAACATAAAATAGAGTGGTCTACAAAAGATTTCTTTCCTCCCAAAACATTTTCCATGCATTGGTATTATTAGCCATTCTTCAGAATTTTCTGGGGAAGCTCCAATAACCTTTTAACAAATGTCTCAAAATAACTTCTAAATCTACAGTTAGTCTCATATCATGTATAGCAAACATCCTAGGAAGACTAGTTGGAGATGATCTCCACACACAGAAGATTGCCTGGGACCTGATAATGAGGACAACATCATCAGATTTAAAGATTTGAGGCTATCTTTTTATCAAAATGGGGGTCAATCTTCCAGTTCAATCCCAGCAAACTTACCAGCAATAAGAGAGGTGACAATTCAGCATCACTTCAGGCCAGCAAGAGTCGGGCCTAGGTAGCTCAGGATGGTGACCACTAAAGCCAGCACCTCCCATGGTAGGTTGTTATTCCCACCACCAGCCACATACTGCAGTAGACAGCTGGGAAGACAGTTAATCATATGGACATCCACCTTATTACCATGCAGAACTTCATTCTGAGACTCGAACTCCATATTGACAGATTTTTCTTCAGTTCCAACATTGAAAGGAAAAAGATGTTCCACCATACCCAGTGCTAGAAAATCCATATCTGACTCCCTGTACAGCACCAAGAGTACCAGTTTCATAGTCATCCTGGAAGGGCAGATTAAGAGTTCTTAAATTACATGAGTTGGTGACAGGATAGAATCCAATTCTTAAAGCTATATAGTTCCATGCTTACCAAATTTAGTGTATATACAAATCATCTGGGGACCTTGTAAAATTCAGATTCTAATTCAGTTGTTTTGGAGTGAGATCAGAGACTCTGCATTTCTAACAATCTCCCAGGTGATACCAATGCTGCTGGACCACAGAAGAACTTTGAGTGAAGAAGCAGATGATCTTTGAAAGCGTATTGCACCTGGAAATCTGAGAACTGGATTCTTCTTCCAGCCTTCAAAGAATTTGTGGCAGTAGAATTCATAAATGTGAATGTACTTTCATGAGCGGCCTGTGAGATAAACTGGCAATGGACTTCATATTTGTGGATGATCTTTCATGATCTAACAAAAGAAGAATCTTGCCCCTAGAGAACATTCTGTCAGGCTCTGAACATGTTTCAGAATGTAACAATAAGAAGCTTTATTTTTTTGCCAACATGACCAAAATCTAGGCAATGGTAATTCATCAGAAGTCTAGAGACGCATTGAAAAAATAGGAAAAGTTCTTTGGATAATGTCCCACTATCTCTTATATCATCATTTACTTGCAGTTGAAACTGAATTTAAAATTTTTAAATTTTTCTTTTCCTCATAGCAAAGGGGAAGAAAGACTTAGGAGTCCATGCTAAAGGTGATTGTCTTAGCTACTTTATGGATATTCAGTTCTTCCTTACATCTATATCAAATCCTAATAAACTAATCCCTTTAACAAAAAAAAAAAAAAGAAAAAAAAAAAAGGCTATATAGTTCCAGAAATGCTGTGGATGATTGATTTTGTATCCTTGTTCCAAGCATTTTAAAGCTTGGATCCCAGTATCTTGTCACCATTCCAACCAAAAACTGGCACAAAATGCATCTGACTTTCAGTTGTAGACCATTTCCTCAATGTAATTACTGACATCTTTATTCATTTCCTCATATCTCCTCTGGGAATATGGAGGGAGTCAGTGTAATATATTAAAGAAAAAAATAAAAAACACTAACAGTGTGTGTGAAAGGAAGAATATTTTCACAACACAATTCTGGCTACATTTTTTGATAGAAGTTTCATATTCACCATCATCCTCAGCAATAATCAAGCTAGCTCACTGACCTGTGTTTGTAAGCACGTTTTTAACAAAGGCCTTAGGTCCTAGGATCTCAGTAATGGCCTCATCGATGGTGCTAATCTCAAATTTCCCCAGAAGTATATCAACCATATGTTTAGTTTCACCCAAACCTAAAGTATATTTAAAGGATTTCCTTGCTCGTCTCAGAGACCTCTCTCCCAAGCTCCTCATTTGTCCTCTTATTAATTCCATCACTTTTGTAGATCAAGTGGTCACTAGTGTCATTCATGTTAGACATGTTCCTAATGACCACAGTTTGAGGTACATCTTCTCCTTTCCCATCTTGGTTTGGATTTAGGGATGATTTCATGGTGCCTGGATTGTGGCTGAAGACATACTGTGAAAGTTTCATTTACACTGGATGTTAGAGAACACAATCTGTAAATAGCTGTTCTATTGAAAATTTTCTATTATTGCTTATTAAAATTCTATCATAATCCACCTGTCTATAATATCTACAGTTTCTATCAGAAAATTGAAATTTTAAAAATAACCTCTATAGCATGTTTTAATGCTTAGATATCACCCTTTGTATCAGTCTGGGATAATTTCAAAGTATGTGAACACAGGAAGAAGTAAATATTGATTGAGCCCTGTCCTATGCTTCAGGCGTGATACCAGGCACTGGAGATATAGAGGTAAGGCATTGTCCCAAAACCCTCCCCAGTGAGACTCATTTGTTTTCTTTCTTCATATATTACAGTGGCCTCACTTTCCTTCTTTTTCTTTACAGTGGATGCTAACGCAATTTGTACAAAAGAATTGATGAACATAGCAAAAGAGACAAATGGCAAAACTATTTGAAGTATTCTTTCTTGGGCTGGCTTTTCTCCAAATGACAACTGATAATTAGGTAAGTGAATGAGACCATACTGTAAAAACTGATTTTCTCTGATTAAACTACTGTAAGCATAACGATATATTAAAGAGGGAACAACCTTACTTATTGATGCTCACTACCCTCTTGTTGATTTATCATTTAGTATTGGGTAGAGAAGCAGCTAAGTGTACAAAGTTTAGAGTCAAATGAAAATTACCCGAAGCTTTATGGGTAATTAGGTTGGGTTATATTAGGCAAGGGAGTATTCATTAGTTACAATGCAAACACTGTGTTGTTACAAGACATTCGTATCCTGGCATGATTCCTAGTTCAGCCCTAATTACCTCTTCACCAGATGATCAGTTTTGCAGCTGGGTGAAGAGGAATCCTCAGGAAACACTGGCATGTCACCCTAGAAATATGGTAACTAACAGAGCAAGGGACTGAACACAGCTTCACTATCTCTGAAGAAGAAAACGGCTCTCTTTAGAATTCTTCTACCCACAGAGAGAGCTTGATGCATCATTTGAGTAAGCAGTCTTCTACATGTGTTTTGAGGGAGTTTGTAAGAGGCCTTTTGCTCTAAAATATCAACCCTGGTGATTGCACCATTACCATTTAGATTAACTTCCTCAAATATTGGATGTCGTTCAAATCAAGATCCACAAGGTAAAACCTAAATTCTGCCAGGAGGCCAGTATTTTAAATTTGTGTCAGCTTATAGTTAAGGTGCCCATTTAAGAAGGGTGACCATGTACAGCAGTTTACCCAAGACAGTCTTGGTTTACACCCTTTGTCATGGCATAATCTTCAATAGTGCCCGATTCACTCTCATTCTGGGTTAGATGATGATAAATGATATAATCTCTAAATAAATCTAAAGTCTGGTTAGGATTTGTGGTTTCAAATAACAGGAACAACTCTGGTTAATTTAAGTTTTACACAAGATCATCTGATTGGTTGAACTAAGACCAAATATTCAGCTACAGCTGCCAGAGATTAGGGAGAGCTTTTAGTCAGTGCTGCCTCCAAACAAGAGTTTTTGGGCAGACTAACCAAACCAGAAAAAGGGTTCAGAGTCTGACAGCTAAAAAAAAAAAAACAAAATTTTTCTTCCTTCTGGTTAATCTCTGATGTGTGGAATTATAATTTGATGTGACAACGTGTGTCTCATAAGTACATAAAGAGACATCAGTTAAATGGGAGAACCCCAGACCAATAAATTTTTCCTTCTTCATAGTGTTGCCTAGAAACAACCCTTTACAAGTCTCATCAGAACACGAAGTTCTGTAAATGGTTAGATGCCCTAAATTTGTTGATAGATCATTCAGATCTATAAAGCCCTAGAAAAATGTAATAGTAAATATTTCTGGAAATTTTATGTTAATTACTCCATTAAACATTCATTTCCCTAATATATGAGGATTACCCTAATGTTCTTGCTAGTATACTCATTTATTAGACATATGTGGTACCTTTGTAAAATACTATAGTTTCAAATTTTTAGCAATCCTTAGCTAAAAAGTGTTTGTGTGAAGATGCAGTTTGATTTTTAAATGCAAAATGTTGTTTTTATAAATTAATGACCACTTTATTGAAGAGGGTGGAAATATTTAATTTCCTGTAAAAGTTTGGAAAAGGGATTAGAGACCACCAATGATACTTTGGAATGAAAACAAGCTCAATTCATTGATAGTAATAAAAAAACTTGTCCTGTGCTATACCAAATATATTGATAGAAAATAAAATTTAGCTTTTATTTAAACACATAATAATCATTTGTCTTATAATAAAATTGTTTAAAATACTAGTATACAATATTAAAATACACATTATACCACATTCAAGAAAGAGACTTTGATTTTTGTTTGATAAGGAAACACACGTCTCTCTCAGAATAATAATTTATCGAAGTTTCAACAATGCACATTCATGCAATACACTCAGAAAACAAGGAGAAAATAAGACAGTGTTAATCCCCAGTAATTGGAATAGTGATTTGGGAATTGAACAGCCTTCATTCTGCTTACTAATTCTTTATGTAACCATAGGCTGGCAGCTGAAATTCTGCTTACCTTAATGTCTAAATCAGTAGTATGACTGTTATATATCTTTTATTAATAATAAATCCTGTTCCACCATTAAATATGGCTTAACTTTAATTTTGAAGGCTTAAAACAAAAATAAAAGTGCCATATGTGGACTTATAGCTGGGCCCATATACAGTTTAAGATAAAACACATCTTTCATAAAAGCATTTTCTCTGGCAGCCCTATTAGAAATATGCTTAAACATTCTATGTCCTCTCTAAATGTTCTTCCTTTACCTTTATATTTCTTGACTGATGATGAAAACAAACTCCAGAGACATGTTAAGAATGATCCCCATATAGATTTTGCACTGTAAAATAAATGCCTAATCGCAGCAGGATTATTTGTAAGTAATCCATCCTAATAGAAGGGAAACATAAGAGAGTCTATCAATTCTGCCACTACAAGTCCTTTAGAACATGAACGATTGCTAATTGTATGCTAAAAAAAAAAAAAAAATTCTGAGAGTAATATTGACTCCCTTCAAACTGGGAACTGATGAGCTCCATGCCAATAAAATATAAACACTTCACAGTTTATTACACTGTTCACCTGAAAAAGAAACAAAACAATGTCAATATTAAATAAAATTTTAGCCAAAACAGGACTTACTTAAATATTTGGGATTATTATATTATGTTCAATATGTTTATATTATTCTAAGTCAAAAGTCATAATAATTTTACCAAATATTAAATGAAATAATCTTATGATTTTCAGGTGAGTATAGAGATGCACTTAAAAATGAAGTTAAATCTAAACAAAGGCATAGAATTTATTACTCTGGGTTACCACCAGCTCACTAACCAACTTGAACCAGTTACTAGAAGTTAGGCTAAAACAGATTCTCCCTAAGTAATTGAAGAAATAACTTATGATAAATCTTTATATACACAAAGTAGCTACAATGTCAAAGCTCACAAACTTAAGTGGGTATAGCGATAAATACAGAGAAAGAGAAACAGCATAATTCATATGTATTCTATGTGTACTAAAAGCCTTTGTAATATTCTTTTTATCTATATGAATGGAAGTTCTTCAAGTTTTTACAGAACTTTACTATCTTTTTTCAATGAAAAGCTAAAGAACAAAATTACATACTTTTTAGGATGATAAAGCAGAGACATTAAACAGTATTTAGTATTTATTACCTATGTCATTAGCAAAGTTCTTAAAAGCCAAAGTCAGGATTTAAGAGTCCTGTGTTCCACGTCTTGCCACAAATACTAGAACATTCCATTCAGTAGATAATATGATGATTGCATGGTCTAATAATACCATGAGAGGCTGACTATTTGGTGAGTGATCACGAATTCAAACAGAAACTTTCCCATAGTGAATCCAAACAAAAACTTCCAGTTAAATACCTTTCAATTAAAACATGCCATTCCAGAGCCCAGTCTCTATTTCAGAACTTTCTTCACTATGAATTTCCAAATCGCTTAATAGCTGATCTTATTCCAATTGCTTTATCCTTTTCATTTATTTCTTGGCCTATGTATATCTGAGATTCTAAATCTCTTAATTATACAAGTAGGATTCTCAAAGAGGATAAAATACAGTCAGAATTCATTCCAAAGATGCCGCTAATACATAACAGAGAGAACTAATGGGTATAGCTCAGAGACCTAAGCAATAATTACTCTTATGAATTATATTGTGTGAATAAAATATAGATGCATGAGTAATAATATATTCATGTATATATTATTTAAAGTAGATTTGTATTGACTTTCACAGAGAACAAATTATTTAAATTTTAAAGAAAACATATTGTGTGACAAGAGTACTATTCTACACTTGTAAAGTCTAATAACATACCAGACCTACAAATAATTTTCTCTTGTTGGTATAGCATCAGGATATACCTAAATAAATAAATAAATAAATAAATAAAAGATAAAATACTTTTTCTCTTCTTTTTTACTTGTTTTTTATTTCTGTTTTTCTGCAAAACTGGACCCCTCCCTATATGTACAGTACTTCCAATATAGCCAAGACTTCCCTCTTGTGGCTGGTTGATGTCAATATATAACTCCTTTATGTTTTAAGAGACCACTTTCTTAAATTGTTTCAGCAAGGAAGATGAAAAGAACCAAATTGCATAGTTTAAGATACATGAAATCAAAAATAAATAATATCTAATTCCAGTAAGCTTATTAGATTCTCTGAAATATTTCAGATTTTAAAATAATCTAATTAAATTCCCAGTATTCTTTCTGACAGTTGATTTAAAACCTTTACATTCCTGAGTGTGGATATCCTTCTTCTGCTCCTGGCTCACACTTTTAGGGATATTATTTTATCAAAAGATACTTTAATGGTTTCTGAAATAAAATATTTCCTGTGTTTAGACTACCTTTTTCAGCCTTACTCTAAGTGGGAAAAAAAAAAAAAAAGGAGAGAGAACAATGTCCTTTTAATTAACATTTTTTCTTTGAAAACACAAAAATCTGATTTCCTCAAATTTAGAACTTATTGGGTAGAAATAAGAAATGAGAAGAAAAACTTTAACCTTTAGTTCACTAGCATATTTGAGTTAGAATAACAACTCCACTTGCAAACAACAGGTAAAATGCTAACTTTCAAAAAAAATAACTAAAGGGAAATGAGAAATTGAAGACTCAATTTATGTGACTTACTTTACCATTCATATTTCAATTAATACTCATATAACCCTCTGACTATATTACAATTTTCCATCTTGTAGATGAGGAAATTGCTGTTTCAATAATTTCCATGAATAAGCCCCAACCTGGACTGTTACACAATCCAAAAATTAATTGCTATATTAGTATTCCTAAACAATTTTCTCATTTTTATGCCTATATTTTTTTCTATCTAAGCTTTACTTTTGACTAAAAATGAAGACTATTGAGATAAAGAGGTTAAATAGTTTGACCAAAACTACAGACAAAAATTATGGTCCAGTTATGAAATAAATCACATGGATTCTGTAACTCAAAAGAAAAATATTAAAGATACATCTTCTTTTTTGGCAATAGGCTTTATCTCAATCTAGCTGAGATAACTATTTCTTGGATGCTGTGAAAAAACACCTATGCAGAGTGAAGTAAAAATAGCAGAGGTGCTTTAGCAGATGTGTTTGGTATGAGTTTCAAAAGCAGTCCGTTTTATGATAAGAGGGAATACAAAATTCTAAAAAAATAAAATTGCAAAGAACTGCAGGTAATATATTTGAACATTTCTATAAAACTAAAACTTAAGGATAGACACAATGCACTGAAAAGACTTTTGAATTATTAACAAGCTTGTCAGCATTTGCTATTTCAGTACAGGCTAGAAGGCTGGTTGCTGTGCCTCCTCTTTGATAAGGTTTAAGAAAAATCACTTTAATGGCAGAATTTCTTTGAAGCAATGTTTATACCATCGTCCATCATATGTGATGAATTCAAAAACATGATTATGACAATTTAGAAGACTTTTTCTTTTAATAATTGTTCTAAAAAAGGCAGATTTGAAAATAATGTAAAAATGAAATGTTTCTTCTGAGAATGAAAAATATCCTACAGGCATTGGTATGTTAAAAAAAATAACTTCTTTAGAGTCACCTGGAAAGTTATAATAGATCATCATTGATTGTTCTCAAGTTTATTTTCTTTGCAGCAATCTGTTTCCAGTGATGCATAAGGAAATCCACTCTAGGAATGAATAATATGTAACAGGGGTTGAAGCCTGCCTTTATTAAAAATGTTATTTTCCCCTGTACTTTAATGAACAGGAAATGATCTAAGAAAGATTTCTCACTAATGCTAAGAGATTTTAACTTAATACTTAACGTGAAGACTTCCTTCAGAGCTGAACATGCTTTTTGAGCTTCAGATTGTTTGAGTTATCTTTAATTCTGTCAGAAATAAAGCATGAGATAGTAAAATTTGCTATATCTGAGAAAAACCATTTGTCAATTCAGTGTCATAGAGAATCTTTCGGAGAAATATCAAGGATTGTCAAATGCTGTTAAACCAATGGACCATATTAGATTTATACCATGATGCATACTTCTATTGAAAGCAATATTGTATTAGTAGAAAATGCAATAGACTTGGATACAGAAGACAAATCTGGCCATATATTTGTCATAAGGTATGCACTCAAAAGTTCTCTATTCATTTCAATTGTCACAAAGTACCACATGCATCTTAACTAAACTCTCTATGGTTTCAAAAAAAGAGAGATCTAATGCACACTATAATAATAGAGACACTTTTATAAAATAGGTCTTGTCTGCAAGGGCTCAACTAGACATTAGACCATGAAATACCTGAGTTCTTACTACTACAATAGCGACAAGTTAATTAGTGCATTCAAATTTCAGTTGAGAACTCTGTTGTGGTGGGAAAAAGTGTCTGTGTTTCTTTGTTTGTTTGTTTTGCCATACTTAGCAACCATATTTCAAGGCTTCAACCTACTTATATAGTCTTGGCCGCTTAGGTTATCCTCCAAGTTATATTTTTTACAATTAAACCATCCAGACTTATAAAAGAAATATTGAGTCTGTCCTGCCCTCAATGGCTTAATACATTTATTGAAACAAACAATAGAAATAGTCTTAGAAAAAAATACTCTATCAAAAAATGGAAAATTGTAATAGACAAACTTGGAAACCAAACAGCTGTGAAAAATAAATCAAAGAAACTTTCATAAATGAATTTATGAAATTGTTATAAGTGAATTTTAGGAAATATTAATAATGCAGTAATTTAATATAATGTATTATATTTTCAAAATTTATTCAAGTAAATTGTGTCAGTTGTTTTTAACAACTCTTTAAGCTAAGATTTATTGTATCCATTTTAAATATATTAAATTTGTAAATTGTTGTAAGCTTAGACATATTAGGAGCAATGGAATAAGATTCTAGACTGATATGTTTGCATTTCATAAAAAGTATGAAACCAGCTATGTGTTCCCTGAACAAGTATATGACATCATTAAAAAATACCAACATTATGTCTTTAAAGACTATGATATAAAATGACATTGAAGAAATTGGAAATGCTTATTCTCAAGAAAAGAAAAATTGCAGAAGATAGTGGCTGTTTTGTGGGATAGAGCTATCCTTCTTTTTTCCAAAGGGCTGAATGATAATCATCAGCAATCAGTCACATGGAAGCTTGTGTGTGCTCAAATGTCTAACAATGTTTCCTAGAGGGGAGAGCTCCCCATCTCTGGAAGTATTCATAGTCTAAACATCTCAGAAAGAGCACAGAGAAAGGATTTCTGAACTGGAGTTCTAGAGTCAGAGTCTTGAGCTTGGATCCCAGTTCTACCACTGGGACAGTGAACTTGAGCACTGGAGGATAACGACAGTAGTTACATCATAAGGTTGTTGAGGATTAAATGAAATAAGACATGAAAATCACTTAATGCAGTAGGTTTCCATGTATAGTATGATAAGACATCAGTAAATTTTATGTATTATTATTTCACACACACATAAACCCCCGTCTGCTTACAAGGCATTTACAGATCAATTCTTAAACATTAAGCAGTAAATTGCCACCTAAAGTATAAAGACAAATAAGACAGTTTGATTTTGAAGAGCTCATTGTTCTCAAAGTAAATGAAATGCCAAATCATTTCAAGATGGCCTGACAGGTGCTAACCAGGAAGTGTGGGAGCAGAGAGGAGGCAGGCACTGAATTTCTAAGCAGCTGACAGGAAGCCACACATTTTGGGTGTTTTTCCAAAATATTTAAATTGATAATTTCTACAAGTAGCTAACCTCACTATTACTTGAAACTTCATATGTAACTGTTAGAAAGTAGCCTGGTTCTCAGTAATGACTTCAAAATTTCTGTATAGAAAGGGCTGGAAATGAAGTTGAAAAGCAGAACTAGAGCATTTATCTGAAAGATATAGTCCCATAGCAAGCACATTAATTTTTAAATTACGATGTCTTGTTATTGGGATTGGTTTGAGAAAAGTGACAGAAATCGTGAAGATCATAAACCCCACAAGCTGCCCTTTGGTGCCACCACTGCCAGCTTTATACTACAAAACACAACTTTATCATTTTTGGCATTTCTTGAAATATTTTATTAAAACCTAAATTCAAAAAAAAAAAAAAAACTGTAATTTTGACAAGACTGCCTTTCTCTTGCTATAGTGCACTATTTAACATGACCAGGTTTTCTTTATGCTTGGAGAACCCTCTCCACTGGCTCCCTCTTTCAGGGTCTTTTCCATTTTTCAAGTACCCATTGAATACCATGTTCTCTGATTCTTCTTTAAAAATGGATCTTTTATGGAATGCCATACAAATATCATTCTTATGTTCTACCACAATTTTTATTAAGATAGTTATTTTGTAGTTTTCTTATTTTCTGAGTCTTATTGATTGATTCATCATCACTCACAACCCCTAAAATTGTACTTTGCTCCATAAACGTTTGTTAAATAGTGAAATTGAATAGCCCTTGCTTATCTCAGTTTAATAGTAAAAGAGGTAAATAAGTAGCTATAGCAAATATTAATAATTTTATGTAATTCTAGTTTTCAAAACTCTCACAATATAATTTGTGACCAAATAATGTGGTTCAGAAAAATGACTAGTTTTATACTTCCATCAAATTCCTTTGTCATGTGATTGTTAAGCTGCAACTCAGTAGCCAATATCCTGTGTTTCAGTCTTGCCCTTTGATAAAGCTTTATAAATTATGTGAATCATAGAAAATAAAAGGGTAAGTTGTGCATTATCAAAATCATAGAGCTAGCAAATAAAAGCAATTCATTGGCATATGATTTTGAGCTAAAATTTCATTATGGCTCCCATGTCATTCTAATATAGATTAGGGGCAATCAATTTTTTTCTTAGGTCATTAGTAGCTCCTAAGAAATATGTTATATACAAATTTTAAAATTATAAAACTAATAGAAAGGGATTAGTGAAACAAATATGTCTTAAAATTTTTAAAAATTGCATTGCAACAAACTGTTTAAAAACCTATTTCCCTCAAAGAAAATTTCCAATTTTGACATTTGGATGATTGAATGTCTATTTGTAATTCCTGCAGAGAATACCTATAACTGTGATGGCAATTTTGTGATGAGCCTTAGAAACTTCAGCACTTTAGCTAGCCTTAGGGTAAAGACAGCCAGTATGTTAGAATAGTATAGAAGTTTAGTAACAAAGCTATTTGCTCTAAGCTAGTAAATATATACCATTGTTTCTCGCTTTCACCTGCCTTGCCTGTACTCCTTTTTCCTTTCTCAATTTTTTATTCTAATTCTATTTTAGTTTAATAATGTTCACCTAAAGCAACACTTTTTTAAGTGAGTGGCATGAAACAGTAGTTCCATGATATGTTCTACAATAAAATGGAACCATAGTCATATAAGCCTGGAAAATACTACATAACCCATTACCCTTTAGAAATTCAATGTGTACATTAGTATATTAAAAGTCCTGAGAAATCATACAGTAAAGAAATCTCTTTAACATGGTTAGTCAACATTTTTCAAATGTATTTGACTTTTACCATGTAACTTATTAGAAATAATAAGAATTGATTATGTACCATAGACCTCATTAAGCACTTTACCTGCATTCTATCATTTAATCATCATAACCACTCTAGGAGATATGTACTATTATTACCCAGGTTTGCAGAGGAGGGAATAAAAACTTTGTTAAATTAAGAATTTGCTGAAATTGATAGAACTGGTAAGACTCAGGGCTGACTTGACTCAAGAATTCATGCATGTATTCACCATCCTCTTCTGTCCCAATATAATTACATCATTTTATAAAAGCTATTTTAGATTTGAGGGGAAAGGGAAATATAACAAGGGTAATAGAGAAGTTCTTGTTCAAATCATGTTTTTGCTTTGAAAAATACTATTTGAAGGAAAAGCATGGTAGCATTTTAACAAAGTTGTGCAATTATCTTAGCTCCAAACTAAAAAGAAAGCCCAAAGAACTCAAAAGTTCTTATTTATTCTTGATATGTAGTTCTCTGGGCTATACCAAAGCTCTTTAATAAGATTTTCACCTTCACTTTTTTCTTAGCTGCTTGATATCTGCTCCATTCTTTCTTTTCTTTTATTCATGTTTACCTTACAATTTTGGTATTTTGTTTACAGTTCATATTTACCAAGTGCTGAGTAATGGTTCAGTTGAAGGTCAAACTTAGTCTTCTCTGATGCTTCTGCTTAATACTTATTTCCTTAAATACTTGTTTCCATTTAAAGTAAATCAAGCTCAACAATTAAAAAAAGAAACTAAATGATTGATTATATTTATAATTAATTCACATAATAAATTATCAGGTTTTAAAGAGATTTGGGTATTCGGGTAACTTCAGTAAACTCTTTGTGTTGGATAATATACCAGACACAGGATAAAAATTAAAGTGAGATCTGGATTCTGTCTTCAAGGAACAAAGAATCTTGTGGTGAAAAAAGTTACATAACAAATAAAATTCTATTACTCTAATACAGAGAGTGAGGAGTAGAATGAATGGGATATGCATGGAGAATTAGGGTCTCTCAGAAAGAAAATATCTCTCTCTGATTTTTGAAAGATCAATGAGTTAGCCATATGAATGCAGCTCAATATCAAAACAACAAACAACCCAATCAAAAAATGGGCAGAATACCTAAATAGACATTTCTCCTAAGAAGACATACAGATGGCCAGGAGGCACATGAAAGGATGCTCGACATCACTAATCATTAGAGAAATGCAAATCAAAACCACAATGAGGTATCCCCTCATGCTGTTCAGAATGGCCATCATCAAAAAATCTAGAAACAATAAATGCTGGAGAGGGTGTGAAGAAAAGGGAGTCCTCTTGCACTGATGATGGGAATGTAAATTGATACAGCCGCTATGGAGAACAGTACAGAGGTTCCTTAAAAAACTTAAAATAGAACTACCATATGAGCCCAGCAGTCCCACTACTGGGCATATACCCTGAGAAAACCATAATGCAGAAAGACACATGTACCTCAATGCTCATTGCAACACTATTTACAATAGCCAGGGCATGGAAGCAACCTAAATGTCCATTGACAGATGAATGGATAAAGAAGATGTGGTACATATATACAATAGAATATTACTCAGCCATAAAAAGGAAAAAAAGTTGGGTCATTTGTAGAGACCTGGATGGACCTAGAGTCTGTCATATAGAGTATGTAAGAAGTCAGAAAGAGAAAAATAAATATAGTATATCAACGCATATATGTGGAATCTAGAAAAATGGTACAGGTGAACCTATTTGCCTGGCAGGAATAGAGACACAGATGTAGAGAATGGACATGCAGACATGAGGGGGAAGGGGAGGGTGGGATGAATTGGGAGATTAAGATTGACATAGATGCAATACCATGTGTAAAATGGATAGTTAGTGGGAACATGCTGTATAGCACAGGGAGCTCAGCTTGGTGTTCTGTGATGACCTAGATGGGTGGGATGGGGGGGTTGTAGGGAGGTCCATGAGGGAGGGGATATATGTATACATATAGCTGATTCACTTTTTTGTACAGCAGAAACTAGTACAAGATTGTAAAGCAATTATGCTCCAATAATAAATAATTAAACAAACATGCTGTGTTTGTCAAAAAAAAAAAAAAAAACAATGTGATGAAGAATGGGGTTCCATCAGAACAGCATTCACTAATTATAGATGTGAAAAATAGCAGTGTGTGTGTGTGTGTGTGTGTGTGTGTGTGTGTGCTTCTAAGTTTGAATAAGAAGTACCTCATGATTGTCAGGGCATGAAGTGTAAACTATGAAATGATATCACAAGAGACTGCATAGGTAGATACACATCAAGCCATGTAAGTCTGTTGTGTCAAAAGATTTATGAAATCCACTGAATAATTTTATGCAGAGAACTAGCATGGTTAGACCTGCATTCTGGATAGGTTATAATGGCTTTAACCTGGGGAACAGATTTTCATGAAACATAACTGGTGATGAGACCAAACTGGACTTTTTCATGATTATACAGGTAAGAGATGATGAGGGTTTGAGTAAAAGCAGTGGTAATAAAGATGGAGGTGAGCAGATCAATTCATGCAGCATAAGATGGTGGATGGTGTACCTCTGATATGTTTGTGGGAAAGGTGTTATAGCCTGAATGTTTGTGCCCCCCCCAAATTTATGTGTTGAAACCCTAACCCCAATGTGTTGGTATTTGGAGATGCAGTTTTTGAGAGGTAATTATGTTTAGAAGAGATCATGAGGGTGGTATCCCCAAGTTGGGATTAGTGCCATTATAAGAAGAGGAAGAGGAACCAGAGATCTCTCTCTCCCTCTCTCTCTTTACATCATGTGAGGACACAGTGAGAAGATGGCCATCTGCAAGCCAGGAAGAGAGAGAGCTCTATGAAAAATAAATGTCTGCTGCCTAGGCCACCAGCTTTTGGTATTTTTCTACAACAGCCTAAGTTGATTCAGACAGAGAATGGGACTAAAAGTTGTCAAACTCAACTCCCCCATTTCTAGTTTGTGTGGAGGGCTGAATAATGGAGGCACAGACTAAAGCCAAGAAAAGAGAAGGAGCATTATGTTTGAAGGAAAGATACTGGGTTTTGATATGTGTGTACTGAATTGGAGGCAGGGATGTCTAATGAGAAATTTCATATATATAAAAGGTGATAGAAACATGACAAAAAGGAGGGAAAGAGGCAAAAGCTACTGCAAGACATAAGTATGCACAGATGCAGCTCAAAAACCTCCAACCGGCTTTTCCCTCTCTATATATCATACAAGGTAGGATACACGGTAATCTTGCCTTAAGCTAATTGGAAAATAATCAGATATTTTGCAGAATCAGCTTGCTCTTCTTGTGAACTTTCCTTTCCTTTGGTGGTACTTTAGTTTCCTGAGGGACGAAGGACATTTTGGAGAAATGTTTATTGGATGTAAGTAAGAAACTAAAAGAATTCCATGCTGGCTTCCCAATAACAACTGGGAAACAAGGGAGGAAAATATCTAAAGAGAAAATAATAAGCTTTCAGTGGGTATAAGTAAGAACCTTTTCTATTGCAAGAAAATAAAATCCAACTCACTTAATTTAAGAAAATAAGAGAATTATTTGGCTTGTATGACCAAAGACTCAGTGGTATCTGTCTTCAGGCATCGCTTGATCCAGGGTCTCCAACAATATCATCAGGAATCAAATACTACTCTCTTTCCCTGCTCTACTTCCCTCTAGAGGGCCTTATTCTATTGTTACTTCTGCCTACATTTGGGGATCCTAGTAGCTCCCTGCTTATATCATGTTAAGAATTCTATTAGGAAAAAAAATGTTTATTTATTTTGAGCTCAAAAGAAAATCCCAGAATTAAGCCTTATTGGCTAGGCTTGGTGCATGTGTTTGTCCCAGAACCATTATGTCCAGTGGAAATAGAATGTGCAGATTGGCCCAGCCTGGATCGTTGCCCACAGAAGGTGCTGGCAGAGGAGAGGGGGATACAGCACCACTGAAATGGGAGGGAATCCCTGACAGGAAGTCAGGTTCTGAATTAAGAAGGAAGAATGGACACAGGGATGGCAGAATCAATAGCTATCCACCAGAGAGCCTCACCACAACAATAACCAGCTTGGAAGGACGAACTGTGTGCCTGTGTGTTGAGTTTGTGTATATCCAGGTGTACGTCCACATTTACAGTGAGAAGAGTCCACAGCAGCCTACTCCCTCCAAGTCTTTTTCATTTGGGAGATTTCTCCCTCACACTCACTAGATTTTAAAAGCTGGAGAAGATCCTCACCAGGTCCTGGCTCCTAATAATCATATCAGCTCTTAAGAAGACATCCCTGGGTAACTTCAATCCTGTCCTCCCCTCTCGCTCTCATTCAAAGCAAATAATGCCCTGTCCAATTTAGCATCAGAGAAACTTTCTCTATATTCATTCCCCAAACGTGTGGCACATCACAGGAAGCATACAAATGACAGCTTTTCAAAATGTGGGGAAAAGGGTCAGGGACCACATAATGATCAAGACAATATGAAATTTAAAACCATTTTCCTATTGCCTTCTTTCCTTCACAAAGTCAATACACTCATTTTTCCACTCCCTCCCTAACTTCTTTGCTGTCTGCTCCCATTAAATTAACACAAAGACAGTTATCAATCATGCACAATTCAATGTGGATGGCGCTTAGACTGACAGTCTTGCTCTCTGTCCCTCTATAAACTGCTGAGAGTCAGAAGAACTGTGAAACTGAATTTTCATATGGCTCTGGAGAGCTGAAACTCTATCCAGAACTGGAAAGATAGTATTAATTTTTACTATATTTTAGTACAAACGTGTAATATGTCAGTTAAATTATGTGTCAAATACAACCTAAGTATCAAAATACTCTATACAATTTCAAATTTATAAAATTATTTAACTTGTTAAACATCCAAATTTCAAACAATTTACTTTTAAACAGTACCTTTATAAGGAAGAAAAAGTTGAGCACCTTTACATACCATGCTAATAAGTTAGAAACCACCTACCACGTGGTCTTTACACATTGGGCACTCAATGGAGATGTGTTTTTGAATAGTTATACATAGCATAATTAGACTAAATATAGAAAATGAATGCATGCTCTGTAAAGGCAAATATTTTCATATCTACTCCCAGTATCCAGTACAGTGTCTGACACATAGTAGGCTTTGCATAAAAATTTGTTGAATGATCAAATAAAAGAGAAGTCCAATTTATGAGATCTGGAAACAGAAACTGCAAATAGAGTAACTAATGCAAAAGTTCTTTGAAGACAACAAACCAAAAAACAAAAAAGGGGGGAAAAATCATCATGCTGAGCTTCAGCTACACCAATCTCAATTAATAATCAAGGTTCTATATCACTAGAGTAAAAATTTTTGAGAGAAAAAGTAAATTGCTTCCTGAGAGCTTCTGTAATGCTAATAGAATCTTTAGACTCCATTGTTACACCGATGATTCACCTGTAAAAAGCAACCACACTTTTTTTTGGCCTTCATTATCAGCCCATTTCTGGCCTGATTTGCTTTAGATGATTTACACTCTGCTGCACCTGAACTGTGACTTTCCATATCAGAAAAGGGAATGAAAAATGAACAAAAGAAGGGGGAGGGGGATTGTAAGAAGAAGAAAAAAAAAGAGTGTAAAAAAAAATCTCAACATCCCACCCACCCACTCTTTATGCTTTAGGTTGAAATGTTAATTATTTGTAAGACTTCTCCCAGCACCTGACTCCCGCAAAATCTTCCATTGTCTTACATCCAAAGGACTTTACTTTATGGTGAGTGAAACAAAACCTATTTTGGTCTGTTTTGTTTTTCAAATTGTCTGCAGTCCATAGCAAGAGAGTTGGGGAATCCAGCTACATTACAATGCTCTTTTGGCATTCTTCACTGCAACCACTCCTTGTGGCAACAACTTAAGCTGGTCAGTTTAAGCCCTAAGCACATCTCTTGCCCATTAGTAGACAACTTTGATAATTTTTGAATAATATTAACCATTCCAGAGCCCAGGAAGGCCACAGAGAAAGCATTAGCCAAACCTTCATTTCCCTGGATAGCTAACATTCTGTCACTGCCACTGGGCACAAATGAAGTAGTGATGGCCTGTGGTCAATATGTGAATTGGAAACCAGCCACAGCACTTCATTTCAAAAGCAAAAGTACTCATATTTACTTTACCCAATGATAAGACAAGATGCATGGGGGGTTTTGGTCAGCCTCAGTATGTAGAGTGTGAGTTTACACTCAAACACCTGTAATCATCCTTTTTAAGACTAGTATTGAGAAATTGAATAGAGAGCCTGAATTAATATAAATACTATTACAAATGAGGTGAAAATGGGAACCCCATTTTGATTTGCATTGATTTTGTGTTTTTATGGTTTCCCCCCTTGAGAAAACTAAGTCTATGATACTATGCACAAAATTGTCAACTACAAACTGGCCCTTGCCATTGGCACTTGCCATCTACCTCTACAAGGAATAAATCATGTGTTGCTGCAGCTGCTGATTTTCAACAACCCCTGAAAGGAGTTCAGGGTAGAGAGCAGAAATGAAGCACTCTGTGCTCTGGGAAAAACTGGCAGAACAGGTCTTCAGATAGTTAGATATTTTCAGGAGCTGATTTTATGAGCCCAATTCTTGTATCTCCTCATATCTAGAAAAGCACTAAAATCTTTCATGGTGACGACTGCTCCTCGTGACTAGCAGAAACCTTCTGCAAAAAAGTATGTGTTTGGTTGCATGTACTCCCCTTCACCAAAATCACATATTTACTGACCTTTCCCCCTACCTCTTTGGAGCAGTTTCTCAGAGCTATCTGAAATGCTGTCTCCCAGGCTGCAGTCCTCGTTTTGACCCAAATAAAACTTAACTCACAGCTCTCACGTTGTGCTTTTTTTTTTAAGTTGACAGTAAATGATGAGCCTATAGCCTGGTCGATACAGGCATATTGCTTTATATGTAGACAGCTATACGATTGGTTGCTATGCTAATGTAATAAAAATTTTTAAATTGCTTAATGCAAAACTTTAGATCGGACTCAACAAAGGATCATGAAAATTTCCCAGTTTAAAATCATTAATTTCATTCCCCTATTCTGAGTAAGTTGTGTTCTCTTCTCCCTTTTCTTTGATTATATAGCCTATCTCAATGGATGTATAACGCATGTGGAGTATTTCCTTCTGTGGAAGCTTTCTGACAGTGTTGGAATAACAAAATCCACCTTTCATTTTAATGTTTATTAATTTCTCCAGTCTCTCTCCCACGGAAAGAACCTGAAAAATCTCTGTAGAAGTATGAATTTTAAGAGAAATCAAGCTTACTCTTAAATAATTAAAAACTTCTGAGTGTAAGCTATATTTTAAAAATCCATCAAAACAACATCACTTCCTTTAATGCATTAGATTTTAAGAATTAAATCTGCTTTCCCCAGTCTTTCTGCACATTAGCATTTTTGATTGCTGGTTAGTAAACATAAGCATTGTAATGGATTCTTCTAAGATGATTTTTAAGACTCTTTACAGAGCTACTTTGGCTTATCTATATTCGAAACAATGAAATCACCACACCTGCAAACACTATACTATCTGTAAGGTAGTTAAAAGCCAGCTTTGTCAGCATTTTGCCCAGTAATAAGGGAGGGAGGGAGAAGAAAAAAATTAAAATTCACTTTCTTGATTCAAGATCTATCTTCTTAGCAAAGTTCAAGTATACAATACATTATGTTCATTCTCATCACCATGCTGTATATTAGATCTCCAGAATGCATTCATCTTGCCTAAGTGAAACTTTGTACCCTTTAATCAACACTTCCTCATTTCACCCTCCCTCTACACCCCGGGCAACCACCATTCTACTCTCTGCTTTTATAATTTTGACTATTTTATTTTACTTTATTTTACTGAGATATAATTGATATATAACATTGTATTAGTTTTGGGTGTATAACATAATGATTTGATAAATGTATATATTGTGAAATGATTACCATAAATTTAGTTAACATCACCTCACACAGTTAATATTTTTCTTGTGATGAAAACTTTTAAGATCTACTCTCTTAGAAACTTTCAAATATACAATACAGTATTTTTAACTATAGTTAACAATAATAACCATGCTATATATTGCATCACTGGGACTTATTTGTCTTATAACTGGAAGCTTATACATTTTGACCACCTTCACCCATTTCACACACCCTCAACCCCCTGCGTCTGGCAGTCACCAATCTGTTCACTGTATCTATGAGTTTGGGTGGTTGTTTTTTAGTTTCCATGTATTTGTCTCTCTCTGTCTGACTTATTTCACTTAGCATGATGCTCTCAAGATCCATCCATGTTTTTGCAAATGGGATTTCCTGATATGCTTTCTAAGAGTCTGGCACCATGTAAGTATGTACTCAGTACAGGACAGCTAATATCAAAGCATGTAACAGCAAAAAATCATTTTATTGATTATTACTTCTTCCTTCCTACATTTTTAAGAGTACAATAAACTGCATTATACCATCTGCAAAAGAACATTAGTCTATGAAGAAAGGGCTAATGTGGAACTTTCACTGATACTTCTACTCACTTCAGCCCAAAAGGAATTGCATGCTATGCTTCACAGGTTACAAAGCACGGAGTTTACGGCAAAATTATATTGTGGGGACAATAATGATTTTGATGTGGAAAATAAATGCTTTAATTATTATGATTTGTATGCATGTGCCTTTTAATATTTTTTTTTACCTCAAGGTATTCTTAAGGTAATTTCTGAGATCTCTATCAGAATTTAAAAGGCAGGTGTAAGCTTAGAAATGAAAATAAATCCACAGAATTAATACAGTCAGTGCCAGTGCAGGGTCCTAGGTCCCAATTCTGTAAATACAAGTTGTCAAGGACTACTCAAGTACAATTAAGGCAAAAAAAAGAAAAGAAAAAAAAACTAACATAATCAAGAGTCATGAGTTAACAATATCGTAATGAGGTTAAAATGCAAATTTCACTCTGAAATATATAAATAAACTGAAAGAATGTAAGAAATAGGAGGTCACCACCATATTCATATTGCAGCAAAGTAGGGGAAAGTGGAAATGTACTAAGTGGATGGAAGAATCCCAGGGTGGTAAAAGGACAAGGCTAAATCTTAATAGTCAACCATGCCACCACTTACTCTCCCAACCCTAAACTTGAGTGATGTTACTACTTAGATTCACAAAAAGGATAGTCCTTGTTATCTCTAAAAATGAATTTTTAAATTCTACAAAACATATGAAAAAAGAGGAAATATATTATTTATTCTGACTCTGGTCTCAAGCGAGCAAGATGGATTAATTCAACCATCTTTCTTAAATGTTTTTACGTTACATCAAACCTAAATGACACTCTGCTGTTGGCAACGTGTACCTGGGATCTCAGTTCTTCCTTTGAGTGGGCAAGTGATGATGAGCACATCATTATCTATTCCTGAGCCCCGGTATCCTCATCTACATACTGAGGAAATAAGATACGTGTACTTGCCAAAGAGAACTGCAGCAGGAATCAAAGGCAAAGCACATTATTAACTATTAGCAAACTGGTTAAGAGCAGACTCTGGATTGACTTGCCTTAGTTCTTATCCAGGCTGTATGCTTACAAACTGTGGAGCCATGGGCTAGTTATTTAATCTCTCTGTGCCTCAGTTTCCTCACCAGTAAAATGAGGATAATAATACTACTTACCTCATAGAGTTTTTGTCAGGATTAAAGGAGTTTACTTAGGTAAAGAATTTAGTGTCTGGCATATACTGCTATCTAAGCATTTGCTGTTATTACTATAGATATAATGTTGAGAATTCTGACAGATTCTTCTTCAAACACAATGTGTATTGTTTACACTGAAGTTTAAGCACATATTCGAGTTGGTGGGAAAAGAGCTTGAAGAAAATGATTTAGCACAGCAAGAGTGAAAATGATCTTCCAAAACTAAGGTGATCATCAAAAAGTTCCCCAGCCTTTCATTACCCAAAACTGTCAATTTATTATATTTCAGTGCCCCATAATGACGGTGGTCATTATGTCTTGCTAAAAAGTAACTGCATCACATCAAACACCTCTCAAAGTTAATACAAGTATCTAAGTTACACACACACACACATATATATATGTAGCTTTAGAGTAAGTATTTAGCTTCAAAAATATTTCCATATCTTTTTCAATAAAATCAGACAAGAGCTGACTAGAATGATAATAAATAAATAGATAAATAATCAGAAATAATAGTTAATTGACAGTCAAAAATTTTGGATTGATGTCCATTTTATCTTAATGATTACTTGACTGTTGCTACATAAGACCAAGGATGAATAAAGATTTATCCACAGATTAACTTTTAGTTCCTCAAGCAGCAATAGCTTTGTGGGAAAAAAAATCATAAAAGAAGAAACAGGCCAAGTGATTTTAAGGAAACCTGCAATCATTTTCTACTATAAATAAGGAAAATTGAAAAGCAACAGGCTGTTTAGATTTACAAAAGAAAAAAATTGCATATAGATACTTTCATAAATATTTAAAATGTTATATGCATTCACAACAACACACAATACAAATTCATTTCACACATAAAAAGTCTGAAATATGAAATGTCAGGGTGTCATTTAATTCACAGCTATATGTGTATATGACAAGGAAGCTCATTTTATTTCTCCTCTTACAAGAAGGACACCGCAGTAGAATATATGGAAATTTCTAACATAGTATATTCATACCTCTAGACTAGCTTATGAGGAAGAAAAGCTCTCCTTGCTTTTGAGGTCATCACAAAACTCAGTGACCTGTGAAGGTAAAAACTTACTGGATCTGTTGCTCTTGGAGCCACGAATCTGGTTGAATCTCTGTGATGTCATAAGGCACAAAGTATACATTTTTAAAAATTGTGCACCCTAGACATCTTCCATAGTCATATTTTCACTGTGTCAACCTACACAATTGCTTTGACCATAATAGCCATGTCATTGGAAAAGATGAATTTTACTTTCTAAAGACTTGGCTATAAAATACGAATGAACTGATTATGACAGTTGACTCAAAATAATCCACCCTCAAGTGGTAAATTATAGGATGAATGATCAAAATAAGTAATTTGCTTTTGCTACTAAGCAATAGCCACATATAAAGGGCAGGTACATCATTTAGTGAGCCACAAATATTAAGCTTTGAAAAGCTATCTTTTGCATTATCCTAAGGACTGTACTACAATTGGTAATTTTAAATTCCACTAAAACTGTTATGTGATGCTTGAGTTCATTATTTGGCAAGATTGAGTAGCAACAACTGGGAGACAAGAGACTCAAAGTTGACTCCGACTCTGTCAGTAACTCGGTCAGTATGACTATGAACAAATCACTTCACAGCTCAAGGCCCTTGATTGCTTACAGCAAAAAGAGGGGGCTAGACAAAAGATCTGGATTCTGATATCTAGTTTCTGAGACTAGACAAGATATTAAATTTTCAGTTTTCAACTCACAAATTTGTCATGATATTTCAAGCTGCTCAAAATGTGTTTATACAAAGAAAAGAAGAAAAGAAAAAAAGAAAAAAAAACATGGAAAAAAAAAACCTGTGTTTATATTCCTAGGAATAAATAGGTTGGGAAATATGAGAATGAGGAAAAGAACATAAAAAATTACAGTGGATTTATTGATTCCATCCCCTCACACAAATACACATTTCCCCACCACCACCATTGTGGGAAGCTAGCCTCCAATGGCTTTATGACTATACGACATAATGTAATCCTCTTAAAAACCGGGATCACCATCAAGTTTTTTCTTCAAGCTGAGACTCAGTGATGATGGTCCAAAATTATTCCCAGCCAAAAGGAGAATTGAATCAGAGGAAAACAAGCCCCAGCACCAACTCTGCATACGCACCCCAAGACTCAGAGAAGTCCCCACCACCCTCACAGTATAATAGTGTCCAAACCTATCCTTACTCTAGCATCCAGATTCAGACTTGCATGAAAACCAGAAAGTAGAGAATCGTTTAAAGAGACGAAAACCCTTGACTCTTTATTTCTAGATAAGTCCCAGTGTAGTATAAACCAGTCTCACCAATGGTGTTTAGGGGAGAAATCAGGGTTGGGCTTTAGTATGCTGAGATCCAGCGTTCTCGGGAGTCTGTGCCCAGACGTTTTCAAAAGTGTACTCTGTGAACTCAAAACACCTTCACAAAACCTGATCATCACTCTCCAGGTCTCTGGGGCAACCAGAAAGGGAACAAAATCCTGAATATAGAAGTCATGGATGTTTTTTTTTCTCTTTTAATACATACAAAATGCATTTCCTGTCATGAAAGAGGTAACAGTTCTCTTTATCCTTCAAACTTATCTGAAACACTTTTCATATAAATAATTTGAATGTGTGGGGTCTTCATACCCTGTTTACTGAAAACAAGTCTTTTCAGATGCAACAATGAACATTCTGTTCCTTCCCTACCCATATTCTTTTTACTGCATACCTGCATTAAATCCCAACTATATTTTTGAAAACCAAATTTATTTGTGGAATTAATAATCTGAAAAATCACCCTCATCCAGCCTCATATTGGCCTTTTGTCTCCTTTGATAACGTCATTCATTACTCACTATCTTTATGGAATTCTCGCATACAGAGAGGCAGCATTATTAGTTTTTGAAATACCGGTGTGACTTAATTTCTCCTCTAACTAGGCTAAAATAGAGAGATCTGGCAGATAGTAGATAGCGATAATAGATAGTAATAATAATAGTTAAGAGAGAATGGCAGATGGAAAATTTTGCTGAGCTGATATGAAGCTCTCATTAAGAATCTAATGCCTGCTCTGGAATGCATTGATTTATTACTTTCCAAACATGTGTTTGCTTTTTTTTTTGTACACACAGGCTGAGTTAAAAACTCTATAATTGACTGCTAATGAATGTTTTCTATTGAACCGTTGACCTTGGTGGTATGACACACCTTGAGAGAGTGATCCACAAAATTCCTGTGCACCACTGAAAGATCATAGGAATATTTGCCTTTCATGTTTGTGCTCAGAATGGTATTTGATGAACACAAAGTCTTTAGAGATTGTTGGATACATTTGCTATTCAGAGTCAAACTGAAGTTTTTGGTGTTTTGTTTTGTTTTGTTTTAACATCTTTATTGGAGTATAATTGCTTTACAATGTTGTGTTAGTTTCTGCTGTATAACAAAGTGAATCAGCTATATGTATACATATATCCCCATATACCCTCCCTCTTACACCTCCCTCTCACACTCACTATCCCACCCCTCTAGGTGGTCACAAAGCACCGAGTTGATCTCCCTGTGCTATGCGGCTGCTTCCCACTAGCTATCTATTTTACATTTGGTAGTGTATATATGCAAATGCCACACTCTCATTTCGTCCCAGCTTACACTTCCCCTTCCCCACGTCCTCAAGTTCATTATCTACATCTGCATCTTTATTCCTGTCCTGTCCCTAGGTTCATCAGAACCTTTTTTTTTTTTTTTTTTTAGATTCCATATATGTGTGTTAGCATACAGTATTAGTTTTTCTCCTTCTGACTTGCTTAACTCTGTATGACAAACTCTAGGTCCACCCACTTCACTATAATTAACAATTTCATTTCTTTTTATGGCTGAGTAATATTCCATTATACATAAGTGCCACATCTTCTTTATCCATTCATCTGATGATGGACACTTAGGTTGCTTCCATGTCCTGGCTATTGTAAATAATGCTGCAATGAACATTTTGGTACATGACTCTTTTTGAATTATGGTTTACTCAGGTAGATGCCCAGTAGTGGGATTGCTGGGCCGTATGGTAGTTCTATTGTTAGATTTTTGAGGAACCTCCATACTGTTCTCCATAGTGGCTGCATCAATTTACATTCCCACCAACAGTGTAAGAGGGTGTCCTTTACTCTATACCTTCTCCAGCATTTACAGTTTGTAGATATTTGGATTATGGCCATTCTGACTGGTGTGAGGTGAAACCTCATGGTGGTTTTGATTTGCATTTCTCTCTCAGGATTATTGATGTTGAGCATCCTTTCATGTGTTTGTTGGCAATCTGTATATCTTCTTTGGAGAAATGTCTATTTAGGTCTTCTGCCCATTTTTGGATTGGGTTGTTTGTTTTTTTGATATTGAGCTGCATGAGCTGCCTTGTATATTTTGGAGATTAATCCTTTGTCAGTTGCTTCATTTGCAAGTATTTTCTCCCATTCTGAGAGTTGTCTTTTCGTCTTGTTTATGGTTTCCTTTGCTGTGCGAAAGATTTTAAGTTTCCTTAGATCCCATTTATTTATTTTTGCTTTTATTTCCATTTCTCTGGGAGTTGGGTCAAAAAGGATCCTGCTGTGATTTATGTCATAGAGTGTTCTGCCTATGTTTTCCTCTAGGAGTTTTATAGTGTCGTGCCTTATATTTAGGTATTTTATCCATTTTGAGTTTATTTTTGTGTATGGTGTTAGGGAGTATTCTAATTTCATTCTTTAACATGTAGCTGTCCAGTTTTCCCAGCACCTCTTATTGAAGAGGCTGTCTTTTCTCCATTGTATATTCTTGCCTCCTTTATCAACGATAAGGTGACCATAGGTCCATGGTTATATCTCTGAGCTTTCTATCCTGTTCCATTGATCTATATTTCTGTTTTTTTGCCAGTACCATACTGTTGTGATTACTGTAGCTTTGTAGTATAGTCTGAAGTCAGGAAGCCTGATTCATCCAGCTCCATTTTTCTTTCTCACGATTGTTTTGACTATTCAGGGTCCTTTGTGTTTCCATACAAATTGTAAAATTTTTTATTCTAGTTCTGTGAAAAATGCCATTGGTAATTTGATGGGGATTGCATTGAATCTGTAGATCGCTTTGGGGAGTATAGTCATTATCACAATGTGGATTCTTCCAATCCAAAAACACGGTATATCTCTCCATCTGTTTGTACCATCTTTAATTTCTTTAATCAGTGTCTTATAGTTTTCTGAATATAGGTCTTTGTCTCCTTAGGTAGGTTTTTTTCAGATATTTTATTCTTTTTATTGGAATGGTAAATGGTAAATCCTTAATTTCTTTTTCAGATTTTTCCTCATTAGTGTATAGCAATGCAAGAGATTTCTGTGTATTAATTTTGTATCCTGCTACTTTACCAAATTCATTGATTATATCTAGCAGTTTTCTGGTAGCATTTTTAGGATTCTCTATGTATAGTATCATGTCATCTGCAAAGAATGACATTTTTACTTCTTCATTTCCAATTTGGATTCTTTTATTTCTTTTTCTTCTCTAGTTTTCATGGCTAAAACATCCAAAACTATGTTGAATAATAGTGGTGAGAGCAGGAAATCTTGCCTTGTTCCTGCTCATAGAGGAAATGGTTTCAGGTTTTCACCACTGAGAATGATGTTGGCTGTGGGTTTGTCCAATATGGCTTTTATTATGTTGAAGTAAGTTCCTTCTATGCCCACTTTCTGGAGATTTTTTATCGTAAGTAGATGTGGAATTTTGTTGAAAAATTTTTCTACACCTACTGAGATTATCATATGGTTTTTATCCTTCAATTTGTAATATGGTGTATCACATTGATTGATTTGCATGTATTGAAGAATCCTTGCATTTCTGGGATAAACCCCACTTAATCATGGTATATGATCCTTTTAGTGTGCTATTGGATTCTGTTTGCTAGTATTTTGTTGAGGATTGTTGCATCTATGTTCATCACTGATATTGGCCTGTAGTTTTCTTTTTTTGTGACATCTTCATCTGGTTTTGGTACCAGGGTGAAGGTGGCCTCATAAAATGAGTTTGGGAGTGTTTCTCCCTCTGCTATATTTTGGAAAAGTTTGAGAAGGATAGGTGTTAGCTCTTCTCTAAATGTTTGATAGAATTCACCTGGGAAGCCATTTGGTCCTGGGTTTTTGTTTGTTGGAAGATTTTTAATCACAGCTTCAATTTCAGTGCTTGTGATTGTTCTGTTCATATTTTCTATTTCTTCCTGGTTCAGTCTTGGAAGGTTGTGCTTTTCTAAGAATTTGTCCATTTCTTCCAGGTTGCCCATTTTATTGGCATATAGTGGCTTGTAGTAGTCTCTCATGATCAGTTGTATTTCTGCTGTGTCAGTCATTACTTCTTTTTCATTTCTAATTCTGTTGACTGGAGTCTTCTCCCTTTTTTTCTTGATGGGTCTAGCTAATGGTTTATCAGTTTTTTTTTTATCTTCTTAAAGAACCAGCTTTTAGTTTCATTGATCTTTGGTATTGTTTCCTTCATTTTTTTTTTTTTTTTCATTTATTTCTGATCTGATCTGTATGATTTCTTTCCTTCTGCTAACTTTGGGGTTTTTTGTTCTTCTTTCTCTAGTTGCTTTAGGTGTAAGGTTAGGTTGTTTATTTGAGATTTTTCTTGTACCTTGAGATAAGATTGTATTACTCTGAACACTCGTCTTAGAACTGCTTTTGCTGTATCCCATAGGTTTTGGGTCCTCGTGTTTTCATTGTCATTTGTTTCTAGGTATTTTTTGATTTCCTCTTTGATTTTTTCAGTGATCTCTTGGTTATTTAGTAAAGTGTTGTTTAACCTCCATGTGTTTGTATTTTTTACAGTTCTTTTCTTGTAATTGATACCTAGTCTCATAGCGTTGTGGTCCGAAAAGATACTTGATATGATTTCAATTTTCTGAAATTTATCAAGGCTTGATTTGTGTCCCAAGATATGGTCTCTCCTGGAGATTGTTCCCTGAGCTTTGAGGAGAAAGTGTATTCTGTTCTCTTGGATGGAAAGTCCTATAAATATCTATTACATCCATGTGATCTAATGTGTCATTTAAATCTGTGTTTCCTTATTTATTTTTTGGATGATTTGTCCATTGGTGTAAGTGGGGTGTTAAAGTCCCCCATTATTATTGTGTTACTGTCAATTTCTCCTTTTATGTCTGTTAGCATTTGCCTTATGTATTGAGGTGCTCCTATGTTGGGTGCATAAATATTTACAATTGTTATATCTTCTTCTTGGATTGATCCCTTGATCATTATGTAGTATCTTTCTTTGTGTCTTGTAAAAGTCTTTATTTTAAAGTCCATTTTGTCTGATATAAGAATTGCTACTCCAGCTTTCTTTTGATTTCCATTTGCATGGAATATCTTTTTCTATCCCCTAAGTTTTAGCCTGTATGTGTCCCTAGGTCTGAAGTGAGTCTCTTGTAGATAGCATATATACTGGTCTTGTTTTTGTATCCATTCTTCCAGTCTGTGTCTTTTGGTGGGACCATTTAATCCATTTACATTTAAGGTAATTATCAATATGTGTGTTCCTATTACCATTTTCTTAATTGTTTTGGGTTTCTTTTTGTAGGTCTCTTCCTTCTCTTGTGTTCCTGCCAGAGAAGTTTCTTTAGTATTTGTTGTAAACTGTTTTGGTGGTGCTGAATTCTCTTACCTTTTGCTGGTCTGTAAAGGTTTTAATTTCTCCGTCGAATGTGAATGAGATCCTTGCTGGGTGGAGTAATCTTGGTTGTTGGTTTTTCCCTTTCATCACTTTAGATATGTCTTGCCACTCCCTTCTGGCTTGCAGAGTTTCTGCTGAAAGATCAGCTGTTAACCTCATGGGGATTCCCTTGTATGTTATTTGTTGCTTTTCCCTTTCTGCTTTTAATATTTTTTCTTTGTATTTAATTTTTGATAGTTTGATTAATATGTGTCTTGGCATGTTTCTCCTTGGGTTTATTGTGTATGGGACTCTCTGCACCTCTTAGACTTGTCTTACTATGTCCTTTCCCATGTTAGGGAAGTTTTCAACTATCATCTCTTCAAATATTTTCTCAGAACCTTCTTTTTTTCTCTTATTCTCTGGGACCCCTATAATTTGACTGTTGTGTTTAATGTTGTCCCAGAAGTCTGTGAGACTGTCTTTAATTCTTTTCATTCTTTTTTTCTTTATTCTGCTCCGTGTCAGTTATTTACACCATTCCATCTTCCAGGTCACTTATCCATTCTTCTACCTCAGTTATTCTGATGTTGATTCCTCCTTGGGTATTTTTAATTTCAGTTATTGTGTTGTTCATCATTGTTTGTTTGTTCCTTTGTTCTTCTAGGTCCTTGTTAAATGTTTCTTGTATTTTCTCCTTTCTATTTCTGAGATTTTGGATCATCTTTACTATCATTACTCTGAATTCTTTTTCAGGTAGACTGCTTATTTCCTCTTCATTTGTTTGGTCTGGTGGGTTTTTACTTTGCTCTTTGATCTGCAGTGTGTTTCTCTGTCTTCTGATATTGCTTAACTTACTGTGTTTGTGGTCTCATTTTTGAGCCTGCAAGTTTGTAGTTCCTGTTATTTTTGTTGTCTACCCCCAGTGGGTAAGGCTGTTTCAATGGCTTGTGTAAGCTTCCTGGTGGAGGGCACTGGTGCCTGTGTTCTCCTGGGTGGGGCTGTATGTTGTCCTTCTGGTGGGCCAGGCCACATCCGGTGGTGTGTTTTTGGGTGTCTGTGAGATTAGTATGACTTTAGGCAGCCTCTCTGCTAATGGGTCGGGCTGTGTTCCTTTCTTGCTAGTTGTTTGGCATGGGGCATCTAGCACTGGAGCTTGCTGGTCATTGAGTGGAGCTGGGTTTTAGTGTTGAGATGGAGATCTCTGGGAGAGCTCTTGCCAATTGATAATAGGTGGGGCTGGGAGGTCTCTGGTGGTACAATATCCTGGACTCAGCTCTCCCACCTCAGAGATTCAGGCTTAACACTCAGCTGGAGCACCAAGTCCTGCCAGCCACACAGCTCGGAAGAAAAAGAATGAAAAAAAAAAAAAAAGAACAGATCCAACTGCAAACCAAATGGTAAAAGCAAAACTAAACAGAGAAAATCACACAAAGAAACATACACATACTCAATCAGAAAAAGAGAAATAGGAAAAAAAAATTTTAAATAAATTTAAAAAATTAAAATATAAAAGGAATTTTAAAAATTTAAATAAAGGAAGAGAGCAATCAAACTAATAAACAAATCCCCCAATGATAACAAGCACTAAAAACTAAACTAAGATAAACTTAAAGCCAGAAACAAATCAGATGCAGAAAGCAAATCCCAAGTCTACAGTTGTTCCCAAAGTCCACCACCTGAATTTTGGGAACATTTGTGGAATACCACAGATGCAGGGTTTATCAAGTTGATTGTGGGGATTTAATCTGCTGCTCCTGAGGTTGCATGGAGAAATTTCCCTTTCTCCCCTTTGTTCTCCCAGCTCCTGGGGTTCAGCTTTGGTTTTGGTTCTGCCTCTGCATGTAGGTCACGCTCAGGCATCTGTTCCCCACCCAGACAGGAGGGGGTTAAATTAGCAGCTGATAAGGGTTCTCTTGCTCACTCAGGCTGGAGAGAGGGAGGGGTACTGTAGTCATAATTGGAGTGCAGGGCGAGCCTGCAGCAACAGAGGCCAGCATGTCATTGCAACAGACTGAGGCATGCCGTGTGTTCTCCTGGGGAAGTTGTCCCTGGGTCATGGGACACTGGCAGTGGCATGCTGCACAGCCTCCCAGAGGGGTGTGGGCAGTGACCTGCACTTGCACACAGGATTCTTGGTGGCAGCAGTGGCAGCATTAGCGATTCATGACCGTCTCTGGTGTCCGAGCCGATAGCCGCAGCTCATGCCCATCTCTGAAACTCGCTTAGGATGTGCTCTGCCTTCTGTGGGCACAAGGAGCAGGAATCCCCTCTCCTCATGCTCCCCAAAACAATGGTCTCTTGCCTCTTCAGCAGGTCCAGACATTTTCCCTGACTTCCTGCCATCTAGCTGTGGCACATAGTCCCCTTCAGGCTGTCCTCACACAGCCAACCCCAGTCCTCTCCCTGGGGTATGACCTCTGGAGTCCGAGCCTCAGCTTCAAGCCCCCACCCACCCCAGTCGGCGAGCAGGCAAGAGTCTCAGGTTGGTGAGTTCTGGTTGGCACTGATCCTCTGTGCGGAAATCTCTCCACTTTGCCCTCTGCACCGCCATTGCTGCATTCTCCTCCATGGCTCTGAAGCTTCGGCCCTGCCCACCCTCTGTCCCCACCAGTGAAGGGGCTCCCTAGTGTGTGGAAACTTTTCCTCCTTCACAGCTCCCTTCCAGAGGTGCAGGTCCCATCTCTATTCTTTTGTCTCTGTTTTTTTCTTTTTTCTTTTGCCCTACCCAGGTACGTGGGGATTTTCTTGCCTTTTGGGAAGTCTGAGGTCTTCTGCCAGCATTCAGTAGGTGTTCTGTAGCAGTTGTTTAACATGTAGATGTATTTTTGATGTATTTGTGGGGAGGAAGGTGATCTCCATGTCTTACTCCTCTGCCATCTTGAAGGTCTTCTGTATGATAGTGACTCCTTTCATCTGTATCTCCAGCCCAGATCACTCTTTTGAGCCTTGTATGTCCAACCTTGCAGGACACCTCCAGTGGGATAGCCTGTGCACAGTAAAGCCAATCTACAGACACCAGGTTGTGGTGAAGGAAAGTGCAGATAATGCTCAAAAATCCCTTTTTGTTTTGTTTTTATATTTGTTTTTGTCATTTCATCTAATACTCTGAGGGAAAGTTATTTTTACATTCACAGACATTTAACAGAGTTGAATATACTGTATATGTTATTTTCCAGATATAGTAAATGCTGAAGCCTGTTTTTTTCTTTCTTTCTTTTTTCTTTTTTCTTTCTTTCTTCCTTCCTTCCTTTCTTTCTTTCTTCCTTTCTTTCTTTCTTTCTTTCTTTTTTTTTTGCAAAAACAGCTTTCATCTTAGGAATTTGGTTATGTTACATTCTTAGCATAAAGCAAAGCATTCTGAAGGGTCTACTCATCTTTGATTTTAATACCAGTAGAAAAATGTTTTTTTCAAAGTTGATAATATATATTCACTCATTGAAATAGAGTTATTTTCCAGGCACACTCTCCCTCTCTATTTTCCTTTTGAACAACATGCACATTTTTTAAGACCAGCTGTAGAATAGTAGGGTATGAGAGCTAGAAAACATCTTGAAGCTTTGCTACTCCAACCACATCTTATAATATAGTTGCAGATAGTCTGTGACCATGAAAAGAATTTTTTTCTACACTGTACTAGTAACAGGGTTGTATAAGGAGCAAGCAAACAAATGTTATCAAGTGAAATTAAATTTTTAACATAATGTTTAGCAGTTTTACACTCTATTGTATCATCCCTGTCCTAAAAGCACCTTTCTTTTTTAGACCCTTACCAACCAAATTGTTGCAGATCATTATTTCTCTGATTTTCTATAGTTCCTGCTCTAGAACACAGAATGAGACAGGTCAATACTAGCATGGCAAGAGGTATGCAAAATAAGGGGTAAAAGCCAAGAGAAAATCTTCTCAAAGGATTATTTCAGTTGAATTTTGGAAATACTGGATATCAAATAAACTGTTACATAGAAAGAGGCAATCGCTGATCTACCAAAATGCAAGTGAGAACTATCTTCAGATATTTTGAAACAAAAGAATTGGAATTAGTGAATTTCAAACTTTGGGGCAGATAGGGAAAGGTGATGGATGATGCTGAGGGGAGGAGGAACCCTGCTGGCTTCCATCGCTGAAAAATTTAAGCTCTTCTATCTCCCTGTCATCACCATGACAGACACAAGGGGAGGTTCTCTCCCCCTCACCTCCACCGTGTGAACTCTATTCAGGCTGAAGTCCGCCCTTATGCAACTGCTTTTTACCCCTTAAGATTGCCTTTGATCTGTCCATTTTGGAAAAAAGTGGTGAAGAATGCAATGGGGGGAAGTAACGGTAGAGAGTCACTAATGTGGAGATGGAGAGAGAATATGACATTATTTCTGGCACCAATTCATTTAGAGTCATCAGGACATCCTCAGCTGTATTTTATCCATTCTTTGTGGAGTTTTTCATGAGTTTCTCTGTGTTTTACTCCTTAATTTGATTCCACTGATTTTTCCCCACTCAGCCATTACTATACATCAGATTGATGACTCCTGACCAGATTCTTGACAGAAATTACTAGTGGAGCCACTATAAATACCTCAAACGAAAAGGAAAAAATACATTTATTTGTGTGGCAAGGATTTCTTTACTGCTATTCATGAAGCTATCTTTAGAAAATTTTGGCAACTGACTTGCCAATAAGGGTGTCGTAAAATCTTTCATTAACTGGCTCCCCCACTAATTCTCTGCTATTGATGATGTATGTTGACTCCTTGAGTCTAGTAGTAGCTACATTGGTGGGTGTTTAATTGTTTGTTTTGGTTTATGTTTCATATTCCCACTATCATCAGCTCTCTTCTCATCTGTCTTACCCACTGTCCCTAGTTCTCTCTCTCTTCCTTTCAGCCTTCCAGCTAAGCATCTTATTCTATGCATCAGATGGCAAATTCTTTTTTCTATTTCTTTAGCTAAATAGGTTGATTGTCATCTCCAGTCTATATCTGGGAAGACATTAGAAATGTGCCTGCGTTGGCAGAATGGATAGAAAATTATCTCTGCACTAGATGACAGACTGCACTAGATGTCAGTTTTCAACCTTGGTCATTTATCAACCCATTAACAGATCTCTGATGTGTCACTTTAAAGAATCTATCAGGAGACAGACCTGGAAAATGCAAACAGGAAACACTGTACAATTACTGGTTCTACCCAAGTATATCCTTGGCACACTACTTTTATATCCCTTCAGTTGGAATAGTTAGAATTCACAAATAGTGACTTAACATTTTAATGCACTTCTGTTTCCTTACAGTTTTTTGTGCCAAAAGGCACTTGAGGGACAAGACAAAGAACCAATTACTTACTGTACTAATGGAAAAAGCTTTGACTCTAAATAGGATTTACAGTATTAAAATTAATGATTAGCTATCAAGATGCTATAGAGAATATGAAAATAGATACAGCCATCTTTCAGAAACATGCAAATCTAAACACCTGCTGACTTCAGAACCATGGCTATACTTTGCGACAGGTTTAGTGCCCATGTCCCCTCACCACAGATCCAGCCCCTCTGTAGACTGTCAGTATTAATGCTGACGGCCCACCCCCAACCACTTTGCCTTTCATCACCTAAAGCTCTCAGCCAGAAAGTGGTGACAGAGGCGGCCTGCATTGTATGTCAACAGATTATCAGGATGGTTAGTAATATTCCCTTGCTAGGAGCCTTTTTAAATCCCTGCACTGGCAATCCTAAAGCTCTGTTGATTTTTGTTACTTGCTGATAAGGCTTTTAATGGCCAAAGCCTGATATATTTTTAGATCTTTTGTCACTACGGGTCGCCTGTCACTCACTGAGGTTGAAATCAGCAGGCTATTAGTTTGCCTGAAATCCCATGGAACAAGAGTTTGCAGCAAGTAGGCTCCCTGATTCGGAAATTTACTTTTGATTTTTATTCATAGAGCACTGTCATTTCTGCCTTTAAAACTAAAGTGAAAACATATCTGTCTGGAGCTGTGCTTAGAACTCTCTTAAGGAAAACATGTTTTAAAGCATCCTGTTATGTTTCATTAAAATGATATATATGTCTATTTGCTTAACACATCAAAATATAGCTCAAATATTTTTAAATTACTGGATGATTCTTTTTTCCTCCTAAGAGAGGTAATTAGAATCTCTTTTTAATTTAGATTGTAGCACTTTTTTTTAAACTAGAGGGTAACGAATCATCAAATGGGAGAACTAAATTAAATATAGGGAGAAAAAACCTTCAGCATACCAAGAAATATTGGTCCAATGTCCTTTAAAAGATACGTTATGGAAACAATCCCTTGTTTACCGCTGAAGTGTTCTTTAACTGGAGGGTTGTGTTAATGGAAATAAATCTGTCTGCAGTCTCCCATTTGTAACTGTGGCTCCCCGTGTTTAAGCAGGAGAATGTAACAACAGGAGAAGGGAGCAGGAAAGAGGACTTTGAAAAGATTTCACTGGAGTACTTTACTGGGGAAGGAACAATTGTAAACATCCAGATGGAGTAAAGGAAATGTACAGGAAGCAGTCAACCAGGCAAGTAAACACATGGTGAGTTTGACGTAGGAGACGAACACGTGGCACATCTCAGTTTCCATGAGAGTGGAAAAGAGATATCCTATTAAGGGTGTAACTTTTGTTTAGACAGTACTTTTTTAACTTTTAAATTACAAAATATTAAATTGCAAAATCCAGGTAGAGTGACATACTCTCAATGGTCTGCTTTAGGAAGATGTTTTAAAGCCAGGTTTGCCCCAGGATAGCAGGTGGCATAGTGGGCAGGACACGGGTGAGATAAAAAGGGTCATTGTGCTGAAATGCAGTGAACAAAACCCATGTGGAGGGACTTCTCTGGTGGTGTAGTGGTTAAGAATCCACCTGCCAATGCAGGGGACACAGGTTCAAGCCCTGGTCCAGGAAGATCCCACATGCCGTGAAGCAACTAAGCCTGTGAGCCACAACTATTGAGCCTGCACTCTAGAGCCTACAGGCCACAACTACTGAAGCCCACGTGCTCTAGGGCCTGTGCTTCGCAGCAAGAGAAGCCACCACAATGAGAAGCATGCGCACTGCAATGAAGAGTAGCCCCTGCTCGCCACAACTAGAGAAAGCCTGCGTGCAGCAGTGAAGACCCAATGAAGCCAAAAATAAATAAATAAATTTAAAAAACAAATACCCGTGGAGAGTATTATATCTTAACGCAAGGCATGATGAAGTTTTAAGATAAACAACTCAGTGGGATGGAAGATCCCTTTAAATAAAAAGTGCAAACAGGATTTGAAGACATTGAGTATGAAATGTGATGAGGATTATACACTAAAACTTCCTGGAAAAATAAGCCAGTTATAGCCTACAACACACGATCCCATCCAACTGTACATTTTCTTCCTGTTGTAAAAATATACATGCCCTTTCACTAAATCTTCGTTACTTCCTCCTACAGAACCTGCTTGTTTCCCAATGCACAGCTACCTCACTTTCAAGAGCTAACGCTTATCCATTTCATCAAAAGCTGAAGAGACACAAACGGAGGCATATGTTGTAGCAGCTCCAACACCTAGGAAGGCACAGGGCAAAGTAAGTCCTCAGCCAAGGAGTGAATTACTAAATGAATGAAAGCAAGGCAGTTACAGTGGTGGGTCGGCAATGGCAGAACCCAACCCATCCAATATGCTCGCCAGACATCCTGTTCTCTCCACTTAGTTCACTCTGATTTTCAAAGGAAGAAAATAATATGTAAGTTTGGGATGCTGCATAAACAGCATATTTTCCCCCCTCAGCATTTGTCTCTGAAATTCAGCACTACAAATTTCCTACTGGCTGTTTTTTTCCCTAAGCAGCTCTACCATGGCTCTATTTCCACAATAGCAAAATTACACTTATTAATGACAATTTTGATATTGCCAAAGCTAAAATTCATTTTTTTGGTGTTGCTTCTCTCTGACTTTCCCTCAGTTTTTGACAAAGTAGATTATGATTATACAGAAAACCTCCTTTTCTGCAGCCACATACCATTTATACTTCCTCAGTGTTTCCTTTGTTACTATTATTAGAAGGGCAATAGTTACAAAGGAAATACTGAGGAAGTGGCAAGGGAGGTAGGAGACAAAATATATTATGATAAACGTGTTATTTTAATATAATTTATTTATATATATCTGCCTTGTAAATAATCCAGTGTGTGTATAATGGCCATTTTATGTCTATACACTCTAAAATATATGACAAATCAGACACATAGACATGCCATTGAAATACTGAAAATCTAATTATAAGACAAAGTATATAACATGAAATAACTTGAGAACCATTACAAAGAAGATATTGTGAGGTTCAAATGTGTAACACACAAATGGTATGTTTCAGTATTTAAATGGTATAATATCAGGACTTCTTGAAGACAGGTTTATCTGTAAAGGTATCCCAGATGAGATAAAAATTTAACCATATTTTTTCCAGAAAATGATGGAAATAGATTAAGATAAGCAAGGAATTTCTGTCGATAAGAAGGTTTTGTGTAAACGAAGTCACTAGCTTACTAGAAATTTAGAGGTAGAAGCAGATTGATCTAACATTTCTCTAAGCCCATTAATTATTTTTGAATATGATTTTTCAGCATATTATATTTAACCAGATTGCATATTTTGAGTCTCATTCCACTGAACAACTTTAAATGAAGGATTTGCTTTTTAATGAGGCATTTGCATTTAATCATAAATTTGGAATGCAACATTTTTAATTCCGTTATTTCTATTCGAATAAGTCCTTTCAGGGCTTTATGCTTATGCTTTAGTAAAGACACAGAGTCCTCAAAATATATTTCAAAAGTAAAAGATGATAGAATTACTTATTTATAGAGAAACCTGGGAAATGTAGTACTTACAATAGCAAATCTAAAGTTGTGTAATAAAAATTTACGAAATTTTATCACTAAACCATGTACAACAGCTTCAGAAGACTATGTTTAAAAGAAAGACAGAAACAAATCTTAAAAAGTGATTCACAAGACTGCAGTTATTGGTAGAGAAAAGCTGAAGTACTGAGTAACGGATGAGTCAGAAGCAAATTTAGGAGTAGTACATCAAAGAATGTTTTAAAAATTCATCATTTGGGGGAACTATAATCTACTCTAGCTATAATAAGTAAAAAGAGAAAAAGAAGAAAATATATCTCTTTAGAATTAAACTTTAACAAAAATCCTCAATAATTTTTAAAACTACCTGTCTCTTCTTTAATCACAGCTTTATTGAGATGTAATTTACATATCATAAGATTCACCCTTTTGAATTGTGCAAGTCAGTATTTTTTTGTATATTCAGTAATGCAATCAGCACTAATATTAGAACATTTTCATCATCCCACACAGAAACCCCATATCCATTAGCAGTCACCCTCCATTTTCTCCCAATTCCTCAACCTGCCTTCCCTAGTTAACCCCTAATCTACTTGCAACCTCTATGGATTTCAATATTTTATACATTGCATGTAAGTGGAATTATGCAATACATGGTCTTTTGTGACTGGCTTTTTTTTTTTATTCAGCATGTTTTCAAGGTTCATGCATATTGTATTATAGCATATATCAATACTTCGTTTATTTAATTGTCAAATAATATTCCATTGTATGGCCACCACAAATTGCTTATCTGTTGATCAGTTGATGGGCATTTGAGTTGTTTCCACTTTTTGACTATTAGGATGCTGTTATAAACATTTGTGTACAACTTTTAGTGTGGATATATTTTCATTTCTCTTGTGTACATATCTAGGAGTGGAATTGTCTTGGCTCTTCTTGGATGATAAGAAAATAAACAAGTATCATGACTTATATTTTAACTAAAAACAAAAGACAAAACAAAAAGAAACTTTAGATGTAGCTTGTGGCTAATACAATACCCTCCGGTGTTCTAGTTTTGTAATATTGTACAATTAAAATTGATAGTCTGAAGTATAATCTTCAGTCACTCTAGGGACATGAGATTGTCAGAAAGATATTGGATTATTTGTTTACCACATTATACTTAGTCAAGTAGAAAAGTGGAACAACATTTTAAAAAATTTTTGCAACAATATATTTGAAAGCAAAACGTAATTAAAATTAACCCAATTAAAAATATAATCAGTTAAATGGGCTTTTTTTCTTTAAAATGGTGGTTCAATGAAAAATTTATTTGATAATGAAATTATTCAAAAAATTAAGTAAATTTAGATTGACATAATAGGATTCATGTCAATGATACTTGTGCTGTAACAGCAGTATCTAACCCTGAGTAAATAGAATCTAATGATTCCAGTGGGCTTAAAGCAAGATATATGAGGGGAAATGTGTTCCACATTGCTGTGGATGTTCTCAGATCAAAATGTGTCAAAATACAATATTTTCAAGTGATGTGTAGGATCAAATATGCAATGATTATTCATTCTGTTTGCATGATACCTGAAAAAAAGAATCATTCTATCCATTTTAAATTCAATATTATGCAGGGTTTATTTTTGTACTTTTTTAAAAAATAAAAATTGTGTATATTTAAGGTTATCCATCTCCTTGTATACTTACCTTTTGTTTTGTTTTGTTTTGTTTTGATTTGTGGTGAGAACATCTGAGATCTACTGTCTTAGCAAATTTTCAATGTACAGTACAGTATTATTAACTACAGACACCGTGCTGTTAATTAGATCTCTAGAACTTATTTATCCTACATAATTGAAACTTTGTACCTCTTGACCAACTTCTCCCCATCCCCACACCTCCCTGCCCCTGGTGGTGACTGTAGCAAGAAAATAACTCATAAGTTAAAACTATAAATTATTGTGGTGAATATTAAATATTTATTTTGAAGGGTCCTGTTAGTTTTGTTTCTGACAAAAAGTTTAGTAGGATTCCTCGTTTGGTTTTATTAGCCTGGCTGCAAAGCAAGATCGCTGGTTGACTGCTTCCTGTCTGCAAAAGACACTTTGAGGGTTCATTTAGGGCTTCCACTCAGAGAAACCAAAGATTCAAATGACTTACCTGTTAACATGCAACGAAACTTATACCTCTCACCTTTAAACTTTACCTCTTTCATTCTTTTTGTCAGTGATTCTCAACTTTGCTTTCCCATTCAAATCATCTAGGAAGTTATAAAGATATAATTTCTGAGTCTCATCTGTAAAGATTCACATTTAATTGGTCTGAGATGTGTCCTAGGCATTAGGATTTTCAAAAATTACTAGCATGATGCTAATGTACAACCCATGGTTGAAAACCACTGCCTTTGCTAAACCCAGCCATATGCTAAGTTCCTCTACCTTCAAAGCTAAATGCTGTGAACAAAGTCACCCATGAAATTGTACTACAAAGCCATGATCTTGAAAAGGGCCTTCAACACTGTCTAACTGTGCTCCTCTAACTCTCTGATTGACTCACTCATGTTCTATCAAAACATGTTTTTAAAACTTGATGCAGACTTTAAGGCCCAGTACATATCAATTCATGTTTTGACTCTATTCCTAGAGAAAATGAAGCCATTAAAACTTAATCTTCCAGCTAACAAATGTTAAATCTTATAATATCACACCCATCTTGTTTTCCTTCCTTCCTGTAATAATGGACAGGTTGTTCCTCCTTCTACATGAGGAATTCCCTTCACCTGTGCTTTCAATGTATCCATGCAATCCCATGGATCTATGTTTCCTCATCCCATGACATCCTATCCTGCCTTCTAGGGAATAGGTTATGTGTTCCCTTGGTGTCTTCAACCACAACTTGTCCATAGATCCTTCCCCAGTATTTTAATAAGCCTTTATTCAACCCCTCCCTTCTAGTAACTCTCTGTATCTCTCTTCCTCATCTCATTAAATCCAATGAGGGTTTTACTCATATGTTACTTATCTCTCAACAGTGTTGAATATTTACCTTTGTTGAAAAATTCCCTTCTCTTGACTTCTATGACACAGTATTCTCTTGTTTAACTTCCTACCTCTCTGGTCTCTCTCTTCTTGTCTTTGTCCGGGCCCATGCTCTTCTAGCAAACCTGTGTTTATTGGCATTACCCAAAACCCAAACTCTAGCCTATACTCTTATGACTCTATTCTCTCTTTATGCCCACAACTTCAGTTTCTACCTATGTACGTGTGATTCCAATATTTATATCGAGATCGACCAGACATTTCTATGAATACATTTTCTATTTTCACCTTTGAATCTCTAACATTTCAAGAGCTGGAAAAAGTCTAGATTTTACTTTGGTTGCAAGCTAACAACTTAGTTTGTTACAGCTTTCTGAATGCTGAGAGAAGACACAGGATTGATGGATCAGAGATTAAAGGTTTTATTACTCACAACAGAAGCAGTTGCCAGAGGGTCAGCAAATTTGGGCCAGTTTCTCTAGGCTCAATTCCTGGAGAGGACAAAAAGGAGCAGATGATACCTACATAAACAGTGAATTGTGTTAAAGGAGAGAAACTCAAGTCCAAGAACCCAGCACTGTTTGCACAAGCAGCACACATCTACCTTGCCTGGGATTGAGTGTGACCTGATAGGCACACTTTGATCACTGTGACCTATTTAGTGACCTAGTGACAAGCATAAGCCTTGTAATCTGGAGCACTCAGCAAGAATGGGCAGACATGCTCAGGGCTCATGGAGGATGGTGTCCCCAACACAAGGTACCTTAAATTCTCTACAACCTGGAACATTGGACTTTGCTCAGTTTTATCAAACACGTGCTTTTCTCTTCCACTGTAGGAGCTTTGCGAGGTGGAATTCCTTCTATGCCAGGCGTTCTATTCCCACTCTGGCAAAATGAAATGAATTCAAAGTAATCATTATTTGTCTGAAGAAGGTGGTAATAAAATGGAAAAGTGCTTGCATTTTTCTCTTCTATGAAAATACCAAACGTCTAGAAATTTTAGTCACCAGATTGAACACTCATCTTAACAATATATTATGCTGTTTGGTGTCATGTTGACATCCTACTGATGGTGTTTATGACATTTTATACCTTTATTTTTTTTTTTTGGTGTACATTTTTTTAAGTAAGAAACTTAAAAATAAATTAATAAACTGAAAAATTGAGCTGAGAGCAACAAGAAGGCAAAACTATAATTCAGTAGGGGGAAAGTAAATTTTATCTACAACTCCTATTGAAAAGGAGCTGAGATAAAAATTGGCTCTCGATTTAAATTCAATCCATAACATTTACCCTTTATATTTTGTGCCCCAACATTATGAAAATAACCTAGTCAATTGTTCCAGAGAGGTATCACTCTATTTCTTTCTCTCTTACCCAAATCGTTCATGCAAGTTTCTCATACTGTTTTATAAACACATTCCCAATGAATGGCCTAAAAACAGTGTGAAGAACATCCTGCCATTTTCTCCTTTCTAAAGAAAATCATTCTGCTTCTGAATTTCCTCTGTAGTATCTCACAGGATAACTATACTTCACCCCAGGCTAAGCTGTGGAAATGGATCGTGAGCTTTTCCAACCTACTGTGACTCCTTCTACCCACTGCCTTAAATACAGACCCCTGCATGGGATGGTAAAACTGCACTGAGGCAAGAAAAGGATGTAAAATTAGTATACTTAGAAAGATGCAAGTCAAAGCAGCTTAAAGGAAACCCCTCTAATAATTCTTTTAAAGCCATAAAAACTGAATCAACAGCTCCCATTTAAAATGTGACTACCCACCATCTTGCCAATGTCTTAATATCTTGTTTGCTGACAATTTGCTTAGTAGTATTCTAGAAAGTTTATTTAATGGTATAATTTCTTTCATTTTCACTCACAGGTTTGTGATTTTTCAATGAGCTCTAAGAATTTCAGTAAATTATATATTTTGCCAGTGTAAAATGTCCTTTTAATTTAATATTTGCTGTCATTTTCATATTTAAAAATAGATCCCCTACTTTTATAGTTGTACTTCAACCACTTTTGCTTGCTCCCATTTTACATTTTCCTCTAGACTGAAATTGATATTGCTGTCCCCCAGAGCATAACATGGCTTTACTAGCATTAAGACATAATTAAGAGACTGAATTCAGTGTTTCCTGGTTTTCTAATATTGGCTCTTTAAAATATAAATTTAGTTATGAGGCTCTGCCCATGAGGGGAAATACCAGTGACAACCCAATCAGTTTTGGGCAGTCAAGTTTCAGATAACAGTGGGGTTTCTGTAGTGGTTCTGGGCAATTTCTCTGCTGCCAGTCAAGAATCTTCCTTTAGTTGCAGCTTTTGTCAAATCCATCTAGAGACAGACTGTTGATTGACAATAGATGTGATTCATCCATATGATGCCAGATCCTTGTACAAACAGCAAGGAATTTGATAAGCGACTTCATAATGGTCGAATTCTAATATTTGAATATTTTAACGTATACTTAACTAGAATCATATGTACACACTTCTTACCTAATGCTTGGCATTTAAAATAGAACATGTTAATGATAAGGATCCAAGTTTTAGGGAAAAGGTTAATAAAGATAAAGGAGTGACTTGAATTTAGAAGGGGAAAATTTAGTAATTCAAGTTACCACAGCTGAGGTGATGTTAAAGATGATGCACTAATGAGACTTCATCATCATAAGGTCCTGGCATCCTTGCTCACAAAGCTCATACTCACTGGTAACAACTATGCTCGTTTTAGAAATGAAGAGAAAAGGAAGAGAGCCTGAGCTTCACAGCATCCATTACAGTGATATCAATTACTCTACAACAACATGAGGGCCAGGATGACTCATAGCAAAGAAATTTTTTTTTTAATTAGTGAATATGTCCCATATTGTTACAACCCAACTTTTAAAGCCACATCTTGCTATATGCATGTAGCCAGGATTCATTAATGCAGTGCTAATATTACTCTAATCAAGATAAAACTTCTGCTCCTGGGAGCCCCCAAAGGTCTGCACTAGTATACACCTCCCCAATTATAATAATTTAGCGTGCTGGCAGGGTCCATGAGCATTTCATTGCACTTTTTTCTCTTCCTTCCCACTTGCTGCACTTAACCCATGAGGGGAACAATGTTCAATACTATCTATAAGTAACCCCATTACCCATCATTTTATGAGAGAGGGAGAAAACAAAATGATATGTCCAAAGTCTCCATACGTATACAACTTGAGACAAACTTGTTTCTATACTATGAGAGAATGAACCAGTGACAGCATTTTAAAAGTGATATAATTAAGAGGAAGAAATAGGTAAACTTTATTTTGTATTAGATAGGGCTTTTTGTCCTATTTTACTTTGACATCTTCTAAACTTGGTTTCCAATATCACCAAAATTTTACTTGTTTTTTAAATCATTTTAGAATCTTTTTTTTTTTTTTAATCTATGGACTTAAGGAAGTTAGGAAAAACACAATTTTTTTCAATACTTGCTGACCAGTAAATATCAGCAAAATATTGTTATGCAACTTTGACTCTTTCCTGGAATTTTATTTTTTTAAATGATAAATAATAATTCTACACTTTAACCAAGTCAAATTAATTGTGTAGTGAAGTCAAATTGATGGCATTGCAAAAAAAAAAAAAAAAAAAAACCTGAAGAACTGATCCAAACAAGTATAAATTAAGTGTATTTATTGAGATTCAACATTTATCTGTGTACACATACATGTTTTGAATATATTTACTATATAATTTTCCTCTATAACAATCTATATCTAATCCATCTTTCTCGAAAATGAAGAATAAATACATTAAATCTTCTGCAGGAACACTGTGCCTTTATAAGTCACTAAATATATTTGACCATATGTTTTATTTATCAGACTCTTAATCTACATATTTTCTTAACTACTGAAGATGAATCATGAATTATACTGGCTGTATTATATATTTATATTCTATAGTATTTAGCAATTTAAGTAATTCAATTTCCCCACAGCTATGATAGCCATGATCTTAACAAAATAATTCTGTGTAATACTGTTTTATACTCTGTATTGTTAACTGTAACTCAAAGCCATTCCACTATGTCCCAAAGTTTTATATAGACCTTTGTGAATCAGCTAACTTTGGTTTGTTCTTCTGGACCTTTCTCCCATGAATCTGTGAGGTTGGACTGGAGACAGATTCAAATCAGAGCCATCAAGCTGGACTCAGAATAGTGAACCCCTCCAGTTTCAGAAATTTCCTAGGGTACATGCATCATGCCTGGGATCCTCTTTCTTTAGATACATTCTCCCCAAAGAGATTATTCAGTCCCTCTTGAAAAAAAAATTTTTTTGATAATCTTCTCTACCAAGCCCAGCTACTTTTGGTACTAGATAATTAAGCTAAGTTTTGCTGTGAGACCTTGAGAAAATCATCTTAAATTTCTGAGTTTCATTTTAAAATGAAATAGTAATATCACATGATTTTATATACCTTCCCATTGTATTCAAGTAAATATATCTTTTATACTATATAGAAGTTTACATCAAGCATGAATACTATATTTATTTAAGAAATGTTCTTTTATTATCACCATGTGCCTAGGCATGTTCTCATCTCTGGTGACCTAGAGGGAAAAAATCCCTAAATTGTAGAGCTTATATTCAACTCTAGTCAGCATATTCTTGCACCCAAAACAATTCTTTTATTTTTCCCAGACTCTCCCTGATTAGGCGTTCAGTCACTATAGTCTGTGCACAAAAATCTCTGCTCACTGTAACCAGTATTTCTTAATAGTCCTTCTTGAGTAGAAAAGCTAACTTCAGACCTCACTTTGAAGTACCTAAGGAAAATAAGAGTATGTAAAAATAAACAGTAAATGTTTATGAAACAATCACCATCAGTATAAAAAGAAGCCATGACCAATCTGTTTGAATTCCAGAGTAACAGGTTTAAATTATCATTCAGCAACAACCAAAATCTCATATGTCAAAACATCAGTAAATAAAATCCCTAGATACATATCAACCTGAATTTACAGAACTACATTATAGTGGAATGACACTCAGATCCATTTTATACATATTTTTAATATTTCAAGAAGAATATAAGAATGTTATTAGCCTAGTAAATTGTAAGTGATAGAGCAGCCGTCTTATTCCCACTTAACATACTTTATATATCTTCTGCTCACTGACAGCTTCCTCTTTGGAATGGCTGCTTATGAATTATTCTGAAGCAAGAGGGCTGTCTCATCCAAAGATGCTCTTCTAGCTTTTCTTCCCTAGTGATGTAGTATGTGTCTACCTCCTGGACCTCTTTGGAATATTATAATTTTTACTATATTTTCCCCTATGATTTCTTTCATTCATGTGAGAGTGGAAGAACAAGTGAGCAAGGAAATTTTATGTTTCTTGAGGGGCAAAGGACACTTCATAGATCATGACGTAAAGTTGATAGTCTAGAGACACTAAACCAGAAACCTCCCCAAAGTTGTTAGTGGTAACTTCCATGGCTTATTAGATAGTTATTGGGTGTCAATGGAAAATTGAGACAGAAAACATATGCTTAAAAAAGAATAAAGATTATTTTACTGTTTAAAGGTAACATATAAACACACACACATATATATAATCTAAAGAAATTTGAAGAACTTATGCACAAAAAAGTTATTTGGCTCTAAAACCCGTTTTTTAGAATATACAATGAAAATAATTCTATTATTCTGTAGGGAAAAAAAAAAAAAGGAAAGGGAAGGGAGATAGTGTGGTAATATGGAAGAGTACTTATTATATGCCAGGCACTTTACATGCAGTATTTATTTTATTCCTCAATATATATTTATAGCATATATGCTATATGATGTTTATATGTTAAGAAATGAAAATCTAAATGGGAAATATATCTCATTAAACATCCTATAGTTAGTATGTGGTAAAGACTGCAGACTACCTCTTTGCCTCCACATTCCCATCTCTGTAAGACAAGGTCTACCCTGTCTGTGTGACAGAATCCACGCCAGCTCAGAGCAGTGAAAAAGAAAGATGCACAATAGTCAAATCCTACACATAAACTTTGAGAGAAAAAAAAATTCCTTCATATGAAATATGAGAGAGAGAAAATGTCATATTTCCCTTCAAAGAAAGGGCTTTTGGTCTCAGGCTGCAAAAGAGGACCTGAAGTACAGGGTCAAAGGTGTTCATTCAGCCAGCAGTTTGGTGAGCCAGATATGCAGGCAACTTATTGACACTATGCTAAGAAAACCACTTTTCATATTTGGGAGTTTTCCAAAAGACATGAAACATTATCTCTTTACACATCTACACCCCGGAATTGATCACTTCTGCAATTGTTTTGAACATTAGCTAGTTGAAACCATTTCAGAAGCTATAGCTTTTACTTAGAAAAAAAGTGCCAAGCCTCAGAATGTAATAGGTGTAAAATCCTCGCCAGCAACAAGTGAAAGAAACACACCCTAAATCCTGAGTTGAAGATCTTCGAGTAGGAATATCGTCCCAGTGTTTTCAGAAAATGAGCTCCAAGACCACTCACAACTGAATTCTTTAACCACGTAAGGAAGGAAAATGAGACACTTAAAGTTAGCAGCTGGCTCCCAAGTAGCAGTAATAGTAAATTTATAAATCAGATAACTTTGGCAAGACAGCTGCTTATTATTCTGAAAATTCTACAAATGCACCTCTGTGAACACATTCCTTTTGAAATCTTAGCAGAATTTTTCCTGTTGTATTTTTTTTAAATGTAATTGTAAAGGAGAGTTTTGAAATATTTTGAGCATTTAATTAATTATAAATGGTACCCATGCTTTGTTCAAAATTATACTTAAATTGTATTTTACAATGAATGTTTCAATATGTCAAGTGGTGCCCATTGGTTTCTTTTTCCAGCAAATCTTCATGAGAGTATGTTTTTGTTTGTTTGTTTGTTTTTAATCAGTCATCAATTTTATACACATCACTGTATACATGTCAATCCCAATCGTCCAATTCAGCACACCACCATCCCCACCCCACTGCAGTTTTCCCCCCTTGGTGTCCATACGTTCATTCTCTACAGCTGTGTCTCAACTCCTGCCCTGCAAACCGGTTCATCTGTATCATTTTTCTAGGTTCCACATTCTAGAGTATGTTTTAATGACCTTGCTCATAAAATAGGCTCCTTCATGTCTGATAGAGTATTATTACTCTGAATGAAGAGATTCCTGAAGTAGTTAAACTGTCCACATTTGTGCTAAGTGCCTATTAAAACTGCTTTAGTCTTTGGGAACTACCTTTTGTTGTTGCTATTGTTGTTAGTGTTGTTATAGTGGTGGTTTTAATTGTTCACTGATAAAATAAGTTCTTAGCAATGAAAAGACATGAAGAAGGAAACAGAACTGGAGTGGGGGATAGACATGCTTTTTTAGTAAATTTTGCTCTCACTTCTCCCACTATTATCTTTTTATTTATTGAAATGGCTCTGTAGCTCAGCAAGGGGAAAACAAAAGGAATGAAAATTCATTTAAGTACTCTCTTTTATTTATGTTAACATTTAATCATATGCTGTTTAACAATTTACTAAATGTCTATTATGCACAGTGTTGTATTCTCAAGAGGATAAATAAGTTTCTGTCAGCACTTCTTTTATGAAATCCTATGTTGGTTTTGGATTTTAAAAATTCATAATAAACATTTCCTTCAGGAAGAAGCCAAGAAAGGAAATGCTTTGACACTGTTGATAAGTGAGCTTGTAACTAAAGAAATGGAAAATAAACATGTGCATAAATATTCACTTTGTGTATGTGTGGAGAGGGGAGCGGAGAGAGAGAAGGGGAGAGACAGAGAGAGAATGAGAAGGTGATTAATTCCTGGATCTTCTGATATTCTGTGTGGTTTCAGTGTTAACATTCCCACAGTTATGTCACTAGTTATATTCGCAAAATAGAAATGGAAAACCAGATAATAGACCAGACAATGTCCAAGGTCCTGTCAGTTCCAAAGTTTTATTACTCTATTATATTAAGAACAAAATAGAATGGAAGATAAATGTCAAATAAATATCAAAAGGTGGAGAATGACAGTCTCTAGTCCTCTCATAATAGATATCCTACATCATTTGACTTACGTGAGAGGATACAGATACATATATGCATACGTACATACATACATTTGGAATTCATCAGTTCTAAGCAATACACTGAAAAGTAACAATTTGGTTGGAAGGGGCCTGAAATCCTTGTCTGCACATCTTAGTTATCAAAGTTATTTTTAAAGGGAATGAGAAGATTGATTGATTATTATTTGTCAAACACTCTTATAAGCCCTTGTCTATTAAATTACTTAATCTTTTAAACAGTCTTATAAGGTAAGTCTATTATGATAATATTCTGATTTTTCAGATTGAGAAAAATTAGAAAGGGCAGTTAGTAACTCACCAAGGTCACAGTAATCCTAAATGGCAGAGATGGGCTTCCCAACCAAGTAGTCAGTTTCTGAGCTTAGACGGTACACTGATCGAAACACACCTCTCAAAGAGGAGATTGTGACATGGATCTCTCATTAACCAAATACAGAAGATCTTAATATATGACCATAATAAAATGAAGAACAAGATATTTTCTGTCTATACAAAATACTTTCCAAATATGGAAACTTCAGAAAAAGATAAGGCAGAAAATAAACATCTTCTGTAAGTCCATGGTCCAGATGTAATAGTTAATATCTTGGTGAATATTCTTATAGTTACTTTTGGTTTGATAAAGCTCTGCTTTATCAATAGACTGAGCATTTCCTAATGTCATTAAATCTTCATTGAGAGCATGCTTTTGAATAGCCAATTAATTGTATCACAATTTATTTAATAATTGCTATATTTTGTAGATATAGGCATAGCAGGTTTACTCAGTCTTCCTCAGGAGCTTAATGAGATCTTTAATACTAAATTCATTAATCTGTTTATATTAGTTTTCTATACTGTATGACACATTATCAGAATTTTCATGGCTAAAAGTGACACACATTTATTATGACAGTATCTATTGGTCAGAGACCAGACACAGCTTAAGTGAGTCCTTTGCTCTGGGTCTCACAAGACTGCTGTTAATATGTCCACAAGGCTGCTTTCTTTCTTTCTTTTTTTTTTTTATTGGGGTATAGTTGCTTTACAATGTTGTGTTAGTTTCTGCTGTACAACGAAGTGAATCAGCTATACGTATACATATATTCCCTCCCTCATGGACCTCCCTCACACCCCCCCATCCCACCCATCTAGGTCACCACAGAGCACCGAGCTGAGCTCCCTGCTCTGTATAGCAGGTTGCCACTAGCTATCTGTTTTACACATGGTAGTGTATATACATATATACAGTGGAATATTACTCAGCCATAAAAAGGAACAAAATTGGGTCATTTGTAGAGACCTGGATGGACCTAGAGTCTGTTATACAGAGGGAAGTAAGTCAGAAAGAGAAAAACAAACACTGTACATTAATGCATATATGTGGTATCTAGAAAAATGGCACAGATGAACCTATTTGCAGGATAGGAATAGAGAGGCAGACATAGAGAACAGACGTGTGGACATGGTAGGGGAAGGGAGGGGTGGGATGAATTGGGAGATTGGGAAGGCTGCTTTCTTATCTAGAGGCCCCCCTGGAGAGATTTGCTTTGAAGGTCCCTCAAGTTGTTGGCAGAATTCATCTCCTTGCTGCTGTAGAACAGAGCTCTTGAATTTCTTGCTGGCTGTGGACCAGAGTCTACCTACCCTCAGCCACAAGAGGTCATCAGTCCCTCCTTGTCACGTGGCTCTTGCCATAAACAGTTCACAAGTCATTTGCTTCTTCAAGGCCAGAAAGAGGGTGAGAGAGAGAGCTGAAAAGAACAGCCTTATATAATGTTACATAATCATGGGAGTAACTTCTGTAACTTTTGCCATATTCTATTGGTTGGAAACAAGTCTCAGGTCCCATCTATGCTCAAGGGAGTGAGTGGATTACTCAAAGGAATGAACATCGAGAAGTGGGGACCTTGGCCCTCCACACTTGTATTCACTCTTCCCCAGAACTTCCTTGGTATATAGAGTTGTCCAAGAAAAAGCATCTCAAGGACAAATCCTTGCTGCAAGCGAGTGCCTCTGTCTCAGTGACCTTTAATTTGAGACTCAAACAACTGTTAATGGCCTTGTTCAGGATGTCCTAATATGTGTGGCATGTCTCTCTGGACAGGCAACTCAGCGGCCCCCTCAGTCCTCCTCCGCTTCTCTGACCCTGAGGAATGCAATGTTTCACAGTGCCTTCAGGGCTCCCCAGGTCAGTTTCATGTAGAACATATAATTTACATCAGATTACACCAAATGTATTTTCAAAATCTGGTGGCAATCTATCCATTTCTTTTGTGTGTCTTAGCAGCAAGTACCCAGATTACAAATCTATACTGTTAATAGAGATTATGTAATTAACATTACCTTTTTTCCCCTCAAAGGCCAAATTTCTCCATACTAAAATATCTATTAAATAGATCATCTCTTTATTATTCATTTATTCATTCATTTGTTTATTTAATGAATGCTCTTGAGTTGTCTACTCTGGTTTAGCCACCTTGCCAAAGCTGAGAATATAATGGAGAACAAGATATGATTTCTGCCACAAAAAGGTGAGAATCTACTGGGGGAAAATAGACAAAAACAACTAGACAAAAAACGTGAATAATAATTAACCACTTGATGATGATAAGAGATATGAAGTAAACTAACAGGATGCTGTGTCAGAGAATAAGGTGAGTCTGATCTCATTAGTGCATCCCAAGCAAAGAGGCTTAGGTTGTATTTGTCTGGGTGCCACCTCAAAGTCTTTTCAATCCAGGTGTTCAAAGAGCTTAACCAAAACTGGTTGGGCAAAGGCCATAGCCTTGCTTCAGTTTCCCTAACCAACACATGGGCATGCATTGTTTTAAAACACAAAGTTATTCTGGATTCAGTAGTCACATAGGAAAAAAGAGATTATATGACTGTTCTTATTGCCACTCCTCTCCTTTAGAGACAGGGTTCTCTTATATGCCGAGACCTACAAAAAACAGTGTGAGTTTAGATAAGCTCTTCAGATCATTACTGACCTGCTTGACCTCAGCTTGGGCTGTACCACTGTCCACTCTGGAGAAGGTCTACAAGCACAGAGGGAGGTCACAAGCACTATTTCCAAATCAGTAAATATGCACCCATCCATCCCAATCATTTCACCCACTTGTCTTGGTGAAGGAACTTCAGGCTTTCTTTAGTGGGCTCTTTAAAATCTGAAGTGCTTAGAGAGGGGAAGGATAAATTAGGAGTTTGGAATTAGCATATACATACTACTATATATAAAATAGATAATCAACAGGGACCTACTGTATAGCACAGGGAACTCTACTCAATATTCTGTAATAACCTATATGGGAAAAGAATCTGAGAAAGAATGGGTATATGTATATGAATAACTGAATCACTTTGCTGTACAGCTGAAACTAGCACAACATTGCAAATCAGCTATTCTCCAATATAAAATAAAAATTAAATTAAAAAAAGAAAAATCTAATGCTTAATTTGGGACAAAATTTAAGTGATATGGACAAGCAATAAAAGAAATTATCTGGGAAAATCATCCCTTACCAGAAATCCTATATCTTTATTTCTGTGCATTCGAGAAATTCATGAGTTTTTGACCCCCACACCCTTCCCAACACACACATTTCAAACCTGGTACATGATATTCCAAGGCATAACTCAACAATTGTAACTTAACGATTCAGTAATATTGCTCAAGATATGATCACAGAAAAATCTTTAATAATTCCATTTGATAGTGGAAGCATATGTAGAATCAAAATAACATAAGCAGTGAGGAATATGTAGAGATCAAGTGTTTCCTAAGAGAATTTTGTCCCATTGCAAATCTACACATTAATTTGGAAAGAAAAATTATCTTTACATTATTCAGGCTTTGCATTCAGAAATACTTTATCTTTCCCAGTAAAGTTTTATAAACTTCTTCCTATAGGTCTTACCCATTTTCTTGTTAGGATTATTTTTAAATAATATATAAGTTTTTTTGGTTGCTATTGAGTATAAGCAATGGTTCCTATTATATCTTCTAATGGTCACCTCTGGTTGATAGCAATTGACTTTTGCACATTTATCTTATATTTGACCTTTACTAACTCCATACAATTTTGACAGTCTTTTAAATGGAAACAACATTCACAAAAGTTGTGTCAAAGGTCATTAACACTAGTTTAGATCTCCATTTTTACCAACTAGTTATTTCAGAGGATTTTAAATTTTTGAGTAGTTTATTTAAAGTTTTAGTATTATTTTGAGTTTTAGAGCATCTAAAGTTTTAAAGCATTCCTCAATTTCAACATTGAGAAGAATACAGAGATTATTTTTGGTTCACCATAAGAATAAATTTTGTATATGTCCCCTGAGACTTTAAACATCTTTTTTTCTTTTCTCCCTCTATTTGGTCTTATGCTGCATGGTATATTTTTTAATCAATGTAAAGGTTCAGGGCTACAGAGATAAACAATTTAAAATTTTAAAAACTACACTTCCACCCACATATCTTTGATTGTAAACACCAAAACTGAGGTGCCCCTTTTGGTCCATCCCCTTAGATTTCTTCTCTCCACTTTCCTCACTTCTTAGCTGCATCACACTAGTTTAGCTACAAAATATTATTTTTAAAATATTTATATAAAATTATCATATCTACAACAATTATTGAAACTTGACAAAATGTTTAATTGGCAGTAATGTATATTATAAGCCCGTTTATATTATGATTCTCTATTTTGAACTTTTAGTTTTGTTTCTTCGCAAAATCCGGAAGGCATTGTGCTATATAATTTTGAGTCTTTGCATAGTTGAGAATTTCCTTTGCACAAGAAATGAGAGTGTAGAGTATACAACCATTTGCCTGCAATAAATAAAAGACTCTAGCAATATACTGTTAATAAAAATGTTCAAGTATTTGCAAACATACATTCAGGATTGTACAGTATGTAGTATATTTTAAATGATTAGGCTTAATTAAGCTAAGTATAGCTATCTAAGAATAGACAGAAGTCCTGGAAAAATTTTTTTCAAAGACTAAATGCTGTATAAAATCTATAAAAGTCTAGTAATGTCCTCGACTAGAGATTTGTATTATGAACAAATGAAACATTTAACCGACTCCAGTCTTCCCCTCACGTTCTTTTGAGTAAAACACCTGTGGTTTCATCTGCTAAATCTTTGCTCAGGGTGATAGGTGAATACAGACTTTCTTCTTTTTGTACTTAAACATCTTCAGAAACATAAAGACCATTTGTACCCTAAGTTAGGTCACATACAAGTAAAGACTCTCCTGCCATGTAGCCCCACCCACCGCCCAGGTACATAATGCCATACTTTGATTTCCGTCTGACTTTGTTCCCTTGGCTTTAGTATATGGTTCTGCCTCTGTGATTTAGGCCACCCTAGAACTTGTCACTAGCAAAGACTCTTTATAACTGATTCCCACTTCTCTCAACAATTACACCCTGAAAGAGGTCAAAATGAATATTCCAGGGGCCTTACACATGCTGCCTGCTACATCGTCAGTCATGTGCATCCCAGATGTTACACTTTGGCAGAGCAGCACTTCTTTGGGGAATATTCAGGGCTGTTATTTTTCACTTTCTTAGCACTGAGGCAAACGAGGGAGGAAGTATCTTTCCTTTCATTTAACCTCTAGGTCTGTTTTGCTTACTTTGCAGTTGGAACAAGAGAAAGCATCTTAGAAAATGTATCTTTGATGGTATGACTAGTCTTTAGATAAAGCACTCCTCATATTGTTCAAAAATGCAATTTGTAGAAACGGGGAGCTTCTGTGGGAGAAATGAAGTAAGGAAGATCTTTCTTTCTCAAGGGATACTTTCTTTTGTATTTTCTCACCAGTCTCTCTCTTCTCTATGTTACTTGAGATGAATCCAGTGCGGGTTTCCACTTTGAAGGAGCCCTCCTTTATTGAAGGTAGAATGAAGAGTAAGGAGCCATGATATGGGCAGTTTAAGTGAGTTTCACTCTAAAGATTGGATTACAATTGCCAGATTAAATACAGGATGTCTAGTTAAATTTGAATTTCAAATAAACTATAAATACTATTTAACTGTAAGTATGTTCTAAATATTGCAAGGTACATACTTATACTTAAAAATCATTCATTTTTTAATCTAAAATTCAGTTTTTTTCTGTAATTGTTTCTATATTTTTATTTTCTAAAACTGCCAACCTTAGATTGGACTAAAGGGCAAGAGTGACATGTTGCTCATCCGAGTTCGTAACAGTAGAACAGGAAATGTTATAGAGACTTAAAACCAATTTCCAATCCTGGTTAGAGACTGCATACTTGCATTTAGGGATATATACCTTTTAAATGCCCATGGGGTCTGGAGAGGTGGACAAAGGAGGGGTGATTTACAACAGGCTTGTTGAGGCTTGGGAGATTAGAACCCAGATGAAACGTCAATACTAAAAATGATACTAATAGCCCCCTGCTTGCCCCGATTTCGCTTTAGGTAATCAATCTTGTCAATGGGAGGGATTAAGAATAAAAGTATCTGTTATCACACAATCCCCACCGCCTCAAAGTATGACCTGTAATGTGTATTAACATAAGTTTGGTAGAATTATGAAGTGGTTTTTAGTTTTAAAGAGAACACCATAGAAGAAAATAGAAACAGCTTGTTTTTTACATGACACAAAGTTGTAGCAGTCGATCTCCTCTTTTTGAATGTCTTCCATCTCACTCTCTTTAACTAGACAGTCTTATATCTCTCAGGTCTCAGATCATCCACTGTAGATAACCTTCTACTTATCACCTCCCTCTTCCATTTTTGTGTCTCTCTCTCACTAGACTGAGAGCTCTTTGAGGACAAGGACCATTTCTTATTCACTTCAGTGTCTTAAGAACCTAGCAACCAGTGAAGCTCAAGAATTATTTGTTGAGTGAATAAAGAAGTAAAATCTGCAATAAAATTGTGTGAAAACAAGAACCACTCAACAGATTTTGAAGTAAGGAGAGTCATGAAATAATTCCAAAATGCACAATTACAAACCTTTAAATCAATATCAGAAAATCGCTAAACTAAGATTTAAGAAGAATTAGGTCATAAGACACTTCAAGTGTTTGAGCCTTACGCTAGAAAAAGTGGTGTATTTAAGCAGAGGTATGTACTTCAACTTCAATGTGGACATTTCACTTACTGCTATCTAGTCAAGTCCTCTTCTTGGGAACATAATACATTAAACACAGGTAGATATTTATCAAATAAGCTTCCTCAACTTAGGAATAAAATAAAGCAATTAAACTATATCACACTGCATGATTTAAGTCTCATTTAAATTTGAATGATTATTTATAGTTTGTGGCAATTTACAGTGCCACTATATTTTAGAAAATCAGTTTAAAAAATCTTTAAAATATTCATACCATTTAACTCAAAAATTCCACTTACAAATTAATTCAAGTATGAAAGCTATTTTATCTACAAAGAAACATGTCGATTCATTATATATTGCAACAAATCATAGGAAACAACCTAGGTAACCAGCAAGCAGAAAATGGTTAAATAAGTTTTAACACCTACGTTCAATTGGAAATTATTTAGCTATTTAAAATATTGTTTAGGGACTTCCCTGGTGGCACAGTGGTTAAGAATCCGCCTGCCAATGCAGGGGACACGGGTTCGAGTCCTGGTCCAGGAAGATCCCCCATGCCGTGGAGCAACTAAGCCCGTGTGCCACAACTTCAGAGCCTGTGATCTACAGCCCATGAGCCACAGCTACTGAGCCCGCGTGCCACAACTACTGAAGCCCGAGTGCCTAGAGCCTGTGCTCCGCAACAAGAGAAGCCACTGCAATGAGAAGCCCGCACACCGCAATGAAGAGTAAACCCCGCTTGCCGCAACTAGAGAACAGGCCACTAGAGAAAGCCCATGCACAGCAACAAAGATCCAATGCAGCCTAAAATAAATAAATGAATAAATTTAAAATATTGTTCAGAAAAACATGTTACACATGAAACGATTTATAATGTTACATAATTAAAATAAAATATAACCAAAATGTAATTTATACAAAAAAAAAATCCAACAGGAATAGTAATTAGAGGAAGTAGAACAAAATAACATGTTAAAAAATGATTATTCAATGTTCTTTAAGTTCCAGTCATTTTTCTAAGTATTTTAAATATGTCAACTTATTTAAGTCCTTTAACAACCCCATGAAGTAAGTACCATTATTATTGCCATCTTACAAATGAGGATGTAAGTCACAAGGATGTTAAATGACTTGCTTAAGTCACACAGCCAATCAGTAGAAGAGACAATATTCAAACCCAGGCAGCCTAGAGCCAGAGACAACACTCACTGGCACAGCTATAATTATGTATCTAGGTTGGTATTTATCACTTTTTTTTCATTTTATCTATGTTGTGTCACATTTCATGGGAAATAATTATATATAGAAGTCTATTATCCAATACTGAATAACAATATTTAATTTTTAAATGAATGAAATTCAATAAATCAGAACTTCAAGATATTAGAGATGGACAGTGCTCTTTCATCTGAACTTGAACTTCCCTGTTCTCTCTTACGGAGCAGTCTTTGGTACCCAGATATCTAAAGGCTGAGCAATGAGGTCCAAAATTGATGTTGAATTCTTCTCTCTATGGAAGATAGCATACCAGGGTATCATTTAATTGCAATACCAGGAGGGTAACTGAAAAACATGAGATCACGATGAAGCCATTAGTCTCGAGGCATAGGTGGAGATCGGCCAAGTGAAAAGGAAGTAGGTGTCTAAGTTAGATGGCAAGGGACACAATTAATAGTTCCCTAGATTTGCACGGGAGCTTCCTGAAGCTCATGTAACCACTTCCCAGCAGGTGTGCAGCCTAATACCTGAGAGAGCAAGATGAGGTAAGGGACCTCAGCTAGTAGCTGGAAACAAGGTTGCTACCCAAGGGAGGAGAGGGATATGGCAATGCTCCCATACCTCCCTGAAGAGCGTTGCTCCATTTCCCTTGGTCTCTGCAAGGTGCACTATAAACACGCCCTGGAAATGCATCTGTTCTACTGTCATTTCCATCCTAGCGTGGCACTTCAGTGGCCTTGTTTCAAGCCATACTAAGTTCAAAATCCTCACACTAAAACACAATCTAGGGACACTTTATTCCAGAATCTGTGTGTTCCAATGATTGAAACCACAAATGTGAGCACTCCCCTATATAATCCATCTTTCTTTTCTTTATTGTTTTCTAATGTACTTTGGCATCATCCAATCAAAATTATAACAGATGGCTAAGGTTTATCCTCCTCTACAAGATGAACAGACCTCACAATCTCATTCTAGACAAGAATGACTTTAAAGTGTCCAATCAGGTGAGTTATCAAGACACCTAGCTTTCTAGTCTCATTCATATGTTTCAGAAGCATTCCTAACTCCATTTCCCTATTTTTTTAAGTATTATTGAGTATTATCAAGGAGAAAGGATATCTGAACTAAGGTGTTAGAAGTAAAACAGTACAATTCAGTGTATATATTCAACACCTAAGCTAAGTGTTATCACAGTATCAACTTGCTAGAAGGAAATATCCCTCTTGGAAATAATTGTCATATCATGTCCTCTTACCACCAAGTTTCCTTCACTTGATACTTTCTTAACACAAATAATGTGTATACATTGCCAAACACTTTAATCTTATTTTCGCTTGGTAAAAGCTTGAAACAATGAAATACAAATATGATTTATTTTACTAAATAAATGACTTATCAAGTGCTATAGGACCAGTATTGAGATCACCCTCACAGGCCATTACAATTTCAAATATTGTTTCCTCACCCCCACCCATTAGATGGGTATATTGCAATACATGGCTATTATATATGTATATCTCTAAGAATTTTGTCTCATGTGCTGAAACAGATTTTAGGGTTGTTGTGTTTTATATACCTAAACAGATTTTAGAGTTGTAAACCATCTTTGTCAAGTGCCTTATTGCTACAGAAATTAGACCTAAGCTGACACTATTTGCTCACAGTAATGCCCTATACAAACACAAATGCAGGTCGGGTGTTCTAAATGACATAAGTACTAAATCTTGATAACTGCTGCAACATAATCCTGCTGTCTATTGAGTGAACTGTATATCAACACTGGGTACACTTGGCTAAATTCTCAATGCGTGGCAATTATGGATGTGACCAAACTAAGCTCTTCTGGAACGTTTCAATCTTTATAAGCTTAGCATCTGTATCTGAGTTTATTCTATGTCACAAGTTGACTGTAGCATTCATGAAAGGAAGTACTGCTACACATACTCACAATATTAATTCTACATCTTTCTTAATGACACTTCCCAATTAATGTTTAATACAATGTGCTAACACAGCCTTCACTGGGAGAGGAGGGCATCATAATGCTTGAATTCTAGCCACACAGTGGCTACTAAGAGTCACGAGCCCTGTATAACCCATTTAACTTTTCTGGAGTTAGTTTCTCACGTCTAAGCTATTTTGTAGCTCTCAAATCCCACGAGCACTTATATCTCTTCTAAAGCAAATTCTGGGTTTCTATTTTTCATCCAACAAATAATTTTTAACCCCCATTCCTATGCAAGCAATGCAAGATGTATAGTTTTACACATACTTCTTTCACAGAGATTACACACGCATATGCCAAGACATACACAAAATGCAAGAAATTAAAGAGGACTGTGATTAGTACCATAGGAAAGGTATATAAAAAATGCTCTGGAGTTTCAAGGAAAGAGCAGCAGACTATTTCCTACAGTCAACAAATATTAATAAAGGTCTACCAGATGACACAATGTGCTCAAGCCTTGGATTTCATGGATAAAAAGTAGGCCTGCTTCTAATACTTGTTCGGCCCAGAGCAAGAATATATAAATAGAGACCTCAATATCACATGCCTGAATATTTAGAAAATGGACTAACAAATTATTAAATAAAGTATGTTTCATCATCCTACCTTGATGAGAATAATTTCACAATGACCTGGAAGATTGGATTCATATTAGAATTCTCAGACTTCCTTGCCTCTGGCTTTCAGCCCTTACTGCTCCATCTTTTTCCCTTATTTTTCTATCTCTGGTTCTACTTCGTTCCTTTTGGGTCCTCATGTGTCCTTGTGAGAACACTCCAACCTGTGTATTCAAGATCTTTCAGTGAAAGCCAAAGCTCCCACTGAAAAACTGAAGAGCGTTTTAATACATAGCATAAAAAACATTCCAGGTAGAAAAAAATAATTATTAAAACCTTTTCTGGAAGGAAGTTTCCAGGCTTGGTTGCAGAATGTTGAATTGTTCAGTTTTGCTAGAGCTTCAACAAAAGGAAAATATTAATGCTAAACCCATAAAAATAAGCCTAGATCATAATGTCAAAGGCTAAAATGTTTGAACTTTATTTGGTAAGCAAAGAAGAGAGATTTGAAGGTTACTGAGCAGGGGTGACATAATCAAAGCTGTACTTTAGGAAGATTAATTTGGCAGCCAAATGCAGAATGAGTAGATTAGAAACAAGACTGGAGGCAAAGAGAAGAGTTATAGCAATAGTTTAAGTAAGCAGTAATAAGACTGTTAACTAGGGCTAGGGTAATGTACAGGAAGAAAGGGCAGTGTGAGGCAGTAGGGAGAAGGAATTGACAGCCCCTGATGAACCACTGGTAATGGAAAGAAGAAGAGAGATAAATCAAAGAACATTCAGAGGTCTTGAGCTTCTGGGACTGAAAATGAATATTGGAAATCATCAGCAAGAAATCAGAAGGAGGAGCTAAATTGTAAGATGAAAATGATGAGCGGCATCCATGTATGTTGTGTTAGCAACATTGGCAAACCTCCCCTCACGTGAAAATGCCATGGCAAACTTGGAAATGAAAGACTGGGGTTTGAAGAATCATCAGGAAATCACACACAGAGGTAAAACTCCTGAGTCCAACTTGTTTCAAATATAAACCATTTTTTAAGCAATTTCATTGTCCACAGGTCTTGAAAATTTTCTCTGGTTCATGAGTTAGTTCCTTGGTTTTCAAGTTGATAAAAATATATGTGTCTTCTGTAAAGATGGTTATTTACAGAATTTAGGCCAGTTAATTCACTTTGGCAAGATCTGTTTTATAATCTATAGCAGAGCGGTTTCCTTTGTCAGGATTTGTTGATAACAGTCTAAGTTTCTTCCCAGCATAAATCATTTCCCAATATCACAATGCTTAGTTCTGTGAATGTTGTCTTTGTCCATGTTTAGACTTTCTGCCTTTGTCTAACTTAAGCTTACAAATAGTGAGTCTGTCTCTGGGGTGACGTACTCCCCTAATCCACTACAATGTGCCAGATGCTCTTTTTTGGCTATCAGGTGACACACCTATTGGATGATTATAAAGAGCATTTGTTTTTGCTCTCACTCATATTAGACACTATTATACATACAAACACACACACACACACACACACACACACACAGGGCTCATGATCTCAAGCAACAATAAATATGAGTTAACAGAGCTAATGCTTTTCTTCCTGTGTTTGCCAATAACATTCTCTGATGCATCCTCTTCAGTTTTCCCTGATGTATCTCAATATTTCAGTCATTGGTGAAAATCTTAAGTTAACTGCCACTAGTACCAGGATCAGGAAAGAAGTCTTCCTATGGTAAGAAAATGTCAGTCTTTGGACAAACAGAAACAGGAACTAGCAACTATGCTGAACATATTTTCTGAGAGGAACAAAAGATGTAAGCAGTAGTATTAAGATATTGCAATTGACTCCCTCTGCTTACCTCTACTTCAGACAAAATGTAGGGGCAAAAGCCTTTACCTCTATCAATGTCTCAACTTTCATAGTTGATAACTAGTCCTATATCTAAATAAATATCTATATATGTAATAAGACTCTGCTTTAACATATACTTTCAACCCAGATAGCATGGAGGAATGCACAGTTAATACAGAGAGTAGTCCCCTAAGTATTACAGGGTGAATGCAGACTTTAAAAAGTAAAAATATAAATTTATATTTCAGTGTTGGCTTTCAGTTAACAAAAGTATCAAGCTACTGAAGGAAAGCATATGACTAATAAGAGAACATTTTGCAAAACAAAGTATGCAAGAGAGACAAATATAACAAAAAATATAAATAATATCAAAAACATGTTAACTAATGGCTTTTAGGTCTGCTGACTGCCTCTGGTCACCCACAGCCAACCAGGGTCTGAAAAGGAGCCACACATTCTCCTCATTGCTGCTGGAAGAAATGCTCTGGGGTTTGTACTAGTCTGACTGTTCATCAGAATATCAGCATACTTCTTCCATATCTTACAAATTTTGCCTTGTTCATTTCTTTATCTTTTGAATCCGTTACCAGCCACTCCTTGTTCTCCTTACCTGTATTCACCTATTAAAGTACTCAACAGGCTACATTTACTTCTCTAACTTCCCTAAATTCTCAGGAGTCCCTTGGCACTGAGCTTTAAATATACACACGTTTATTAAAATGGTGAGTTCAGACAAGCCACTAGAACCATGGATAAGTGAAGGCCAAGATTTTTTGACCAGAACTTATTAAGCAAAAGAAGAAAAAGTGGACCCAGGCAATAAATAAAATTTGATGAAAGAAAGAAACCAAGTTGGTGAGAAAAGCTTCAGTCACATGTCAGACTCACAGGGAAGGGGAAGACAAGGCTAAGTAACCGAGCCATTGAATAGCTAACACATAAGCCCAAAAATATGTTGAGACAAGAGTAGAGATGGTTAAGTGGACTAGTCAAGGAATCTCCCTACAGAGGAGTGGACAGAGGTCAACAAATTCCAATGTGGAAAAATTACATGAAAGCTAAGCCTCTAGTGGGACAACTCAGGACGTCCAGGAAATCCTGTGATTGGGGGAAATAAGTCATCATCTTCTTGAAAGGATGATTCTTCAGGAGATTCTCACAAAGGCCCTAAAAGCCTTGAAAAGAGATTAATAAACAGAAATGTCCTTAAGCATTATAAATTAAAAATAAATTAAAAGAATCACAGGTTTAGCTCCATTGAACACAGATATACAAGAGGCTACAGGCACAGAACAGCAAGGTTTCTTATTAATTTAAATGGGGTAAAATGAGAAATAAAATTCACAGTAGAAGACTCATGAAATAAAAATGTAGATTCTGAGCAAAGTAAACACAAGTTTACAGTCAGGGCTCAAAGCCTCCTGTACCTAGTCTCTCTTAATGCTATCTGCTCAGTGTCCTATTGTGTTTCAGTTTTGCGAGTTTGATCTTTAGCTGTGAATTTCCTCCTCCTGATGGCACTGAGGTAGAATGTAATGTTTTTTGAAGTCACTTCTTCTGGGTGAATATTTTAAAGTTAAGTCTGCATTATGCAGAATGTATAGGAGATTTTTACCAGTTTATAGAAATGCTTTAGCAATCACATCACATCTAAAGCACTATTAATGTCAATAGAAAGACATTGAGCCTGATGATCCACATGCATCTGCTAAAACTGCTGGAGCAGAATAGACAATAAAGAAGTAAAATGCAGTATGGAAAATCATCATGAGGCCAACAAGGTTGAAAAAATATTAGAATGCTTTGCTTTTGAAATTAGGTGTCAGTGACCTGTAGGATACATCCATTTTAAAGAATAATATCAAAGCATGTATGCTGAAACTAGTATTTTGGAGAAAATACTTTTATTACTTGATGAAAATTTTAATTATTTGCTTTTGATTTTTTATGTAATCATGATTTTTGGTTTATAATCTAGTGAAAGGATGAAACACAACTACAATTGTTAGGATATTTAATAGATAAACATTAAGGAAGAATTTTGTTTCCAAGCTACTATTAGCACAAATCATATCTATTAGGTTAAATAAATATTATAGATGCATTCACAATTGCTAAGACATGGAAACAAACTAAATGTCCATTGACAGATGAATAGATAAAGAAGACGTGGTACAAATATACAATGGAATACTACTCAGCCATAAGAAAAGAATGAATTAATGCCATTTGAAGCAACATGGATGGATCTAGAGATTATCATACTAAATGAAATAAGACAGAGAAAGACAAATACTATATGATATCACTTATATGTGGAATCTAAAATATGACACAAATGAACTTATTTACAAAACAGACTCACACACATAGAGAAAAGACTTGTGGTTGCCAAGGGGGAGGGAGGATGTGGGTAGGATGGATTGGGAGTTGGGGGTTAGTAGATGTAAACTACTATATATAGAATAAACAACAAGGTCCTACTGTATAGCACAGGGAACTATATTCAATATCCAATGATAAACCCTAATGGAAAAGACTATGAAAATAATGTATATACATGTATAACTGAATCACTTTACTGTGCAGCAGAAATTAACACAACATTGTAAATAAACTATACTTGAATAAAATAAATTTTAAAAAATTGTAGATGCCTAAATATGGATAATGTATAAATTCAGATGGATTAAAGAGATAAAGTGTTTTTTAAGAACACTATATATTTGCTGGGAAAAAAAGATAATATAACATCCTATTTAATTTTCATCAGTGATGACTGATCTTGGCATAAAATCAGTATAAACATATTAAGGCAAAAGATCAATAGATAACTAAGTTTGAATAAATAAAAAATTATGTTACAAAAGATAAACTCTATTAAGATACAATATAGATTATAAAGCATTGTTTCTTAATAGAAAATGTCTAAAAATATTATAGAAAAACACAGAAAAGAGAAAAAAAGCAAAAGATTTGAAAAGTCAATTTCCATAAGAAAGAAAAATAACTCTACTAAAATATGAAAAAAATTCTTTATCCTTTTTTTGTTACTAAAATTGCAAATCAAAATCTAAGCTAACATTTTGATTTGAAATTAGCAAATATTTCAGTATATAATAATGCCCATGTACATGAAGGAATGGAGATTATGAAACTTTATATAATTTTAGTGGAAGCATAAATTGGTGCATATTTTCCACAATTTGTCTATCTGTATTGATTCTTAAGTATTCATGGCCTTTAATCTTATAATTCAATTTAAAGAAATTTAACCAGAATGTGATTTAGAAGAGAAAACAATTGCACATAATCTACATAGCTAATGTTTAGAATGGTATTGTTTTAATTTAAAATTTCAATTTCCTATTTTCTGATAGTAAAACAATCATTGAATTTCCCTTTCTTTCCTTGGCTATCATAATATGAAATAAAATATAATCGAAAGATAATCTTCAACCTTTGTGAAGCCAGAAGATATCCATAACCCTAAACATATTAAAGGTCAAAGAAGAATGCAGAAAGATGTTGAAAAAGGATAGCAAGGTTGCAGATCTCAGACAAAACCAGCAAAGTGTAGTTTTCCAAAGTAGATGGCATATACTGTTGGAAGAAATCCAGCAATCTGTTATTTACAAAATAAGGACAAGCTGGTGGCAGGAAGCTTCCCAGGCCTAGATTGGCAACAAGTTGATGCCAGAGAGATTAACTTGTATGAGGCATTTCAATGGTAAAACAATTTTGCCATTGAAAAATTGTTTTCTATTTTCCAGGAAGCAGTCTGTCAGCAAGGCAGAGCAAAAGAGAGAAATTCTACATTGTTGGCAACCCTACAGCTCCTGATCTCCTTGGACCAGTTGAAGATAAGAGCCAAAAATTTCACTTACATGTAATGCAGCTACACAGGAAACTTCATTATGAACCAGAATACCTGGTAGAGTGAAAGATGGCTCTACCTTGACCCCCATGTGATCCTCTTGCAAATACTTGTCCAACAATTTATTTCAATCAAATACGTAAAATTTTAAAAAGAAACAGCTCCAGAATCTGGCTAAACTGTTTAGTGGGACGCTTTTCCTGTATAAGGCCAGTCTGTAAAGTGGGAGAAGTCTCTGCTTTGTCTAATGTGCAGACACCAACATACAGATCCAAGTAAATGAAGAATCAAACAAAGATGTTCCAAAGGAACAAGATAAATCTCCAGAAACTGAATCTAATAAAATGGAGTTATAAAATTTACCAGACAGAAAATTCAAAATAATTGTCATAAAGATGCTCACTGAAGTCAAGAGAATAATTCATAAACAAAGTGAGATCTCAACAAAGAGACAGAAAATATAAAAAAGGACCAAACAGAAATCACAATGCTAAAGAATGCAATAACTAAATTGAAAATTTCACTAGAGCAGTTCAACAGCAGACTAAATCAGATAGAAGAAAGGACTGGTAAACTTAAGAACAAGCCATTGGAAAAAAATTCAAAGGAGTAAAAATTTTAAAAGAAAAAAAAAAGAGTAAAGAAACCTTAAGGAGCTTATGAGACAACATTAAAGAGAAATGTATACATTATCAGAGCCTCAGAAAGAAGAGAGAAACAGAAAAAAGCAGAAAGATTATTCAAAAACATAATAGCTGAAAATTTTCCAAATCTGAGTGAGAAAATGGATAAAAAGATTGAAATCATATCAATATCTTTATTGAATACAATGGAGTGAAACTAGAAATCAATATCAGAAGGAAAACTGAATTCACAAATACACGGAAATTAAACAACACACTTTTGAACAATCATTGGGTCAAAGAAGAAATCAAAAGAGAAATCAGAAAATATCTCAAAATAAATAAAAATTAAAACACATTATACCAAAATTTATGGAATATAGTAAAATCAATATTAAGAAGGAAATTTATTACAATGAATGTTCATTTAAAAAATAAGGAACATCACAAACAACTAAACTTTACATCTCAAGGAGCTCATGAAGAACAAAGTAAACCCAAAGTTAGTATAAGGAAGGAAATAACAAAGATTAGAGCAGAAATAAGCAAAATAGAAAATTAAAATTAAAAATAGAAAATTCAATAAAACTGAGTTTTTTTGAAAATATAAACAAAATCACAAAACCCTTAACTAAATTAATTAAGAAAAAAAGACAAATAAATAAAATCAGAAATAAAAGAGATGTCATTACAATCGATGCCACAGAAATAAAAGAATAATAAGATACTACTTAAACAATTATTCACCAGCAATCTATAACCTAGAAGAAATGGACAAATTCTGAGAAAAATACAATCAACCAATATTAAATCATGAAGAAATAGAAAGTCTAAACAGATCTACAACTAGTATGGAGATTGAGTGAGGAATCAACCCTCCCCTACTCACCCTCAACAATGATAAGTCCAGGACCAACTGGCTTCACTAGTGGATTCTATGAAACATTTAAAGAAGAATTAAAGCCAATTGTTCTCAAAATCTTCCAAAAAATTAAATAGGAGGGAAGTTTTCCAAATGCATTTTATGAAGTCAGCATTACTTTGTTTCCAAAGCCAAAGACATAACAAGAAAAGAAAACTACAGACCAGTTTCTCTGATGAATATAGATGCAAAAATCCTTAACAAAATACTAGCAAACCAAATCCAACAGCACATTATAATGATCGTATATCATGACCAAGTGGGATTTATCCTTGAGATGCAAGGATGATTCAACATACGAAAATCAATTAATGTGATACCCAATATTAACAGAATAAAGAATTAAAATCACATCATCATCTCAATAGATGGAGAAAAAACATTTGACAAAAATCAACACCTGTTGATAAAAGAATGTATAGAAGAAATGTACCACAACCTAATAAAGGCTATGTATGAAAAGTTAAAAATTAGCATCATAGTCAATGGGGAAAAGATGAAAGCTTTCCCTCTAAGATCTGGACCAAGGCAAGGATGTCCAGTATCACCACTTATCTTCAACATAGTACTGGAAGTCCCATTCAGAGCAATTAGGCAAGTAAAGGAAATAAAATGCTTTCCACTTTCCAAACTGGAAAGGATAAAGTAAAATCCCCCCTTTTAGCAGATGATATGATCTTATATAGGGAAAACACTAAAGACTCCACTAAAAAACTGTTAAAACTAATTAAAAAATTTAGTATAGATGCAGGTTACAAAAATTAGCATACAAAAATCAATTACAATTTCTATTAGCAATTAACTATCTGCAAATGAAATTAGAAAAACAATCTCATTTACAATAGTATCAAAAAGAATAAAATACTTAGGAATAAAGTTAACTAAGGAGAAGAAAGACTTGTATACTGAAAAATACATGACATTGATGAAAGAAATTTTAAAAGACACAAACAAATGAAAAGACATCCCATATGTTTGGACTTAATAATACTGTTAAAATGTTCAGTGTCTAAAGTAATCTACAGATGCAGTGCAATCCCTATCAAATCTTATGAAATTTTTTTACAGAAATAGAAAAAAGCAACTCATATAGAACCACAAAAGACCACAATCAGCCAAATCCATCCTAAGAAAAAAGAACAAAACTAGGGGTATCACACTTCCTGATTTCAAAATATGTTATACAAAGCTACAATAATCAAAATAATCTGGTGCCTGCATAAAATTAGACCAGAGACCAATGGAACAAAATAGAGAGCTCAGAAATAAGCTCATAAATATATGGGCAACTGATTTTCAACAGGTGTAAGAAGGCACAACTGAGAAAGCACAGTCTCTTCAACAAATGGTTTCAGGAAAACTGAATATCCATATGCAAAAGAACAAAATTGAACCTTTATCTTATACCAAATACAAAAATCAACTCAAATTGGATTAAAGATTTAAATATAAGATTTGGAAGTATAAAACTTATAGAAAAACTTCATGAAATTGGTTTAGCAATGATTCTTGGACATGACACCAAAAGCACGAGTAAAAAAAAGCAAAAATGGGGCTTCCCTGATGGCGCAGTGGTTTGGAGTCTGCCTGCTAATGCAGGGGACACGGGTTCGAGCCCTGGTCTGGGAAGATCCCACATGCCACGGAGCGGCTAGGCCCGTGAGCCACAACTACTGAGCCTGCGCGTCTGGGGCCTGTGTTCCGCAACAAGAGAGGCCGCGATAGTGAAGAGGCCCGCGCACCGCGATGAGGAGTGGCCCCCGCTTGCCGCAACTAGAGGAAGCCCTCGCACAGAAACGAAGACCCAACACAGCTAAAAATAAATATAATAAATAAATAAATAAAAGATTACTATAAAAAAAAAAAAAAAGCAAAAATGCATCGAACAAAATAGTTCTGCCCAGCAAAGGAAACAATCAACAGTGTGAAAAGGTAGTCTATGGAATGGGAGAAAATATTCACAAACCATATATCTGATAAGGGTTAATATCCAAACTATTTAAAGAACTCCTACAACTCAATGGCAAAAAAACCAACTAAACTTAAAAATGAACAAAAGACTTGAATAGGCATATCTCCAAAGAAGACATACAAATGTCTCAAAAAGCATGTGAAAAGATGTTCAATATCATTAATTCTCAGAGAAATGCAAGTCACACCACACTGAGATATCACTTCATACCTGTTAGGATGGCTATTATCAAAAAAACCCCAGAAGTCAACATGTGTTGCTGAGGATGTAGAGAAATTTGAACCCTTGAACACTGTACATGGAATGCAAAATAATGCAGCTTCTATGGAAAACAGTAAAAGGGTTTCTCAAAAAATTAAAAATAGAACTACTGTATGATCCAGCAAGCACACTTCTGGATATTTATCTAAAAGAACTTAACTCAAGATATCAAAGTGATACTAGCACTTCCATGTTCATGACAGCACTATTTAAAAGAGCCTAGATGTGAAAGCAACCTAAGTGCCCATCCACAGATGAAATGATAATGAAAATGTGGTAAATACATACAGTAGAATACTACACAGCTTTTTTTTTTTTTAACATCTTTATTGGAGCATAATTGCTTTACAATGGTGTGCTAGTTTCTGCTTTATAACAAAGTGAATCAGTTATACAAATACATATGTTCCCATATCTCTTCCCTCTTGCATCTCCCTCCCTCCCGCCCTCTCTATCCCACACCTCTAGGTGGTCACAAAGCACAGAGCTGCTCTCCCTGTGCTATGTGGTTGCTTCCCACTAGCTATCTATTTTATGTTTGGTAGTGTATATATGTCCATGCCATGCTCTCTCTTTGTCACATCTTACACTTCCCCCTCCCCATATCCTCAAGTCCATTCTCTAGTAGGTCTGTGTCTTTATTCCCGTCTTGCCACTAGGTTCTTCATGACTTTTTTTTTTTTCCTTAGATTCCATATATATGTGTTAGCATACTGTATTTGTTTTTCTCTTTCTGACTTACTTCACTCTGTATGACAGACTCTAACTCCATCCACCTCACTACAAATAACTCCATTTCATTTCTTTTCATGGCTAATATTCTATTGTATATATGTGCCACATCTTCTTTATCCATTCATCTGATGATGGACACTTAGGTTGCTTCCATGTCCTGGATATTGTAAATAGAGCTGCAATGAACATTTTGGTACATGACTCTTTTTGAATTATGGTTTTCTCAGGGTATATGCCCAGTAGTGGGATTGCTGGGTCGTGTCACAGCTCTATTTTTAGTTTTTTAAGGAACCTCCATACTGCTCTCCATAGTGGCAGTATCAGTTTACATTCCCACCAAAGAGTGCAAGAGTGTTCCCTTTTCTCCACACCCTCTCCAGCATTTATTGTTTCTAGATTTTTTGATGATGGCCATTCTGACCGGTGTGAGATGATATCACATTGTAGTTTTGATTTGCATTTCTCTAATGATTAATGATGTTGAGCATTCTTTCATGTGTTTGTTGGCAATCTGTATATCTTCTTTGGAGAAATGTCTATTTAGGTCTTCTGCCCATTATTGGATTGGGTTGTTTGTTTTTTTGTTATTGAACTGCATGAGCTGCTTGTAAATCTTGGAGATTAATCCTTTGTCAGTTGTATCATTTGCAAACATTTTCTCCCATTCTGAAGGTTGTCTTTTGGTCTTGTTTATGGTTTCTTTGCTATGCAAAAGCTTTTAAGTTTCATTAGGTGCCATTTGTTTATTTTTGTTTTTATTTCCATTTCTCTAGGAGTTGGGTCAAAAAGGATCTTGCTGTGATTTATGTCATAGAGTGTTCTGCCTATGTTTTCCTCTAAGAGTTTGATAGTGTCTGGCCTTACATTTAGGTCTTTAATCCATTTTGAGTATATTTGTGTGTATGATGTTAAGGAGTGTACTAATTTCATACTTTTACATGTACCTATGCAGTTTTCCCAGCACCACTTATTAAAGAGGCTGTCTTTTCTCCACTGTATATGCTTGCCTCCTTTATCAAAGATACGGTGACCATATGTGCGTAGGTTTATCTCTGGGCTTTCTATCCTGTTCCATTGATCTACGTTTCTGTTTTTGTGCCAGTACCAAACTGTCTTGATTACTATAGCTTTGTAGTATAGTCTGAAGTCAGGGAGCCTGATTCCTCCAGCTCGATTTTTAGTTCTCAAGATTGCTTTGGCTATTCAGGGTCTTTTGTGTTTCCATACAAATTGTGGAATTTTTTGTTCTAGTTCTGTGAAAAATGCCACTGGTTGTTTCATAGGGATTGCATTGAATCTGTAGATTGCTTTGGGTAGTATAGTCATTTTCACAAGGTTTATTCTTCCAATCTAAGAACGTGGTATATCTCTCCATCTATTTGTATCATCTTTAATTTCTTTCATCAGTGTTTTATAATTTTCTGCATACAAGTCTTTTGTCTCCATAGGTAGGCTTATTCCTAGATATTTTATTCTTTTTGTTGCAATGGTAAACGGGAGTGTTTTCTTAATTTCACTTTCAGATTTTTCGTCATTAGTGTATAGGAATGCAAGAGATTTCTGTGCATTAATTTGATATCCTGCTACTTTACCAAATTCATTGATTAGCTCTAGTAGTTTTCTGTAGCATCTTTAGGATTCTCTATGTACAGTAACATGTCATCTGCAAACAGTGACAGCTTTACTTCTTCTTTTCTGATTTGGATTCCTTTTATTTCTTGTTCTTCTATGATTGCTGTGCCTAACACTTCCAAAACTATGTTGAATAATAGTGGTGAGAGTGGGCAAACTTGTCTTGTTCCTGATCTTAGTGGAAATGGTTTCAGATTTTCACCATTGAGGACAATGTGGGCTGTGGGTTTGTCATATATGGCCTTTATTATGTTGAGGTAATTTCCCTCTAGGCCTACTTTCTGCAGAGCTTTTATCATAAGTGGGTGTTGAATTTTGTCAAAAGCTTTCTCTGCATCTATTGAGATGATCATATGGTTTTTCTCCTTCAATTTGTTAATATGGTGCATCACGTTGATTGATTTGCATATATTGAACAATCCTTGCATTCCTGGAATAAACCCCACTTGATCATGGTGTATGATCCTTTTAATGTGCTGTTGGATTCTGTTTGCTAGTATTTTGTTGAGGATTTTTGCGTCTATGTTCATCAGTGATATTGGCCTGTAGTTTTCTTTCTTTGTGACATCTTTTCCTGGTTTTGCTATCAGGGTGATGGTGGCCTCGTAGAATGAGTTGGGGCGTGTTCCTCCCTCTGCAATATTTTGGAAGAGTTTGAGAAGGATAGGTGTTAGCTCTTCTCTAAATATTTGATAGACTTCGCCTGTGAAGCCATCTGGTCCTGGACTTTTGTTTGTTGGAAGATTTTTAATCACAGTTTCAATTTCAGTGCTTGTGATTGGTCTGTTCATATTTTCTATTTCTTCCTCATTCAGTCTTGGCAGGTTGTGCATTTCTAAGAATTTGTCCATTTCTTCCAGGTTGTCCATTTTATGGGCATAGAGTAGCTTGTAGCAATCTCTCATGATCCTTTGTATTTCTGCAGTGTCAGTCGTTACTTCTCCTCTTTCTTTTCTAATTCTATTGATTTGAGTCTTCTCCCTTTTTTTCTTAATGAGTCTGGCTAATGGTTTATCAATTTTATTTATCTTCTCAAAAAACCAGCTTTAGTTTTATTCATTTTTCCTATTGGTTCCTTCATTTCTTTTTCATTTATTTCTGATCTGATCTTTATGACTTCTTTCCTTCTGCTAGCTTTGGGTCTTTTTAGTTCTTCTTTCTCTAATTGCTTTAGGTGCAAGGTTAGGTTGGTTATTCGAGATGTTTCCTGTTTCTTGATATAGGCTTGTATTGCTATAAACTTCCCTCTTAGAACTGCTTTTGCTGCATCCCATAGGTTTTGGGTCATCGTGTCTCCATTGTCATTTGTTTCTAGGTATTTTTTGATTTCCCCTTTGATTTCTTCAGTGATCACTTCGTTATTAAGCAGAGTATTGTGTAGCCTCCATGTGTTTGTATTTCTTACAGATTTTTTCCTGTAATTGATATCTAGTCTCATAGCGTTGTGGATGGAAAAGTTACTTGATATGATTTCAATTGTCTTAAATTTACCAAGGCTTGATTTGTGACCCAAGATATGATCTATCCTGGAGAATGTTCCATGAGCGCTTGAAAAAAATGTGTATTCTGTTGTTTTTGGGTGGAATGTCCTATAAATATCAATTAAGTCCATCTTGTTTAATGTATCATTTAAAGCTTGTGTTTCCTTATTTATTTTCATTTTGGATGATCTGTCCATTAGTGAAAGTGGGGTGTTAAAGTCTCCTACTATGATTGTGTTACTGTCGATTTCCCCTTTTATGGCTGCCAGTATTTGCCTTATGTATTTAGGTGTTCCTATGTTGGGTGCATAAATATTTGCAATTGTTATATCTTCTTCTTGGATCGATCCCTTGATCATTATGTAGTGTCCTTCTTTCTCTCTTGTCATAGTCTTTATTTTAAAGTCTATTTTGTCTGATATGAGAATTGCTACTCCAGCTTTCTTTTGATTTCCATTTGCATGGAATATCTTTTTCCTTCCCCTCATTTTCAGTCTGTATGTGTCCCTAGGTCTGAAGTGGGTCTCTTGTAGATGGCATATATATGGGTCTTGTTTTTGTATCTATTCAGCCAGTCTGTGTCTTTTGGTGGGAGCATTTAATCCATTTACATTTAAGGTAATTATCGATATGTATGTTCCTATTCCCATTTTCTTAAATGTTTTGGGTTTGTTATTGTAAGTGTTTTCCTTCTCTTGTGTTTCTTGCCTAGAGTAGTTCCTTTAGCATTTGTTGTAAAGCTGGTTTGGTGGTGCTGAACTCTCTCATCTTTTGCTTGTCTGTAAAGGTTGTAATTTATCCATCAAATCTGAATGAGATCCTTGCTGGGTAGAGTAATCTTGGTTGTAGGTTTTTCTCCTTCATCACTTTTAGTATATCCTTCCACTCCCTTCTGGGTTGCAGAGTTTCTGCTGAAAGATCAGCTGTTAACCTTATGGGGATTCCCTTGTGTGTTATTTGTTGTTTTTCCCTTGCTGCTTTTAATGTTTTCTTTATATTTAATTTTTGATAGTTTGATTAATATGTGTCTTGGCGTGTTTCTCCTTGGATTTATCCTGTATGGGACTCTCTGTGCTTCTAGGACTTGATTAACTATTTCCTTTCCCATATTAGGTAAGTGTTCAACTATAATCTCTTCAAATATTTCCTCAGTCCCTTTCTTTTTCTCTTCTTCATCTGAGACCCCTATAATTTGAACGTTGGTGCATTTAATGTTGTCCCAGATGTCTCTGAGACTGTCCTCAGTTCTTTTCATTCTTTTTTCTTTATTCCACTCTGCAGTAGTTATTTCCACTATTTTATCTTCCAGGTCATTTACCCGTTTTCTGCCTCAGTTATTCTGCTACTGATCCCTTCTAGAGTATTTTTATTTTCATTTATTGTGTTTTTCATCTTTGCTTGGTTCCTCTTTAGTTCTTCTACGTCCTTGTTAAAAGTTTCTTGCCTTTTGTCTATTCTATTTCCAAGATTTTGGATCATCTTTACTATCATTATTCTGAATTCTTTTTCAGGTAGACTGCCTATTTCCTCTTCATTTGTTAGGTCTGGTGTGTTTTTACCTTGCTCCTTCATCTGCTGTGTGTTTTCCTGTCTTCTCATTTTGCTTATCTTACTGTGTTTGGGGTCTCCTTTTCACAGGCTGCAGGTTCTTAGTTCCTCTTGTGTTTGGTATCTGTCCCCAGTGGCTAATGTTGGTACAGTGGGTTGTGTCAGCCTCCTGGTGGAGGGGACTGGTGCCTGTGGTCTGGTGGATGAGGCTGGATCCTGTCTTTCTGGTGGGCACATCCACGTCTGGTGGTTTGTTTTGGGGTGTCTGTGGCCTTATTATGATTTTAGGCAGCCTCTCTGCTAATGGATGGGGCTGTGTTCCTGTCTTGCTAGTTGTTTGGCATAGGGTGTTCAGCACTGTAGCTTGCTGGTCGTTGAGTGAAGCTGGGTCTTGGTGTTGAGATGGAGATCTCTGAGAGATTTTCACCATTTGGTATTATGTGGAGCTCGGAGGTCTCTTGTGGACCAGTGTCCTGAAGTTGGCTCTCCCAACTCAGAGGCACAGCCCTGATGCCTGGCTGGAGCTCCAAGAGCTTTTCATCCACATGGCTCAGAATAAAAGGGAGAAAATATAGAAAGAAAGAGGATAAAATAAAATAAAAGTAAGCTAAAATAAAATAAAGCTATTACAATAATAAATAAGAAAAAATTATTAAGAAAAAATTTATTAGGGAAAAATGTTATAAATTTTTTAAAATAAAAAATAAGAAAAAACTTATTAAGAATAAAATTTATTTAAAAAATTGTTTTTAATTTTTTTTAAATAAAAAGTAAGAACAAAATTATTAAGGAAAAATTTATTAAGAAAAAAAGTTTTTTAAGTAAAAAAACAAAAACAAAAACTGAAGGACAGTACCCTAGGACAAATGGTGAAAGCAAAGCTATACAGAAAAAATCTCACACAGAAGCATACACATATACACTCACAAAAAGAGGAAAAGGGGAAAAAAATAATATATCCTTCTCTCAAAGTCCACCTCCTCAATTTGGGATGATTCATTGTCTATTCAGGTATTCACAGACGCAGGTACATCAAGTTGTTTGTGGAGCTTTAATCCACTGCTTCTGAGGCTGCTGGGAGAAATTTCCCTTTCTCTTCTTTGTTCTTACAGCTCCCAGGGTTCAGCTTTGGATTTGGACCCACCTCTGCATGTAGGTCGCCTGAGGATGTCTGTTCTTCGCTCACACAGGACGGGGTTAAAGGAGCAGTTGCTTCAGGGGCTCTGGCTCATTTAGGCCATGCGGAGGGAGGGGTATGGATGCGGGGCGAGCCTGCAGTGGCAGAGGCCGGCATGACGTTGCAGCAGCCTGAGGTGCGCCGTGCATTCTCCCGGGGAAGTTGTCCCTGGATCACGGGAGCCTGGCAGTGGTGGGCTGCACAGGCTCCCGGGAGGGGCAGTGTGGATAGTGACCTGTGCTCGCACACAGGCTTCTTGGTGGCGGCAGCAGCAGCCTTAGCATCTCATGCCCTTCTCTGGGGTCCACGCTGATAGCTGCGGCTCACTCCTATCTCTGGAGCTCGTTTAGGCGGCGCTCTGAATCCCCTTTCCTCGTGCACCAGGAAACAGAGGCAAGAAAAAGTCTCTTGCCTGTTCAGCAGCTCCAGACCTTTTCCCTGACTCCCTCCCGGCTAGCTGTGGTGTGCTAACCCCTTCAGGCTGTGTTCATGCCACCAACCCCAGTCCTCTCCCTGGGATCCGTCCTCCGAAGCCCTAGCCTCAGCTCCCAGCCTCCTCCCGCCCTGGCGGGTAACCAGACAAGCATCTCGGGCTGGTTAGTGCTGGTCGGCACCGATCCTCTGTGCAGGAATCTCTCCGCTTGGCCCTCTGCACCCCTGTGGCTGCGCTCTCCTCCATGGCTCTGACGCTCCCCCGCTCCACCACCCACAGTCTCTGCCCAAGAAGGGGCTTCCTAGTGTGTGGAAACCTTTCCTCCTTCACAGCTCCCTCACACTGGTGCAGGTCCCATCCCTACTCTTTTGTCTCTGTTGTTTCTTTTTTCTTTTGCCCTACCCAGGTATGTGGGGAGTTTCTTGCCTTTTGGGAGGTCTGACGTCTTCTGCCAGCGTTCAGTGGGTGTTCTATAGGAGCAGTTCCACGTGTAGATGTATTTCTGATGTATCTGTGGGGAGGAAGGTGATCTCCGTGTCTTACTCTTCCGCCATCTTGCCCAGACCTCCACCTACACAGCTTTTAAAAAGAAGGAAATTCTGTAATATGAAACAACATAGATAAACCTTGAGGACATTATGCTAAGTTGAATAAGACAGCCACAGAAAGACTGATACTTCCTGATTCCATTTGTGTGTGATATCTAAAATAGTCAAAATCATAGAATCAAAGAGTGGAATGATGGTTGCTAGGGACTAGGGAGAGAGTGAAATGGGGAGTTGCTGATCAAGGAACATAAAGTTTCAGTTTAGCAAGAGCTGCTATACAACATTGTACCTATAGTCAACAATAATGTACACTTAAAATTTTGTTAAGCAAGATGATCTCCTATTCAGTTTTCTTAACCACAATAAAATGAAATTTTAAAAAATAAATAAAGAAAAAATGGTTCTGGATCCCAGTGTGGCTCTTTCAGCATCAACTCTAGAGAGGTGCTCACAGCTCCCTATACCTTACTGTATTTATTTTCTATTACTGTATAAAAAATCACCACAAACTCTGTGACTTAAAACAATATCCACTTATTATCTCACAGTCTTAAGTCCAGGTAAACTCAGCTAGTTTCTCTGCATAGCACTGAAATCAAGATGTTGACTGGGCTAGATTCTTATGTGAAGTCTCAGGGGAGGAATTCACTTTCAAAATCATCCAGATTGTTGGCAGAACTTATTTTCCTGCAGCTATCATTCTGAGGTCCCCTTTTCTTTCTGGCTGTCAACCAGAGTCCACCCTCTTGTCCTAGGGGCTGCCCAGATTCCTTGACTAATGGCCCTCCTCATCTTCAAGCTAGTAACATAACATCAAATCCCATCCATGCTTTGAATCTCTCTGACTTCCTCTTTTGCCACCAGACAGAGAAAATTCTCTGCTTTTAAGGGCTTCTGTGATTAGATTAGACCCATCTGGATAAACTCCCTTTTAAAGGTCAACCGTGCTATTGTTATAGGTTGAAATATGTTCCCCCAAAAAGATATGTTGAAGTCCTAACCCCCAGTACCTCACAATGTGAATTCACTTGGAAATATGGGTCTTAAAAGGTTATCAAGTTTAAAATGAAGTTAAGGTGGGCCCTAATGCAATGTAAAAAGGGGGAATTTGGATACAGTGACAGACACTTACAGAGGGAAGATGGTGTAAAGCCACACAAAAAGAACTCCATGTGAAGACAGAAGCAAAAATTGAACTGAGGCAGCCACAAACCAAGGAATGCCAATGATTTCAAACCAGCACCACCACAACTTCCACCAGAAGCTGGGAAGAGTCAGGAAGGGATTCCACCCAGTCAGAGAGAGTATGCTCTGGCTGGCATCTTGATTTCAGACATCCAGGTTCCAGAACTGTGAGACAATACATTTCTGTTGTCAAAAGGAAAAGAAAGGAAAGGAGAGGAGAGGAGAGGAAAAGACACAGTCAGGATTGCAGTGAGGACTTGGGAAAAGAGAGGTAATAAAAGTCAAAGTTATCAAAGACTCAAAAGACAGTGATAGCTGAAAAAGAACACAGAACAAGTGTAATTTTAAAACATTTAAAAATAACTTTTAAGAATATTATTTTTAAATTTCTAGAAATAAAAGATGACCCAAATATATAGACTGGAACATTGCATCATGTCTCAGAAAAAGCTGATCTTGGATCATCAATACTGAACCACATGCTGGTAAAAATTTCTGGACTTCATAAAAAGAAAGAGAAAAAATTACTAACATTTAACTTCAAAAAGAGTGAAAACATGAATAGTTGTATAACCATTTAAGAAAGTAGAAAGGTCTTTGCTTTATAAAGAAACTGGTCCAAGTAGGGTTACAAATGAGTTTTACTGAACTTAAAATGAACAGCTAACTCCTATGTCTATGAAAACACTCAGAACAGAAAAATAGAAAGATTCCAAGTCTGTCATAAGCAACTAACATAAATCCAATTCTAAAAGCTGTTAAACATAACACCCAAAAATCAAAAGTAGACTAATACACATTTACAAACTAAAATAAAATATTAATAAATTAAATGTTAAATGAATTTAAAGAATAATACACCACAATCAACATAGTAACCCAGAATACATGGAAGGTTACAGTAGGAAATCTATTAATAAAAATTTTGACATTGTTCAATGTCAAATGTTAACAACTCCATGAAGAAAAATAAACAAATAAAGAAAAAAAGACACAACAAATTCTGATTCTAAAATGAAAGGAAAGTATGTAGGATCAGATAAAGTTTATCTATAGAAATTTATAAGGAAAACATTATAACCTGAAAAAATAAGAAATAATCATATTAAAATTGAGATTATCATACCATATTCACTATTCTAAGAGCAGTTTTGTAAAGCACAATAAAACTTGAAAAATAAATTATCATATGCTTATTAAAAAGAAAGGAGCCTAATGATATTGCTTATATGTGGAATCTAAACAAGGCTACAAATGAACTTATCTACAAAACAAAAATAGAGTTACAGATGTAGAAAATACATTTATGGTTACCAGGAAGTAAGGCGGGGGAGTGATAAATTGGAAGATTGTGATTGACACGTACATACTACTATATATAATATAAATAACTAATAAGGACCTACTGTATAGCACAGGGAGCTCTACTCAATACTCTGTAATGACCTATATGGGAAAAGAATCTAAAAAAGAGTGGATATATGTATATGTATAACAGAGTCACCTTGCTGTACACCTGAAACTAACACAACATTGTAAATCAACTATACCCCAATAAAAATTTTAAAAGAAAAGGAATCTAACTTTCACTATTTACAATGAGCTCAGATAGATTAAAAGGCCGACAAACTCATAAAAGCATAAATAGATTTACAAAAAACTTGTGAACTGCAAATTAAAATAACATAAAAATTGGAATAGAAAAATTTTTCAAAGGTAGAAAAGAAAAAAAATATTTTCTGAAATAAAGGAGAAATTTAATATGCACATCAAGGGAACAGCATCTCTTGGAAATATGTATGCCTAACAACTAGTATTATGACATGGCTTAGCAATGTTATTGGATTTAATATATTAAATAAAGAAGTCACCTATAGGAGGAAAAAACTAAAGTAAAAATGAAACAATAATCAAGTAGACAAAAAAGGACATAGAAGACTTAATAATATAAAAGGTAAGATACATATTTGTGTATGAATGTATATATATATATTCCCTATTCTAAAAGCAGGATAATGTATGATCATTTCAAAGACACAAAAATTTAATTAAACTAAAAAATTGAATTTTAAATTTTGAAATATAGCTACTTCCTCTAGTTTTCAAAATCTGAGCATCTAAAAAAATTAAGCTTATCCCTTTATTTTAAAAAAAAGACCTACAGATGCTCTAAGGTACATTCTCCCTAGCTGCAGCAAGCTCAGTAAAACTACTTTTTTTCTTGGACCACAGGTGTATTTCTGGTGGTCTTTGGCTGTGGATTTTAATACCTGCCTCAAAGAAGTTGTTAAAAAGATTTATGTACATCCTTAATATGCAATAGTCTGCAATTTTAATAACATGGACAGATCTCCAAGACATATTTTTACACGAAAAGGCAAGTTGCAGAGCTGTATGAAAACTATGTCCAATTCATATTTTAAAAATAATTACATGTGTAAAAGAATTCACACAAGTAAATGCATTGGAAATGTACTCAAATTTGAATATCAAATTTTCCAGGGGAGGAGAAAAGAGTAGAAAGATTTGAATAAAACTTAGATGTTTTATTCCATATATTTCTGGAATGTTTGGATATTTCAATAAAAGTATTTTCATTTATTCTGTGTTTAAAAATCAAAATACATTTTTGAAAGGATTATCTGACAAAGACCGAAGTTAGACATCCCCTAGAGCCAACTACTTTAATAATTATGCAACTTTTCCTGTTTAATTTTTTTTTCAAAAGCAGAGTAAGAAATAGTCTATAAGTTCAGAAGGAAAGGGGAGATACTGAAAGTATTTACCCCATCTACTAACTGATGGCTGAAAGAATACCTGCCTTTAGTTTAAACTTATTATTTCATTAAAATGTATAATGCTTTAAAGTATATAGCACTTTAAGTAATTGTTAATTATATTTAAAGGTGAACAATTTAGGGTTCCTTCCTCAGAAAGATACTGGGAAAATTTGAAATAGAGAGGGAGAACATCGAAAGAAAAGGAGGGAGAGTTGCAAGTCCCCGAACACCAAATATAAGCTCAGGTACTTGACAAAAATACCTAGGGTGTGAATTTTAAGTTAACACAAAGGACAGGTCTTCTTCATTAAAATATCAAGCAAAAGAATATGAATGCAGTTAAAGGCAGAAAAGAGTGTTGAACTCATTAACTACTTTCAATATTTTAAAATATAAAAATAAGAAGTTGGATTTGCATGCTTAAGTCAAAAAAAGAAGACATAAGGAAGAATAGTGATATAAACACTAATGTTGTAATAGACTTCAATAGGACCCTGATGCCCAGGTCCAATGTTTCACTGCCACTTAATACATTCTTAATTTCTGATGAATATCTTCCAAACAATTTAGACTCTAAATTTAACAAGCAACTAAAGACTGGAAATTTAAAATACCCCAGGAGCAACTGACCCAAGCATCTCATTCTCCAAAACAAAATAATGTTATAAATGTAAGATGTTAAATGTAAATCCAACACAAACTAGACCAAGACTTGAGGACACAGGGAGGGGGAAGGGAAAGCTGGGACGAAGTGAGGGAGTGGCATGGACTTATATATACTACAAAATGTAAAATACATAGCTAGTGGGAAGCAGCCGCATAGCACAGGGAGATCAGCTCGGTGCTCTGTGTCCACCTAGAGGGGTGGGATATGGAGGGTGGGAGGGAGACGCAAGAGGAAGGAGATATGTAGATATATGTATATGTATAGCTGATTCACTTTGTTATAAAGCAGAAACTAACACACCATTGGAAAGCAATTATACTCCAATAAAGATGTTAAAAAAAACTGCTCTAAAAAACTAGACCAAGAAATAATTATGTGCAAGTTTTCTCGTAATATAAAACAATGAGAAAGCCTGTCCAGGCTAGACAATCCAAACAAAAAATCATGATAGTCATAATGCAGTGTTACAGGGTCTTACATATGATTCACCTAAGATTCACCCTATTGATATATTTTCATTTTCTTAGGAAAGTGGGATATTCTTTTCTAAAGGAGTAGATTTTATTAACTTCTTGGGGAGAGGGGAGTGTGTCTAATAAAAACAGAATTCTCACTAATCTAACTCACTCTTAGTTTTTAAAAAAATATATTTGGAGAAATATTAACATATTCTGCTTGGCAAGGAAGGTGAACAGGAAATTTAAACACCAAATAGCAAAGGTAACCAGATAACCTTTCAGGTCCCTTTCAACCCAGACAGTCTATGATTCCAAACCAAACCAGGCTGCAGTCAAAATGTAGACATTGAATCAAAATCATCTGCTAGTATCAGACATCCCTTATAAGCTGAATTTTAGGTTTATATTCCTCTTTATTCAATTTAATCAAGAATAAGATTGTGTTTTGAATAAAAAATTAATAAAAACCTATTGAAAAACAAATGGTTTTATTCAGGAGAGATAATTCACAACTGGGAAATAAAAGAGCTCTTTAATATAGCATGATTACTGAATTTCATAGCCATCCAGACAAAGCATCTCCATCTCACATCACTCATTTGCTTTTACTTGCTATTTTATATCTTGCTCAACTTTTCCAGCAAAAACTTATTATTTGAAACTCAGTGGCTTCTGGTGACAGGTCATTGGTTTTATAAAAGAAATTAATACATGTATTTTTGTCTATTGTCCCTGGCTTAATTTTATAACTTTTTATTTTGCTACAATTCAAACTTACAGAAATTATGTTGAATAATACAAGTCCAGTATAGCTTTTACTCAGGTTCAGCCACTCTACAATTTACCCCACTTCTTGCTTTATCATGCTATCTATACAGACACATAAACACACACTCATATGCACACACACACACTTTTCTTTCTCTGTATGACTTGCAAGTTCATTGGAGGTATCTATCTACTTTATTCCCAAATACCTCTGCATGTATTTTCCGAAAGCAAGACACTCTCTTACATAACCACAGTATAATTATCAAAATCAGGAAATACTGTTACCTAAACTAAAGTTTGTATTCAAATTTGTCACTGACCCAATTCAGAATATGCATTGTGTTTAGCTGATATATCCCCTTGATCTTTAAATTAGAAGAACTTCTTCACTTTTGTCTTTCTTGACTTTGGTATTTTCAAAGAATATAGGCTAGCAATTTTATAGAACATCTCTCAATGTGGTTTTGTGTGATGTCTCCTCAAGTCTTGACTCAGGTCATGCATTTTTCTAAAACTAACGCCACAGTGCACCATATTAGGAGGCACCTGATGTTAGTTCTTTCCGATGTTAGTGATATGAACTTTTATTGTCTGGTTGTGGTGATGTCCACCAGATTTTTCTACTGCAATGTTACTATTTTTCCCTCTTGTAATCAATAACTAATTTGAGTGTGCGTTGTGCTTCAATACAATGGAAATATTCTGTCTCTTCTCAAATTTTCACTCACTTACTATAGCATTCATTGATTTTCTATGTTGAGGAAACTTCCCTCTATGCCTACTTTCTGCAGGGCTTTTATCATAAATGGGTGTTGAATTTTGTGGAAAGCTTTCTCTGCATCTATTGAAATGATCATATGGTTTTTCTCCTTCAATTTGTTAATATGATGTATCACATTGATTGATTTGTGTATATTGAAGAATCCTTGCATTCCTGGAATAAATCCCACTTTACCATGGTGTATGATCCTTTTAATGTGCTGTTGGATTCTGTTTGCTAATATTTTGTTGAGGATTTTTGCATCTATGTTCATCAGTGATGTTGGTCTGTAGTTTTCTTTCTTTGTGACATCTTTGTCTGGTTTTGGTATCAGGGTGATGGTGGCCTTGTAGAATGAGTTGGGGAGTGTTCCTCCCTCTGCAATACTTTGGAAGAGTTTGAGAAGGATAGGTGTTAGCTCTTCTCTAAATATTTGACAGAATTCGCCTGTGAAGCCATCTGGGTCTGGGCTTTTGTTTGTTGGAAGATTTGTAATCACAGTTTCACTTTCAGTGCTTGTGATTGGTCTGTTCATATTTCCTATTTCTTCCTGGTTCAGTCTCGGCAGGTTGTGCATTTCTAAGGATTTGTCCATTTCTTCCAGGTTGTCACTTTTATTGGCATAGAGTTACTTGTAGTAATCTCTCATGATCGTTTGTATTTCTGTACTGTCAGTGGTTACTTCTCCTTTTTCTTTTCTAATTCTATTGATTTGAATCTTCTCCCTTTTTCTCTTGATGAGTCTGGCTAATGGTTTATCAGTTTTGTTTATCTTCTCAAAGAAACAGCTTTTAGTTTTATTGATCTTTGCTATTGTCTCCTTCATTTCTTTTTCATTTATTTCTGATCTGATCTTTATGATTTCTTTCCTTCTGCTAGCTTTGGAGGTTTTTTGTTCTTCTTTCTCTAATTGCTTTAGGTGCAAGGTTAGGTTGGTTATTCGAGATGTTTCCTGTTTCTTGATATAGGCTTGTATTGCTATAAACTTCCCTCTTAGAACTGCTTTTGCTGCATCCCATAAGTTTTGGGTCATCGTGTCTCCATTGTCATTTGTTTCTAGGTATTTTTTGATTTCCCCTTTGATTTCTTCAGTGATCACTTCGTTATTAAGTAGAGTATTGTGTAGCCTCCATGTGTCTGTATTTTTTACAGATCTTTTCCTGTAATTGATATCTAGTCTCATAGTGTTGTGGTTGGAAAAGATACTTGATACAATTTCAATTTTCTTAAATTTACCAAGGCTTGATTTGTGACCCAAGATATGATCTATCCTGGAGAATCTTCCATGAGCAGTTGAGAAAAATGTGTATTCTGTTGTTTTTGGGTGGAATGTCCTATAAATATCAATTAAGTCCATCTTGTTTAATGTATCATTTAAAGCTTGTGTTTCCTTATTTATTTTCATTTTGGATGATCTGTCCATTGGTGAAAGTGGGGTGTTAAAGTCCCCTACTATGATTGTGTTACTCTTGATTTCCCCTTTTATGGTGATTAGTATTTGCCTTATGCATTGAATTGCTCCTATGTTGGGTGCATAAATATTTACAATTGTTATACCTTCTTCTTGTATCAATCCCTTGATCATTATATAGTGTCCTTCTTTGCCTCTTGTAATAGTCTTTATTTTAAAGTCAATTTTGTCTGATATGAGAATTGCTACTCCAGCTTTCTTTTGATTTCCATTTGCATGGAATATCTTTTTCCATCCCCTCACTTTCACTCTGTATGTGTCCCTAGGTCTGAAGTGGGTCTCTTGTAGACAGCATATATATGGGTCTTGTTTTTGTATTCATTCAGCCAGTCTGTGTCTTTTGGTGGGAGCATTCAATCCATTTACATTTAAGGTAATTATCGATATGTATGTTCCTATTCCCATTTTCTTAAATGTTTTGGGTTTGTTATTGTAGGTGTTTTCCTTCTCTTGTGTTTCTTGCCTAGAGAAGTTCCTTTAGCATTTGTTGTAAAGCTGGTTTGGTGGTGCTGAACTCTCTCATCTTTTGCTTGTCTGTAAAGGTTTTAATTTATCCATCAGATCTGAATGAGATGCTTGCTGGGTAGAGTAATCTTGGTTGTAGGTTTTTCTCCTTCATCACTTTAAGTATATCCTGCCACTCCCTTCTGGCTTGCAGAGTTTCTGCTGAAAGATCAGCTGTTAACCTTATGGGGATTCCCTTGTGTGTTATTTGTTGTTTTTCCCTTGCTGCTTTTACTATATTTTCTTTATATTTAATTTTTGACAGTTTGATTAATATGTGTCTTGGCGTGTTTCTCCTTGGATTTATCTTGTATGGGACTCTCTGTGCTTCAAGGACTTGATTAATTATTTCCTTTCCCATATTAGGGAAGTTTTCAACTATAATCTCTTCAAATATTTTCTCAGTCCCTTTCTTTTTCTCTTCTTCTTCTGGGACCCATATAATTCGAATTTTGGTGTGTTTAATGTTGTCCCTGCGGTCTCTGAGACTGTCCTCAGTTCTTTTCATTCTTTTTTCTTTATTCCACTCTGCAGTAGTTATTTCCACTATTTTATCTTCCAGGTCATTTACCCGTTTTCTGCCTCAGTTATTCTGCTACTGATCCCTTCTAGAGTATTTTTATTTTCATTTATTGTGTTTTTCATTATTGCTTGGTTCCTCTTTAGTTCTTCTACGTCCTTGTTAAAAGTTTCTTGCCTTTTGTCTATTCTATTTCCAAGATTTTGGATCATCTTTACTATCATTATTCTGAATTCTTTTTCAGGTAGACTGCCTATTTCCTCTTCATTTGTTAGGTCTGGTGTGTTTTTACCTTGCTCCTTCATCTGCTGTGTGTTTTCCTGTCTTCTCATTTTGCTTATCTTACTGTGTTTGGGGTCTCCTTTTCACAGGCTGCAGGTTCTTAGTTCCTCTTGTGTTTGGTATCTGTCCCCAGTGGCTAATGTTGGTACAGTGGGTTGTGTCAGCCTCCTGGTGGAGGGGACTGGTGCCTGTGGTCTGGTGGATGAGGCTGGATCTTGTCTTTCTGGTGGGCACGTCCACGTCTAGTGGTGTGTTGTGGGGTTTCTGTGGCCTTATTATGATTTTAGGCAGCCTCTCTGCTAATGGATGGTGCTGTGTTCCTGTCTTGCTAGTTGTTTGGCATAGGGTGTCCAGCACTGTAGCTTGCTGGTCGTTGAGTGAAGCTGGGTCTTGATGTTGAGATGGAGATCTCTGAGAGATTTTCGCCATTTGGTATTACGTGGAGCTGGGAGGTCTCTTGTGGACCAGTGTCCTAAGTTGGCTCTCCCACCTCAGAGGCACAGCCCTGATGCCTGGCTGGAGCACCAAGAGCCTTTCATCCACACGGCTCAGAATAAAAGGGAGAAAAAAATAGAAAGAAAGAAAGCAAGAGGATAAAATAAAATAAAATAAAGCTATTATAATAAAAAATAAGAAAAAACTTATTAAGAAAAAATTTATTAAAAAAATAAATTTTTAAGTAAAAAAAAAAGGACGGACCGAACCCTAGGACAAATGGTGAAAGCAAAGCTATACAGACAAAATGTCACCCAGAAGCATACACATATACACTCACAAAAAAAGGAAAAGGAGAAAACTTAATATATCCTGCTCCCAAAGTCCACCTCCTGAATTTGGGATGAATCGTTGTCTATTCAGGTATTCAACACATGCAGGTACATCAAGTTGTTTGTGGAGCTTTAATCTGCTGCTTCTGAGGCTGCTGGGAGAAATTTCCCTTTCTCTTCTTTGGTTGTACAGCTCCCAGGGTTCAGCTTTGGATTTGGACCCGCCTCTGCGTGTAGGTCGCCTGAGGATGTCTGTTCTTCGTTCACACAGGACGGGGTTAAAGGAGCAGCTGATTCAGGGGCTCTGGCTCACTCAGGCTGGTGGGAGAGAAGGGTACGGATGCGGGGAGAGCCTGCAGCGGCAGAGGCCAGCGTGATGTTGCAGCAGCCTGAGGCGCACCGTGCGTTCTCCCAGGGAAGTTGTCCGTGGATCACGGGACCCCGGCAGTGGTGGGCTGCACAGGCTCCCACGAGGGGCAGTGTGGATAGTGACCTGTGCTTGCACACAGGCTTCTTGGTGGCTGCAGCAGCCTTAGCGTCTCATGCCCGTCTCTGGGGTCTGCACTGATAGCCGCGGCTCGCACCTGTCTCTGGAGCTCGTTTAGACGGTGCTCTGAATCCCCTCTCCTTGCACACCTCGAAACAAAGAGGCAAGAAAAAGTCTCTTGCCTCTTCAGCAGCTGCAGAATTTTTCCTGGACTCCCTCCCAGCTAGCTGTGGTGTGCTAACCCCTTCAGGCTGTTTCCATGCCGCCAACCCCAGTCCTCTCCCTGTGATCCGACCGAAGCCCGAGCCTCAGGTCCCAGCCCCCGCCCGCCCCAGCGGGTGAGCAGAGAAGCCTCTCGGGCTGGTGATTGCTGCTTGGCGCCGAGCCTCTGTGCGGGAATCTCTCTGCTTGGCCCTCCGCACCCCTGTGCTTGAGCTCTCCTCCGTGGCTCCGAAACTTCCCCTCTCTGCCCCCCGCAGTCTCTGCCCGCGAAGGGGCTTCTAGTTTGTGGAAACATTTCCTCCTTCACAGCTCCCTCCCACTGGTGCAGGTCCCGTCCCTATTCTTTTATCTCTGTTATTTCTTTTTTCTTTTGCCCTACCCAAGTACGTGGGGAGTTTCTTGCCTTTTGGGATGTCTGACGTCTTCTGCCAGCGTTCAGTGGGTGTTCTGTAGGAGCAGTTCCACGTGTAGATGTATTTCTAATGTATCTGTGGGAAGGAAGGTCATCTCCGTGTCTTATTCTTCCGCCATCTTGCCCAGTGCCCTCATTGATTTTCTAACTCTATCATTCTCATAATTATTAGTTGTCTTCCTTTGGTAAAGAATAGCTTTTCCTTCACAATTATTCACTCATTCATTCATTTATGCACTTATTTACTGTATCAATATGAGCTCATATAGTCTTATTTGCATCATTACCATCATTACTGATTCTATAATTTTATTAATTTGTCATTTAATTATTTAATGTATTACCCTTATCAATACTTCCATTGATACTTGAACTGCTATCATGATTGATTTTGGTGCTTAATTTCCTGTATTTGGTTAGTGAGAGCCTTTGGGGTTGACTCCAGTGTCCCTTTGATATGTCATTATCTTTCTTTCTTGTGCAAGATAATGTTCCAGAATTAGTTTGCATTTTCCCCATTCCAGCCCTGGAATCAGCTTTTTCATCAAGAAGCCCATCAAGAAGTCACCAATAAACATATTGGTGACTGGCATTTAGAAATCAAAATCCAGTCATAAGGTGAGCTTAGTTATTGCTATGTCATTACTTCTAAGCTATCCCAGCAGACAGTGAGGATATATGTGCTAAGTCATACATATACACATAATGTCTATAATTTTTTCTCAATCTATGTATATCCATATATCTATATACAGATTTAGATATAGATATAGATATATAAAATGTGTGTATGTATATAGTATATGTAGTTCATACTGATAAATCCAAATCCAATCCAAAACCACAGGTTCTTCTTGTCTTCACTTTTTCATTTTTGTAACTTCCCTCTCACTGACAAACCTGACTTCCATCATTGTCAGAATAATTGCTCATTTCCCCAAGCCTAGGATACATCAAGAGCAGTTTCAGTATTATTATTAATCCATACACCTGCAAAAAACAAACCTGCTAACTAGAGTTCAGGATTTATTATAATCCCTTTTTTTTTTTGGAGGGGGGGAACATACATTTAGAAAAATGCACCTCTTAAATCTATAACTTAGCAAGTTTTGACAAATAAACACTCCTATTTAATCGCCATACTCTCATAAGATATAGAACATGTCCATTACCCCCAAAATTTCCTTAATATTCTTCTTATACAATCTTCCCCTCTCACTAGGTGACAAAAATTGGTTTTGTCTGCTATGGAAATTCATATAAATGGAATCATACATTATGTACTACTTTGTGTCTAGCACATTTTGCTCATCATAATATCTATGAGATTCATTCAGGTATTGTACTTAATCAGTAGTTTAATTTTCTTCCTGGGTAGTATTTCTCTCTATATAAATATACCACAATTTATTTTACCCATTTTCCTGTTGATAAACATTTTAAATATTTCAAGTTTTTACTATTATGAATAAAGTTTCTATGAACATTCTTGAACAATATCTTTGTGGTTATTTATTGTCATTTCTTTTAGATAAATACAGTCATTTCTGCTATAATGTCACATACATGTTCTTAAAAATTACCATGCTATGAAAAATTGTGCAGTAATAAAAGACAGGGCTTATGGGGAAAATGAGTTTAGGGGCACGACACTCAATACTGTTGTCAGTAAAACATAACAATAACAACAACAAAAAAACCCTTATGAAAACAGTTAAACTGTCTTATACACATTTAATGACTGAGAGTACAAAAACTACAAGTATGGATCTCATTTCTCATGAAAAAGAAGATGGCTTGTAGAAGTGGGCATTCAAAGGGTTGCAGTTTGAGAGTTATTTTAAGGATTACCGGAAATAAGAAGAAAAGCTGTAATACCAGATGTGGATGGGTGTGGCTCAGAACACAGGGATGAATTGTGAAGTAACTTGTAGATGTTTGATATATATGCATATGTGTATTTGATTTATGTGCATATATTTCTATACAGCTCGTTTCAGCTGATCTTAGTGTTTTCTGCACTGTTTTTCACTGACAAAATTATAAATAAACAAGTAAAATATGTGTATTGTGCTCAAATTGCTCCCTAATATATCAATGGCATTGAATAAAATTTGCATTTTTAAAATAAGCATTATAGCAGAACTGACTGTACCTAGAAACACATTTGCTGAGTCCTAAGGTATGTATATATTTAACTTTATAAGAAATTGCCAAATTGTTTCCCATATCATTTGTACTGTTTTAGACTCCCACTAGCATTGATTTCATTGATTTCTGCTATTATTATTTTATTCTTTCTATTTATTTTAAGTTTAATTTGCTCTCTTCTTTCTAGCTTCTTAAGTTGGAAATTTAGATAATTCATTTTAAACTTAATTAAATGTCATCAATTTCCTTGTAAATACTGCTTTCGTAACTCCTTACATATTGTGATATATCGCATTTTCTTTATCATTCACTTTGAAATATTTTCTAATTTTCTTTTCAGTTTTTTTTTGATTCATGTGTTATTTGTGTTATTTATAAGTATGTTGTTTAATCGCCAACATTAAAACAGTTCCAAATACCTTATAATTGATTTATATTTTGGTTTTGGTCATATATCATATGTGTAAGATTTCAATCTTTTGAAATATACTGAGGTTCTTTTTAGAGCCCCAAATATGGTCTATCTTAATAAAAGTTCCTTTCATACTGAATAAGTGTGTGTATTATAAATATTTAGGATGTCAAGTACTGTAAATATAATTAAGGTCAAGGTGGTTGAAGGCTTGTTCACATCTATACCATTACTGACTTTTTGTCTGGTTTTTCTAACAGTTACTCTCCGTTTGTCAGATTGGGTAATGTATTTTGATCCATTTTCAAGTTCACTGATCCTGTATTGTGCTATCTCCAATTTACAAGGTCATCCTGTGAGTTTTTCATTATCAGTTTGGTAATTCTAAGTTCTAGGCTTTCCATTTGGTTCTTTTTTATAAGTTTCATTTCTCTGTTGAAATTCCCCATCTATTTTATCATTATGAATACATTTTTTCCTAAGTCCTTGAACATATTTATAACACCTGTTTTAAAATTCTTTCATGCTAACTTTAATATTTTGGTCATTCATGATCAAATTCTATTCACTGCTTTTATCTTGAGTATAAATGACATTTTCTCATTTCTTTCCATGTCTAGGAATGTTTGATTATACACTGAATATTGTGATAATATAAAAGTGTTGTTTCTTTTCTATCAATTGGTTAAATTGAATGTACCCAAACTTCAAATTCTCTCTGTCTTGCAGGGAGCAGCAGCTGAAATTTTTACCCATTTCTTTCAGCCTTCTGGTTGTTGCTTTTTGCCAGAAAGTTGGAGTGTTCCTTGAGAGTTTGAGTGGATAAGGTGGAGGTTATAGGCACATTTTGGAACTGATCTTTCTGTGGATCTCTTATTGCCAGCATTGTCCTCCTTACTTTTCAGCTGCCCTGGAAGCTCTAAACTTCTTCTAAAAGACACTAAGTTTGAAGATTTTTGCTTCATTTCTAACCTCCATCAGATGAAAATTTATGTAATTTGAAATTTTACCCATCTAATTCCCTTGTCTTAAGTTTAAATTCTCCCCCAATTTCTGCCTGTTTCAATCACTCTCATTGCTTTAGAATACTTGTTCTTAATTTGTTCAGAGTTTATAATTGTTGTCCAAGAGTCTTAGTCAGGAGATTAATTCAAGATGGCAGAGTAGAAGGACGTGCTCTCACTCCTTCTTGCAAGAGCACCGGAATCACAAGTAACTGCTGAACAATCATCGACAGGAAGACACTGGAACTCATGAAAAAAGATACCCCACAATCAAAGACAAAGGAGAAGCCACAAAGAGATGGTAAGAGGGGCACAATCATGATAAAATCAAATCCTATAACTGCTGGGTGGGTGACTCACAAACTGGAGAACACTTATACCACAGAAGTCCACCCACTGGACTGAAGATTCTGAGCTCCATGTCACGGTCCCCAACCTGGGGGTCCAGCAATGGCAGCAGGAATTCCAGAGAATCAGACTTTGAAGGTTAGCAGGATTTGATTGCAGGCCTTCGACAGGACTAGGGGAAACAGAGGCTCCACTCTTGGAGGGCAAACACAAAGTAGTGTGTGCATCAGAACCCAAGGGAAGGAGCAGTGACCCAGTAGGAAACTGAACCAGACCTACCTGCTAGTGTTGGAGGGTCTGCTGCAGAGGTGGGGGGTGGCTGGGTCTCACCATGAGGACAAGGACACTGGCAGCAGAAGTTCTGGGAAGTACTCCATGGCGTGAGCCCTCCCAGAGACCACCATTAGCCCCACCAGAGAGCCAGGTAATCTCCAGTGTTGGGTTGCCTCAGGCCAAACAACCAACAGGGAGGGAACCCAGCCCACCCATCAACAGTCAAGTAGATTAAAGTTTTACTGAGCTCTGCCCACCAGAGCAACAGTCAGTTCCACCAACCACCAGTCCCTCCCATCAAGCCTCCTAGATAGCATCATCCACCAGAGGTCAGACAGCAGAAGCAAGAAGAACTACAATCCTGCAGCCTGTGGAACAAAATCCACATTCACAGAAAGATAGACAAGATGAAAAGGCAGAGGGCTATATACCAGATGAAGGAACAGGATAAAACCCCAGAAAAACAATTAAATGAAGTGGAGATAGGCAACCTTCCAGAAAAAGAATTCAGAATAATGATAGTGAAGATGATCAAGGACCTCAGAAAAAGAATGGAGACAAAGATCGAGAAGATGCAAGAAATGTTTAAAAAACACCGAGAAGAATTAAAGAACAAACAAACAGAGTTGAAAAATACAATAACTGATATAAAAAATACATTACAAGTAATCAATAGCAGAATACTTGAGGGAGAAGAACGGATAAGTGACCTGGAAGACAGAATGGTGGAATTCGCAGCCACAGAACAGAATAAACAAAAAAGAATGGAAAGAAATGAAGACAGCCTAAGAGACCTCTGGGACAACATTAAATGCAACAACATTTATATTATAGGGGTTCCAGAGGAGAAGAGAGAGAGAAAGGACTTGAGAAAATATTTGAAGAAATTATAATGGAAAACTTCCCTAACAAGGGAAAGGAAATAGCCACCCAAGTCCAGAAAGCACAGAGAGTCCCAGGCAGGATAAACCCAAGGAGAAACACACCGAGACACATAGTAATCAAATTGACAAAAATTAAAGACAAAGAAAAATCATTGAAAGCAACAAGGGAAAAATGACAAATAACATACAAGGGAACTCCCATAATGTGAACAGCTGATTTCTCAGCAGAAACTCTACAAGCCAGAAGGGAGTGCCATGATATACCTAAGGTGATGAAAGGGAAGAAGCTACAACCAAGATTACTCTACCCCTCAGGGATCTCATTCAGATTCAACAGAGAAATCAAAAACTTTACAGACAAGCAAAAGCTAAGAGAATTCAGCACCACCAAACTAGCTCTACAACAAATGCTAAAGGAATTTCTCTAAGTGGGAAACACAAGAGAAGAAAAGGACCTACAAAAACAAAACCATAACAATTAAGAAAATGTGATAGGAACATACAGATCATTAATTACCTTAAACGTGAATGGATTAAATGCTCCAACCAAAAGACACAGACTGGCTGAATGGATACAAAAACAAGACCCATATATAGGCTGTCTACAAGAGACCCACTTCAGACCTAGGGACACATAAAGAATGAAAGTGAGGGGATGGAAAAAGATATTCCATGCAAATGGAAATCAAAAGAAAGCTGGAGTAGCTATACTCATATCAGATAAAATAGACTTTAAAATAAAGAATATTATAAGAGACAAGGAAAGACACTACATAATGATCAAGGGATCAATCCAAGAAGAAGATATAACAATAGTAAATATATATTCACCCAACATAGGAGCACCTCAATACATAAGGCAACTGCTAACAGCTATGAAAGAGGAAATTGTCAGTAACACAATAATAGTGGGGGACTTTAACACCTCACTTACACCAATGGACAGATTAACCAAACAGAAAATAAATAAGGAAACAGAGCTGTAAATGACACAATAGACTAGATAGATTTAACTGATATTTATAGGACATTACATCCCAAAACAGCAGATTACACTTTCTTCTCAAGTGCACATGGAACATTCTCCAGGATAGATCACATCTTGGGTCACAAATCAAGCTTCAGTAAATTTAAGAAAATTGGAATCATATCAAGCATCTTTTATGACCACAACGCTGTAATATTAGAAATCAATTGCAGGGGAAAAAAAGTAAAAAACAAAAACACATGGAGGCTAAACAATATGTTACTAAATAACCAAGAGATCACTGAAGAAATCAAAGAGGAAATTAAAAAATACCTAGAGACAAATTACAAACAAAACACAATGATCCAAAACCTATGGCACACAGCAAAAGCAGCTCTGAGAGGGAAATTTATACCAATACAAGCCTACCTCAGAAACAAAAACCTCAAATAAACAATCTAATCTTACACCTAAAGGAACTAGAGGAAGAAGAACAAACAAAACCCAAAGTTAGTAGAAGGAAAGAAATCATAAAGACCAGAGCAGAAATAAATGAGATAGAAACAAACAAAACAATAGCAAAGATCAGCTGGTTCTTTGAGAAGATAAACAAAATTGATAAACCATTAGCCAGACTCATAAAGAAAAAGAGGGAGAGGACTCAAGTCAATAAAATTAGAAATGAAAAAGGAGAAGTTACAACAGACACTGCAGAAATACAAAGCATCCTAAGAGACTACTAAAAGCAACCCTATGCCAATAAAATGGACAACCTGGAAGAAATGGACAAATTCTTAGAAAGGTATAACCTTCCAAGTATGAACCAGGAAGGAATAGAAAATATGAACAGACCAATCACAAGTAACAAAATTGAAACTGTGATTAAAAATCTTCCAACAAACAAAAGTCCAGGACCAGATGGCTTCACAGGTGAATTCTATCAAACATTTAGAGGAGAGCTAACACCCATGTTTCTCAAACCCTTCCCAAAAATTGCAGAGGAAGGAACACTCCCAAAGTCATTCTACGAGGTCACCATCATCCATACCAAAACCAGACAAAGATACTACAAAAAAGGAAAATTACAGACCAATATCACTGATGAATATACATGCAAAAATCCTCAACAAAATACTAGCAAACAGAATCCAACAACACATTAAAAGGATCATACACCATGATCAAGTGGGATTTATCACAGGGATGCAAGGATTCTTCAATATACGCAAATCAACCAATATGATACACCATATTAACAAACTGAAGAATAAAAACCATATGATCATCTCAATAGATGCAGAATTAAGCTTTTGACAAAATTCAACACCCATTTATAATAAAAACTCTCCAGAAAGTGGGCATAGAGGGAAACTACTTCAAAAAAATAAAGGCCATATATGAGAAGCCCACAGCAAACATCATTCTCAATGGTGAAAAACTGAAAGCATTTCGTCTAAGATCTGGAACAAGAAAAGGATGTCCACTCTCGTCACTATTATTCAATATAGTTTTGGAAGTCCTAGACAAGGCAATCAGAGAAGAAAAGAGATAAAAGGAATACAAACTGGAAAAGAAGAAGTAAAACTGTCACTGTTTACAGATGGCATGATACTATGCATAGAGAATCCTTACAATGACACCAAAAAACTACTAGACCTAATCAATGAATTTGGTAAAGTTGCAGGATACAAAATTAATGCACAGAAATCTCTTGCATTCGTAAACACTAATGATGAAAAATGTGAAAGAGAAATTAAGGAAACACTCTCATTTACCATTGTAACAAAAAGAATAAAATACCTAGGAATAAATCTACCTAGGGAGACAAAAGACCTGTATGCAGAAAACTATAAGACACTAATGAAAGAAATTAAAGATGATACAAACAGATGGAGAGATATACCATGTTCTTGGATTGGAAGAATCAATATTGTGAAAATGACTATACTACCCAAAGCAATCTACAGATTCAATGCAATCCCCATCAAATTACCAATGGCATTTTTTACAGAACTAGAACAAAAAGTCTTAAAATTTGTATGCTAACACAAAAGACTCCGAGGAGCCAAAGGAGTCTTGAGGGAAAAAACTGGAGCTGGAGGAATCAGACTCCCTGTCTTCAGACTATACTACAAAGCTACAGTAATCAAGACAAAATGGTACTGGCACAAAAACAGAAATATTGATCAATGGAACAGGATAGAAAGCCCAGAGATAAACCCACGCACCTATGGTCAACTAATCTATGACTAAAGAGGCAAGGATATTCAATGGAGAAAAGACAGTCTCTTCAATAAGTGGTGCTGGGAAAACTGGACAGTTACATGTAAAAGAATGAAATTAGAACACTCCCTAACACCATACACAAAAATAAACTCAAAATGAATTAAAGACCTAAATGTAAGACTGGATGCTATAAAACTCTTAGAGGAAAACATAGGCAGAACAGTCTTTGACATAAATCACAGCAAGATCTTTTTTGATCCACCTCCTAGAGTAATGGAAATAAAAACAAAAATAAACAAATGGGACCTAATGAAACTTCAAAGCTTTTTCAAAACAAAGGAAACTACAAACAACATGATAAGACAACCCTCAGAATGGGAGAAAATATTTGCAAAAGAATCAACGGACAAAGGATTAATCTTCAAAATATACAAACAGCTCATGCAGCTCAATATTAAAAAACAACAACCCAATCAAAAAATGGGCAGAAGACCTAAATAGACATTTCTCCAAAGAAGACATACAGATGGCCAAGAAGCACATGAAAAGCTGCTCAACATCACTAATTATTAGTGAAATGGAAATCAAAACTACAGTGAGGTATCACCTCACACTAGTTAGAATGGACATCATCAGAAAATCTACAAACAACAAATGCTGGAGAGGGTGTGGAGAAAAGGGAACCCTCTTGCACTGTTGGTGGGAATGTAAATTGATACAGCCACTATGGAGAACAGTATGGAAGTTCCTTAAAAAACTAAAAATAGAATTACCATATGACCCAGCAATCCCACTACTGGGCATATACCCAGAGAAAAACATAATTCAAAAAGACACATGCGGGGTTTCCCTGGTGGCACAGTGTTTGAGAATGTGCCTGTCAATGCAGGGGACACGGTTTCGAGCCCTGGCCTGGGAGGATCCCACATGCCATGGAGCAACTAGGCCCGTGAGCCACAACTACTGAACCTGCGCATCTGGAGCCTGTGCTCCACAACAAGAGGGGCTGCGATAGTGAGAGGCCCGCGCACCGCGATGAAGAGTGGCCCCCACTTGCCGCAACTAGAGAAAGCCCTCACACAGAAACGACGACCCAACACAGCCAAAAATAAAATAAAATTAAAAAAAAAAGACACTTGCATCCCAATGTTCATTACAACACTATTTAGAATAGCCATGGAAGCAACCTAAATGCCCTTTGACAGACGAATGGATAAAGAAGTTGTGGTACATATATACAATGGATTATTACTCAGCCATAAAAAGGAATGAAACTGGGTCTTTTGTAGAGACGTGGTTGGATCTAGAGACTTTCATACAGAGTGAAGTATGTCGGAAAGAGAAAAACAAATATCATATATAAATGCCTATATGTGGAACCTAGAAAAGTGGTACAGATGAACTGGTTTGCAGGGCAGAAATTGAGACACAGGTGTAGAGAACAAATGTATGGACACCACGGGGCAAAAGTGGCAGGTGTGGCGGTGGTGGTGGGATGAATTGGGAGATTGGGATTTACATATATACACTAATATGTATAAAATGGATAACTAATAAGAACCTGCTGTGTAAATAACTAAAATAAAATTCAAAAATTCAATACAAAAAAAAGAAAGAGCCTTAGTCAGAGCCAATTTAGTCTACTTTTCTTATTATCAAATCTTATCACTGATTAAATTTTAACTTATTTATTAATTTAGTCCAACATATACTATGCTCCCACTATGTTTCAGATATGTTTCTGTGCACCAAGGATGCAAAGAATATAAGACTATAACATAGATCTTTATAGGCGGGAAGTCATAGTATAGAACAATTATTCTGACACAATGCAATAAGATAAATTACGGGAGTATTATAGGAGCACAAACGGAGAACTCATAGGTATATCTCTGTCTCTTATCTTTCTTCTTCAAGTTCAGTAACACTTTTCCGCTTGAGATAATTCTAAGTCATGAAATTTGAGTATTTTATTTACGCCATGATGACTAGGGAGTTCCCTAGAATTGACTTGATCAGGATAGACTCTCAAAAATGTTTAAATACATTAATGTGAGAACTTGTTATGATTGAAGTTTGGTTGGTTGGTCGGTTGGTTGATTTAATAACTAGCCATGTTAGTGGTCTGGTGGGTAATCATCATGTAACTTATTTTAGAACATACCACTATTTATAAAAGAAAAAAAAAACGGAAACTACTTAAACATTCAATAAATTTAGGCCCGATAAAAAATCTTAGAAGAAACTTTAGGAGACTCTATTTACAAGATTGACAAGATCTTTCCAAACTAAGAAATAAAATATAGGTATTATAAAAATGTTTTTATGCAAAATATATTAAACTTGCTAGACATGTAACAATTTAGAAAAAATTGCAATGCAAATGACAGATAAAAGACTAACTCTCTGGAATGAATAAAGAAATTTTGCAAAATGGTTACAAAGAGCTTAACAACATACAACATACAAATGAAAAAAATATGAGCACACAATTCACCAAAGACCAAATCCAAATTGCTGATAAACATGTGAAAACATGCTCCGTGTTTATAGGTGTCAGGAAAGTATGAATTAAGTAAAAAAGACAGCCACTTAATGCTGAGTCAGAATGTAAAATGTACTCTCATACATTGTTGCAACAATTTTGGAAAGTAACCCTGCAATATCTGCTAAAATTCAAAATGTACATGCCCTTCATTCCAACAATCCAGTTCCTGGGATTTGTCTCATATAACCAAAGCACCAGGAGGTAAGGATAGATACACAGAGGGGTTCATCACAGTGCAGTTTTATAAAAGAAAAGAAAAAGAATTTTGAGGTTCATTTTCGTAAACTCAGAACATTCCCTAATGCTATCAAAGTCAGTGGTTTAGTCACGACGTTCTAGATTCAAAGTCTTAGTCAGCTGATGCACTACATAAAGTTAACCCAATACATAAAGCAGATGACATCAGATAACTCACTGCATAGACTGAAGCCAATTAGGGGAGGAGCAAGGCAGTAATATTCTACAACTTGGAATGGTCTGTGAGGAGCTCTATTTGAAATTCAGTACTCTATTTGATCACCCCCTAAATCGGCCTAACTGATTTCCTCTATACTATCGTGTCTTTATATCTTAAACTCCTCTTAGACAGGTGCTGAGTTCCTCTCCCCACCCAGGACCTATCACAGTGCTTGCTGCTATATATGATATTAATAAATGTGGGTTATTTGTTGAGCTGAGGAACTTTATAGTCTGTGTTATTGTCTGAGATGCTCAGCTGAAAAATATATTTGATGTCCTTTAAAACGATATGAGTGACAATCGTAATCAATTTTGGTGTGAGCTCCTCAAATGCCATGATGGATTCAGTTAAGTATCTGAATATGGACAACTTCCTACAAGTTTACATTATAAACAGGAAAACATGTCACAAGTCTTTGTGAAATTATAAAAGAATATTACTTAATGAAGTTCTGTGATAACTTTTTGCTAATCTCAGAAAGTTTTTATTTTTCAAATTGTCTAATTTTTTTGTGTTTTTCCCCATTATTAGGTCAATGAAGAATAACAATATTTAAAAGATGCAGTTCTTTGAAAAGCTTTCACAAAAGAAAGCATTAAATAAAAAGACTTTAGCCAAACATACTGACAAGATTATAGTAGCTCACATAATCTAACTTGCATTTACTCTGTAATTACCTAGGAAAAGGTGCAGAACTATAATTCACTCATGTCGCAGCATAACAAACAAAAAGATATGTGAGGAAACCATGAACTAGGAGATAAAATTAGTCATTGCTATTCTTGTACTTTCTGATGCCACCAACACCATCCAAAGCAAAGGCAGAATGTCACTCACAGCTTCATTCTTTGTGTGCCCTTTCCAGTAGTACTTTCTCCCTCACCTCCTCTGTGAAACAATTGTTCTTCTCTTCCTAATAGGATAAAGAATGCATGTGAATTCATTGCAAACCTTAGACAGCCTTAGCGCACAAAAATATCTGAAATTTGAGTAGCATCACTGCAACACTCTGCAGTGCAAGACAAAAATTTGGGAAAAAAGAGAAAACAAAATTAATTAACTTGTGATCTTATACCTTAGAATAATTAATGATGGAGTTCAAATTAAACCATCACCCATAAAGGTTCTCATTCTTCCATGATTATATTATCACATATTAAATTTTAACTAATAATTACTAATTCTGGAAAATATAAAGAGGGTTCAGTGAATATCTTTTTGCTGGCTTTCATGTTTAAATGAGACTGTGTTCAAAAAATTTAATGAAAAACCCTACTCAATATAGTTTTCAAATATTTCAAACATTCAGAAATTCCACACAAGACAATAATTTTGACTCTGAACCTGTTCCTTCACTTGTGAAATAATATCCATACCATAGATTATTAGAAATAGTGAATACAATTGTACATGTAAAATATCTAACTCAGCATTTAAACCATAGTAAGTAATCACCAAGTTTAGATTCCCTTTACATAGTTCAGGTGGTCTGTTTGAATACTATATTGAATACAGTAATAAAAATAGAAAATTATAAAAATAGTATTATAAATATAAATCTGTACAGGTTGGACATAGAAATATTTATAAAAATAACTTCCTTAACCATTGAAACTTGGAAGTACCTCATATAGGAATACACAAGAAGTACAAAATCTATATTGCTCCCCATGGGTGATCTATTTTCTGCTCAGACCTTAAATAGTAGATATTCTTCCAATTAAAAGTGAGGAATAATGCCATCATTCTTATTTTACAAGGATAGAATGGACAGGACAGAAAACAAAGGCAACTGGCTAGAAAAACCAGCATTTAGATGATAACATTGATGTTTTTTACCAAATATGTATCCCAGCTCTGTCCTTCTCTATCAGAATATCTAATAATGGGAGGGAAAAGGAGGAAAGAGATAAGGAAGTTATAGTTTTTGTTTTTTGTGTTAAAAATCTCTAGAGCTTCAGCAAAAAAATCCAAATATACTTGATAAGATAAACTAATGACAGATTCTTTGGGGAATCTTTATGGCATTCTTAAGCTATTTACCTATATTATATTATATTATATTATATTATATTATATTATATTATATTATATTATATTATATTTTTATAACTTTCTTGAAATATGGACTTATAAAAAATATAATGAAAGCTATGGACCCTCTCCCTTTAAAGGAAAAGAATATCATATAGATCCAGTGGGTTCATAGACCTTCTAAAGCCCATCCATAGACTCTTTCTTATTCCCTAGTCTTAGGTTTATGAATTCTTGATGTATAGGAATTAACTAAAACATTGATGTAGTCATCATTGGATTAAAAGTTTTATTTCAAATGCCCCTAATTCTCTACTTGGACCCCCTGAGATCCATGAAGTACAGATTTTTTTATGTCATTTTTCATTTAAAAAATTACATTGTTGCCTCCAAATAAGTATTAGTACATTTTAAATAAGTTCTTGTTGATTAAGTGGATAAATTAACACTTACATTATTCTATTTACATTGACTCAAGGTTCAAATAATTTTCTTGTTCTATGGATTATAACAAAAACAATTTTAAAATTACTATCCAAATCAGCACTTTGAAAGGAATAGCAACAGAACATTGTGACCTTTATCAAATTTGTCTTTTGTAACCTTGAGTGAACGCGTGACAACCAAATATTTCCTGTAAATAGTGATACAAGGAAGTGACATTTCTCATAGACAGTGGTAGACTGAGCATAATGTGGCATAAACAGAGGAAGAGCATCTGATTTTCACAGTACCGGAAGAAGAATGAGTCCAGGCAGAAACAAACTAAAAGTATTGTCCTGGCTCTGTTCGGTATGGTACTCAACAATTCTTTAGTGAAAAGAAACTGCAAATTTATACCAACTCCCCCATATACATAGAGGTAGACATAAACATAGACACAGACTTACACATATACTTGTACACACACACACAAATATGCACACATGCACACACACATATGACTATACCATAGTCTATCAAAAGTCACTCTTCCATTCTCTTGGGAACTTTTTTTAAAAGAGAGAACTAACAGGAGGATGTAAGAACTATGAGATAAAGTGAATGGTGGAGGAAAAGAAGAGTTTATTTTAATAAAACTCTGAAAGAAAAAAAATGTGAGGGAATGTTGGACTTAGATGTGAACTTCTGCTCTTGTTAAAAATGATGCAACAGGGCTTCCCTGGTGGTGCAGTGGTTGAGAGTCTGCCTGCCGATGCAGGGGACGCGGGTTCGAGCCCTGGTCCGGTAGGATCCCACATGCCGCAGAGCAACTGGACCCGTGAGCCACAACTACTGAGCCTGCGCGTCTGGAGCCTGTGCTCCGCAACGAGAGGCTGCGACAGTGAGAGCCCCGCGCACCGCGATGAAGAGTGGCCCCCGCTCGCCGCAACTGGAGAAGGCCCTCACATGGAAACGAAGACACAACACAGCCAAAAATGAATAAATAAATTAAAAAAAAAAATGATGCAACAATAGCCATGTGTATAAGGAATGATAGCATCTGGACAGAGAGGGTCTCTAAGCGATGCTGAAATAGATAACACTGCACATTGAGGAAGGACTTGTAAAATCCATATTTGGAATATGCAATATATTAAAGTATTACCAAAGCTGAATCCAGAGCATGATCCCTAGAACAATCATCTCACTACAGGTGAAACCAGACACGTCTTCAACCTTCGCTTGTTTAAGGACAGCAGCAGTGCAGATTCACCACAGTACTTCTTGATGCTTGGGTGTGTCTGAGCTCAGGTGCATCTGAGTCATTGAATCAAGATCCTAAGTCTTCATCCCAGCTGCCACAGAGGCAGAAAAGATGAGGACTGCCTTCTGATGCAGGGAATTAAAAAATATAGAGAGAGTGTGATTAAAAGATGTTAAGTGACAAAATATGACAAATACCCACTATTGAGCTCAACTCGCAGAACACTGCTCTCACAAGCCTTAGTTCTGCCCAGGTTTGCGAGTCTCTAAAAGGTGTTATGTGGGAACAAAAACAAGTCACTCTAGAAAGAATAATTCCTTAGTGATAGGACTTCACAACTCTTTTCTCAGCAGCAACTTTATTTCGCCCTGTTACAGTGGCTCTTTCCCTCTGTGTTTAAACATGCTTATTTCTCTCTCTTCAATTAATTAGCACATAAATTAGTAAATAATCCTTCATTTGACTAATCTACCTTTCCACTGTTCTCTATTTCTCTTTCACTAATTGTAATTGTTTTTTAATTCTACTGTCGCTGTTTTTAGTCCCTCTTTCTAGGAGCTCCTTGTCCCTTATCTCCACCGTTTTGTAGTAGCTACACTCCTGAAAATCACAGTCAACCAGTTCTTCATTAAGTCCTCTGGTCTTTTAGGCCCACATCTTCCTTGACTTCTCTGAAGCACAGGGCATGATAAATCTTCTGGAAGCTCTTCCTTCATTCCTATTCCAGAATTCTTGCTATTTTCCTTCGCTTGATCTGTCATCTGTTTTTGCATTCTTTATTACTTCATCTCTGGTGTCAGCTCCTAAAATTCTGTCTTCACACCTCACTTTTCTCTTTATTATCTTCTTCAATGAGGTCACCCCACTCACTATTTCACATTCACTTGTTCATCTACTCCCTCATTTATTCAACACATATTAATTGATTGACTACTAGACGGCAGGCACTCTGCTAGGACCTGGTGATCAAAAAAGTGAATAAGACACAGGCCCTGCCCTCAAAGAACTCAGTGTCTTTTAGGAAGAGCATGTAACAGAGACATCGAAATAGAGCAGAAAGTGCATAGATAAAGCCGTACACTGCTTTGGCATCATCTAAGAGACGGGAGGGGAATGTAGACAAAGGCAGGAGCGAACTCCCTAGAAGAAATGACAGTATCACTTTCCTAAGGATGTCTTACCCTTGTGTGTCTGCATCTCTGCCACTGTGCAACTTAGGTCCACCTTTCTTCCTTCTTGCTGGATACCTGCCCCACAATGCCTTTGAAGAAATCATGTTTAAAACCGAACTTTTCATTCTCATTCCAACATTAATGTCCCTTCATTTTCTAATTCATGGTGATAGAATCAATGTTTATTTATCCAGACCAGCTCTGAACCTCTGGGTCCTTGTGGACTTGTCCCTCTGCCTCCCTCTTGACATCTGCTTTTTCACCAAATTCTATTGATTCCTTTTTTAAAACAAGTGTAGTACCAGGTAGTAGTTAGCAACATAGGCTGGGTTCAAATAAGAAGAAAAAAAGTCACTTAACTCTGCAGCTGTATGCAGATTATTTTTGTGTCTCAGTTTCTTCCTCTTTAAAATGGGGATAATGGTTCCTACAACACAGCATTGTTGTAAAAAATAAATGAGATGATATCCTGGAACATATCAAGTATTGATCACACGTCACCTATTGTTACTCTTAATTTCTATGTTGTCCATTTCTCACTTTTTCATTCCCAGTGTCTTAATCCTGGCTCTGAATTTAAATCATTCACATCTGTGTAAGCATCTTATTGAATGAACTGAACTCCAGGCAAGCTCACAAAGTCACTTGATTCTTTTGTCTCACTGTCTCTTCAAACTCACTCTGTAGAGTAATTCTGTCCTTGTCCTTTGATACATTTCAGTCAGATTGACTAGCTTTTCAGGTACCTTGACTCACAAGAACACTTCATTCTGGTACTAGTAACTCCAGTTCAATGTAATAATCAAAATTCTAAGCTCTTATCTAATCTGGAGCTTTTCCCACAACCAGATTGATAGCACTTCAAATCTGTAAACCTATACCAGGTGGGGTGAGGTTTGGTGGACTTCATTGTTCTGTAGTCGGCCAGCTCTTGCCTCGACCCAGAAGTTACTATTGTTGCCCCTTCCAGGGTTAGGCCCAAGGGAAGAAAGAGTTAGGGGCTGGAAATTTGGTGATCTATGTTTGGATCCTCTGGCTTATAAGAGGACATTCAAAACTGATACTTTCTCTCTGGGTCTTTCAGCTCTTCTGCAGTAACTTTGATATAAGTGGTTCCCAGGGGAAGCCCAGCATAATGCTCTCTTTCAGTCATTGGGCCTCAGGCGGCACCACTGCTCTGATTGGTTACTACCTCCTTCTCACCTGTACCTCAGGCACTCTCAAGGCCTCAGGCCAACACCCTCCCAGAGGTCCACCTGACTTCAAGGAAAACACCTGCAACCCTTCCCTACACCACTACTTTGGGCTCACTTCCAAAGCATACCTGACTCAATCTCTGTCTCTCTCTGTCTCTGTCTCTCTCTGTCTCTATCTTTCTCTCTCTCTCGCTATTTCCCCCCTCCTCCTTCCACCCTCACTTTCAAAACTATGCCATCTTACACTGATAGCCACAATCTCTCATCTTAAGATTTCTCAGATATGTATAAAAACATTCCCTTGGATTCCTCAAACCCCAGAAGATAAATATCAAGCTCTTCAAAATGCCCCCTTGAAGCTCTTCATGTTGGGTTTAAGGGGAACAGAAGCATCTCAGACGAAAGAGGAAGTGCTCTGCATTTTAACAATGCCTCCAAAGGAATTCTAACCTCCGTTGCCATCCTACGAGGCCCTAGACCTGCTTTATCCATCCCTGGGAGAGGGGATGAGCCTCACAAGGCAGTCTGGGGAGAGTTCCTTGATAAGTGCTATAAGCAAGTCATACAGGCACTTGACATCCTTTTTCTCAGTCTTAGAACTTCATGACAAAAGTCAAACAGTAAGAGCTCCATTTTCACATCCTGGTAACCTGCATTAGTCTATTCTATCCTTTTCTCTCTGCCTACAGTTTTGTCCCCATCAACCAAGTGGATCTCCCTCAAGTACTGCTTTATAAATCCCCCCAGATTCAAAACTGCCATTGAATCCCACCACCCCCTTCTACTCTTATTTGAGCTTCAGACCTTTTCATGCTTGGCTCAACTATAATACTTAAAAATAGGATCCTTTCCCAAATGGCTCTTGAGTCACTAAGCTTTTTAATAACTAAGAGAGAAAAATCTATTAACAATTAATTAGAGTAAATGAAAGGGGACTCTCTCTGCCTAGGTGAAAGCAAATGGTTCATGTTTAAAGACTTACTAAAGTACTTCAAACTGTAAGACAGGCAATCAAAAAAGGTGGAAATATTTTCTTCCAACTGTGACCAGAAATGATTAAGAACTTCTCTCCAGATTAGAAGGGCAAATAATGAACAGCATTCAGCCCTGAATAAATTAATACATATGTATATATTTTCTTAGTCATAAAGAGAATCTATTGTAGCACATCTGTAGATTAGAAAACTAGAATAATACATAAGTTAGACTAGCTACATTCTTATTTTAAAAAACTTTATCATTTTTTTCAATATCAAAAAATATTTTTTAGACACCAACTCTTTGTATGTTACACTTATTGAAAAGCACCATGCAAATGATACATTTTAAATATTGTCCATGTGGAGAATGTTTTCCTAATAAAGAATAATATACTAAAGTATTCAGGAAAACTGATGAATTGAGAAGCATTTTAATCAATTAATAGGTTTCAAATTAGATAAGATGGTAAGAGTTTCCTTTTTAATTCAGTCTGTGGCTTTCTAAATTATTTAATAGGAGGAGACTGACGAAAGGGAAAAATACAGAGAAAAAAAAGGCGGGGGGGGGGGGAAGATGTCCTATATTCCTGGTTCTAATAAAACCTAAAAATGCAAAAGTCTGAAGTTATCTAGAAACAGATGAATTGCGATTCTTATTTTTGATGAGTCATAATGTTCAAGAGGAGGGGTAACTGAATATAGAATGAGGTTTTTCTAATTTCTTGATATTATCCTAGAGGTCTTTTAATATATTACTTATATCTTTTTTTCCACTTGAAGAAAGAAATGATCTGACCTCTAAGAGGCACATTTTCAATAAATTCCATGTAACAGCAGGAGAGAATGCAGATCGAAAATGCAGTTCCAGCATCTTGCATTTTAAAAAGCTTTTAAAGCCTGTCTCATGCATTTGTCTTTCAACAAAGATGAATACGCAAGACACCTCATAGTCTACTCTATTTGGTAAGGCAGTGATAATGTTAAATCAATGGCACAATGACCAAAAATGAGAACAGGATCAATATTCTGATCAATTGAATTGCTTTAGATATTAAAAAGTAATTATTCCAGAACAAGTCTGCATTGGCAAAAATAAGAGTATGTCTGCCTTGTCTAATCATTTCCACTTTAAATATTAAAAAACTCAGTTCACAAATAAAATAACAAATTTTAAAGAATTGTATTGAGCACAAAGTTAGCCAAAAATGTATCTGGTACAGATAAAAATACAATTATATTCTTCCATACATACCTCTGAAAGGGGAGATTTCCCCCCCAAGATCAAGTTTAATAATAAATTTCTAATTTATTATTTCATTTTTTAATAAAAAGCATGCATTTGAGTAGGAAAAAAGAAAGTAGGCTGAGGTCATACCCTCAGAGCCAAACATAAATCAGAGCTGCTAGGCGGCCATCATAAAGCATTGATTTATAGTTGCACAGTAGGTAGAATTAGAATTGGTCCCTGACCTTAAGGAATTTACATTCTAGTTAGAAAGCCAAACTTAAACATATGAAACAGTGTGAGAAGACTTACGAGCAAAATAATGTAATGAAAGCTAACTTTTATTGGCAGCTTACAATGAGCCAGATATGTTTGTAAGCACTTTGTATGTTGCAGTGGATTCTGTTGGTGTGCTGCCCAGAACTGCATCAGTGACACGGTGCTCCCAACACCCAGCTGCCATATGCGTTGGCTGCAAATTGCTCAAAGCTCACTATTTTCCAGAAAAATGCCCTCCTTAGAAAGGAAGCCAATGAGCCTAGGAGTTTATGCACGGTGCCCTCCCTGGACCAAGCTCCAGCCAATGACTGACACAGAAAGGCCACCTTCACCCAAGGTAGGGCCAACTCTGTGATGTCATTTGTGGTTCATGGTTCCCAGTGGGATAAGGCTGACATTAGTCTCCTGCTGAGAACCTGTCTTTGCTTAGTTTTCTCCCCCTGCCCCTTCCTCCTCCCTCTCTGTCCTTTCTTTGAGATCTCTCTCTCTCTCTACAAATCATTTGCACACTAAGCTCTGCCTGCAGCTCTGTTTCTCAAAACTCAGACCTAAGACACATAAAGGCTAAGACTCATTCAACCTTATAGAGAAATTACTACTATTATACCCATTTCATAAATGAGAAAACTAATGCACAGAGAGATCAAGAGCATGGATAAGGTCACCCAGCTCATAAATGGTAAATCTTGGCTTTGATGCCAGGCACTGTTGGCTCAAGAGATCATGCTCTAAACCTCTATATTCCATGCTGTGAATGTTTGCCAGGTGAAGGCATTCCTATAGGTGGCAGAAAGAATGCAGGATTTAAAATAAGGAGACTGATTTTAATGTAAGTGCTTTAACCTTCTGGCCTTATGATTTTTGAGTTTGTAACTTGATTTTACAGTACATATTTGTAAAATAGGAAGAATAATATGAAGCTATTGGGAGGACAAGATGAGATCAAGCATGTGAAGTACCTGGCCTAGAGTAGGCCTTTAAGAATGGTAGGAAAATTTTAAATTTGAGAATACCAACATTGCTTTGAAAGCATGCAGCACTTTTCACCTTATAAAATGTTTTATTTAATATCTCTTTAGTTGTCACCATAGCCTCGTGACAAAAATATTATTGGATATATTTTATAGATTATAAAAATTGAAGCTTGGGAAACTCTCAGACTTATTTGACAGAACCAGGACTCAAAGTTAAGATATCTGAGAACGATTCCAGTATCTTTATCTTTATACCACAACTCCTTAAAATAATAAATTATAATTTGAGGATACTCTAGTGATTACTAGCAAATCTTATTTTATTCCTCTCTTGCCTTCTGAAGGAAATACCAACATTTTGAAAATGGTGAGTGGCATTATGTCCACAGGAATTAACAAAGGGGACAAAAAATGTAAGTGAGGTCAGGGAGACAGTTTCAGGAGACACTCTGTGAAGGACAGGACATTTAAGCTCAATTTTTATTTATTGAACAGGGAAATATTTGTTGAGTACCTTTTGTATTTCAAGCACTTTTCTTTGGAAAGACAAAGATAGATGGTGGTAAAGAAACACCATAACCAGACGCAGGGTCAGAAAGAAAAAGGCATCTTCAAGAAATAGGAGTAATATATCTCAGGAATCTGAGAAAGAATCATGGACCATAAAACTGGAAAGTTCATTTGGGACAGATCACTGGGGACAGGGCGAGTCCGGGTTAGGATTTGGAGGTTGGAGGAGAGCTATTGAAAGCCATTGAGAGCTACTGAGCATTGTGGGTAGTTGTGACATGATGCGAGCTTTATTTGAGGATCTAAATCAGTGAGATGATGCATCTGAGAAAGTAGAAGATGGAAAGAAGACGTATTGAAACCCTAGCAAGGAATTAAAGGAAGGAGATGTGAAACTTTCAAATGTCAAAGTAACAGGATTTGTTGATTGACCAGCTGCAAGGGGATGAGAAAGAGGAGAAAGTCCAAGATATCTTTGCAAACATTTCATTTTCACAACTTAAGGATTAAGAAAAGGTCTAACCGAAGACCTTGTCCTCTTTTGAATTCTACCTCCCCAAGTTAATTGCCAGCTAAATAAACATGTGCAAGTCCCTTTTCCTGCTTCTGTGACTGCATCTGTATTATGGGGTGAATAATTGTGCCTACCTCCTCTGATTGATGCAAACAGTAAATGAATCCTAACAGATGCACCTGCTGCAAAGGGGTGCTCAGAAAATATTCCATTATTATGACACACTTTGACACAAAGAAAAACACAGGAAGACCTGATTTACCAGAGGAAACAAGACTTTGGCATGAAAGGCTGCTACTGTCAGAAGATTTCGATTTGTTTTCCAGCATTGCCTTTTAGTTTTAGAATTTTTTTCCCTATCATTCCTTTGCTTGATTTTTATCATTGCCCAAAAGGAAGAGAGACTAGTCTTTTTAAATCCCTAAATTAAAATGCCATATAAGTAAATCACCATCAATAAGATCAATTAAATCATCCATTTATATACTAGTATAACAGACACATATACCCACAACCTCAGAAACTCACACATTGAAGCTTTCCCCACTTACAGCCTCATTTCCCTGTGGCCAAAAGCAATGTGGGTTAACTAATGTTGGCAGAGAAATGGAAAAATTAAAATTAAAAGTGTGACGTTTAATGTTATTAATGAAAAATTTAGAGTAATTGACACAATCCAAGGGAATCAGGGGTATCTGAATAACAAACTATGTAAAGTTAAAAAAAAACACTTTTTTGTGACCAGCAATTGTTCCTTTCTAATGACATGATGAGATCAGTAGGACACTGGTCTTCTGAAACTGTACTAGTTTTCATTATCTGTAGCTGATTCTCAGTAAGACCTTAAGACAATGAGCCATCCTTTCTGAAACTCATAATTAAATACCATGGAATAAGTCTCTATGCACCCATCCCCATTTATATATTCTATTAGCTGACCTATTATTGATCCTTCATTTTTTAAAAGACTTTCATTTTTAGAGCAGTTTTAGGTTCACAGCAAAACTGAGCAGCTGAAGCACAGATTTCCCATGCACCCTCTGCCTCCACACATGCATAGTGTTCCTTGTTATCAACACCCCCTCCCCAGTAGTACATTTGTAACAACTGATGAACTTACACTGTTATATGTTTATCACAGGAAGTTCATAGGTTACATTAGAATTAACTCTTTTACTATATATACATATATATATATATTTTAAATTAATTAATTAATTAATTAGGCTGCATTGGGTCCTAGTTGCGGCAAGTGGGATCTTTCGTTGTGGTGCGTGGGCTTCTCTCTCGTTGTGGCATGCGGGTTCCAGAGCGCGCAGGCTCAGTAGTTGCTATGCATGGGCATAGTTGCCCTGCGGCATGTGGGATCTTAGTTCCCTGACCAGGGATCAAACTCGCATCTTCTGTACTGGAGGGCAGATTCTTAACCACTGGACCACTAGGGAAGTACCTAGAATTTACTCTTGATGTTGTACATTCTATGGGTTTGGACAGATTTAATATGACATGTATCTACCATTATAGTACCCATAGAGTAGTTTCATTGCCCTAAAAATACTCTGTGCTCCTGAGCCTTCATTGTTTCTATTTACATTTTAGTCAGGGTTACTGCAGCTGTCTCAGGGAGACTACTCCCTGAATCCATAGAAATAGTTTTACAAATAATATACTTAAGATAAGGCTAAAGATTGATCAAATAAAACCTGTATCCTATTTTTTGAGCTTTGTGAATGGTAAAAAAATACATATTCTGCATTTTCTCTTATTTAATATAAATTAATTAAATTTAACCTAAATATAGTGAGCCTCATGTATGTACGTTATAACAAAATCTTTTCAATATCGTAGGAGAATTGTGCTTAGGAAGCAAACCGCAAATCTTACCTGAGGCTTCATGTTTTCTACAAGATTCCAAAGAAATTTTCAAGCAGATATTCAGTACTAACTAAAAATGAAACACTGAAAAAGAAAATACAAAACTGTAACACATAATATTGTGAAATCTTATCCGATACTTACAATATCACCTTCACCCCAAAGTTGTGACAAGCAAAAATGTCTCCAGACATTGCCAAATGTTCCCTGAAGGATAGAATTGCCCTTGGTTTAGAACCACTGAAGATACATAAGACAAGATTAACTTTTTCAATATCTCTCCTAGTTTAGGGAGGAAAATGTGACCCAGTTCTAATCAAAGAGATGTAAGGAAAAGATGATGAAAAAATGCTGGAAATGAATGTCTTCCCTCAGGAAAGCCTCCCTTTTTTCTGTCTTGGTCACTGCTTTGCTTAGAGCTGAGGCTGCCATGTTTTAAGCATGAGAAGAAAGTCAAAAGCATACCTGGCATGCTGATCCAGAGCCCCAGTGCTCTGAAGCTCTTGCTCAAAGCCAGCATCTACCTATGTGCAGACTTCTAGCCATGAGAGAACAACAGTCCTCTACTACGCTGCACACTTTTGTTAGGTGCTGTCTTTCATGCAACTGAAGATATCCTCACTGCATGTCTGTAAACAAGCATCTTATTGTCTTTGAAACTCCATTTTCACAATTTTTAAATGTGAGTAATGTTGGCAACTTGCAGGAATTGTTGAGTGGATTAAAAATAATAATAATAACATGCATAGAGCAGGTGTGTCTGGCACATAAATTCCAGGCAGTGGTAGCTGGCATTAATAATGGTTCAGGAAATGGTAGCTATTGTCATTTGACATGACATCATTTGACAAATAATAATGCCCTTTTAATTCTCTCTCATTCCTTCTCAATAATATCCCAAATTAGAGATCCTAGGACACTAGACTGCACAAAGTCCTAAAATGGCAATTCTTAATTGGAATTCAAAGATAACATTCCTGAAGATGAACTTCCTGAAACAGTATTCAAAAAATGTAGGGACCTCTCTAGCGGTCTGGTGGTTAAGACTCTGAGCTCCCAGTGCAGGGGACACGGGTTGAATCCCTGGTCGGGGAACTAAGATCCCACATACCACACGGCACAGCCAAATAAAATAAAATTATTTAAAAACAATTTTTTTAATGTAAATATCCTACATTCTTGCACTCAGGACAGAGTCCATTGCTTTAATCAGTCTTTCAAGGGGCTCAAAAGAGGTTGACTCAAAAACGATTGATCATCAGCACTGAGGAGCTTCTTGGCTTGGTAGTATTACTGTAGGTAGTTCATGTAAATTCTCTGCTTTTGAGGAAAAATGTTTCAAGAAGTTTGGTGGGAAAAGAAAATATGCCTATTACAAACTTACAACTTGGGTGGCCTGATAGGAAGGAGGAGGCAGGTTCTACAAACACAGGAGCGATGTTAGCTTTTGAAATAATACAGAAAACGTCTCTTCAAGAAATTGCCCTCAAATACTGAGTGCCACAGAAAAGCCTCTTTCTTTCATGGATTTCAATTCTTATTAAAAGATAAAACTGGGAGGTGAATGCAAGACTCTCCTCCTGAAAAGAATGTATTTGACCCTCCTTGGAAAATACAATAAGAATATTGAATTCTATAAAATAAGAACAAACCTAATTTGGATTGAATTTGCCAGGAAAAAGTCATGCTTTCCTGACTAATGCACCCATTTTTCTGCTCTGTTATATATCCAAGGATTTAAGATAATTGACCACAAGTTTAGATAGCCTTCAAAAATATTATAAATAACTCATCTTAAAAGTAAACCTTCCTTTGAAGAATTAATCATTTTTCCTTTTATAAATCTGCCTTTGGGAAAAATACACTTTTCTTCAGAAGAAGCTATGGAAAGAAATGAACACAATTAGAGAGTGAGAGAGAAGACTAGAGATGGGACAGGATGATGAAGAGAAAAGCCAGTGATCAACCATGGGAAATGAGTCTAATCACATGGAACACCTGTGAATTAGTTGTCCCGTTGCAACAAATGAAGACTTTATAGGATTAATTTACCTTATAGAGATAAGAAAGTTACTTCCAAAAAATACCTTAAATGAGAATGTAAAATTAAATAAACTTAATTTATGCATGAAATTAAATACATTCACTGATATATTATTACAAAGTGCCAATTCAAACAGGTAAGTGGAATAGCAGAAACTTTCATGTTCTTTTTTGGGATTTAATACAGTTATCTGGCATGTACCTTTGCTACACACTGCATTGCCTTCAACAATGCAACAGCCTGTTCCCCACACCATCTCCCTAAATGAGACTTGTAAAAATTCCCATAATATCACTGACGGTCACAGTCAAGTAGCAGAGATTCTAACTTTTTTTAGATCTGCAATCAGAGATACCTCAGGAATATTAACCGACTCAGCCCTTCAACAGCAATTATCCTTATTAAATAAAATCTGTATCAGCTGAATCTTTAGCACTGAAGAAATGAGAACTGCTGTGGCAAATCTGCAGTGTAAATCCATGGCAGTAACTGATTTTTGCAGGAGAATATTAATCAAGAAAAGTTTTAACTTTATCAACTCCACTAATGAAAAGACATTTTCTGTTACATATCACACAAAGCCTGATGGGGTGAAGAAGTGCAAGCCTTAAGCCTCTAGATTTTAGCTGGTGTATTACTTCTCCAAATTCACAATGCTTTTGAACTGCCTCAGCTCTTAAACCAAGGAACTTGCACTACAAAGAAGAGAGGCACAGTGAAATTAACTTTTTTCCTATCCTAGTAGATGGTATTATTTTTCTTGTCTTAGCACCTTCACATGACAGATGTGTAATCCTGCGGGAGACATTTTATACAAAGACCTGAATGGCTAATTTAGTGAGCAAACAAATTGTGACACATATCTTCTGCTCCTTTAACCCATCATCAGCAACTCTAATCAAGCTAGTCTGTTCCTAAGCTAGGACATTGCAGTTGCAAGTTTTTTCTTGCAGTTGTATTATTTTCTTTAAATAATGCCTGAAAGACAGCAGAACAACCATACTGTCAAAATTCAGTTTCCAAACAAATCAAATCTCAAGATAACATATCCTCTTCTCTTCCTCTACTACTGTTGCATGTTTCTCTCTCTTTTTTTAAAAATTGAAGTATAGTTGATTTACAATGTTGTGTTAGTTTCAGGTGTACAGCAAAGTGATTCAGTTATACATAGATATGCTTTTTCATACTCTTTTCCATTATCATTTATTACAAGATATTGAATATATTTCCCTGCACTATACAGTAGGTCTTTGTTGTTTATCTGTTTTATATACAGCAATGTGTATATCTGCTAATCCCAAACTCCTAGTTTATCCCTCTCATACCCCCTTTCCTCTTTGGTATCCAGAAGTTTGTTTTCTATGTTTGTGAGTCTGGCATATTTCTCTTAACCTCAGTAAGCAATAGATCTTCATCTGTGAAATGACAATCCTAAAACTGCCCACCTCCTAGGCTTAGTGTGTTTATTAATTGAGATGGTGTATATAAATCCATCAGGATGCAGTGCCTGACATATATCAAGTGCACAATGCACATTAGTTTTTATTATTGTTTTTTTCTTGAGCAGAATTTTTGAGGGGAAAAATGATTATCTTCACAATTTCCCACTGTGATCACAGTTTTTATTTATATGTTTTGAAAAATAAACTAATCAGTGGGAAGAAGAAATAAATTGTATCTACACGTGTTTACTGAGAGATGTTTTGTCTGTGCTAAAGTTCACAGAAGGATAATTCACAAAGTATTGATGTGCTTCTCATTGCTTATAACGCCCTGGAGGGCAAAGCAGGTGTGATATCAAGGATTGCTTCTCTACAATGGGGCAAGACTTTCTTACCACATCCTTATCTCCCTCACTCCCAACAACTGGTTAGGGGAGAATTTGGAAAGTGGTTGGTGAATGCAAGTTCTGATGTTTGAAGGAGCCCTCTGGAAATCCCTCAGAAACAATACCACATTGATAAAGTAATGCAAGTAATGAAGTAAATGGAGGAAGATGACAGGGTGGTCAGTGGGGGGATAGGAGAGTACATGGAGGAGCCCAGGATACAAGTGTTCAACACATATTTAACTAACGCTTATTATATGCCAACTATTGTTCCAGGCACAAGATTATGGGAGAAAGGGTAGTCAAATGCATCCCAAATGCAACCCTTATCCTTGATAAGATCCAAACTGACTGGCATGTAAAAATAAGAGGATGTATTTGTAATTAAGATCTTAATGTTAAAGTACAATGTGCAGATAACAAAAGGTGCTTGTCAAATGTATTAAGAAGTATGAACTATACAAAGAAGCAAGTCATTTCCTGGGAGAGTGGAAAAGAGTGATAATTGAGCAAAATGTTAAAGGTTAGGTATTGCTTTATTTAGTAAACAAGGAGGGAAGGAAGATTTCAGTGAGAGGATGCAAGATGGGCTTGATGGATCTGGACATGGTATATATAAGAGAGATTGAAAATCAAGTTAGAAAGCCAAGGTTGGGTCCCAAATTTTGACGCTTTCTATCTCATGTCAAGGTATCAGGCCTTCATCTGGTGAGCAGTGGGGAATGACTGTACATATTTTAGCAAAGAAGTGACATGGTTGTACATTTGTTTTAGAAAAGTACTCAAGCAGCTGTGGGGAGGAATGAAAAAAGACACCACTTGAGACAGGAGACCGCCTAGAATCAGACCAAAGTGGTCCAACAGAGGAAGATGCTGGCTTGAGCTGAGAAGGAGACATGTCTGAAAGCTACATAAGATGGAAAAAAAAGAAGAAAAAATGGGTTCAATGGAGACTCAGAGTCAGGCTCAAATTAATGATGAGAGCAAAGCCAGATTGGTCAGTTAGACATACTGACATTTGAATGAGACACACACAAAATAATTCACTGAGGCTTTTCCAAAAGAAGAATATCTTCTCTTTTATGAAGTAACTTAAAAACACATACTGCTTACTCCCTTTGTTTCTGATTCATTCTTTCAGCACTTGCTAACTGCATACTGTTACGTAAAGCTGACAGAGCCATTACTTACCAATACTTCCTATCTTTCATCATGTGCCAAGCACTGTACAAAGAGTTTCATAAATATTAATGACTGGGCCACAAGGTGCCCAGACATTTGGTCAAACAGTATTCTGTGTGTTTCTGGATAAGATTAACATATGAATCAGAAGACTGAGTAAAGCAGATTGCCCTCTCTAAAGTGGGTGGCCCTCATCCAATAAACTGAAGACCTGAAAAGAGCAACAATGCTGAGTAAGAGGGAACCTCTCCTGCCTGTTTGCTGGAGCTGGGACATCAGTCTTCTGCCCTTAAACTGGAACTTACACCCTCAGCATCCCTGGTTCTCAGGCCTTGAATACAAATGAAACTATACTGTTGGCTCTTCTGTGTCTCCGACTTGTTGACTGCGGATCTTGAGACTTTTCAGCTTGCATAATTATGTGAGGTGATTCCTTATAATAACTATCTTGGTTCTGTTTCTCTGAAGAACCATTAACTAATAAAATGTATTAATTTACTCCTTGTAAAAATCTTTTAAGGAAAGTCCAGTCATCGTGATTTTAAGATGGAGAAAGTGAAACACAGAAGGACACACAAGATAAAGCCTAAAGTCAAACACGGGCACCCCACCCAGAGCTTCAGAGCCTCTGCTCTTAACTTTTACACTGCACTACACCACCTGTTCTCAAGGATATACATTCAATGACAGGGGCCAAGAGAGGGAGCATTAGTTTTTGAAGACAAAATTACACAAATAATTATTTAAAGTTGTGACAAGAGCCACAAAAGGAAACTCTAGGGTAATATAAGACCATATAAGACTCTGCCTGTTCTGGGGTTCAGGGAATGCCCCTTGAGAAAGTCCTGCTTTAGGAAAAACTGAAAGATACATAGGACACAAGGCAAAGGCAACAGCACGTTTGAAGACCCCAGAAGAGAGGGTCAGAGTGTCTGATGTTAGGTGGGAAAGGATGGGGGTGTAAGAGGAATCTGAATAAGTAGCCAAGAGGCAGGTGATTCTTGATAAGGAGTTTTAATTTCTTGCTAATATCAATGAGAGGTTATTGAGGGGATCTAAGAGGCCATGGATTGTAATAGAACTATTGGCATTTGAAAAAACCCTCACCTTTAGTGAGACCTGGGTCAAAGTGGGGTAAATGGTGAAGAAAGGACACATTAGGGGGCACTGCTGTAGTTTAAATGATCTTAAATACAGTAAAACGTGAAAGACTAGGAAAATGATCACATGCTTGAATGCCTTGCAATGTAAAATTCCATTAAAAATTCCTAAATGGTTAATCTACATTTCAATGTTTATCTCCCCAAGAATAAGAAAGTTTGTGGGCTGGCACTAGTCCATGGAGCACACTTGGATTAGTAGAGTAGGAAGACAGCAGTAGAAATGAGAGAAGTGGATGGGTTTGAGACCTATTTACATAGTAAAATGGATAGTACCTGATGAATTATCGGATTGGAGGGTTTGTATTGGGGTAGAGGGAACTAGCAAGATTGAAAATCAGATTTTTGACATGAGCTGTTGAATGAATCATGGACTTCTCTACTTAAAGAGGAAACATTGGGGGGAAGGTAGAAGGTAGAGAGAAAAGAGAATGTACCCAGATCAGAGGTGTTGATTTTTCAGTGACTGAAGATTTTGAGTGGGCAGTAAGATATATGGGTTTGGAAGTTCAAACATGACATTAATGAAAATATTAATAATAATAAATAATCAATGTTGATAATAATCATTTATAAATAATAACACATTAATAAAATAATAATGCCTCTGTTTGCATGACAATTTCTTAAGAAATTTAGACAGTTAATTTTTACCATGGTATAGGTACTACTTTTAGTCCACTCTACAGATGAGAAAAGTGAAGCACAGAGAAGATGAGTACAGTTGACCCTTGAAATCAGGGGTTTGAACTGCACAAGCCCACTTATATAGGGACTTTCTTCAATAGTAAGTACCACAGTACTATACAATTTGTGATTGGTGGAAACCACAGATATGTGCAGATATGGAGGGCCAAGTATAAGTTATACTTGGACTTCCAACTGCATGGAGGGTCAGTACCCCTAACCTCCACATTGTTCAAGGGTCACTAGTAATTTATTCAGAGTCTCACAGCTGAAAAGTGGGTGCCCTGGGGTATAAAAAGAGCACTCTGAGCCCTACACACTATTTTTCATCCAGAATAAACAGCTAGATAAAAAATATAAGTTTGGGCTTCCCTGGTGGCGCAGTGGTTAAGAATCCGCCCACCAATGCAGGGCACACGGGTTTGTGCCCCGGTCCGGGAAGATCCCACATGCCGCGGAGCAGCTAGGCACGTGAGCCACAACTACTGAGCCTGCGCGTCTGGAGCCTGTGCTCTGCAACGGGAGAGGCCGCGACAGTGAGAGGCCCGCGCACCACGATGAAGAGTGGCCCCTGCTCGCCGCAACTGGAGAAGGCCCTCGCACAGAAACGAAGACCCAACACAAACAAAAATAAATAAATAAATAAATAAAAATAAAAAAGAATCCTCCCCTCTGGCCAGTTTTGTTTAAATATATATATATATATATAAGTTTAAGGTATGAGACTGGGTCCTAACAGGGCTCTGTCTAAGCTTATGGGCAAATCATGAGCTATAACATTTTGTTGTTCAGCTTTGGGGTTTCCAGTCTTTAGGAGTGAAGGCTAGTCAGGATCAGTAGGCCAGAGGCATAACACTTACTATCCTTTTCATGGAGCAGATGACTATAAACTTCAAACATGAAATTTTGAAGGACGGAAATCAGAGATTAAAACATTTCATTTTTTTATTGAACTGTAGTTGATTACAATGTTGTGTTGATTTCTGCTGTACAGCAAAGTGACTCAGTTATACATATATACATACATCCTTTTTTACATTCTTTTCCATTATGGTTTATCTCAGGATACTGAATATAGTTCCCTGTGCTATACAGTAGGACCTTGTTGTTTATCCATTCTGTATGTAATAGTTTGCATAAAAACATTTCATTGTAATTACTTGGCATCAGTTTCCTTCTCATGTACTGTCTCATAAACATGTAAGTAACAATGCAGCACTGTTGACGAAAAATATTGTTAGACGTAGATTCAACTTAACTTTGACATTTTAATATATAACACTGGTAGCTCACTCTTATTTATTAAGTAATACTGAGAATTTATAGCAATTGTCAATGGAAACTGGGTAGCAGTTAGGGTGCCGGCTGTCAGAATTAATGCTCAGGCAATAGCAGATAGGTCAGGCTAAGGAGAGGGAAGATGTGCCAAGGCCCCAGGTAGTTTAGGGGTCAAAACCAAAGGACAAAGGTAGGCAGCCTTGACTTTGGGTTTAGACCAGTATGGGTTTGAGTCCAGAAGATCAACCCGAAATCTGTCCAAGGGACAGGAGGCCAGATGGGTGCACATAACTTGTAGCTGAGAAGAATTCACAATGATCTATATCAATCCAACCAAAAACAGCATCTGGAGGTCCAAATGGCAGACAGTAATCCTAGAGAAAAAAACAAAAAGGATAGAGTATGCCGGGGAGTGATTTCTAATCACTTTAGAGAGACAGTGATGAGCAACACAGGCTTTATATCCAAAAGACTTGTGTTGACTACTATCGGCCACTTTTTTTTTTTTTTAACTTTGGGTTTATTTATTTATTTATTTATTTATTTATTTATTTATTTATGGCTGTGTTGGGTCTTCGTTTCTGTGCGAGGGCTTTCTCTAGTTGTGGCAAGTGGGGGCCACTCTTCATCGCGGTGCGCGGGCCTCTCATTATAGCGGTCTCTCTTGTTGCGGAGCACAGGCTTCAGACGCGCAGGCTCAGTAATTGTGGCTCACGGGCCTACTTGCTCTGCGGCATGTGGGATCTTCCCAGACCAGGGCTCGAACCCGTGTCCCCTGCATTGGCAGGCAGATTCTCAACCACTGCGCCACCAGGGAAGCCCCTATCGTCCACTTTTTACCTACTTAACCTTGGACAATTTACTCAAGTTCCCTAAACTTCACTTTCTGCTTCCCAGAGTTGGTAGACAACCAAGAAAGCAATGTACATACAGTGTTATGCACAATATGTGGGATGTTCTAATAATCAAGAAATGTCCCTTCAGACTGATGAACATCATAATGATGATGGTATTCAGACAGGATGAGGTAGGCCCCCTGCTTGTGAATCATAATGCATTGCTAAAAGATAATATATAGATATTAGAAGGTCCTTTTTTCTTCAGTCTCTTTAACAAGGATTTTCTTTTTAACTTTGGATAATAAAAATGAAATTAAACTTTGGTAAAATGAGACTGCCTTTTTCAGATCAGTCCAGCTGTCCCTACAAAATTATTTAGTCAAGACTGACCAGGGAAGAATATGTCAGAATTTTCCACCCTACTGTTGGGTAAGATGTAGCATAACTGACACTGAACTAAGGTCTGGAAGTCCATGTGCTTTGAATAAACCCTGAGTCTCCCTGTCTCCATACTTTTCCCAAAGCTGTAGCCTTTCCCTAAATCCTCTGTGTTAGGCCAGTAAATATACCTGGGTGACTATCTTATTTTCTGTTGGTATTCCAGTATCTAAAGCTAACCCCAAGATCCCCACCCTAATTTGCTGTGGATTACCATTAATCACCTACCCACTTTGATTGCAAGGTAAGCTGGGGGTATGGCAAGAATTAACTTATATGGAATAAAGTGTGGGACGTGACAAAAAATGTGAGAAAACAAGGTAACTTGCAGGCAAGAGGAGCTGAATTTTACAACTGACACTGAGAGACAGAGTCGAAATAGAGCTCCAGGGAATGCAAAGTGGGGGAAATTCTTTCAGGGTATTGAGCAGACAATAGGACTGGGACCCAGCAGGCTGACTCAGCAAGCTGTCTGGAAATTGAAATTGAACCCTGAAAGGTGATGGAAAAGTTGGAATGCTCATTGTTTTCAAAAATAATTTGTGGAAATTTCAGCCAATTTGTGGAAACAGTCTGACACTTCTCAGCTAATTTAGGGTATAAGGGAGATTAATTCTGAATCCTTCTTGGCCTATACATGGAGCTTCAAGTTTACTAGTGTGTTAATTTCCATGTGGAGACAATAAAAGGGGAGCAAAACCTGGACATTTCTGGATATACTTTTGAAGTATTAAAATTTGGAAAAGACAGGGTCAAGGGCAATTCTTGCTAGCTCGAAACTTCTTGTACACATGCACACAAATACAGTCACACACTCTTTCACATACTCATAGTATCTTTCACTCTCTCTCTCACACACACCTACACAGACACATACACACACACCCTTTCTAGATGTTTATGATGATTCAGATCAAGTGTGAGGTTATTAGATTCTGTCCCTGGCTTTCCCTTCAGCTGTCAGCCTCAAAGATAAATCATCTTACTATAAATTCTATCAGAATAATCTTTCAAGTTATTAGAATTGTGATTGAAAAAATTGTGATAGAGTACATCACTGTTTATCAAAACAGTTGACAAAGATTCTCATGTAGAATGAGAATTAAGGAAGGCTGTAGTGATAAAAGTTCTTTGAAAGAAGAAAGGGCAATGAATTAGTAACTGGTTTAATACCATATTCAAAGAATAATTACAAAGAACATCATTCAGCTTGGGAATCTGAACTAAACTAAAGTATAATCTGTGATGTTTATTAAAAGCCTTATAGCTGTGGACAACTTCACTCCTCGAAGTCTTTATTTCCTTAACTCTATAATGGGTATAAAAACAACAGCAATAGTAACAGTAACCTTCTTTATATGGTGGTTATGGTTAAATGAAAGTTTATTAAAAGTTCTTAGCATAATGAGCTATCTTTCTTGGCTCAATTTTTAAAAAATCTTTTGAGTTTTGCTTCTCAAAGGTAAAACGTATCACCTTGAAAAGATGTCCATTTGATGGAGATGATATAGAAAAGAGTCAAATATCAGATGGGTGATTGGATGAAAAAACATTAAGATCCATCAGCTTATGAGTCTACAATTCCATCCCCAAATTATTACACAGTTGTGGTTAGAGGGATCTTTCAGCAGATGGCAGGTGTCATGTCACTGGGGCTGAAGAGACTAGGAGTGTTCCACAATGGAGCAGTTAGAAAGTCTTCTGCTCAAGTAGAAAACTCCTCCACTCAAACTGGCTCAATTAATAAGAAAATATAATTATTTCAACCATAACAGTCCCAAAATAGATAGGAATAGTTGATTTAGTGCTTTAGAGATAGTATCCAGGAAATTTACTTCTTCTTCCATCAGCAGGGTAGCTTTCATCCTAAAGTGAGTTTTCCTCATGGTCCTAAAATGGCTGCCAGCAACAACTGAGGAAGCATGCTTTCTGTTTCATAAGATTTTCCCTCTCAACTGTCCTTCCCTTCAATACAATTGGGTCATTTAAGGATATAAGCTCAAACTCACCTCCAGAAGGTTAACAGTCACCTGGGGATTTCCAGGCACTGACTGGCTTACACCAGTTAAAATGCACTCTTGGATGAGTAAATGGAATCAGCCTTGCAGGAAGCCTGTGACTATGAAAAGTAGAGGTCAAGACCTGAGGCAAACAGATGTTTTTAGAAAGAAAGAAGAAATCAGTGACTTCTAGCTAGGCAACAGGGCTCATTGTAGGTGATAATTTCAGAAATAAGACGTTGGGTAAGAAAGAATCAACGCATACACTAAAACTAAGTAATCTTTGGAATAAGAATAAAATAAGGAAAGAATTTGGTCAAGTTTAGAAGGATACAGGATATAGAAGCAGGTGGACAGTATACAGATGTTTATATAATTATTTTCAGCCCTGAGGCTCTTCATGTAAGAGTAAAAAGATATAGAAATAATGCAACTTAAATAGTGACAGGCACAATTTGGCACTTAATATTTTTTTCAGTACATATTATATAATTGAAATAGGAAGCATTTTTTCTGAGTGCTCACTTTGTGACCATGTTAAGTATTCTGTATACATTATTTCATCAATAGAAATTTTTGACTGACTGAATAAATAATGAATGAATCAATGTATTAGTGAGACAATACATATACAGAGGAAATACTACCAATCATACCTCATTCAAGTTTCGCCTTTCTGTAAAGTTGGTTTAGAGAGGTTGTTAAACATAAACTGGAACATGAACTTGGCTATTGAGCAGCCGACAAAACTTGTGATAGAAACACAACGCTGAAACCCAGATAGAGAGTTAGAGGAATCTGCGGTAATTTGGGGATATAGACCATAATAATACTCTAGAACATTTTACAACGCCCCCACAAAACGGAAACTTTCCGATCAGTTTGCATGATGGTTAAAACAAAAGGAGAAGAATATTCAGTCGAAAGAAAAGTTTCATTTAAATACATAAGTATTTTTCTCACTGGAAAAGTCAACAAGATTTTATAGTGAGACCTTAACAGTTCTTAAACTGGGTCCTTTTTGTGATTTGGACTTGAGTCTATAATAAATACCATATAATACACTTATACCAACTTTGGTAAAAAGCAGAATATCAAAGGAAGGCATATGCACATTATATCCACAACGTCTGTTCTTCTGGCTCTGGGGCCCTCTTGCTTTTTCTTGCCAAATTCTATCTGTTCTCTGTCAATGTCCACTGGTAGTCTGACAAAGTGCTGGGTCTGCATAACCCACAGCAAGCAGTACAACAGTTCCCAGAGCAGATTTCTGACAGATTTTCTTCCCCTCCAGTAATAAGGCTTGTACTACATTTTGTGCAGAGGGACATAACTTAGTTAATATTTCTAGAGCATTTTGAAGATGAAAAGAACCATATACAAAGTTTTACTATTAATTTCTGTTGCTGTAAGGATCAAAATAAGCACAGAAACACATTAAGCTCAACTCATAGAAGCATTAACGTGTTGTGGAGCTGGTCAGGATGCCTGACAATGACAAAGCATTGCATTTGCCTTCACATTTGATGAAACGAACAAATCAGTGTTCTGGAAAAAAGTAGACATTTATCGTAGTCGTAATTTGCATTTTTAACAGGAGTTCCAACTACTTCTGTTTTCTACTTGAGGTTGGAAACCCACATTATTAGCTAATACCTACATTCCTAAAAGAGTTTCTTCATTCTGACAGCAGGTAATGCTTTCACTCTTAAACAAAATGTTAGTTACAGTTACCTTATCTCTGAGATTTAGATTAAATTGGTTCAAACTGTAGGAAATCCAAATTTGTAAAATTTGGAGGATTTATGTTTCTTCTTTTCACCTCTGATTAAGTTCTAACTTTTGAAAAATCCTCCCTATTTCTATCCTCACATGCCACAAGTGTTTGCTGATATTAGATCAGGAAATTCCACCTATAGTCTTCAGTACAACCCTACTCTTTGATTGTTACAATAGCCCCCAGTCTTGCTCTGGCAGTGTACTAACTTATTGCTTTTAACTATTTTAAATTCAGACAAAAGACTTAACTTAGGCCTTTGAGGATATTCTGTCTGTTCAGTTGAATTCTGTGTTTTCACCTTGTCTACTTTTACTGTTTCATCTCATTTTCCTTTAAAGTACTATCTGTCAATGTATCTTTGTTTTATTTATTTTCACGCACCTTTTTATTCTTTCCTTTTCAAACGTGAAACAGGATGTGCCAGCATAAGATGAGAAGTCAGGTTCATTGCTAGCATATGCCAGAACAGTACAATCAACCCCAATCAAAACTGGGCTCCTTGTTGTACGATAGTGTCACCTCATTTCCTGAACAATTCAGCTGTATCATGATAGAGGTAAAAGTGCATAAGATCTAGGATAAGAAACTTTACTTAATCTCTGTTTAGACCCTTGTTAACTGTGACCTCAATCAGGAAATTAACTCCCTGACTGTGAAATGAAAACAATGATTACGGCTCTACCTACTTCATGGGAGGGTTGTCAGGATCAGGTAAAATCATGGATCTAAAAGTGTCTTGAAGACTGTTAAGTAACTGTTGCTCATTTGAGAAAGTCTATAAACCAAAAAGCTATAGTTTCAATGTCACTGGAAATTGATTAATTCTCCCACTTATCTCTGGACCAAAGAAAGGACCAAGTGGGAAAGTGTGGAGAAGGGCGGCACTTCAGTGAACAGTAAGCGAGACTGTGTGAGGACAAAGCCGAAGCAAACACAACAGGGTGCTGGGCGCAGAGTGGAGAAAGAAACGGGCAGCAACAGCTGAGCCACTGGATCTGGCTTAGACTGACATTAGCCATACCTCAGGACTTTTCAGATAAGTGAGCCAGCACATTCTTCATTTTAATTCTGGTTTTAGTTGGATGTTTTGTCCCTTACATCTCAAGGAATCACAACTGACAAAATCTATCTGTTAATTGTGGGTACAAAAGTATTATTTTAGGTTCTTGGATTTAGAAAGATAATTCCAAATAATTTGACTTGAGAGGAGGGTTGTGTTTGCTAAAAGCATATTTAAAAATTGCAAATATGTTCAGACAACTCTTAATTTAGACAGGGTGAATGAGAACCTCCCTGGGGACGATTATCCTTTGGAATGCTATAGAACTGGGTCCCTCAACAAAATATCCTTTATGAGAGGAATGTGGGTCTCAGATGAAGCTATTCCATTGTTGACCATTGCTAAATATCTACCCAATTTTTCACCTTGTGCTTTGTGGAGAAATTTTCACCTTACTGGGAAAATATTTGAGAACAATGTAAGCCTTTGTCAGCAGTATTGATCTACAGTTAGGCTTTGATTCTATAGACGGGAATCACTATGGGCCAAACTATGTGATCTCAGCACAGATCTCAGGCTGTGAAGGTTCCTTCAAAGTTTGAACCATACCACTGTGAGAATCAGAGCAGATAGGAACATACTCTCAACATCAAATTCCAATCAAAAGCCAAGAAAGAGACTTGTGTCCTAGCCCTCCTTCTTTTTAATTTATGTCAAAATAATTTGATACAGCTTTCAAATGATCTGAATGAATATCTTCCTGCCACAAGAAATGAGAAGACAAGCACCTACTTCTGTGCTGATGACATGGATTTCTCATTAGGTTTGAGGAGCTGCCTTAATAAGCCACTAGCCTGCTGGCTAAATATCTACTGTGCTAAAACCAAAATTATTTTTGACAGACACTCCCAACCTGCAGATAAAAAGTGTGAGTGAAGTCCATCCAACAGGATTATTAATTTAGCTGTCTGGGCTAGTGGTAGGAGTGATACAACTTGCAGTTAGCAATCCAAGAAACTCATAAACATTAATTTATTACATCTTTGTTGAAAAAAATAGATTCCAAGTGCCAGATTCTGTGCTTAGAAGAATCTGAGGCTGCTTAATGATGAAGATTTAGTCCCTGCCCTTAAAAAACTTATATTCTAATGCTGAATGCCAAAATCATATAAGTTATCTAGAGTCATACTATGGTATAGACACTAAGGGGAAAAAAAGTCACTCTTTTGAACACTTTCTTTGAACAGACAATAAGTAACAACAAATTATATGCCTTAGTTTATTATAATATACAAGTTCAACAAGTATCCTTGACTAACATGAATCTGACCCTTTATTTTAGTAATTTTCTTTGTATATGTTTCTTATTTCAAGTATCCTCAAATCTCTTTGATGTTATTTTAAATATTTTGAAGAATGGATAAGGTATTTTGTATCTCTGCCTAACAGTATCCCTTACATAATAAGGTCACCTCTTGCATGTCTTACATTCTATTCAGTAAAAACTGAATGAACAAAAAAACTTGTTACAAACAAGGAAAAAGGCAAAAATACAATTCACCTCATGCGTGGAGAAGGACCAGCCATCAGGTTTAGTATGAAATCATTTGGGAAAGTGGTGTTTGACAGAATCTCTCATGATATTTCTACATGATATTCAACACAGGTAGACTCATAAATGGCTGAACAGAGTTTACTCATGAACTATGTTCAATCTAGAAACCATCCTCTAAGGGCAAGACCAAGAAGGTGTCCTTGGTCTTGTCCTGTGCAGTGTTTTTAATCACAGGTCAGATGAAGCCATAGAAGCCATATTTAGTATGTTTTCAGGATGCAATAATCTTAGTGAGATGGCTAAATTTTTGGATAGCAGAAACATGACATTTAAAGTTTTCATTTAAATTTCACATATCCCTGTTTGATTCAACAATTAAGTATAAAAATTCAGGCTGGAAGAAACTGTAATTGCTTGCAATTTGAGTAAAAATATGGAATCAGTAGGAGCCATTCTAAAAAGAGGAACAAGGCTATAGTGTGAGCCGTCTATGCCTTTAGTTCATGGAGTTAACAAACTCAGCAGTGAGCAGGGAATGGGGGCATGGGTGGTAATGGGCCCCAAAAAACATGTCTATAAAAATGCTGAGAATGTGGAATATTTAGCTCGGGGAGAGGAGTGCCTAATTGAAATCTACAAATATTTGAAAGTCTATTTTGTGTAAAGGGAAGTAGACATTCTAAACATTTTCAGAGGTTAAAACTAGGATCTGTGAGCAAAATTATAGAGAGGCAGATTATATCTCCATTTAAGAAAGACATTTAAATGATAGAGACTGGTAAATATATTTCCTTAAAAGAAGAGAGCATTGGGAAAACTTGATAAAATGTTGAATGACCATTTGTCAGGACATTGTGAAAAAATGTCTTAATTGTGAAAGAAGTAGGACTTCATAACCCCTATTTTTTTTAACTCTAAAAGTTCATGGTTCTATATTTTGCATAATTCTTGGTATATCACAGGTCTCATATAGGTATCTGCCTACTAATTTTATTATCTTAAGTACTAATAAGTAGGTGTCTCTTTTTTAAGGAACAGATCTTCAGATCTTACGTCCCTATTCCTACATGGTATTTGTTTCTATTCCTTAGGAAGGGGTTAGTTATGCTGGAAACACATGGTATTAATAGTTCCTTAGCAACTGATAGAACGTCCCTGTAACAAAAACAAAACAAAACAAAACAAACAAAAACATAAAAACAAGTTGGAGTTAGGAATCTTCAATAATTTGAATAATAGATTTCCATGCTTAGAGTAGGGACTGATGGGGTCCTTTTTCCAAATTAATAAGAATGTCTAGAGACAATACCTTTTTATTTCAATAATCTCTTTGATATTTGCCCTAACTGAAAGCCACATTGACATTAAATTCTTTGACATGAAACAATCCATGCCCTTGGCTAATTTTTTTATTCACTTCTAGGATTATTTGCCTAAAGAAAGGTTTTGTAATCCTCAATACTTTATCAATTTTTACCATTACATCCAAACTCTATGTTCCATACTCTGGAATACTTTCTTCCCAATCATTCTCCATCTGACAAACTCCTACTCATATTTCAGTACCCCACTCAATTTTCCCATCTCCTATGAAGTTTTGTCCAGCTAATCTATTGGAAATGTTTACCCCAGCTTTCTCACTAATAACTCCCTTCATATCTTTATTATAGCTTTTACTATGCATTATTTACATTTTAGCCTCTACATTTAGAATAAGAATACTTTCTACAAAGAAATTTCATTTTTTCATTTTTTTCTCCTCTTTAGAACCCACTGGGGTATCTGGGACACTGCAGAAAACCATGAGGAGAGATGGCTGAAGCAATACATACAGTGGATAAGCAGATAAAGAGATTAAGAACAACTCACTTGTAGGAATTATGAACTTAAAATTATGACAAATGTATCATTACATGGTATAAATACATACCTAAAGGAAGTATGGTAAACAGAATTTCTGGGACTGAAACTAAGGTTCAATGCTGTGGCATTATCCATTCTCACTTACAGCAGTAGATTAATTATACATTATCACCTAATTTGTATGATTCTTGGGAGGATGTTCACCTAGGAAAATTGTACAAATAATAAAACTTAACTTGCTTTATGTGTCAATTTTTTAATTTTTTTTCTAAAAAGAAGATAACTAACAAAATTCAGTAATTCTTAACTTCTTTAATGCCAAAGATACTGTTTGTTCATCTTTGCATCTCACCCCTTATATATAGTAGAAGCACATAAATATTTGTTGGATGCATTAATGTATTGTTATACATTCTGTGAGATTCTACTTCTGTTATTAAAAACGTTTTGTTAGACACCTGCTTTCAAATTACTAGATTCATAGATCAAATATTAGATAAGCAATATGATTAGAATTGAGTGTGTGAAAAAAAATCCCCAAATTCTGAATTATGTGTTCTTCAATATAACAAATTTGGAGCTTTACTCATAATATTTCTTGATAGTCAGTGGTCCATATTACTTACATTCTAGTCATTGCTGCTTCTCTTTGTGTTTGATATTGGTCAAATTTTGACTTCCAGATGATTGTTTAAAAATGCCTATTCATATCAATTACCTAAATGAGGAGAAGGTATAGTTTTTCAGATAGAATCTCCCGATTTTTACACAAAGGTGAAGCTGATGGGTAACAATATAACTAAAAATTTTAACTCCTTATATTTAGATTTGGAAAAAAACTGTTATTTACTCTGAATGGATCCTAGTAAATATTAATATCTTTGAGCACTTATAAATTCAGTGGAAAAACAAGACCTATACAGATGGGTCAACAAATTTATGTGACAGTATTGATTAAAATTTCACATATTTCACTGCAAAAATGAGCAATGTTTCATGATGAGAATATTATTCACGGAACTATGCTATGGTGGTGCATACTTTTTTTCTCAATAAGAACTTTGCTTAAGCAAATGCTGTCATTTGAAATGTAAATAGTAGGTGCTGTATGAGACTACCTGTTGAATTGGACACAATCTGATTCAAGAGTATTTTAATCAGTGAAATATGTGGAACAGCAATATAACACCCTTATGGTACCAATGCATTCGGTGTTGTTCAGGCAGTGGTACTGTTGTATGTTGTTGATTACTGAAGTGAGAGGTATGCCACATGTTATGTGTTACTTTCTCAGCAACTGAAGAACACTCTGTTATAACAGAGATGAAATTCTAGGTCTCCTGAGCAAATCACATGACTCTCACTTCCTTAACACTTATAACACATGTCACAAATGGATTTCAACTATATCTCACACTTCAAATACACTTTATAATTTTGTTTATACATTTAAGCCATAAAGTGTTATAAAACAAATAAAAGGAACTGTGCTTATTAAGATTACAGAGATAAATCCTAGGTAAAGGAAAATCTACATGGGCAAACCAAAGAACATGTCTCTATTCTAGGTCTAATCCTGGTGTTGAAAATTGAAGTGTTCCTGTGTAGATCTTCTATATTTTAACATTTTGCATGTGCCTTTATTCCTATGTACTTGCATTGTTTAAGGATTTTAGTACTTGGAGATGAGACCTTGTGTGCTTTAAATTCTTTGTCAACTTCTTACAACATAAAGTTCAGAGAGGGAAATTGACAACACAGTCAACAATAATAGGTATGTTCTGAATTAAATGACTTTAGAGATACCAAACGCTATGTATTTCTTATCTACTGAACCCTTATAAAAATTCTGTAAGGTGTATCTTGTTATCTCTAATTTACTTATAAGGAAACTGAGACTTTGAGTGGTTGAGTAACTTGCTTGATGTCACACAAGGCTGTGAAAGAATTTGAACCAGTTCTACTTTCCTTACTGTTATGAAGCTATGCTCTCAGCCCAGTGCTATGTCTGAAAGTAATGTAACAAAGGTGTGTGAAAGAGTATTCTATTCTAGTGTTGCTTAATATTGATTTAAAGAGAAGGATAAACTATCCCCAATTCTTTTATGTAATTGCAAATGTGTAAGATTGTTTATTCCATATTTATTGACAGGGCAATACTGAAAAGAAAAAAAAAAAAAAAGCAGTGAAAAGGATGACAGTGAAAAGTTAATCCTGGGCCTGTAACCATCTTGAGAAAACTCTCTGTCTAGCTTTCAAGTCTTTTGAAAGCTTTAACAACAATCAAATGACACTCCACAACCAAATTGTCAGTACCTTTCCTGGATGATCTTGTTAGCGCATTCCTGAAGGGCATCCTGACCTATGTTGCTCCAAATGTACAAAAAGCATCAATTTTCTACCCTGATTTTCTCTGATTATTGACAATTTTCTCTGCTAGGAACTGTATGGATGATGAGACAAAACTCAATGTCATTGGCCAGATTAACATAGTGAGAACATCCCGGTCAATCAGCATGTACCTCATTTGTATTGTTCTCTCTCATAATTCATGAAAAGATATCCTGAGATAGAGGAAAGAATGTTCATACAAGGTAGAAAGCATTTCCTTGTTTGGTTTTACCAACATCAAGCCTTGTAGTATTTGATGATAAGAATCTAAAAATCTTTTTTCCCTGTCCCCGTTACCAAGTCTCTTTCTAAAGTTTTTCCTATCCTTTCCCACTTGGAAGTAGCAGTTTTTATTTCATCAATGAACATGGTATAATTATTTAATATTTTTAATCTCTTTTTGCTGTAAATTGCTTATTCACAGAAAAATGAGCAGCCATAAAAATCTTGGAAAGATCATTTCAAAGGCATAGGCTTCAAATTTATTTTGGGATATGATTACTTATTTGTCAGTAAAATAGAAAACTGTATTTATAATTTAAGATAACTAGTAGGAAATACTGTCATTTGATAACAGTAGAGAGTGTTCATTTCATTATAAATATTCTAACTTTCGCAAAGACCTTGGTCTTAAAATAGTGTTGAGTTTGGAAAATGGCCAAGAATGTGTTTTAAAACCATGGGAATATAAAACCTGAAAATAGATAATAATGCTTAATGTAGACTAATGCTTGACTACATAGTCAAACTAGTAAACTGTATCTTTGAAATAAAATACCATTATTCATAAAATGGCTGCATAAGTCAACTCAGAGTAGTGACAGATAGATGGCACTCTATAAATTCTTTAAAAACAGTGAATTTCTATTGGCAATTAATGCCAAGCTTATTCTGCCTACAAAAGAAAACATTAAAAATGGCATACTCTTGGGTGCCACCAATGTCATTATTTTTCTTCAGAAATGCAATTGCAAATCAGCTTCTAATTCTCACCAAAAATATCTGCACATATTTCTTATTTTACCTACATAAATATTACCTAAAAGGATTCTGGGAAGTTTAGATAACTGGAAAAGAAGGATATATTGCACTTAAGAAGTCTTCTTGAGAATTATTACCTAGAAAATATTATTCAAATAATTTTCTGATTTCCAAATTGTATCTAAAAAATTTATATGAAACTTCTTTCTCTCAACTACAAAGGTCACCTATTAGATCGAATGTTGAATCAAGAATTAGAATAGCTGTATTTTCATCATGTTTGCTTTTTTTAGATTAATTCATCTTTCATTGTATTATTACAAAATGATAATATTTGTGAAAAAAATTTTTAAATACCAATTTACAAACTTTTGATATCTATAATATCTTAAAATCTTTGTAAAGTTTATATTTTTGTTTGACTGTATTATTTTAGAAACAATATTTTGGAGATAGTAAATTTGATTTTAGGGACATATTTTGACAGGGTGTCTCAAGAAATAATACTTGAAAAATAAACATTAGTTTGCATGCTGACATTAACACATGAAGTAAAAGCTGTTTGAAAAGTTATTAAAGAGTAGTGACAAATACAGTTTATTGAGTTGATTGGAAGGGTCTTGTACGTGTCACTGGGACTGATGTTAGGTCCCGTTAGCCTCTTTTAACAACTTCATCAATGATCAGGAGGAAAGAAGAGACAACCTGTTAATTAAATCCTTGGCGCCATTTAATCCAAGAATCAATCTATAAAAGGTGTCAGCCCAAAGTACTTAGTTCAAATATGCTCAGTAATAAACTTAAAGCACACAAAAAACGGACTGCTACAGATTTTGTATTTCAACAACAATGTCGATAGAATAATGTTTAACATTATATTGCGAAGATACCATTTCTTAAACTATCAAGAAAATTGGACAAAGGTGACTTTTTGCTTAAATTTCATCAATATTCTTCATTTATTGTTTGCCCATAGAGATGAGAGCAAAAATTTTATAAGGTGTTCAGAGTAATAGCAGACAAATAGTTAAATTCAGGCTTAAACCATGAAATTAATTTGTCCTCAGCCATCTGTTTTTCTTTGCCGCTAAGCACTTTGAGTACTCACTGCGGAGTCAGCTTTACTTCACTCTTCCAAGAGCCAATCCTGACTCTGTAGCTGGTGGACACCAAAGGAGTTCTGTCCAATACTCTAGAATGAGATCGACAGCCCAGACCCCGTCTGTTAACCTGGGTCTAGCCTTACAGCTCACTTGTAGAATTGAGTTTCTGTCATCTTCCTGAGTCTAATTTGAAGATTTTCCCCAGCTTTCTCCCCTGTGTTAGTTTTAGTCCCATCTTTATAATGTGACCAGTTTTCTAGTTCCTGTGGCATGAGTTTTTCCTTCTTTTTACCAGCCATTATCTTCCTCTCACCCCAGGAACTGGAGATTTCTGCTTCTGAATCCCAAATTCTGCTTCATGCTGACACCTCTGACACTATTTACCTGGCTGCTTGTCTGCTTCCCTGAGTGTCAATATACTTAGTTTCTCCAGCATTGCATTTTTCTGTGTTGTATCTCCTTGCTTGTGGAAACACTCTATTATTCAATCTTTCCAATAGCAACAGCTTGCTACCACAAATGATGAGTAATATATATGTAGCTGTAATTAATAAAATTCAGAGAAACAAAATGCCTCTCTATTTTTAATACAAAGATAGTGGTGTGAGGTTTATTTCACAATTATCATTAATAGTACATATGAATTTAAAAGAGAATATCCCACATTAAAGAAAAACAATCCTAAATGAATGTAACATATTTAATTGCTGTTAGACAAATCTCATTTGTTAATTTCATTAACAGAATAAATTCATTGTTTTTTATTTTAATCTAAACTAATTTTCTAATGTTCTAGATATTTCTGTTTGGGGCAAGTTTTCATCATATTCAGGGATTTTTTAAAATAATAATTGGAATTTTGCACTCAGTAGAATGCTAAGTATCAGTGCTATTTTAAAAATGATAATTTAATAGTGATAAGTCTGCTTGTTGGAAAATAAAGCAGAAGAAATATTACATTGCTCACCAGTTCATGCTCCACATAATAATACCTGGGCACCTGCCACTGTATTCTCATACTTCAGCCACGCACACCTGCCTGAAGAGACCACTTCTGGCCTTGGATGTGAAGTGTATAAGATGCCTTTTGTTCTCTATTAAGCTTCATTCTTGGCACCCTTTGCCTGTTGCTCAAATGCTTTATGAGGCCAATTCTTTTCCTTGCCCAGACACACAATTCCATTCTTGAACTTTATTCCCATATCTAAGGAATCCCTGCTCTACCTTCCAAAATTCTTGATTTTGTATGCAGTGGTGTGCTAGTAAATATTTGACAACCAGCTCTCCAAGGGGAGCAAAAGCCCTGACTTATAGCATTTACCAATTTTAATGCAGAAATGTCCATCAGAGACAAATTCAAGCTACAAAGAGTCTTCCTAAATGTAGAACCTGGACATATATAAGTTATTTATTGCTGCATAACAAATTATCCCCAAACTGCACAACTTAAAAAAATACACATTTATTGTCTCACAGTGTCTGTTGGTAAAGAATCCAGGCATGGCTGTGTTGAGACTTCATTGGAGACCAAAGTACTGGCTGAGCAAGGAGGCACTTCTAGATTCATTTACAAGATTGTTGAAAGAATTCAGTCTTCTTAAAGACATGATTTTCTACTCATTCCCAACTTGATGAGTCCTCTTCACTAGAACCCTTGCCTACTTGAGTTAAAGACAGGTCAGGAAGGGCAGTTGATCTCGTAGAAGCTGGACCTCCTGGATGGAATTGTCCAACTCTTCCTCTTACACCTGAGTCTCAGTAATGTGACAATGAATCCAAACGGTAATATGGACTCTCAACCCCCAAAAAACCCCAAAACATTTTTTCTGAAGGTGGTAGTCTAAACCTGATGACACTTAAAGCTGAAGATATCTTTCATTCCCTACATTCAATTATCTTAAATTCATTTTTTTAACAGTGATGAATCTACCTAACCCTGCTCACCATTGTTAACTTTAACTTGGCTTTTGCTTCACGAGACAGTTTTCACATCTTTTTCTTTTTAAACATTGTTTGACCGCTTATAACTCTTCTCTCTGGGTTTCTGTGATCGAACACTTTGTTATGGTGCATACTATGTCTCCCTATCATCTTTCCTCTGTCTCTGTCAGGGCTTCCTCTTCTTTGTTTGCTTTTAAAAGTTGATTTTCTAAGGATTTCCTTTTTGGCCCTTTAATCACCTTAATGTACACATACTTCATAAGGTTTATATATTCCACATAAGCTGATTGTTCTGAAAGTTTTAATTAGCTCAGGTTTCTCTTCTGAGTTGAGGCCTTTTCATGAATGTTTACAGTATCTTTATTCATAATCACTAAAAAACTGGAAATAACACAAAGAAACTGCTGATAATATGAAACAACATCCCATGGATCTCAAAAGCATGATGCTAAGTAAAAGCAGTGAGACGCCAAAGGTTATATACTGTACGATTCTATTTATATGACATTATAGAAAGCAAAGGTTTAAGGACAGAAAACAGCTAAGTGTTTATCAGATGTAGGAGATCTATGAGAGAGATTTATTGTAAAAGGACTTACATATGGTGATGAATGTATTCTTTAACTTGATTTTGGTAGACGTTATATGACCACATATATTTGTCAAGACTTACAGAACTATACTTCCCGAAAAGAGTTGTTTCTATTTCATGTAAATTATATTTTAATAACCTTGGTATTAAAAAAACAAAATATCAAATGAATTCAGATTTGTTATCTTCTCCCTTAATATTTTCCTATACCTATATTTTAAATGTCAATTTATACCAATTACCTAGTTATATAAGGAGAAATCTAGAGTTGCTTTTGATTCTTCTCTCTTCCTAAAATTCCATACCTGGTCCATCACCAAGTCCAGCTAATCTAAATTTCTAAAATATGTCTTCAAATTCCTCCCCTCTTTAGAGGAAGTGACCAGACTCTCATCTTCTCTGACTTAACTAAAGCAAAACTGTTTTACCACAGAAATCAGAGAAAAAAAAGAAATAAAAGGAATCCAAATAGGAAAAGAAGAGGTAAAACTGTCACTGTTTGCAGATGACATGATACTATACATAGAGAATCCTAAAGATGATACCAGAAAACTACTAGAGATAATCAATGAATTTGGTAAAGTAGTAGGATACAAAATTAATGCACAGAAGTCTCTTGCATTCCTATACACTAATGATGAAAAATCTGAAAGACAAATTAAGGAAACACTCCTATTTATCATTGCAACAAAAAGAATAAAATACCTAGGAATAAACCTACCTAAGGAGACAAAAGACCTGTATGCAGAAAACTATAAGACACTGATGAAAGAAATTAAAGATGATACAAACAGAAGGAGAGATATACCATGATCTTGGATTGGAAGAATCACATTGTGAAAATGACTCTACTACACAAGGCAATCTACAGATTCAATGCAATCTCTATCAAACTACGCATGGCATTTTTCGCAGAAGTAGAACAAAACTATTCACAATTTGTATGGAAACACAAAAGACCCTGAATAGCCAAAGCAATCTTGAGAAAGAAAAATGGAGCTGGAGGAATCAGGCTCCCTGACTTCAGATTATACTACAAACCTACAGTAATCAAGACAGTCTGGTACTGGCACAAAAACAGAAATATAGATAAAGGGAACAGGATAGAAAGCCCAGAGATAAACCTATGCACATATGGTCACCTTATCTTTGATAAAAGAGGCAAGAATATACAATGGAGAAAAGACAGCCTCTTCAATAAGTGGTGCTGGGAAAACTGGACAGCTACATGTAAAATAATTAAATTAGAACACTCCCTAACACCATACACAAAAATAAACTCAAAATGGATTAAAGACCTAAATGTAAGGCCAGACACTATCAAACTCTTAGGGGAAAACATAGGCAGAACACTCTGTGACATAAATCACAGCAAGATCCTTTTTGACCCACCTTCTACAGTAATGGAAATAAAAACAAAAATAAACAAATGGCACCTAATGAAACTTAAAAGCTTTTGCATAGCAAAGGAAACCATAAACAAGACCAAAAGACAGCCCTCAGAATGGGAGAAAATATTTGCAAATGAAGCAACTGACAAAGGATTAATCTCCAAAATTTACAAGCAGCTCATGCAGCTCAATATCAAAAAAAAAAAAAAAAAAAGCCCAATTCAAAAATGGGTAGAAGACCTAACTAGACATTTCTCCAAACAAGATATACAGATTACCAACAAACACATGAAAGAATGCTCAACATCATTAATCATTAGAGAAATGAAAATCAAAACTACAACGAGTTATCACCTCACACCTGGCAGAATGGCCATTATCAAAAAATATAGAAACAATAAATGCTGGAGAGGGTGTGGAGAAGAGGGAACACTCTTGCACTGTTGGTGGGAATGTAAATTGATACAGCCACTATGGAGAACAGTATGGAGGTTCCTTCAAAAACTAAAAATAGAACTACCATACGACCCAGCAATCCCACTACTGGGCATATACCCTGAGAAAACCATAATTCAGAAAGAGTCATGTACTAAAATGTTCATTGCAGCTCTATTTACAATAACCAGGACAGGGAAACAAAGTGTTTATTGATAGATGAATGGATAAAGAAGATGTGACACATATATACAATGGAATATTACTCAGCCATAAAAAGAAATGAAATTGAGTTACTTGTAGTGAGGTGGATGGACCTAGAGTCTGTGATACAGAGTGAAGTAAGTCAGAAAGAGAAAAACAAATACCGTATGCTAACACATATATATGAAATCTAAAAAAAAAAAAAAAAAAAAAAATTGTTATGAAGAACCTAGGGGCAGGACAGGAATAAAGATCCAGACCTACTAGAGAATGGACTTGAGGACACAGGGAGGGGGAAGGGTAAGCTGGGACGAAGTGAGAGAGTGGCATGGACTTATATATACTACCAAATGTAAAATAGATAGCTAGTGGGAAGCAGCCACATAGCACAGGGAGATCAGCTCGGTGCTTTGTGAACACCTAGAGGGGTGGGATAGGCAGGGTGGGAGGTAGGGAGACTCAAGAGGGAAGAGATATGGGGATATATGTATATGTATAGCTGATTCACTTTGTTATAAAGCAGAAACTAACACACCACTGTAAAGCAATTATACTCCAATAAAGATATTAAAAAATAAAAAAATAAAAAATAAAGCAAAACTGTACTGAAGTCACCTCTGGAATAACAAGAATCCCCATTCCTACTTTCATCACTGGGGCTCGTCTGGATATTACCAAAATCTGGCAGAATTCACGATCTTTTTTTTTTTCCCAAAAAAAATCTTTGTTAAGTTTTTATATCTATATGTATTAATGTCCTAAATGCACAGGCAAAGTTTCTGAAGCAGAATAAATTATTGTCATTTACTTACAACAAATAATAAATGTGTAGTTCTCTTGTGTCCTAATTTTTACCTCTAGGGGAATATGGTGAAAGCTAGATAAAATTCTACTCATAAGGCATCTTTACTGTAGGTGAAGAAATGAAAAAACTTAAATCTATGCATTTATACAAAAGAGAGACAGCTGCTGCCTCCCCTCCTGAGAAAGTTTCCTTAGAAATGTGAGGGAAAGGATCCTGGGTTCTAACCCTTTGGAATGTAAATAAATTCTCCAGGAGAAAGGTAAAACTCTTATATCCACAACCCAGCGGTATCGCCTCCATCCCAGGTCTCATCCCCACTTAAAATATAAGCACATGCCTCCAGAAAGTTCAGTATCTCTGGATGGTTTCTCACTATCTACTGAGTCATAATTTAACTTCAGGTTTGTCTTTTAGTTCAGATCCCAAGTTTCAGTAAAATTTTCTCAGAAAGCCCTGGCTGTGCAGAAACATAAGAATATTTTCTTCACAGTCTCACATGCTTCCTCTCTTTTTTTTTTTTTTTAACATCTTTATTGGAGTATAATTGCTTTACAATGGTGTGTTAGTTTCTACTTTATAAGAAAGTGAATCAGTTATACATATACATATGTTCCCAAATCTCTTCCCTCTTGCATCTCCCTACCTCCCACCCTCCCTATCCCACCCCTCTAGGTGGTCACAAAGCACCGAGCTGACCTACCTGTGCTATGCGGTTGTTTCCCACTAGCTATCTATTTTACTTTTGGTAGTGTATATATGTCCATGCCACTCTCTTACTTTGTCACAGCTTACACTTCCCCCTCCCCATATACTCAAGTCCATTCTCTAGTAGGTCTGTGTCTTTATTCCTGTCTTGCCACTAGGTTCTTCATGACCCTTTTTTTTTTTCCCTTAGATTCCATATATAAGTGTTAGCATACAATATTTGTTTTTCTTTTTCTGACTTCCTTCACTCTGTATATCAGACTCTAACTCCATCCACCTCACTACAAATACTCCATTTCATTTCTTTTTATGGCTGAGTAATATTCCATTATAAATATGTGCCATATCTTCTTTATCCATTCATCCGATGATAGACACTTAGGTTGCTTCCATTTCCTGGCTATTGTAAATAGAGCTGCAATGAACATTTTGGTACATGACTCTTTTTTTTTTTTTTTTTTTTTTAAATTTTATTTATTTATTTATTTTTGGCTGTGTTGGGTCTTCGTTTCTGTGCGAGGGCTTTCTCTAGCTGTGGCAAGCGGGGGCCACTCTTCATCGCGGTGCGCGGGCCTCTCACTATCACGGCCTCTCTTGTTGCGGAGCACAGGCTCCAGACGCGCAGGCTCAGTAGTTGTGGCTCATGGGCCCAGGTGCTCCGCGGCATGTGGGATCTTCCCAGACCAGGGCTCGAACCTGTGTCCCCTGCATTGGCAGGCAGATTCTCAACCACTGCGCCACCAGGGAAGCCCCATGACTCTTTTTGAATTATGGTTTTCTCAGGGTATATGCCCAGTAGTGGGATTGCTGGGTCGTATGGTAGTTCTAGTTTTAGTTTTTGAAGGAACCTCCATACTGTTCTCCATAGTGGCTGTATCAATTTACATTCCCACCAACAGTGCAAGAGTATTCCCTCTTCTCCACACCCTCTCCAGCATTTATTGTTTCTAGATTTTTTGATGATGGCCATTCTGACTGGTGTGAGATGATATCTCAGTGTAGTTTTGATTCACATTTTCTCTAATGATTAATGATGTTGAGCATTCTTTCATGTGTTTGTTGGCAATCTGTATATCTTCTTTGGAGAAATGTCTATTTAGGTCTTCTGCCCATTTTTGGATTAGGTTGTTTGTTATTTTGATATTGAGCTGCATGAGCTGCTTGTAAATTTTGGAGATTAATCCTTTGTCAGTTGCTTCATTTGCAAATATTTTCTCCCATTCTGAGGGTTGTCTTTTCGTCTTGTTTATGGTTTCCTTTGCTATGCAAAAGCTTTTAAGTTTCATTAGGTGCCATTTGTTTATTTTTGTTTTTATTTCCATTTCTCTAGGAGCTGGGTCAAAAAGGATCTTGCTGTGATTTATGTCATAGTGTGTTCTGCCTATGTTTTCCTCTAAGAGTTTGATGATGTCTGGCCTTACATTTATGTTTTTAATCCATTTTGAGTTTATTTTTTTGTATGGTGTTAGGGAGTGTTCTAATTTCATACTTTTACATGTACCTGTCCAGTTTTCCCAGCACCACTTATGAACAGGCTGTCTTTTCTCCACTGTATATTCTTGCCTCCTTTATCAAAGATAAGGTGACCATATGTGCGTAGGTTTATCTCTGGGCTTTCTATCCTGTTCCATTGATCTATATTTCTGTTTTTGTGCCAGTACCAGACTGTCTTGATTACTGTAGCTTTGTAGTATAGTCTGAAGTCAGGGAGCCTGATTCCTCCAGCTCCAGTTTTCATTCTCAAGATTGCTTTGGCTATTCGGGGTCTTTTGTGTTTCCATACAAATTGTGAAATTTTTTGTTCTACTTCTGTGAAAAATGCCAGTGGTAGTTTGATAAGGATTGCATTGAATCTGTAGATTGCTTTGTGTAGTAGAGTCATTTTCACAATGTTGATTCTTCCAATCCAAGAACATGGTATATCTCTCCATCTATTTGTATCATGTTTAATTTCTTTCATCAGTGTCTTATAATTTTTTGCATACAGGTCTTTTGTCTCCTTAGGTAGGTTTACTCCTAGATATTTTATTCTTTTTATTGCAATGGTAAATGGGAGAGTTTTCTTAATTTCACTTTCAGATTTTTCATCATTAGTGTATAGGAATGCAAGAGATTTCTGTGCATTAATTTTGTATCCTACTACTTTACCAAATTCATTGATTATCTCTAGTAGTTTTCTGGTAGCATCTTTAGGATTCTCTATGTATAGTATCATGTCATATACAAACAGTGACAGCTTTACTTCTTCTTTTCCGATTTGGATTCCTTTTATTTCTTTTTCTTCTCTGATTGCTGTGGCTAACACTTCCAAAACTATGTTGAATAATAGTGGTGAGAGTGGGCAACCTTGTCTTGTTCCTGATCCTAGTTGAAATGGTTTCAGTTTTTCACCATTGAGGACGATGTTGGCTGTGGTTTTGTCATATTTGGCCTTTATAATGTTGAGGAGAGTTCCCTTTATGCCTACTTTCTGCAGGGCTTTTATCATAAATGGGTGTTGAATTTTGTCAAAAGCTTTCTCTGCATCTATTGAGATGATCATATGGTTTTTCTTCTTCAATTTGTTAATATGATGTATCACGTTGATTGATTTGCGTATATTGAAGAATCCTTGCATTCCTGGAATAAACCCCACTTGATCGTGGTGTATGATCCTTTTAATGTGCTGTTGGATTCTGTTTGCTAGTAGTTTGTTGAGGATTTTTGCATCTATGTTCATCAGTGATATTGTCCTGTAGAAGACCCAGCTTCACTCAACTACCAGCAAGCTACAGTGCTAGACACCCTATGCCAAACAACTAGCAAGACAGGAACACAGCCCCATCCATTAGCAGAGAGGCTGCCTAAAATCATAATAAGGGCACAGACACCCCAAAACACACCACCAGATGTGGACCTGCCCACCAGAAAGACAAGATCCAGCCTCATCCACAAGAACACAAGCACTAGTCCCTTCCACCAGGAAACCTACACAACCTTAGCCGAGATTAGCTTAGCCACTAGGTTAGGTTAGTCCCCAACCTTAGCCACTGGGGACAGACACCAAAACAACAGGAACTATGAACCTGCAGCATGCGAAAAGGAGACCCCAAACACAGTAAGATAAGCAAAATGAGAAAACAGAAAAATACACAGCAGATGAAGGAGCAAGGTAAAAACACACCAGACCTAACAAAGGAAGAGGGAATAGGCAGTCTACCTGAAAAAGAATTCAGAATAATGATAGTAAAGATGATCCAAAATCTTTGAAATAGAATAGGCAAAATGCAAGAAACATTTAACAAGGACCTAGAAGAACTAAAGGGGAACCAAGCAACTATGAACAACACAATAAATGAAATTAAAAATACTCTAGAAGGGATCAATAGCAGAATAACTGAGGCAGAAGAACGGATAAGTGACCTGGAAGATAAAATAGTGGAAATAACTACTGCAGAGTGGAATAAAGAAAAAAGAATGAAAAGAACTGAGGACAGTCTCAGAGACCTCTGGGACAACATTAAATGCTTCCTCTCTTGCTCTATAACTCCCAGTGTAGGATTAGTAAACTCCTCTGAGTCCTCATGTCTCTCTCTGAATAATCCCTACACCTCCTCACCTTAACTCTAACCTGGATATGCTTTGAAGTCACGAGTTCTCCTTTAGCCCTTTCAAGCAGATGTTCTTTTTCTCAGTCTCAGTGAAGAGATGGAGTAATTGTCCTTCTTGTTCTCCTGCTTCTTCCAGATCATTTCTCCCCTTCCTGCCTGCAAAATTCTGCTCATTGAAGTACAAACCATTTTAACCATTTTACCAGTTTTCCACTTCAATTCTGCCATCTTCTGACCTATCAGCTGTTCCTCTTCATTCAGTTAAAACCCTAGCTTTTCTTTCCATAGCCACTTCTGCTGTTGTTCTCTAACGAGTAACAACCAAATCTCCTTTCTAGGCAACAGAGAAACAAGAGTGAAGAATCAAGATCTAATATAAATCTCAAACCAACTCACTGACAATGTTCCCACTATGGCCCAAGCCCCATCCATAATTCTTCTGGAATTCTGAAGTAACTTCCTTACTGATCTTCCACTCCTGCCCCATCCAATCATTCTCCACACGGAAGCTAAAATGTCATTTATCACACTGCTGAAAACATTTCCGTGGCTGCTCCTTTCACTTAGAACTTAGTACAAACTTGTCACCATGAACCAAACCTGCATGACCTGGCCCCTGGTCACCCTTCCACCTCAGGGCATGACACTTGCTCTCTGGATCTGTAGCTGCAGCTCACTGTGCCACAGGCTACAATGTCTTTCAGTTCTTACAGTACAGTAACTTCCTACCCTCTGCTCATCTTTGGGCTCAATTGTTCTATCTGAACACCTTTCCTTTGGATTTTTGTCCTTCAGTGATAAGATTAGATATTTCTTCTTCCAAAAGGCTTTCCACAAAAAAAATTTCACCTCCCCCTATTACTCTCAATCATAGGACTCTCTTTATTTATTTCATTGCATTTATCACTAAATAAAATTTCTTTTATATATGTTCACTTGTTTCTTATTTCTGTCCTCATCAGAATGCAAGCTCCATGAAGGCTGATATAAAACTTTGCCATGGTCATGCAGTAGCTGTATATTAACTGGGATACAGTGACCCTCAACAAATACCTGTGGAATGAAAAAATGGTCTCTCTCCTTTCTCAAACCCATCTCCATTCAGCCAATAGAGGGATAACATTTTTGAGTGGTTCCTAAAGTTTAGTAATTGTTAATCCTCATCACATGTCAAAGGTAGAGCTCATTTCCACTTATTCCAAAAATTCTTAACTATACAGGAAAGCAAGAGGTGACACCCTCCTTGCCACATGCATAATCGATCACTTCCAGATGTTATACAGGCAAAGGTAATTTGAATGAATCCCACAAAAATTTCTGAAGCATTGCCTGTTACTTCTATCCCCACACTCTCCTACTGTTTGAGAATCAGGAATTCTAGGCAAAAATTTGACTTTGTGGCTTCCCTGTTGATAACCTGTAAGCAGTTCCTTAAGGTGGCACACATGGTTATCAATGATCAGATCTATGTTTATGTCACCAACTTAATAATTCCTGTCTCATCCTATACCCTACAGCATTACAGAGCTCTTTTCATATGTGTGTGTGTGTGTGTGTGTGTGTGTGTGTAAAAACACATAAATATCTTCAGTAATTTAACGGTTTTGAGTAGCTGAACTTAACAAATCATTTGCTCTCCAGGTAGTTTGATTCAGTCTCCCAAATGGTCATGTTAAGAGTATTTTATTCATTGACTTTTGGATCACTTACTAAGCCACCATAAAACAACAGATTTCTCAGTTACTATCCCTATCCCCCACCTCATTTCGCTTCACAGCAAGAGTATTTTATTCCTTAGGGGTGAGAGTGGGGGAAAGAATGGTTATTTGGAAAAACTCCCCTAGTAATTCTTTATTGCTCTGCCTTACTTAAAAATTACCAATATAGACCCAACCTTAACAGACACATATATTGGAACAAACTACAAGAAGCAAAACAAAAAAAGTCATTTTGCATCAGGATTTGAATTTAGTAATTAATTTTATCTGGCCAGGTAAATTTTCCTTCCAAATTTGTTTAACTTAAGTAGCTGCCCCTCTGTTTTGTATCATCTGCCAAGATTAATTTATTAATTAGACAAATATTTATAGAATGTCTATAATGTGACAACCATTAAGCTATGTGCTGGTGATATAAATGATGAGCAAAAAGTACACAGTCCCTATTCTCAGTGAGTCTGAATTCTAGTAGGGGAGTCATATATTAACCAAATAATCACAGTGATGTTGTACGGTTATGAACTGAGATAGAGGTACTGAGGGCAATAATCACAGTTCTGTGAGGAAATATATCACATATATCTGATTTATACTGGAAAGCAAGTAAAGCTTCCTGAGAAATAATTGGCTATGATATTAAGAATGAATGAGTTAACATACAAAGAGGGAGGAACTGAGCAGAAGTGAGACGGAGAAGTGAGAGGGAGAAATGGCGGAAATGAGCAACCAGATCCCAGGGACTGAAGGTCAATGTAATGAAAAGCAGAGACCGAGATGGGAGACCAGAGACTGCAAGGGTAGCAAGAAGTCAGCTACTGGGGCCTTCCCAGCCATTGTAAGGACTTTAGTCTTTATTTTTTTCTAAGATCGGTGATATCTCATTAAAATTTTTTAAGCTTGGTGAGGGTCTCCATGATTGGTATTTTAAAAATACTGGTTGCAGTAAAAAGAATATATCACAGGGGAAAAGTCAACTGTTATTGGTTAATTCTATATTCTAAGCTGTGATGAATAATTTTATGTGTCACCTTCTCTAGGCTAAGGGACACCCAGATAGCTGGTAAAGCATTATTTCCGAGTGTGTTTGTGAGGACATTTCTGGATGAGATTAGCACCTGAGTTAGTAGACTGAGTAAAAAAGATTATCTTCACCAGTGTGGGTGGATGTAGTGCCGTCCACTGAGGGGTTAAATAAAGCACAAAGACAGAAGAAGGACAAATTTTCTCTCCCTTTGTTTAAGCTGGGACATCGATCTTCTTGGGCCCTTGGATATTAACCTTCCTGGTTCTTGGGCCTTTGGATTCAGTCTGGAACTTACATCATTAGCCCCCCACTTCTCAGGCTTTTGGACTTGGACTGAGACTTACATCATCAACTTCCCTGATTCTTCAGCCTGCAGACGGCAGATCCTGGGACTTTTCAACCTCCATAATCGCATGAGTCCATTCTTATAAAAAAATCATCTTATATACACACATATGTATATCTTATTGGTTCTATTTCTCTGAAGAACCCTGAACAATATACATGCAAATTACAAGCGTATTTTGGATTATCATGGTGTTGTTGAAGATAAAGGGAACTGGATTGATCATGAAATATTTAGAAAAGAAAATAGAATGGCTTTGCTATGGCAGTTGAAGGATTTAGGGATTGCTCCCAACTTTCTTGTTTAACAATTAAAGTGTAATAAATGTTCTAAACTGGGCAAATGTTTGGTGATAAAGAGTTTAATTTTGTACCTGATGACTTTGAGATACTTTGAAACAGTCAACTAGCTAATGTTAAGTTGGCACTCAGGCAGTAAGTTCTGAAAATCATAGAAGAGGACTGAGGTGGAGATATATATTTAGGGATCATCACTTTATATGTGGTAACTAAGGCTATGGCATGAATGAGTTTGCTTAGGAAAAGAATATGGCATAAGAAAAGCAGGAATAGTAGACTAAGCCTTAAGAAATTTCAACTTTACAAGCCAGGTGGAGGAAGATGAGGCTGACAAGAAAGAGAAAGAAGAAGGCACTTAGGCAGCAGAAATCCAGGACAATATGATGTTAAGAAAGGCAAAGGAGGAGGAAGTTTTAAGAAGGATATAGTCAGCATCATTAAATTATGCTAGAAGGCCAAAGTAGTAGATAACTGAAAAGTGCCCATTGAACATAGAAACATGGAGATATTTAGTGATGTAGTGTGAGTTCTTTTGAGGAGTAATGGTGTAGAAGTTAGACTGAAGTGACTTAGGAGTAGAAGGTAGAGACATGCAGACAGCAACATAGATAATTCTTCAGAAAGCATGATTACAAAGAAAAAAACAAGTGAGAAAAGATATCTGCTGAGAAAGCAAGAGGAAATGTGGGAATTATGAGGTTTGATGACAGTGGGGAAGACGTGAAATACTTTTTGTTGAGATTAGAAGCCAAAGAAACTGATGGGTAATGAATTTCTGGGCAAGATTAAGAGTCAAGCTGAGGTTATTGATCATGAATTTATACTGATACTAACTTTCTCTGTGATGTGCTTCCAAGACCCAGATACTCAGGTAGGCATGAAAAAAGATGATAGTAACATTTAACCTGGTTTAGAGTTTTCCAGGGGAGGCAAGAAAATGAAAGATGAGTAATTCCTTAAAGTAATAGGAAGATTATTGCTGAAAGTTGGATTCAGGATAAAGAAGATGTGCTATACATATACAAAGGAATATTACTCAGCCATAAAAAAGAATGAAATAATGCCATTTGTAGCAACAAGGATGGACTTAGAGATTATCATATTAAGTGAAGTAAGTCAGACAGAGAAAGACAAATATCATATGATGTCACTAAATGTGAAATCTGAAAAAAATGTACAAATGAACTTATTTACAAAGCAGAAATAAACTCAAGACATACCAGTGGGGGAGGAGGTAAAATAGGAGAGTTTGGGATTAATATATATACACTATTATATATAAAATAGATGACCAACAAGGACCTACTGTATAGCACAAGGAAATATATTCAATATCTTGTAATAACCTATAAGGAAAAAGAATCTGAAAAAGAAAAAAAAAATATATATATATATATATAGATATATATATAAAACTGAATCACTTTGTTGTACACCTGAAACTAACACAACATTGTAAATTATACATCAATTAAAAATTGGTTAATAAAAATAGCAGAAGAAAAATAAAGAAAGTGAAGAAGAGGGATTGAGGAAAATTAAAATGTCAGTTGACTGTGGAGGCCCTAATGTGGTGGAAGTATGATGATTGTAGAAGCAGTGATGTGTAGACTAGAAAGAGAAGAGGTGATAGTAAGTTGGGGGATTTGATTAGTGATTTTGGAAGCAGAGCAATTTCAGATGATAACAAGATGCAGGGCGAGACTGTGGAACAGCCTGTCTGAAGTAAATGGAATGTGCATGTCACTGGAGATTGGAGGTGAAGAAAATGAGGGTCTTGTACTGGAACATCGTCTATGTGAATGATGAAATCAGTCAGAATAATTGTAGGATTTTGAATGCGGGGAAGACTGGGAGTCAAAAGGCTCATTAAAGTGTCTATTTAATGAGAAAGAGTGACAGAGTTTGGTGAATGACAGTGTGAGGCAAGGGAGAAAGTTAAATGGTGTGAACATGAGAAGCACAGAACTTTCTAGAAAATCATAGAGAGATAAATGTATTGACATGCAAATAAGAAGAGACAAAGACCCTAATCCTATGGCTGACCTTGGGTTTCAAATTTTGAAAGAATGAAAAACCACCCCTTGAAAAAATTATGATGGAAAAAGTATCATGGGAATGCTCTCTTTTCTGTTAAGGTAAGGAAGCAGATAGACACTTGGAGAAGAAGATGAGGACATAAGGAGTAATGACTATGAAGCAGTGTTTCCAGGGGCATAATGAGAGTGTTTAAAAGAAAAAGAAGAAAACGGAACCAAGGGTAATGAATTCCAAAGCATTCTGGGGATGATAGTGAGAAGCATAGCCTAGTACTTTGGTCAGTGACTGATGAAAATTGTGTTAAGAGAATGATGATTTCACTTTCAAAAGACTTAGGGATAAGCACTAACCCTGAACCTAATGACCAGAGTGACTAAACTTCTTCATTACCTGGTGATTTTAGTACCAGTGACTGCTGGTGGAAAACCCAGAAATGACAGAAATTCTAAGTCAAGTTTGAAAGTTAAAGAAATCCCAATAGTTCCAAATTACGTACATTAAATGTGGCTATAGATTGCCTCTAAGAGAGTTGTCCTGGAATGGCTTGATGAGATAGATATGGTCCAAAATTGTGAAGGTTAGGAAGACTGAAATAAGATGAAGAAAACTGATTATTCAAGAAAAAGAAGAAACAGGATGTAGTAAACTGTCCATTTCAAGTATTGCCCTCTTAAGAGAAATACAGCAAAAACAATAAAAAGATTTGGATGAAAACATCTTTAATTTTCAAAGAGATTTAAGTTTGCATTTTTTTCTTCTTAAAACTTGTATTCATTGTATAGCACAGGGAACAATATTCAATAACTTGTAATAAACCCCTTCAGGGTCTTCCTACTCCACCATCTTGGCCACCTCCCACAAAAGTGACTTTCTTAATGGCCTTGAAAACATAAGCTGTTATAGTTTGAACTGCCTGTGGAGAAGATCACATAGCAGGCAACTGCAGGTAGCCTCTAGGAGCTGAGAGCCTCAGTTCTATAACCTCAAGAGATTGAATTCTACCAACAACTTGAATAAACCTGGAAGAAGACCCTGAGCTCCAAATGAGACTGCAGCCCTGACAACATATTGTGAGACCCTTGATGGACACATGCTGACTCCTGACAAACCCATGGAAACAGTGAAATAATTTAGAGGTGTTGTTTTACATCACTAAATTTGTTAGGTAATGATAAAAACCCAACAGATTTGTGTTTTGAAAATTGATTTCAAATGGTCTCTAATTATTCTGTTTGGTTGGAGAAAATCAAAGCAGCTTTGAGAGTTCATCAAAGTCTTTTTTTCTCACATTGCCTACTGAAAGCTTTTCATATTGCAGCATAAACTGTGTGTTTGCTTGTGCTCACCTCCTGATGACTTTGGGAGTAAATTCAGTTATGTATATACATAATTAGTAATGCTTTAAGAAACTGTAAGATGTGTAAAAATCTGAGAAATCCTAAACTACAAGGTAATCAATAGCACAATAAATAAAAAAACCCAGAGGAAAGAAGTCATGGGGTCCCAAAGTAAAACAGAATTTTGGAAATAACAGATTAAAAAGTTAAACGATAATACTGGTAAATCATTATAATATTTGAGAACTACAAGCAAAATATCTCCAAAGCCAAATACAAATTCTAAGAAGCCAAAGTACAGATGACTCTAAGGAAAAAGATACTTTCCAAGTGCTAAATAGTCTTAATGTACTTTCAGTAGTGTCAACAATATTGTAACTACCATTTACAACTATTTGCTATGTGCCAGGGATTTTACACATTTCATTTCACTAAGTTCTTTCTATCAGGACTATATAATACAGGTGTTATTACTTGCATTTTATAAATGAGGAAATAAACCTTAAACAAGTTATGCAATATTTTCAAGATCAGACATATGGTAAGTATCAGAATGGAGAACCAAACCTAAGTCTCTCTAATTCAGAAGTTGATATTTTAAAATCTATTCCAAACTTCTGCCCAATAATACAACAGTTTGTATATCGAGAAATTCTCTCTTCATATATTTAACTTATCACACTGTTAACTTGACTCTTTATGTTCTTTTTTATTTGTTTGTTTCAGTAATATACATGAGTCAGAGAGTCTAGGTTATGCTGCTGTAAGAAGCAAACCCCAAATCTCAGTGGTTTATAGCAACAAAGTTTTTTTGCTTTGTTTTGTTTTGTGTTTTGTTTTTTGCCTTTTGACTCTGCATGTCCGGGTTGCCTGCAGCTCTGTTCCACATCACCAGGCTGACAGAGCATCCTCTATATGAAACATTTCTGGTTGTCATGGCAGAAGGATAAAAAATAAAAAGAACAAAGCAAATTGTGAACTAGTTTATATGGTTTTCAACTAAAATGACATCTACTCTTCTCATATTTCATTGTTCAAAGTAAGTCACATGATGACATCTATTGTCAACAGGACATAGAAATATATCCCTCTTTCAGGATGTGGCAGCAAATACTTGTGAACACTAATACAATTTAAAACAAGGTACTTGTATATTCTACGTCTTTGAATATTTGTAAATGTTTATATATCTGAAGAAAAGCAAGAGAGAATTTTATTAAATATAAAATATACAACAGACACATAATCAAAAAATAGACACAAAAATCAGGAGTTAAGTTCTAAACAAACCTGTATAACTTTTTTTTTTTTTTTTGTATAACTTTTAAAAATTGCTAGGCAGAGGGCAGACAGCAGAAACAAGAAGAACTACAATCCTGCAGCCTGTGGAACAAAAACCACATTCACAGAAAGATAGACAAGATGAAAAGGCAGAGGGCTATGTACCAGATGAAGGAACAAGATAAAACCCCAGAAAAACAACTAAATGAAGTGGAGATAGGCAACCTTCCAGAAAAAGAATTCAGAATAATGATAGTGAAGATGATCCAGGACCTCAGAAAAAGAATGGAGGCAAAGATTGAGAAGATGCAAGAAATGTTTAACAAAGACTTGGAAGAATTAAAGAACAAACAGAGATGAACAATACAATAACTGAAATGAAAACTGCACTAGAAGGAATCAATAGCAGAATAACGGAGGCAGAAGAATGGATAAGTGACCTGGAAGACAGAATGGTGGAATTCACTGCTGCGGAACAGACTAAAGAAAAAACAATGAAAAGAAATGAAGACAGCCTAAGAGACTTCTGGGACAACATTAAATGCAACAACATTTGCATTATAGGGGTCCCAGAAGGAGAAGAGAGAGAGAAAGGACCCGAGAAAATATTGAAGAGATTATAGTTGAAATCTTCCCTAACATGGGAAAGGAAATAGCCACCCAAGTCCAGGAAGCACAGAGAGTCCCAGGCGGGATAAACCCAAGGAGAAACATGCTGGGACACATAGTAATCAAAAATTAAAGACAAAGAAAAATTATTGAAAGCAGCATGGGAAAGATGACAAATAACATACAAGGGAACTCCCATAAGGTTAACAGCCAGATTTCTCAGAAGAAACTCTACAAGTCAGAAGGGAGTGGCATGATATACTTAAAGTGATGAAAGGGAAGAACCTACAACCATGATTACTCTACCCGGCAAGGATCTCATGCAGAATCAAAAGAGAAATCAAAACCATTACAGACAAGCAAAAGCTAGGAGAATGCAGGACCACCAAACCAGCTCTACAACAAATGATAAAGGAACTTCTCTAAGCTGGAAACACAAGAGAAGAAAAGGGCCTACAAAGAAAAACCCATAACAATTAAGAAAATGGTCGTAGGAACATACATATCGATAATTACCTTAAACGTGAATGGATTAAATTCTCCAACCAAAAGACACAGGCTTGCTGAATGGATACAAAAACAAGACCCATATATATGCTATCTACAAGAGACCCATTTCAGACCTAGGGAAACATACAGACTGAAAGTGAGAGGATGGAAAATGATATTCCATACAAATGGAAATCCAAAGAAAGTTGGAGTACCAATACTCATATCAGATAAAATAGACCTTAAAATAAAGAATATTAAAAGAGACAAGGAAGGACACTACATAATGATCAAGGGATCAATCCAAGAAGAAGATATAATAATTATAAATATATATGCACCCAACATAGGAGCACCTCAATACATAAGGCAACTGCTAACAGCTATAAAAGGGGAAATTGACAATAACACAATAATAGTGGGGGACTTTAACACCTCACTTACACCAATGGACAGATCATCCAAAATGAAAATAAATAAGGAAACAGAAGCTTTAAATGACGCAATAGACCAGATAGATTTAATTGATATATATAGGACATTCCATCCAAAACCAGTAGATTACACTTTCTTCTCAAGTGCGCACGGAACATTCTCCAGGATAGATCACATCTTGGTCACAAGTCAAGCCTCAGTAAATTTAAGAAAATTGAAATCACATCAAGCATCTTTTCTGACCACAACACTATGAGATTAGAAATGAATTATAGGGGAAAACACCTTAAAAACACAAAAACATGGAGGCTAAACAATACGTTACTAAATAACCAAGAGATCACTGAAGAAATCAAAGAGGAAATAAAAAAATACCTACAGACAAATGACAATGAAAACACAAAAATCTAAAACCTATGGGATGCAGCAAGAGCAGTTCTAAGAGGGAAGTTTATAGCTATACAAGCCTACCTCAAGAAACAAGAAAAATCTCAAATAAACAATTTAACCTTACACCTAAAGGAAGTAGAGAAAGAAGAACAAACAAAACCCAAAGTTAGCAGAAGGAAAGAAATCATAAAGATCAGAGCAGAATTAAATGAAATAGAAACAAAGAAAACAATAGCAAAGATCAATAAAACTAAAAGCTGGTTCTTTGAGAAGATAAACAAAATTAATAAACCATTAGCCAGACTCATCAAGAAAAAGAGTGAAAGGACTCAAATCAATAAAATTATAGATGAAACAGGAGAAGTTGCAACAGACCCCACAGAAATACAAAGCATCCTAAGAGACTACTACAAGCAACTCTATGCCAATAAAATTGGACAACCTGGAAGAAATGGACAAATTATTAGAAAGGTATAACCTTCCAAGACTGAACCAGGAAGAAACAGAGAATATGAACAGACCAATCACAAGTAATGAAATTGAAACTGTGATTAAAAATCTTCCAACAAACAAAAGTCCAGGACATGATGCCTTCACAGGTGAATGCTATCAAACATTTAGAGAAGAGCTAACACCCATCCTTCTCAAACTCTTCCAAAAAATTGCAGAAGGAACACTCCCAAACTCATTCTATGAGGCCACCATCACCATGATACCAAAACCAGACAAAGACACTACAAACAAAGAAAATTACAGACCAATATCACTGATGAATATAGATGCAAATATCCTCAACAAAATACTAGCAAACAGAATCCAACAACACATTAAAAGGATCATACACCACGATCAAGTTGGATTTATCCCAGGGATGCAAGGATTCTTCAAAATATGCAAATCAATCAATGTGATACACCATATTAACAAACTGAAGAATAAAAACCATATGATCATCTCAATAGATGCAGAAAAAAGCTTCTGACAAAACTCAACACCCATTTATGATAAAAACTCTCCAGAAAGTGGGCATAGAGGGAACCTACCTCAACATAATAAAGGCCATATACAACAAACCCACAGCAAACATTATTCTCAATGGTGAAAAACTGAAAGCATTTCCTCTAAGATCAGGAACAGGACAAGGATGTCCACTCTCACCACTATTATTCAACACAGTTTTGGAAGTCCTAGCCACAGCAATCAGAGAAGAAAAAGAAATAAAAGGAATACAAATTGGAAAAGAAGAAGTAAAACTGTCACTGTTTGCAGATGACATGATACTATATATAGAGAATCCTAAAAATGCCACCAGATAACTACTAGAGCTAATCAATGAATTTGGTAAAGTTGCAGGATACAACATTAATGCACAGAAATCTCTTGCATTCCTATACAGTAATGATGAATAGTCTGAAAGAGAAATTATGGAAACACTCCCATTTACCATTGCAACAAAAAGAATAAACTACCTAGGAATAAACCTACCTAGGGAGACAAAAGACCTGTATGCAGAAAACTCTAAGACACTGATGAAAGAAATTAAGATGATACCAACAGATGGAGAGATATACCATGTTCTTGAACTGGAAGAATCAATATTGTGAAAATGACTATACTACCCAAAGCAATCTACAGATTCAATGCAATCCCCATCAAATTACCAATGGCATTTTTTTACAGAAGTAGAACAAAAAATCTTAAAATTTGTATGGAGACACAAAAGACTCCGAATAGCCAAAGCAGTCTTGAGGGAAAAAAATGGAGCTGTAGGAGCCAGACTCCCTGGCTTCAGACTATACTACAAAGCTACAGTAATCAAGACTATTTGGTACTGGCAGAAAAACAGAAACATAGATCAATGGAACAAGATAGAAAACCCAGGATATACCCAATCACTTATGGTTAGCTAATCTATGACAAAGGAGGCAAGGGTATAGAATGCAGAAAAGACAGTCTCTTCAAAATGTGGTGCTTGGAAAACTGGACAGCTACATGTAAAAGAATTAAATTAGAACACTCCTTAACACCATACACAAAAATAAACTCAAAATGGATTAGAGAACTAAATGTACGACCAGACACTATAAAACTCTTAGAGGAAAACATAGGAAGAACCCTCTTTGACATAAATCACAGCAAGATGTTTTTTGATCCACCTCTTAGATTAATGGAAATAAAAACAAAAATAAACAAATGGGACCTAATGAAACTTCCAAGCTTTTGCACAGCAAAGGAAACCATAAACAAGACGAAAAGACAAACCTCAGAATGAGAGAAAATATTTGCAAATGAATCAATGGACAAAGGATTAATCTCCAAAATATATAAACAGCTCACACAGCTCAATATTAAAGAAACAAACAACCCAATCAAAAAATGGGCAAAAGACCTAAATAGACATTTCTGCAAAGCAGACATACAGATGGTCAAGAAGCACATGAAAATCTGCTCATCATCACGAATTATTAGATAAATGCGAATTAAAACTACAATGAGGTATCACTTCACATCAGTTAGAATGAGCATCATCAGAAAATCTACAAACAACAAATGCTGGAGAGGGTGTGGAGAAAAGGGACCCTCTTGCACTGTTGGTGGGAATGTAAATTGATGCAGCCACTATGGAGAACAGTATGGAAGTTCCTTAAAAAACTAAAAATAGAATTACTATATAATCCAGCAATCCCACTACTGGGCATATACCCAGAGAAAACCGTAATTCAAAAAGACGCATGCACCCCAATGTTCATTGCAGCACTATTTACAATAGCCAGGTCATGGAACAACCTAAATGTCCAGTGACAGATGAATGGATAAAGAAGTTGTGGTACATATATGCAATGGAATATTACTCAGCCTTAAAAAGGAACGAAATTGGGTCATTTGTTGAGATGTGGATGGATCTAGACACTCTCATAAAGAGTGAAGTAAGTCAAAAAGAGAAAAACAAATATCATATATTATCGTATATATGTGGAACCTAGAAAAATGGTACAGATGAACCAGTTTGCAGGGCAGAAATTGAGACACAGATGTAGAGAACAAACATATGGACACCAAGAGAGGAAAGCCGTGGGCGAGTGGGGATGATGGTGTGATGAACTGGACGATTGAGATTGACATGTATACACTGACGTGTATAAAATTGATGACTAATAAGAAGCTGCTGTATAATTAAATAAATAAAATATAATTCAAAAATTTAAAAAAATACAAAAAAATAAAAACAAACAAAAAAAGTTGCTAGCACATCAAGAAATGAATTGAAAAAAACAATAAAACAAATTTAGAACATATATATAATGTATGCTCTATAGAGCATATGCATATATGCATATATAGCATATAGCCATATATATATATATATATGTATATATCTCCACAGGAATCGAAAGATCCCTAAAACTATTTTTACAACTTCTGATAGCAAATAGGAAAATATGATTGATTGAAAATGATGACATTTTAGGTAAATAAAAAACAAATTAAATCTGACTCAAAAAACCTGACTATTCTAAGAGCTTTAAAAAGAAATTGGAAAGTTACAGGAGAACTAACCCTTGAAACAAAACACTTCATGGAAAGAAAATTATGGTGAAATTGATTTTTAAAAATAATTTAAGGCATTTTAAATGCTCTGTAGCACATAGAAATAATAAATCATCATAAAGGGAAGGATTTCATCAGGCTCCTAAAGACTTCTGCATCTTTCTAGAAGGTGAACCCCGTGTATATCATGACCTGGTCTCTGTCACCATTTGAGCATGGTATTCTGACAATCCCTTGGCACTTTTGTAGCTCCTCATGACATCATGATGTTCAGACCCAGAGTAAGAGCACTCCTGACTGTGCCAACCACTCTCACAAGGGAGACATTTTTATTCATTTCTCCAATTCCAATTTTTCTTGAAAATTGCCAGGATTGTTTACTAGCTCAAATGTGGGGTTTTAATTTGTACCCTTCTTATACCACACTTTACTGATGTCGATTTTTATCTTCTAATGGAGTGATAGCACCTTAAGAAACTTAGCATTATTTATTATGCTATCCCACTAAATATTTAGCCCACAAATATGATACTAAAAAAATGTTTGCTTTGGATTAATAAATAGACGCTAATTCAGAGGTAATACAGGAAACATAAAGGTCCTCAGGTTTTAAATCTCAAATATCCCTTTATTTTAACCCTAGACATATAAAATCTTAAACTCATATATAGTATTTCTAGAATGCCAAATTTCTTAGTATCTGAGCTCATATATTCTATATTTTGTCTGACTGTAGGTATACTTGAACTAGTTATTTTACAGAGCTGTGTGCCTTAAAGCTTTCTCCAAATCTTTCTGTAAATTGCCTTTAAGACAACATCATCTTATCAGATGTATACCTACTAACCTACCAAAAGAAAGAGCATTTCACACCATAAGTTAAATGTCTTTGTAAACATTCAGTTGACTAAAATATTCAGATATAAGATCTTTTGAATCAAATTTTACCTTTGGAATTGAGGAAACTGATATTCAGCCAGCAAATGTTGCTCATCTGGTGAACAGAAGACTGCCCTTGATTACAAACCAGGCAGTTAATGTGCCTTGTTTGAAAATGACATGCCTTAAGAGACAGTAAACTTAGCTGCTATTTTGAATTTCTAAATGAGGCCCTGATTTCCAGTTGTGGCGGGTCTTGCTGACACGTCCCTGGGTTTCACAGCTATGCCTCACTGCTTGAGTTTTGCTTCACTGTGTCCTTCTGACCACGTACTTGAAGCTTCCCTCCTCTGTTTGCTATCAAGCAGCTGCTTAAGCATCCAGCTGTCACCCATCTTTCACACATGCCCCACCCAGAGGAGTCCCTCCTGCCACACTCCAAAAGTACCTCTTGCTAAGCAACTGACGACACTCAAAACTCAACAGAAAATAAAAGTTCAGGGGAGACACTAAGAATATGAAGAATATGTAAGTGGTTAGAAATACCAGCACAATTATAAATGGAAAGAATTTAGCAAAGGTGAGACCAGAAAAATGGCTAAATGACTAATTATCTACACCTAATATATTGATATCCAAAGAAAAGGGATAATGAACCAAAGACATGGAATGAGTGAATAAAGGGAGAAAGGTCAATTAATATATGGAGTGAGCACTTTGATTACTGAACACAGAAATATTTCCAATGTTACAAAAGAAAATTTAAAAATAACAACATGAAATACTAAACTAATTTTTAAAAAGATGATCCTAATTCAATAAATTTTCATCATAATGTAGATATATGGAAAAATATTTAAAATTTTATGTTGCTGTAAAAAGTAAACCTGAAAGAAATTTGGTGATGGGTAACCCAGGTGCTGTCTTCAGATCACCTTGGAAGTCTCAATACCCAATGCCATCACTAACACCTCACAAAAATGTCCTGTGCTTTAAAGAGGAGAGGGGTTTATTTGATATAATGTTTATTCCCCTTGATATTGAAAGGAACTGGCAGAGTGAATTTGTATAGGGAAGGGCAAAAGAATAAAATAAAAATCCAGGGCTATTAGTCAAAAAGAATGAAAAAAAGTAAATTCTTCAAGGTAAATTGATTAAAAGCATGACACGGAAAGGTCTAAAGGGAATAAATGTTTCAAAAAAGGTTGGAGTGTTAAAATATACATCTAGAAGGATTTGACACCTAAATTTCTAAAGGGCTTGGATGATTTTCAGCAGACCTCTGGCTAAAAATTTGTAATGAGAACTTCTCAGTAGTAATACCAAGGGGAAAGAGATAGCTGTTAATAAAAAGGAATTTATATTTCATTTTCATTAATTCACATTTGTTTAATTTTCTTAAATGAGGAATATGACTTATCACAAAAAAAAGTAAGGGAAAATAATAGTTTGTATCTACTAAGTTGAGCATTTCTGATCATTTTGCAAACATTGCCTTATAAAAATTTCTTTACAACTAAGCAACATTTAACAAATAGCACAGTATAATAACAAATAAGCAATAAGAAAAAAAGCAGGACTATCTGTCTATAATACTATATCAGATAGACGGTAAATATGCATGATTCAAAAGCCATGGAAACAGTGTAAATCAGGGATGTTCTCACAAATTTAGAGGACGCAGTCATCTCACCTACAATGAGATCCAAAGAAGACAGATATCAGCACCTTCCTCAAATTATGTCTATCACCAGTTACAATGTTTGAAATACAACCAACAATTTTTTAAAATTATTTTAAAGGAATATTAATTTTAGTAATCTTCTACTTCTTTTTTAAAGTCTGAGAGAGAGCAATTAATGACAAAATGAAAGCAAAAAGTCCTGGTAAAGAACTTGACCTATAGAACTTGTCTATTTAAGCACTTTAGAAGGATGGGGCATCAGAAAGCAGAGTAAAAATGGAGTAATTGAATATTTCTTAATCTTACAAGGCCAGCAGTGGCCTCTATTGTATGGCATCTGTGGGCAAAATGGAAGGATGAATAATTGAAGGCCCAAGGTAAATAAATACGTACCTATTGAGGTAGAAACGCTAAACTCATTCTATCATTTTTCACACTACTTTGTACCATAATGAAGACACCATTCAAATAACAGAATTTACAATCTAGTTTTTCAAGATCTTGTACAATCTCCAACATTTTACTGATGGGAAACAGATTGTGACTTACTGAGTTCATAAACCAGTTGGTTGTACAGCTAAGACCAGTAGCTCATTTCCTCAAGTTCAGTGGATTCATAGTACATCTCATAGTCTGTTGTTATTCTAATTTTTTTCTCCATTAGATAAACCTATTAATGTCAGTGATATCACCAATGTTATAATTAGACCCTGTCATTAGTTGTATCTGCTCTACTGAACTGGTATCCAAAGGTGCACTACAATTCAGTTAATTGGAGTGAAACATTGCATTGCTATTTCATGAAACGTCTTAAAGTGGTGATGCTTTCCATTTTATTTCTAAAGATACTGGATGTCGTTGGAGCTAGTTTCAGTGCATTTTTACTTTTAAATTTAGGAATGTGTTATTTACCAAAGGATGTTGATTAAAATTTTCAATGGTGAAATACCAGAAAACTAGAAAATAAATGGGGATCTCTAACTATTTGAATTATAGGTCACTGCATTGCCTATCATGCAGTCATCATTCAACTTTAGTTGTGACTGAAAAGTCTGTGTTTTTCCCACCTATTCAAGTTTGATATCAGAAATAATAAAGACATATGATCCAACTGGACCTAAATGTCTCATGTCTGGCTGGGCTCTGGCACATAATGTTGTCTGAGGCTTGCCAGGACCCTGTGTTGTCATAAACTTTAGGGTGACACTTAGGTATGTGGGATAACCATAGGAAATCTTGATATGGGAGCCACTTTACTGGTTGCTTTGAGAAAGGACTCAGAGCCCATTGTAGCTGTCCAGTGCTGAAAGAGGATACAGAATGTAGTCATTTTTTGGCACACTGGCCACAGAGTGACATCCTAAAAATGACAAAATGGTTTGGCCCAGGTCTAAGTCCAAACTATATCCAACGTGATTGAAATCCATTCATTTGTAACACATCCATGAATTCAATTTTTCATAGGCTTCCACAGGCAAATAATATTATGCCATCCCAGCTTCATCCCACCTTTCCCAATATTTGAATGACTAACTTCTTAAAACCAACTTAAGAGGTTTTGTTTAAATAACAACAACAAAAACAACAACAAAATAGATTACACAGATGTCAGATGTATAATGAAGAGAATTCAAATAAACAGTGAAAATTGTTGGGAAGGCTTGACCTCCAAACTAATTTACCACATTGACAATCAGCAATGATGCTTTCTGCAGCCCTGAAAAATTGGAGGCCTTGGATGACACTTCGAGACTGTGTTCAGTTTCCCAGAATTTCCCAGGACTCCACCGCATACAGAGGATCCAGTAATTCCCTTCACTCTCACCTCAAAACTGATCTTTCCTCTTGGCTCTCTGTGGTAGTTTAGACTGCTGCCTCAATTCCTGCCTTTCAAAAGCCATGGGTCTCAATGTGGGTGTGTTTTGTCTTTACTCCTTCAAGAGACATATGTTGCCAAAACAATCTGTGTACAGATCAGAGGGAGAAGTTCTTTCCATTGACTGGAAATGGAAACTCTAACTCTAATCTTGTTATTATTAGAGACCTCTGATAATCTTCCTTACCTGTTCTCCACCATGCCTCTGTATCGCTTATATTAAAATTTTGTCTCATGTTCATTTGTTTATTCAAAAGTTATTCACTGAGTACTACTATACACTCTTCTAGATGCTTCAAAAAAAAGACATCGGGGCTTCCCAGGTAGCACAGTGGTTGAGAATCTGCCTGCCAATACAGGGGACATGGGTTCGATCCCTGGTCTGGGAATATCCCACATGACACGGAGCAACTAGGCCTGTGAGCCACAACTACTGAGCCTGTGCGTCTGGAGCCTGTGCTCTGCAACAAGAGAGGCCGCAATAGTGAGAGGCCCACGCACTGCGATGAAGAGTGGCCCCCGCTTGCCACAACTAGAGAAAACCCTCACACAGAAACGAAGACCCAACACAGCCAAAAATAAATATAAAAATAAATAAATTAATTAAAAAAAAAAAAAAGACCTAAAGAAGAAATACATGGCGAATATCTTAAAAAAAAAAAAAAAAAAAAAAAAAGACATCAGGATAACAAAGTCCCTGTCCAGGAACTCAAAAACTTTCAGGATCTACAGTTTCCATGATGTGTTGACTTTATAACCCAGGAGACAAATCACTCCTAGATAGACCTCTCCACACATTGACCTCTCCACACATTTATCTCTAAAGCCATTCAATGCTCTTAGAAGGTGAAGTCATTTGCTCCAATGTAGACTGATGGTCTGATGTGGTAGAGAAAGTGTTGGAAATGAAATTAAGCAATCTCAGTTCATATTTCATCTCTCCCATTTTCTGGCTATGTGACTTGAACAGGTCTCAGTTAAGTGGTTGCTCCTAGGTATGAGTGTCCTTACCTGTGTAATTGTTATAATGATGCCCTACTTTTAGGACCATGTGAAACTACTTCAAATACCTCATAGAATTATCAAACTCAGAAACAATGATAAAACATTGTCATCTAATCTATAGACCTTACTCAAATTTCATCCCTTATCCCACTAATGCCCTTCACAGCAAAAGAAAAAAAACATTTTCTGGTCCAAAATCCACTTCAGAATGATACATTTCATTTAGTTGTCAGGTCAGTTTAGTTTCCTTCAATCTGGAAAAATTTCTCTATATTTCTTTGTCTTTCTTAACCTGGACATTTTTAAACAATATAGGCCACACCAGCCACATGGGGGATCCCTAGGCCATCTGCGCTTCTTATCAACTGAATACAAATCTGGGGGCTTCCATGTCCCATTTGGGGTTTGAGAAATCACTAGAATGACTGACAGAACTCTATTTTCACAACACTCCTGACCCACTATATACCCTACATAAGAACCCTTATTCATATTCAACTCAATGTATACATCTCCTTTTTATGATCCTTTTCTTGACCCTGGACAGAATTCATCATTCTGTGCTACTTTGAACCTAGTCATGAAGACTTCTCTTAGACATTTTGTTGAAATTTTAGTTTAATTGTGTATATCCCTTAAAAAATTCTTACCTCCTTGAAAAAAAAAAAAAAAAAAAGAAGAAGAAGAAGAGGAATGTAGGTCAATGATTTTGTAGAATGTCTTTAATTTTGGTTTCCCCAAGGTTTTCTCATGATTAGACTCAGTTCAGTTTTTGCCCTTTTGGCAAAAATAACACAAGAGTGATATTGTATTCTCCTCAGTGCAACATGTCAGGAGGCACATGAAGTCAATCTGTCCCATAAATTGTGATATTAACTTTATCACTAGATTAAGATGGTGTAATGGGCATCTCCATCTGTAATCAATAAGTACCTTATAAGGAGATCTTCTGAGGCTATGTAAATGTCCTATTGCTTACTACACTTATATCCACTAGTTTTACCATACAATGATGATTTGTACATGAAACAGTTATTGATATGAAAGTTGCCAAATGGTGATTTTCTGATTCCTTCTATATTTATTAGATCATATGTTAGCAGTCATTATTAATTGTGAATAAACTAATATTTAATTGATGTATCTAACTAAGTTAAGAGAAAGCACTGATTTAAACATTAGAGGAAAATATTTTATGTATTATATACATCTTTTTACTAGGTAATCATTCTCAAGACAACATCTGATTGAAACATAATTCTAAAACTGCATTAAAACTCCAGCACAAAGAACACTGAATCGTAACAAAACTGACAGTCTCTAATAGGAACCAGGAGGCAAAACTACCAAGAACACGATAAGTTAAATAATCTGAGTGCACCTGAGAAGTAAGAGAATGGTATCTAGATAAATTCACTAACATGTCATCAATTCTTCTTTCTTTTTAAAGTCTTCCTGCTTCTGAAGAAATCTCTAAGTCTATCTTTATTGTGAAGCTTAAAAGAAAATTGAAGAAATCACTTTATATTTTTACAATTAGATTTGTTATCAGCACAATAGTAGAGAAAGAGAACACTCTTCTTCACTAAGAAAATATGTGGAGAAATTTCTTCAAAGGTGATTTTCTAAATGCTTGGGAGTTCAGGGGTTTTTTTAAAATTGTAATTTATGCTTTTACTCCTGAAGGCCACTATATTTTGGCTTTTATGATACCACTTTACTTCTAATTCTCAACACAAATTTTCTGAACAACACAATAAGGTATTCAATAAGTGATAAGAAAATGTGAAAAGTGTACTATATATGCAGGATTCTCCAGGGAAACAGAATCAATAGGAGATATATATTTGGAGAGAGCTAGAGAGAGAGGGAGAGGGGGGAGAGAGAGAGACTGATTTATTATAGGAATTGACTCACGCAATTATGGTGACCGTGAAGTCCTACAATCTGCCCTCTGCAAGCAGGAGAACCAGGAAATAAAATTCAATACAAGACCAAAGACCCAAGAACCAAAGTGTCAATATCTGAGGGCAGGAACAGATGGAAGTCCCAGCTCAAGCAAAGAGAAAGACAACTAGCCCTTCCACCATCTTTTTGTTCTATTCATCCTCTCAGAGGATTGGATGATGCTTGTCCACATTGGGGGGTGAATCTCCTTACTCAGTCTACTGAATCAAATGCTCAACTCTTCCAAAAACACCCTCACAGACAAACCCAGAAATAATGTTTTACCAGCCATCTGGGCATCACTTAGGCCAGTCAAGTAAGTTGACACATAAAATTAACCATCACATTTACTATTTTATGATAATGGGAAATTTATTTACTTTTTGGTTGTAGAGCAAAGTTTTACTGTTATGGACTGATTGAGAAATTAGTAAAAAGTCAAAATTTCATATTAATTGATGATAAATTTACAGTTTTCAAATACTTATTTTTAAACAAACCAATTTTTCCTGCTAAATGCATTTTGCTGCCTGTACAGATTAGAGATGATTTTGGATAAGTAGATCGAGTAAAGCTCTAGTAGTCTAATAGTCAGGAGACCCAGCATCCAAATTCAGCTCAATACTAATTAGTTATGTGATATTGGGTTAGTTAATAACCATCACTCACCCTGCTTATTTATCTGTAAAAGAAAAGAAGTGGATAATATGATCTCTTGAGGGTTTTTCAGACCTAAAATTCTTTCATTCTAAAGAAAAACTGTTGTGATTTTGATTATATTTCTAATTAGCACATTGTATTCAAATGATGTTGTTCTACTTTGTATATATATCAAACCACTTGCTCCTTACATATATTTAACTTAACTTCCTATGTCTATTATTTTTAATAGATTAGATATGTGTAACTTCAGCCTAGAATATCATTAACTCTGCATTAGTAATGGTCCAAAATAAAATATCACTAATTCAAATTATCAACATCCAAATTACGAGATTCTACTATGCATGTTTTTTTCCTATGTTAGTAAATATTTATGTTATTCAACTAAATCTTTCCCTCTTTCTTTTTCTCACCAAACTGTCTCTGATTATAATGCTGCTTCCATGAAAATTTGCTTTCATACAGGGGCTTCACAAATATTCTAATCTGCCTGATAATTCCCACAATATCATAAAATGCATTCTGGTGAATATTTTATTCTCATGTGAGTTTGATAGGTATGAAACAATCCCTTCAGGTTCTGATGTTTCTAGAATACTGACAAAAATCAAGTTTCTATACCACTGGATCAACAAAACTATCATACCTAGGCCCTGATAAATTCATCCAGGGATCTTGATGAGATCTGATGGTTGAAGTCTGATATTAGAGAGTCAATAGACCTTGCTCCAGTGATGACCCCACCTCACCATAAGTTTCTCTTGGATTGTGTAATTTCCTACTTCTACCTTGGGCATTTTGCAAGCTTCAAGCCAACTATCAAAGTTGTTCAGGTAAAAATGGGCTCTTGTAATTTCAGACCTAAGTCTTAGGGATTTACTTGATAGAAAAATAGTGTTAGATAAGAATCACCAATCAGAAAATTCAATGTTTCCCATTTAAATATTAAGAAAATGTGAGAAGGATACAATCATAATGGCAAACACCTAATTCCAGGTCAGGAATTAAAGTGAATGATGGAACAACTAGAGCTCAAATTATTAAGTTATATCCAATATCCAGGCTTATCTAATAACTTATATGCCTAACACCAGAACCTGGAAGCTCATCTCTGTGCACACAGCCTGAAGAACTATTTCACCTCAAATGATGGATATTTTCCATTTAGAGAAGCTCTACATCTAATTTTGAGTTAGCCTTGTCAGAATAAGTAGACATCCTCATTCTGGACCAAACTTTTCCTGCCATGCTACTTTCATTACCTGCTTTAGTTTACTCTATATTCTGCATGTATGCATCCAAGTAACAACAATCACTTGTCTGGAAACAGGGTCTCTGTCATATATTACTAAAAGGAGTAGGGATATGTTAATAGTTCAAATCATGTTAAATACACCCTCTGTTGACATGGTATGGCTCTCAGCTAGATGCAACCATATTTGTTCCTTCTGTTTTTTTTATTATTTATGTCTCAGGATGCCTTCCATCTCCAATATGATAGCTCTGTTTCTATTTTAAGAATAGCACAAGTGTATGAACACACTCCAAATATATACTCATATATCGTAATAGGTAGGTAGATGATAGATAGATAGATAGAAAGATAGATAGATAGATAGATAGATAGATAGATAGATAGATAGATAGACAGATATCCCCTTATTCATTTTGTCTCTATGTTTTGCCCTTTCTCCTAAGTGCTTTTGTGTCCCTTAAAACAGATTAAGGGAACTATCATATGATTAGCACTGTCCCTACATAAATCCTAGAGTTTCTTGTCCTAAACCATAACAGCTTGCTCTTTTAAAAGATATAAAGTTCTATAACTTTCTTACATGGAGGTTCACCTGGCTGAAGCTTGGACTTGAGACTTTTTTCCCAAATCATTTCCCTTTGGTTCCCTGTACTCTACTTTCTTTTGCCACTAATAACAAGACCCGGGACAGACATTTATTATTTTTTTTATTTTTTATTTTTTTCAAAAAGAAAATAAATTTAATGGATGCCCAAATATCTGAAGACTAACATGTTTGCCAGGATTGTGATAATGGTATGTGGACAGTGGAGGAGTTTCAGGGTAGTTGCAAATATTAAACAAGCTTCAGATCTCTACATGATGAAATGGGAAGAGTATTGGACCAGGAGTTAGAAGACCTGGGTTCTGGTCTGGGCTCTGTTTGAGTCTCCCTCACTTCCTTTTCTTTTCTTATTGTTTTTAATTGTTTTATTGAAGTTTAGTTGATTTACAGTTTTGTGTTAGTTTCAGGGTGTACAGCAGAGTGATTCGGTTACGTGTGTGTGTGTATATATATATTCTTTGTCAGATTCTTTTCCACGATAGGTTATTACAAGATATTGAATATAGTTCCCTGTGCTCTACAGTAGGTCCTTGTTGGTTATCTGTTTTATATATACTAGTGAGTATATTTCAATCCCAATCTCCCAATTTATCCCTACTCCCTTCCCCTTTGGTAACCATAAGTTTCTTTTCTATGTCTGTGGGTCAATTTCGGGACAGACATTTATTGAGTGCCTCTGTATGCCAGGTACTTTCCAATCTCATTTCAGTTAATATTACTAACAAGCATACCAGGTAGTGAAAATTATCCATATTTTACATGCAGAGGCAGTGAAGATGAAAGAACAATAGCTGTCCAATGCATCAGAGCTAATCGATAGCAGATTTTGATCTGCCAGACTCAAATGTCTATGCCCTTCCACTGTAACAGACTGCCTCACAATGAGAAAGCTGTCTGCATGCTTTAAGTCTACCTGTGATATCTCACAAAAAACCAGAGCCAACAGTATCCCAAGATTTCACTTCATCTGTTTCAGATTTAATCATCTTTCAACATGGTGCACATTATGGGCAAATAACTATAGTGTGTGTGTAAAAAAGAAAAGCCCTGAATTTTTAGGATGTCCCTTTTAATGATTACTTTTGGAAAGCATTGTCATAGAAGAGGTTTGACTGAGTGTAGTTGCATTGATTACATGCTAATTGAATTAGCACAGTACACAAGTAACTTTGTGCTTTGGGATGGCTCTGGGAATGACCCTCTGATTTGGAGATTGCCATTTGTCTCTGCCTGGAAGGAAAGAATGATGTCTGAGGTGGTTGTGGATAGACAATGACCTCATTAATCATTGTGATGGAGATATGGGCTGCTCCTTACAGTGACTCATTATAGAGTGCATCAAATAATAAACACTGACAACTAGCTAGTAGTGAATGAAGACTGACAGATGGTCAATAAATTCAGAACTGGCATATCTTTGTAAATTGACTGTGGGTTTGAAGGCTTGCAGTGCCTTTTACCACAACTTTAAATCACTATAGCTGTCTCCCAGATTAAGTAATTAAAATTTAAACATGGAAAGTTCTAATATTTGAGACTGGGATATTTCCTACTTTCTCATGCCACTGAAATTTACCCAATTATTTTTACTTGAAGAAAACCATTTTTAGTGTCTCTGAAAAGAAAAAAATACAGTAGCTAAACTGCAGATACTTTTCTATTAATGCCATGAAAAGTCCATATAAAATAAAAATATAGCTACAGAATCCATGAAACATTTTCCTGCTAGAAATTGTTTCCCATCTAAATATGCAAAATTTTAAAAAGAGAACAAATGAATAGCTTGAATAATGTGTGACCCTTTATAAAATGCATTTCACAAGTCTAGATATTCTTCCATGTAAGATGTAGTTACTATGGGTGATATAGTTTTCTCTTCCCACAACTTTCAAAATTGCATGAGTCTCATTCTAGTGGTTTTGGAAGATTTATAAAAGACATGCCAATTTCAAAGCTCAGGGTGGTGCATTCAATGAAGGCCACAAACCTGTCTTCTGTGTCTGTTGTGTTCGGGCAGCTGCACAGTAATTTTCCTGTGATAGCTCTTCTGCACAAAGCATAGATTGTAAAAGAAATCTGTCCTCAAGAATGATGAGAGGGGCTTCCCTGGTGGTGCAGTGGTTGAGAATCTGCCTGCCAATGCAGGGGACACGGGTTCGAGCCCTGGTCTGGGAAGATCCCACATGCCGCAGAGCAACTAGGCCCGTGAGCCACAACTACTGAGCCTGCGCATCTGGAGCCTGTGCTCCGCAACAAGAGAGGCCGCGACAGTGAAAGGCCTGCGCACCGTGATGAACAGTGGCCCCCGCTTGCTGCAACTAGAGAAAGCTCTCGCACAGAAACAAAGACCCAACACAGCCAAAAATAAATAAATTAATTAAAAAAAAAAAAAAACCAACACTGACCAGCTTAAACTGATTAAAAAAAAAATCTTCTTTATGAGACATGTAAATATCAGAAACATTTGGAATACTGAGCAGATTTTTGAAAATCTGAAGCAAAGGAGACCATTTATTGAAAATGGGAAACAAATGTCCAATTCTGGTAATAAAAAGTCATATTAGTAATCTTGTTATTCAGATACTTGCCATTTAAAACATCTTATCTTCAGAAGCCCATAGGAAAAAGAGAGTTAATATTATCCTATTTTTCAGAAAAAAATGTGTGCTTAAATTCTTAGAAAATACATTAAAGTCAACTTAGAATATGTATATTTGCAGACAATACCAAAAGTACAGCAAACCACACACACAAAAAAATGTTTTGACTTTCTGGTTGATCAGTGGTTTCACTGCATGAGGTCAAATAATTATTTTCGCTGACTTTTTCCTTTAATGAACAATTTCAAGCATAGTGTTATTGACATTTATCATAAAATCTACCAGTTTATTCAACCAAAGGCAAGAATCCTAGTGATTTCTTGTTGATACATGAAATGTTTCACAATAGTAACCATCTGTACTTTCCCTCAAGCAGCTTCATGTTTTCCCAAGGTCTGGTCATAATTACTAGATTTTCAGAAATAGACCAGCAGAAATGAGTCTTGGATATGTCAGGCTAGAAATCTCTACAGAGAGATGAAATTTTTTGATTTCAAAAATACTCCACTCTATACATTTCTGTTTCTTACAGCAGGAGATGGATTATGGCTTAACACTCAACCAGCATGTCCAGCCACAAACTCTCTGTGACAGAAACAGAGGTTTATGGTACAAACATTTTTTAAAAATCACTCAATCCATCTATTTTCTCCCTGAGAGTTTTTGAAACATCCAGCATCTACCTTTTGGGTCAATCTCTGAAATCAGTGACATAATTGTTTTCTTGATTTTCAGTTTCACAAACCAGATATTAGATTAAGAATGAACATCAGCTGCCAGTATATTTTGGTAGATTTTGCATCCTTGAGAACATTGCTAATAGTTTGTAACATAAATTTATAAAAGTCATTTTTAATTTTTAATATATATGTGTATATATTCACATGACATTCGAAAAGTAAGAGCTTGAACTTGCCTGTGTCTACAGCAACCAGGAGTGCCCACTTTTGAAATGATTTCTAGCCCTGAATGAATTTTAAAAGAATTAGTAGGTAGGTTGATGGAGAACATGTAGCTGAATTTGATAAAAATGGTTGATTCAAAAATAAATGATCATGCTTACTTTATAAAATTTCTTACACTTGTAGCTACTTCTGGTTTCTGTCTTGCATCCCAAGTTGCATAGGAAGTATCCAAAATATATTGGAAATAAATTTTCAGCAAGTTTGGGATAATTTATTTCCTGGCTGGATACACTAAATATTTTAATTTTTCTAAAAATTCATGTATAAGTCACATTCATACCCCAAAATTTATAGTCCCTGAGTAGCAATAATTCCTGCTTCTGCCACTGACTTACAACCTTGACAACTCCTTCCTTATTTATTTTTTTACTGTCATGAAACTTAACACTGCGGGCTCTGGCAGGAAGGTAATCCCCCTCCCCACCGTTATTTTCTTCTCCACACTTGGAATTCACAAACAAGGTTGATTTAAAAATTGGTATGTATGTGGCTTATCACACAAGATTCTGCTGGCTGACTAGCAAGAAAACTTAAATATGACAAAATATCAGCAGTGTGATTAAACATAGAAGTGAAATGAGAACATACTCGCTGATCCTCTTGAAAATCATATTCAGCTATGCAACATTATCAGAAAAGTACAGACAAAATATCTCTGGTAGGTCACTCTGTTATAGTTTGTTTAATTCCAAAGAATATTTTTTCTGCTGAAGTCTCCCATATTGGTCATTTCTTATGTCTAAGGTTGTTAACCTTAGTGCACAGGTGACTTTTAGGGAGCAAAAAAAGAAGGACAGTGTAGAATGTATTTTTGCTTTATTATTATCAATATCAATTACTTGGCAATTGATATTTTCTATAAATATCCATACTTCTAAATGGATTCCTTTCTAATTATAACTTTGCCAACTGAGACTTTTAGGGCTATATAAAAGTATGATAAAAATGCCTGTGTATCAGGAATTCTGTTTTGTGTTGTTATTGTTGTCTTAACCATTAAGACATAGTAGAGTAGAAGACAATGGTTAGAATCAGACTTTATTGTAATAAATTAACCTCATGCTCCTCAGGAAATTATTATTTTTTAATTTCTTGTTCTTTCCATGTATTAAATAAATTTAAAAGTAACCATCACTTTCAATAGAATGTGGTGTGTATTTTAATTGGTTAATGTAAATGAACGTTGAGATCTTAGAAAGTTCTAGGGAAGTATCATGTATGATGTCATTTTATCACTCCAAAATTATATGTTCATCTTTTATTGTATCCCGGTAACTGTTTAAAATAAAGGTCTAAAGCAGTGGTTCTCAAACTTCATCAGAATCGCATAGAAAGCTTGTTGAAAAGCAGAATTCTGGGCCTTACTCTTAGTTTCTGATTCAGTAGGGCTAAGGTGACATCTAAGAATTTGCATTTCTAACAAATTCCCAGGTGATACTACTAGTCAAGTCACCTCACTTTAAGAACTACTGACCTAGAGAATAGTTTTGTTCAGTGAACACATATAAAATGGTAACCACAAAATATATAAAGGTGACTATAGAGTAAGATAAACTTACAAATGCATTTGTCTCTCTCTGTTCATTTCAACGTCAATTTTTGGAAGCTTTGCGAAAAAGTGGTTTGGACCATCGGAAAAAGTCATGCAGCCTGGTTTGCTTAGGTGAATTACGTCCTTAACAGGAGAGATGTCTGGCCAGATGGCTACATTAGACCATTGCACCATGAACTGTGTTTTCCCCAGCACACAATAGCTAGTAGTCCAGCTAACTCAATAAAAACAATATTAACATTGTTACATTATCAGAAGATCACATTGCCATTAACATCAGCCTCTGTGAAAGGTATCCCCAAGTTGGAAGTTAGACAAACTCCTTCAGACAATCTCAAGTTACAGCACAATGTAATTTGGAAGTGGCCATATGGCAATAAATACGGCTACAAAATATTGCACAAGCCCTTGCTCAGCCTTCTTGAGTGACAGAGAGAACAGAGCATCTAAAGATTGCCTTAATGGTACTCTCTCTCTCTCTCTCTCTCTCTCTCTCTATATATATATATGAAACATATTACCGTAGTCTTTGGTTCTATAGCCACAGAAAAATAAACATTCTTTCTGAAATTGAATAAACAAACATTTTATCACTCTAGTCACTTTTAATAAACAAATCCTTGCCTATGCTCAGTAAGATATAAGTGATAGAAATAAGGGAGAGGATTACAAGCAGGGTTTTTTCTATTGTGTAACTGGTCACATTTTCTTCTACAAAAGAGATTGCTTACACCATTCTCATGTATTTGATGAAACAAAAAAACTAATGCTGACAACATTAAAGCAGAAATATTTAAAACCTGACAGAATCTGAAGTGAAGTCTGTTCCTATTTTTCCCTCTGCTGTATACGTCAGTTAGGAGACTATAGTGGACTTCTCATAATAAGAACTAGCTTTTCTATTCTCTTGCCTTTTAGCATTATCCTTCAAGTACAGCCACCTGCTCAGACAATCAATGTGACTTTCTATGACTTCTCAGTAAATGAAGCTCACTCCACTAACCCAAGGGTACTGTCAATCTAAAATATCAATATGAAAGCTTAAATTGCACATTTTATGATCAGCCAACTGTACTTAGGCAGTGGCCGTATTTAGAAGAGAGCTATTTTCTTATCTTTTAAAGTCATATTCTACTATGCCTTCTCACCAATATTAGAAACCCATCATTTTGCATATTAAATGCAACATTACTAAAAATGCAGCAGAATGAACTGGTAGCTCTATTTCTACCCAAAGGAATTTCAGAGTTGTTATTTCTTTCAGACAGAAATCTCAAGAAAATAACATTAAGTATTTTTAAAGTGTCTTCATAGAAATGTGGCTGAATAATATGAAATTAACAAGTCTATATCCCATGTCACTAGCCCTATGCTAATTCTGGCAAGTGTTTTCTTAAGTGTTTCTTAATTAAAAGACATTTCTTTTCTCAATATGTTTATATCAGAGATTGTCTACTTTTTTGGGGTGGCAGGGATTAAAAAGCTATCATCTGACTCCTTTCTGCCTTTTGTGAAAGGCACATTAGGTCTACTTTACATTCTTTAACAATTTACCTATCCTGTGTGAATGAGAGAGTTTGTCAGATAGTTCCCCAAAGACAGAACATTCTGCCTTGATAAGATTGGATGGACATTAAATCAGATGGTGGTATTATAATTTTTATTTTCCTCTTTACCTAAATCAATTTTTAATTATCCATCCAGCCTGCCATAACAAGTGAGGCCTAAATAGAAGCTAAATCATTGGAAAAATAGACCACAGTATAGCTAATATTGTACTTTCCACCATCTTAAATGTGAAATAGTTCTGACTACATTGGTAGAAAAAAACCAACTCAGAATTACCTCGGGCAAGGCTACTGTCCCCACTGTAACTCAGCTGCTATTTCTTGCTTGTCACAACACTGACCTTAGAAAGTTTCCCTTTGGTAAAAATGAAAGCACAGGAGGAAAGTGAATTTTTCAACAATGTCATGAGTATAACACATGTATGAGATATTAGACGAAATTAGGTGGTCACAATGCAGTTCTGATATAATAAAATGAATACTAAATTTAAAAGCAGAAGACCAACCTGGTTTTGTTACTAGGATCCATTCTTTGTTATTTATGGAAGTATCCCAACTTATGTAAGCTTTAGTCCTCATATCACAAAAAGGGGAGGGTGAACATATAATGCCTCCTTCACAACCTTGTTTGAAGAATCAAAAATGATGTATTTTAAAATACTTTTGAACTATAAAATCTCTATATAACTGTTAGAATTTTTTGACCACCACCCCCCACTCCCCACCCCGCCAGCTCAGTTTCCCCTTGTTTTCTAAGAGGAACAGTCCTCTAGACAATCTTGAAATTCAACTTATGGCTTCAGTGACTACCCGTGCCCTGCTAACTCCCATATTTCCACTTCTTGTTTGAAATTCTGTCCCACTCCAAACCAGCTGGCCACCATACATCTCTACTCTAGAGCCATTCTTTGCTTCTCCAAGATCCACCTGTCAAAATCAGAAAGTCACTTTTCTCCCTCTTAAAATCTGCCAATTTTCTTACATTCCCCTTCTCAGCTACCGGAACTTGGTGACCACTATTATCAATGTTCTCTTTACTCCATCATCTTTATCCAGCTGGTCACCAGCCTTGATAATTCTGTCATTAATACTGCCTGGTGCCATATTTTTATATCAATCACTGTTGACATTGTTAAGGTTCAAACTTTCACCTCTTCTCTCTTGAACTGAGGGAAATATATTTCTAACCGATCTTCTTATTTTAGTCTCCTCATTCCACCTACTTCATCCCTCAACAGTACTGCCAAAATTCTTTCACTAAAAACACCATCTGATTAGGTTATCCCTTGTTAATCTGCAATCCTCTTGAGGGTGAAATTGGAATTCCTCCATGCGGAGTTCCCAGATCTAACTTCCTTCTAGAGCTATCTCCCCTCCAGCTCCTCATCATTCATACCCTAATTCCCAGTCATGGTGGAACTGGAAGTTCTCTAAATGTGCCTCAAGTTCCACTAAGCCTTTCCTTTCCACAGGCCTCTCCTACTCCCTGAAAGTACTTTATTCTTTGCCTCTCTTTCTTGAAGAATTATTAGATCCATGCTCTTCCAAGAAGCTCTGTCTCAGACTGAGCTTAGGGTCCCCCTCTGTGCTTCCAGGTCACCTTTGTCGTTCATAACACACTAACAATTTATAATTATTGCTTTTTTCTTTGTCTCTCTCAATTAAAACATTAAGTATTAATTTTTCTTTTAATATCTAAATTACCAGTGTCATTCTTGCCCAAAACACAGTAGATGTTCAAGAAATGATTGCTGACGAAGCACATTTTTCCAAGGCATTTGTCTTTCTTACTCTTTGATTTGTTGAAAAGTCACTAAAATATTGCAAACAACTGAGCTAATGGTGCCTATTTTAAGAGCAGCAATAGTACCTACTTGCCTTCACATATCCCAAAACAAAATTTTGCCATTAAGTTCTCATATATTTATAGAGTTAGAAATTCCAATCCTAGGGAAATATGTTGAATTTTTTATCCAATTCTGTCATAGTGATTCCAGTTATAGGACCGCTATCTTATTTCTAGGACATGGAAATGAAAATTACCAAATAACTTTGTCTCATTCCGAGCAGCAGTAAAGGCTGAGAGGGCCTTTTTTGAAGAAAGATGACTCAATGTATTAAAATCGAATCTGACATTGGAGATTTCTTCAATGCTTGAGAACATTTATCTTTTATCCATTAATCTTGCAAGTCTAAATGATGATAAATTTAAAATGTGATAAGGTCTCTCTTGTTTAAAAAGATATGTTACATACTAAATATGACTGTGTTGTTTCATATATTTTCAGAACTTCTATACAAAAAAAAAATTGTGGTTTTTGTTTTGTTTTCTTTTGGTTGGTGTCATAAATGGTAGTAATTTCTAACTAATTGTTTCAGAACAGTGGGTCTATCATAAGGAAGACACTTTTTAAAAGCAACTCCTTTTCTCCATCAAATGATATTCAAAAAAAATAAAGTAAGGAAAAGGAAGCCAGATAGTATGGAAAATTCTTCTTCAGTGTCACAAACATGTCAGCTGTTACAGAAACAGGCAGGCAACACGTAATTAAAGTGGTTCACAAATTACACTATAATTGACTTAAACAACTTGAAGTCAAAGCTCAAATTTACTGATTGTTTTCTATAAATGGTTTTCTTTATGTTTCTTCCTCCTTTTCATCCTGTGACCACACCCACTTTACACTAACCAGATTTTCCTACTAAATTCTGCTCCCTCCAATGAAAATAAATATATTTATGCTAAAAATATATTTATGCTAATTCAATTTATTCTCTTTAAAGACTCTTTGGGAAAAAGTTCACTTTCCTTTCTTCTTAGAAAAATAGAAAATGTTTTAAATAAATTATTTTACTATCATCACATGTTCAGGGTTTTGTGCTCATGCAAAAAGCTGAACTCCACAGTAACTTTTATTTTGTAGCAATAAAAGATAACATGGAATATGCTGAAGTTTTTTTCAGTAATGTCTTTTAGGTAAAGTACAATTAACTGGGTTTTAGTAAAATTCTTTCCAAAGATCCTTTGGCACTCCTGTCACTAGACTTTTTATTAAATTCCATGCTAGTTAAGCAATAAGCCAACAGCTAGATAGAAAATTGCTCATGTGCTAAAATAATCACCTAAAAGATTTTCTGATTAATAGTCAAAATGCCCTTTGAAGTGAGTTGTTGGTACTACCATTGCCAGTTAAAGATAAAGATATGGGTAATGAGCCTAATCCCAAAATATTCAGAAACCTCAGTCCCCTACTTCTTAGTTAAAGATGTAATTATCTCAACAACACCTGCAAAATAAAATAGAATTGACACAATTAGAAATAAGTCAGAGCATAGACATTTAAATATGTAATTTTTTCTGTAACATTTGTATACCAGCCCATTATTAATAAAAACAAGAATAAAAATATTCACAAAATAAACCTCAACTATAAACTTATAATAAACAATTTTGTTTTTACACTGGCAATTATTTATGTATAAACTAATTCTCTATCTTCATACGTTCAAGTGTTAGTGTTCATGTACAAAATTTACATTAATTGAGATTTTAAATTACTGTGTTTGATAATGTGGATCTTTGGAGCTTCCGTGATATATGTTATCATAAGCATACAACACGACCTCAGAGAGATCTTGCAGCACATCTCTCTGATGGCAGAGGAGAAAGGTAGTATAATTCAGAAATGGAAAGAAAAAGAGAGAGAGAGGGAAAGAGTAGCCTTAATTGTTTAGATCTCTTTGAAGTGAAGAGCTAAACTTATTCATTGCTTTTAAAGTGATTTGCAGAGAGAGAGAGAAATCATGACACAATAAAAACAGATACTCTAATTTCAATGACTCTGGCATTATAAACCCCCAAACACCTGCATATTCTTTGGACTGGAATAAAGGGCATGGCATTACACAGAAATCTAAATCTCTCATAAGATAGCCATTTACCAGAGATTAATTAAATTGCAATAGAAGTAAAGCTCTACTTGTTTACAGAATAGGTCTGATCTAAGATCAGTTTCTTGGATTTAAAAAATATATATTTTATGAATCAAAGTAAGAAAAAACAAATATATTAGGAGTTAGTCTAAAATTTTTGTTGAAAAACAATCATCATTTTCTGGTAATGATAAACACATATCAGTGGTGCTCTTTCCCTTTTACTGATGAATTGATACATTCAGAATCTTCTTAAAATGTCCATAAGACACCCACAAACATTTAATTTACATCTTCTCAAGGAAACATTCCCTGACCATCACATCTAAAATAGCCACCCTACCACCACACACTCTCACCTCACTCTTGTACTTCTTTCATTTTTCTTATCACTATTTTAAATTTTCTTCTTTCTTTTAACCTGCTTATTTATCTATCTCCCATTCCCCAAGAGTGCACACACTATAAACGTGAGACTATGTCTAACTTGGTAAATTTTGTACCCCAATTCCCTAGTATGTGCCTGCCTTAGTAGCAACACAATGAGTTATTTAAATTTCTTTTTCACATATTCACTCACTAATTAAACATTTGTCTTTTGTTATAATATCATGATGAGTCTGTATAAAGTCAAATATGTCTTCATGTCTGAATGTAAATTCAGACATACAAACCAAGGTCCTTGAGTTCTTTTCATTCTTGGTGTTTTTCCTTTATGAAGGTTCTTCCGTGGTGTCTGGAATGAAATTCATTGGCTGCAACAGTCTCTCATGTGAGCCCCTCCCAGTAGCCAGCGGCCAGGCTGACCACTGGGGAGAGGCGTATGCACCGTCATGCATAGGAAAGTAGCTTGTAAACTTCTCCTACAATCAGCACTGAGAAATGGCTGGGGCTGCTGTCTCCAGACTCCTTTACAGTGACTCTTTCTTCCCTCCTGATCTTTAGACCCCAAGAGAAACATGAAGAAAAAAAGAGAGCAGAAGAAGGAGGAAAGAGGAGAGAAAACACAGCTGAGGAAAAAAGGTGTGGTAGCTTTCCCTAAACCATCAATTGCCAGTGTTTCTTTTGTCAGAGAGAAAAAGGGCCAGACTGTGCCTGCTTAAAGCTTTTGTACTTCTGCCCAGACTGGGGAAAACGATGGGATTAAATAAAAATGCCAGCGATAACAAAAAGGAAATCTTCCCAATAGTTTTCCTTGCCTGAAGGATGAACTGCTTTATGCGCTGACCTCCCTGCCTGTCTCAATGAGGTCAAGAAACTGACTGTCCCTCCTACAGTTATGATTAATAATGCTCCTGCTGGTGACGTATTTCTAACCACAGTCTCTGGAACGCAGTGAGACTCAGTTGCCTGGTGGTGTGTTGAGTCATTGCTCTGGCAAAAGATCTATTTGTTGGAGCTACAGGCTTAGCTTTCAACAAGCCACCCTCTTGATTCTTTGCTACAACATCCTATCATGAAAGAACAGAAAGCCCAGTACAAAGAATGACGACTAAGAAGGATAAAACATTAAATCAATTTTAAAAAAGCTTTTGTACTGAACGGCAAAATGCAGCATAATGAATAATTAAACAATTAATAATATAATCCTCTTAAAAGCACAGAACCACTATGCGAGAAGATTAAGTGTTTAACAGTTTCCAGTATAATGCAAATGGTAAGGATGAGCCTTTTTTTTTTTTTCCCCCACTTTTTAGGGTAATAGAATTGAAAGCACATTTCCAGATTTTAATTAAATATTATTAAATTTTCAGAAATAAGCCAGCAACAACAATGAAGTAATATGGAAGGATTATCAAATACAAAGGTAAGTACACAGTAGCAAGCAGCTAACATTTCTTGGTTCTTTTTATATAAAAGGAGGTTACTTGAAAGGGTGCAATCTATTTCTAAGCTGCTATGGTGCACATCACCAAACCTCAAGTTAAACGCTAATCTGTGGTAATGACTGTAAGATTGGGATTTAGATTGGTGTATTTCAGTGACAGTCAAATCATGGAAAAAGAACTGGAAAAACAACAGAGAATAGATGCAGAGCTATAAAACAAAGTCATTGATGCATCCAAATTCCATTTTGCTCTTACATTCTCAAATCTACAGTTAATAATCTCCATGACCAAGTATCTGTGTTCCTATGAGTATATTTTTTACTATTTCTTAAAGTATCACAAGTATGGATTATCTTAACTCAGTTTCCCCAGAAGAACTGCATAACAGGAAGATTCATGTGCAAGTGATTCATTAAGGAAGTTCTTCCAGGAGAAATAGTGAGGCAGTTGGAGAAGGAGCCAAGCAATGTAGTTTTTAAATGAACCCCCAGCTCAGCCAGAGTCTGCAGGCAGCTCTGGAGCATAAGTTACACCACAGACTTTGCCCTGGCCTCTAGCTAATTAATTCCAGCAGCCCAGGGTTGAAAGCTCCAAAGAAGGAGCAGAACATTCAGAAGTGGCCCTGGGCAGTACAGGGGAGTCCAGGGCTCTAGGCTGAACACCAACAGTATCTCCACAGTGTTGTACTAAAGAAACATCTTTGCTTATGATTATCCATGGACTAGTTTAACTGTATAGTCAACTACATTCTCAATTTAAAATGCTGGTTAAGTGAGCCTTGATTCCTATATTCCACGTGCTTCCACTCCCCATGGCTGACACCTACATGAAGATTTATCCCCTGGATCCATTCAGACTTCAAGCAAAAGGGATTTTTGAAACTGGTAGTATTTTGCCTGACATTGTAGAATTTGGCCCCAAGTTACCTTGGACCCCATTCTGAAAACTGAGCGATATTCCTAAAACTCAACCTTAACATTTCCTCGTTGTTTAGAGTGTATTGCATAGAACTCAGTCCTACTAAGAAGAGAGTTTCACTGCTACCATCTCTTCTCTGAACTCTGACCTTAGACTCTAGACTTATAATCTTACCACTTCCTATTTGGTTACTTTCCATAAAATCCCAGTGGATTTGGTCCACATATAAGTTCTTAAGAATGCAACATCCAAAATCATTGCTGCTCTCCACTGGCACAGCCTCCAGCTATCAGGTCCAGATTCCAGATTCCTTTCCTCCTGTATCTGTAGCTGGAGCTATAGTTTTAGACCATTAAGTTAAGGCAAAATTCAGTCTTCAGCAGGTGTTTGAAGTCCAGAAAATGGTGGGCAAGATGAAAAAACATGATCATTGAGGCAAAAAAGAATCAAAAGCATAGAAAGGACCAGATGCTTGAGAAGACCAATTTGATGGGAATTCATAGACTCTATAGGATAAACCAGGCAACAAACCCAGTGGGAACTGAGGAGACAGAAGTAGAGGCAGGAGGTTCACAGCTGATTAGCATCTTTACAGCTTGGAGTTCTCTTCAGAGCTCATTCCCATCTAGGACACATCCCTTGGTTTTGAAGTTACAGCTCCTTGAGACCAATCTCCATGTGATGTAGCCGAGAGGTCTTAAACTTCAAATCAGAAAGATCTGCATCCTAATTCCAGTTCTTGCATTGTCAGCTGCATGAACCTGTGCAGAATATTTATATTATTTGAATTGTAATGGGAAATATAATATCCCATTCTTAGAAATATTGTGAGGATTAAATAAAATAATGGAGGTCATGGCACATTGTTGGCTCTTCCTGTGTGCTGTTCCTTCCCTGCCCACTCACCCTTACAACACCTCTGGAGCCCTCTGGGTAGAAAGCATCTGGGTTTCATGTAGTGGCGGTAGGAGAAAACAGTCATATGATGGGAGGTAGAGGGTGTAAAGCCAGGTCGACCTGCCATTCTTCCTAACTTAGCAGGTACTCCAACCAGCTCCAACTTCAGCAGAGTCTGGTACCCACTCTTATAAGCATGTAATCTTCCAAGGTCAGGTGAAGCAAAACCCATGATATACAAATTTGGAAAAGAAGAGAAGGAGGAGATATAGAAAGCAATCAAGTCATTGAAGAAGTTAATATATATATATATATATATATATATATATATATGCCAGAGACTGTGCTGGATATTTTACATCTCATTTGATCCTCACAACTCCTGCAAAGTAAGTGTTAATATGATCTTTTATAGGTGAGGACATTGAGCTTCATAGAGGTAAAATGCTTGTCCAAATTACATAATGAATAAGTGATAATAAGAGGTTTGTTTATATCCACATCCCAGATCTCATCTGTGATTCATCGTGATCCTTGTTTGGACAGGCAGATAGGGCTGAAATGTTGTAAGGACTTTTTTTAACTTTAAAGAAACGTTTGTATGTTTGTTTTTAATGGATGATAGTAGATTTAAATCACTGTGATATTTAGATTCCACTGGATACATTTAGAAGGCTGATGGAATGCATTTTAAAATGTCATGATTTAAAATGTACTGAAAATCACATTATTTACAATTGTTTAACCTTGTCATGTGAAATTGTTAGATATCAACTTAAAAATGTGCAAGGAGGTACATAATTTTTCAAAACAGTATCCACTTCTCTACATCAGAAGTTCTTAACATGGGATGGACATCAGGAGTTTAAAGTAGTGGTTACAGATGCAGACTTAAGAGTCAGTCTTGCTAATTGAGTGACATTGGGCAAGTGACTTAAATTCAGCCCAGTCTATTTATCTGAAATGGGGATATCCAGTCTCAGTTGTTGTCAAACATTAGCATACACCAGAATGGCCTGGAGGTTTTATAAAAACTCAGACTGCTTAACCTCCACCCCCGAAGTTGCTGATTCTGGAGGTTTGAGCTGAGGCTCCCAAATTTCCATTTGTAACAAGATTCTGCGTAATGCTGATGCTAACCACACTTTGAGAAACTCTGACCTGTTTCATAAGGTCATCGTGAGGATTTGAGAAGTTAGTACATAAAGTGCTTGGAACCACACACACTGGCACATAATAGGTGCTAATACATATTAATTAATTAGTATTATCTGTTAGGATTGGAGTCACTGTAACAGAAAATTATACACCAGTGGGTTAAACAGAAAGGAGTTGATATATTTTGTTTAACAAGAGATTCTAAGTCAAATCATCTAGAGCTGGCACTGAAACAAAACAGGACACTTTGGGGTTCCTGGGAACAGAAAACTTGCTGTGTCCCCCGTTTCTTATAGGGAACAGACTCCAGCCTCCATGATCTTTCCTGAGTTCCAAAGGACAGATTTCAATAGTTGTTAATCTGGGAAGGGAAGGGATGCAAACACAAGGGAAGGGCAACCAAGAAACAATAGTGCAGTCTTGGGGCAGGGTCCTGGTTCCACCTCAAGTGATACACATAATATGTCTTTAAGCTCTTTATAGAAGTAAAACTCAAAAAGTGGAAGATGTCAACATTCTTCATTCCAGAGACTACCTGAGGCCAGACTAAAGGAACCAGAGAAGTTCATCAAGATTACCTGAAACCAGAATAGAAGAGCGCAGGCTCTGTGCACACTCTCATCTTGTCAGCAGCCCCACCCTTAAACTACTGCTATAAAACTTTTCAATAAATCCTCCCAGGTTGGGACACATAGTTTTCGAAGGCAGAAGCCTGCTGTGTCCCCCTCTGCCTGGCAAAGCAATAAAGCTATTCTTTTCTACTTCACCCAAAACCCTGCCTCCGAGATTCAATTCAGCACCAGTGCACAGAGGCTGAGCTTTTGGCATTAGCACCACTGTTGAAGAATGTCATCAAGTTCCCTGTCTTCTTGCTCAATTATCTTTGTTCCATGGCTTTCATCATCGTGTGTACATAATAGCTGCTTCTCCTCCAGGAATCTTGTCTATAGATGCCTGTTGCTATCCACTTTAGCCAAAGTTGCCAGGCTGTTTCTCAGCTCTACATTTGCATCTGGGAAATCTTTCCCCTCTACCTTGTCCACCTAAGACAACTCTGACATTTGCCGCTTCATCATCTCATTTCCTGATCTCCTTTCTTAGGCAGAATAGAATAACTTACCGGTTTATTACAAAGGATATTAAAGGAAATGAATGAACAGGCAGATAAAGAGTTATATAGGGCCAAGTCTGGAAAGGTCCTGAGCACAGAAGTTTCTGTCCCCATGAGTTTGGGATGCACCACCCTTCCAGCAAGTGGCTGCATTCTTGTTCACCAACCTGGAGGCTTCCATATAAGGACTTTGATATGGCCCTTACACTAAATGTATTCTGCTACAAGTGACCACAGATTTATCCTGGAATTTTGATTGAGGATGGATAAATCCCTCCAAGTTTAACTATGTAATGATCTATAATAAACACAACAGTGAACCAGTTGGATGTTGGGAAAATATGGGAGAAAATGATCCTAGATGTCATACATGTGAATATAATGAGTACTTAAGCATCATAGAAATTCTATGGATTTAGAAGATTTATTTATCATGGAGAGTACAGTCCTAGAGTAAAAGTAGTAAAAAGAAAAAAAAAAAAATTGGGTGGAGAAAGTGAAACAAAGTCCTCCTAAAGCCAAGTTTCCCTGCCGTGTTTATGATTAACTTCTCTATCCAAAACTTTATCCCCACCCTTGTTCCCCTCAGTATTGAGGAATATCAATGAAGAGGGGGATTAAAACCAAGCAGGACCCTGCGGGACCCTACCAGGTACAAAAGCCCATCTGTATCTCAGTTCCTTGTCTGAAGAAAAAGGCTTTAGTCTCCCAGGCCTTCCCTAAGTTCCAAAAAGCAGACTGAAGCAGTTACTAATTAGAGAAGTGATGGAATTGCAGAAACAAAGAAAAAGCAGTAAAGCAAGATAGTTTGAACAATAGTTCAGTGATGAAACAGAGTCCTAGTCCCAGTCCTAGTAACATAACAATCTGATGCATATCTTTGAGCTGCTCTGCAGAAACTAAGACACACACCCAGGTGGAGAATGGTGACTACAAGCTGATCACAAGCAGTAGACCCCAGACTGGTTGAAACCAGAAGATTGATGATTAAGATCACAAAACATTACCCGTTACCTCACCATCAACCAATCAGAAGAAGGTCCACAAGCTGCAACCCTCACCCCAAATGTTGCCTTTAAAAACCTTCCCCTGAAAGCCATCAGGGAGTTTGTGTCTTTTGAGCATGAGCTGCCCATTCTTCTTGCTTGGTGCCCTGTAAATAAAAGTTGTACTTTCCTTCACTAAATGGTGTCTGTAGATTGGCTTTGCTGCATGACAGGGGAGTTCTGTTGGACCCAAGTTCTGTTCAATAACAGAAGTAATTTCCAAAATTTCCAACCATGTCATTTTACCACAATGTCTGGGATATAATGCTGAAATCCTCTATCTCCATCCAAAGTTTTCAATACAGTCTCAATCTCAATTTCTTTTTATTTTTTAAGGAAATGCAAGTCCAATTTCTAATGATAACTAGTGGAGAAAACTGATTTGCTTTTAAGGAACTATTTTTCGAACCAAGTTGTCTGGCATTCATTTATACACTAATGAAACATAAAAGTTCGGTTCTCAACATTTAACTACCCCATGTTGACATTTGAAACCACTTTAAAGGAAAAGGGTATCATATTTGAATGTGAAGAAAATTGGAAAAGGTGTGAAAAGGTTAAGACCTCAGAGCCTCTTTTCTAGAAAATTAGCATTATTCTTAACATTCACTCTTTAAAGAATGAATGGCAGAGGACTGTTGTGAAATGGAATTTGTACATCAGATGCCATCAAGAATTTTGAAGCCTTTCTAAATAAACCAAATTTGAATGTGATAAGAAGTGGAAGAACCCAAATATCTGTTATTACATCTGGATTATCCCAGGCTTCCCAAAATTCAAAGTAAGAAAGCCAGGAAATATTACCAGTAAAGGATGTGACTATTTTTGCCAGGTAGAGCTGATTAAATTCTTTCCCCGAGGAAAGACTGATATTGAGAGAAAGCTAACACTTCGAGGCAAGTAACATAAATAACAAATTTATTCAAGTAACACTCTTTATTGGAGACTCTATTTGGTCTGTTTGCCCCAGTGCACACGTGTGGATGCACTCATGCATGGTCCCCTGAAAGCCAAACCATACAACAGTCCACCACACAGCAAGGCAGAGGAGTCATCCCAGGAGGCAGATAGCTGTGGAAGGAACAGCCAGAGGAGAAAAGCCCATTGTTTCTCTCAATCCAGCTGCTACTCACTTTCCAAACCTAAACACAAAACTCGCTTAATGGCTGTGGAACTCCCTTTTAAATGACAGAGTAGATACCTCAATCTCAGCTAAACCTAATTTTATGTTCATTTCACTTTGCTGCTGCATTTTTTTCCTTCTATGCTGCATTTGTCTTGAACAATCACCAAACTGGCAGATTCTGACTAGCTTGTCAGAAAGGAAAAGGAATTTATGTTTCATATGAAATTAATCTAATCAGGACATTTATAAGAAGACCAAGCCAGACTAGTTTACAAATGAACAATAACTGAAGGCGAGGAATTTTAATCTCATTATAATATGACTTTCCAAAGCCTAGGACACAATTGTTTAATTCTTTGTTAACTCATTGTGTTTAAAGTTTACTGTGTCTTATGGTTTTCAGGGAAAATAAGGAAGCTGAAAATCACCTTATTCCAATAAAATAGGAAGCGGGGGGTAAACCAATAATAACCTTTAATACTGTGACAAAAATAGCCTTCATAAAACAAGGATAAACATCATTGCAGTCTAATTTACCTCTGCATAAAATGTAAGCTAGAATTCAATGTGCAATAAAATATTAGTATCTTTACTGCCAGTATGATCTTAACTAATCATTTCTTATATTATTTCTGCAATTACAGAAAGTCATCTGCATGAAATTTGACTGAATATGGTTAGCCAAACAATGGAAATGACATTACTGTGGTTTTCCTCTCTTTCTGATTAAAAATATTTTCTTTCACTAATGTTCTCATGCATTCCTAAACTAGTCCCAAACAGGATCACCCTCTACTCTTTTCAGAATGTCACCAACCCAAAACAGTTTTCTTCTTAACAATCCCCTTCTTTGTGATACAAACCACATTATTCAGGGGCACTGTAATTATCCAAAATGAGCTTTAGTACTGCAAATTACTTCAGCATCCCTATGATTTATCTTTAGTAAACACACTTTATAATATTTATATTCCCATTAAAACTGCCACTAATAATGAATTGACAGCACGGAAATATTTATATGATACAACATGGACAAATACCGGATGCCCCAACAATAGTTACATTCCTTGCTCTTCCTATCATGTTGGGAAAAACCAAACCTTGGCTCTTTGCCGTGTTTATAAAAATACCTTTGAAAATGGCTCAGCACATTGCACTTCACATTTGCAACCCTTTCCTTTAAAAAGATGGCATTCGTCTGTACTTATGAGGTCTGGGTTATTGCTTTTTCACATTATGCATCATTACTCCGAGTAGGTGTCTTATCAGTAGCTCCAGTTGCTGTGGAGAAGATTGGAATTAAGCACTGGAAGCTTTTTATTTATTTTACATGCTTCATTCGTACAAGATTTTCTGCATATAAGCTTCTTTGTTCAGCTGAGAATTGGCTACATTGCCAAGGCATTGTAAAATTTACATCTTGCTTTTTCTCCTGTATTCTTTCCAAAATTGGATTGAAAACAAAGTACACTTTTTAATTAAAGCTCTGACTGACAATAGACATTTTTTCCCCTAAGCATTGGCATTTCTGATCAGTGGTGAGGTTTTATAAAATTCTAATAGGAGTTGCTCACAACTTAACTGTAATCAGCCTTCAAGCAGTTTAGGTGTCAGCTAAAACCTATGGTATTCCTGACAATATTCATTTAAAAATAACCAAAACTAAAGTTGATCTAATGGTGATTAACAAGGACATGAAGAAATCTGAAGTAAATTTACTTTCTCCTTTTAACATCGTGTAATTCAGAGTGATTTTCCTGCTGATTTTAACAGAGAAAAACTGAAAGAAATGTTTCAGTTCTTTTTCTCAAGCAATTTCAGAATAGACTCTTGATTACAATTTTATTACTTATTTTGAACTAAGATGGCCTATTTTATCTTGATGTGGAGTCCAAAAATCAACTTTTTGGTCTCCAAAATGTCTTAATGGCCTAAATGTCTTCAGTCAGGCCAATAGCCTGCTCATTTGAGCACAGGTTTAAGAAACCCCAAGATCATAGTAAACATTGTTATCTGATTTGAAGCTAAGCTAGTCAAGAAAGAAGGAGGTCTATTTTCCCATTTGTAAAATAAAATTTGTAAACACTCATCTAATATGGGAAAAAACTTTACTTTTCTCTTTGAAACTATCTGGTCTTTGACTTCTGTGGTACCATGAGTTTCTCCTCTCTCCCTGGGCTGTCTGCCCTCTGCACCCAAAATTTAGATATTAAAATTCCTCAGGACTCAGTCCTAGCTCTTTTTATTCTCTCACCATACTTTCCCCTCAGCTACTTTGGAAAGTACATTTAAGATTGGTCGAATTATCTTTATTTCTATTGCCACCAACCTATACAAAGATGCCACTGCTCTTAAAACTTTCATGTCTATCATCCATCAATTCCTACTCTGTACAATAACAAAAATGATCTTTTAAAAAATATAGTGAACTTCTTGTCAACCTCCTATTTCAATCTCCAAATGATTCTGCAATGTTACAAATAAAAGCCAAACTCATTGCCAAGACCTACGAATCCCTTCATGATCTGACCCCCTACCTATCTTATCAAATTTCACTTTCTTTGCTCACTGCATTTCAACCACACTAGCTTTCTTCCTCTCCCAGAATAAGCCATCTAACAAATAGCCTGAGGCTAAGCTATATCCTCTATCCAGAATACTTTATATTCTACTCTTAGCCAGCATAGCTCCTCTGAGCTCCTCAACCTGAGCTCAGAACTCCTCTGAGATTCCTTTCCTAACCATTCGGTACAAAGTGGATGCAAACACCCCTCCCACTTTATTCTTCTTCACAATTTATTTTATCCTTTATAATAATTATAACAATTATGTTGCTTACATTTTTATTGTCTTGACTTTTTCATTTATTGTTTTAAAGTTTCTTGATTTTATTGTTTAGTGCTCTATCCCTAATCCCTGACATGACATACAAAACTTATAAGTATTCAATGGTCCTGCACATTATTTTGTTTTGTTTCATATTGTTTAATTCATGAAATATGAAGAAGTTATTGGCAACCCCTGATGGTCATCAAAACGTCCTGACTATTATTTCAGTAAAAGAAGTGTCTAAAGGAAAGCAAATAAGGCATTTTCATCAGGCAGAACAAAACTGGTGTCCAAAAATACTGCCAAAAAACAACAAGAAAAAGTTGAGGTGCAAGAAGAAATGAAAAACAAAAGAACAAATAAAAATGGTAAAATTATAGGCATCTCTACATAAATATTGACTGTATAAAAGATAAAGAATTAGAATACATGACAAATATATCAATTACCAAATTAAATGTAAAGAAACTAATAATAATTTTAAAATTACCGAGAAAAGTAACAATTTAAAATAAGTATGCAATCAATAACATGATCTCAAAATATATAAATTTATTGAATAATAAAACTACAAGGAGAAAGAGCCAAATAATAGTCAGTTGGAGATGGCACATATAAACTCAAGAAAGATATAGAGAAAAAAATTTCACTCAGTGGATATCAGAACACCCTACACTGTTCTTAAATTCTTCTAAGAAAAGTAGAACAATTATAAAAATTGAACAATATTTCATGCCATAAAGTAAGTGCCAGTAAACATGAAAGGAGATCATAGGTGTATGTTCTTTGACAACTATCAATAATTAAAATATAATTAGAAAATCCCTACATGTTTAGACATTATAAAAGTATATGTCAAAGGAAATCAAGAGAAATAAGGAAATATACTGAACTTACTGAAAATGAAAATATGACGTATCGAATTCTGAAAAGTACAGAATGTAAAAGGAAATGTATAGCATACATTTAAAATGAAGAATGAAGAATGACTTAAATGTAATGTTTTAAGCATCCATCTTAAGAAATTATAGAAAGAACAGCAAAAAAGAAAATAGTAATAGTGAAATATTAATAAAAAGAGCCAAATTAATGATAATGAAATAAAAGGTTAAATATAATAAAGAAAAACAAAGTCAAATTAAAAATATATATATATATACATATGAGAAGATTGATCAAGAAAACAATAAAGAAAGGATAATTACCTCATGTCAGGAATAAAATTGGGAAGAGGGCATAAATAAGATCCTACATATATTAAAAAGGTAACAAGTATATATTACAAACAACTTTATTCCCATAAATTTGGAATTTAGAATAAACCTCCTTGAAAACTCCTAGAAAAGTGCAACTTACATATTTTCCAGAAGAAATAATAACTGAGATGAAACTGAACCAGTAAAAAAGTTTTCTTCAAAACAAACTCCAGGCCCAAGTGGCTTTACTAACAAGTTCAAGGAGAAATTCATATGAATCTTCCACACTTCCAAAGAACCAAAAAATATGATAAACTCTAATCAATTGTATCAGGCTGGTATTTCCTTGATATCAAAACCCACTAAGGATAGTATAAGAGAAAAATTTAGTCCAATCTCATTTTGAACATAGATGCAAAAATCTTTAAAAATCATTGGCAAATTGAAGCTGGCAATTGGCTAAAATGGATAATTCATTATAATCAAGTTGCCTATACCAGAAATGCAAGGTTATTTTAACATTAGAAAGGCAATGTAATTGGCCATATTAACAGATAAAAAGGAAGAAAAAAAAACTGTAAAAAAAAAAAGAAAAAGAGAAAAACAGAGAGAGAAGAAAATAACTAGGTCATTATATCCCAAAATGCAGTTAAGTGTGGATGATATTAATTATTTGTTATTACACAGTATATTTGCTTTTAATAACTTTCTTTGAATTATTGCAAATAATCTGGGTTTTATTTTTCATATATTATAATAATATTAGATTTCCATTTCTAATATGTTAATTTTAGTAAAAAAAAAAAAGTTGATTTAGAAAAAGGTAGCAAATTAAAGGAAAATAATAGTACCAGTATAACAGACACAAACAGTGTAACTTGTGATAAATTCTGAACAATGCAAAGAGGAAGAGAAAAAGAACCCCAGCTCTTAGGAAAGAGCTTAGCATGTAAGGAGAACTGAGAGGAGTCAGCAAGGACAGAGCTCTGAGGGAGAAAGAATAAGTGTTGGCAGAGGACATCAGTAAGTGAGAAGAGAAATGAAAAGGGAAGAATGCTTTGAGAAAATCTAATTTGAAAGAGGTGGAGGAGCAAATGGCAAGGAACTGAGAAGGAATTAACATGAAGGCAGGAGGAGACCAGGGTAGTATTGCATCATTGCAGCCAAAGAAAAACTTATTGCAAGGAGAGATTGATCAGCTGTGTCCAACAGTGTTGAAAAGGCAAGATGAAACCAAAGAGTATCAATTAGATTTAACAACATCGATACCATTCATGTCCTAAGCAAGAGAACTGATCATGCCTAAAGTCTCTGAAACATCTTTGGACTTTAGATGAATGAAAAAATAGGCTTTAGGCAGAAGATAGGCTTTAATCTCTCTCCAGTGTTATGGTTCAATTCTTCAGAGAAGTATATTCTTCAGAATGTATTTCTCTGAAAATGGATTGCATAAAAGAATCATAATTTCTTATATATATTACTAATTATTCATGATTTCCTTTGACAGCAAAGTAACATCCCTTTACTAGATGTTTGATTCTGGGCAAGTTGTTGATCTGTCTGAAGTTCAGGTTCCTCTCTGCTAAGTAGGGGAAATTATACCTACAGTACATAATTTTTGCTGAGGTTAAGGATAATGTACAACCAAAGACTGACATAAAGCAGATATTGCTAAATAGCTTGGATTCTCATTCTGTTCCAGTAGGACTCCTTTCTCTCACCACTGTGTCCCATTCCCCTTCCCTAAACCATTAGGAATAACTGAGTCTAAAGATTTCTCCAACATCACACACTTACCCATGGGGTTACACAATTAATTCCACATAGGATCAGTATTCGACTACAAAGCAGTCTGTTGAATGTCATAGATTTCCAAAAATAATCAATGCTCAATAAAATACCTTTAAAAACTGTAGGCAAGTAGCTCACTTCTCCAAAAAGCAGATCCCTTAAAACACACTGCAATTCCATGAAACTCATGAAATTCTATTTCCTGAGATTAACATTCAACAGATGCTTGATATGCTGTAAACATTGTTTAGAATATTACAGTTATTTTAGCTTATGCTTTTTAGGAGAAATCACATTCACAGAAGCACATTTATAGAAGGCTGGTGAAGACAATGCTGTGTGTAATAAATAGAATTGTTGTTTTTGCTCTTGACAGTGAACACTTATTAAACACTCACTAAGTACTGGAGCTAAGGGAAATAAATGTGAGTTAACACATTTCTTCTCTAAAAAGACATTTTTCAACAACTTGATCTTTTCTAGTATTTGGGGTAGGGAAGGAAAACTGTATCACATAAGAGAACAATCAGTTATCAAATGTAATTTTTGCAACAGCCAACATTTTTAGATTATATGAACACACACACCATTCACAAACACACCACACACACACACACACACACACACACACACACACAAAATAAAAACATCTGAAATAGGCAATCTTCTATTATTCTAAATGTGCTCCCTGACTGAGACCTGGTATGCCAGCCTGAAGCAAATTATTATAGCCTAGATATTAACTCCTAAAAATAGGGAGCTACAATGGAATCACTTGGAGGCTAAAGAGTGGGCAAAACTTCTGTCACAATAATGGTCCAGCATGAGACACATTTGTCCAGATTGCCATGTCATGGTAGGGTGGTGGTATGTGGCAGACATCCCTGACTGTGTCACCAACCTGGACTTCTGGTTTTTTTTTTTTTATTTTATTGTAAGTTGTAATGTTGTTTTTGTTGTTGTTGTTTTTAACAAGCCTCTTTTTCTGTTTCTTTCCCTTCTCTCCTCTCTGGCAAATTTCTCAGGTTCCTTTGAGAGACTGTTCCTCTGAGGTTGTACCAAAGAAAAGGGTGGCAGCATTTGTTGAAGCAGAACCTACAAGTAAAAATTGCTAAAGTGATCTGAAATGAAAATGCCAGAACTGTGGCCCTTGGCAATTTTGCAGTCCTTGTTGAGTGACTGTATGTGTGAGTACACATTTCCTACTGCAACCTACTGGGTTCTGATCATTTGCCAGAGTCTAAAACTACTTTCTCTGAGTTTTTGCTGGGGCTATAATGCATTGCCATCTAAATTTGTGTTGTAATTCAGCTGTTTGCTGTCTTGTAATTAGGTGTGTTAGTAGAATTTGTTTGTGTATTTATTAGACTTGCCTAAGACTTTAAGTAAATCTTTTTGTAGAGTTCAATATTGTTAAAAGAAATTAGTAAAAATAAATAAATAAAATATCTTATTTAGCGTACAGACTTTGCATAGGTACAAATGGATAACTGCAAAATTCATTTGAAATCACAAAGTGAGGAGAAGGAATTGAGTGATCCAAAATGTGCCTCTATTTTAAATTCAGGTATAATTTTCATACAGTAAAGTACATACACATTAAATATTTAACAAATGGATACACTCAATTTTGTAACCCACAAGTCTATTATAATAAGAAATATTTCTATCACCATAGATCAATTTTGCCTGTTCTAAAATTACACTGAAAAGTATGAATAAACACTTTTATAATTGACATTTCATTCAGCATAATGGTTTTCAAAGTAATCCATGTTTTTATGTGTACCAGTAGTTCTTTCATGTTACTGCTAAGTAGTATTTTATTGTATAAATTCAAATTATTTAGCCATTCAATTGATGAAAATTTGGGTTACTTCCAGTTTGAGGCTATCATAAGTAAAACTGCTATGAACATTCTTATACATGTATTTTTGTCAATGTCTTTTTTTATTTCTTTTGGATAAATATTTAGGAGTGGAATTGCTGAGTCATATGGCAATTACAACTTTAAAAGATACGCCAAGTGGTTTTCCAAATTAGTTGTATCATTTTTACACACCTATTAGCAATGTATTAGAGTTCCAATTGCTATAAATACTTGTCAATATTTAGTCATTTCAGCCTTTTAAAATTTAGTTATTCTAGTAAGTATATACTATCAACTCACTGTGGATTCAATTTTCATAAGCTGATCTCAGGTGGCCTCGACCTGCAGTGGCTTGAAGCAGGGTCTTGGTTCCAGGCCAGAGATTGAGGTCTGGCAGCAGCAGTGAGACCACCAATTACTAGCCACTAGACCAGTAGTCAGTGACAAGGCCCTGGCCCTTTGGCTTTGCAGAAAAGAATTCCCACAAAGATGGAAAGTAGTGAAACAAGTAAAGTGTTTATTAGGAGGAAAAAAGTACAGTACCTATGGATAGACACACAGGCGGACTCAGAGAGAGAGTTGTGCCCTCATGGTAGTTTAAATCACTTATATGGGGCATTTCTTCTGAGTTTCCTTTGGCCAATCATTTTGATTTGCATGCTTCTGAGTCCGTATTTGGTATATCTCAGCAACCTCCCATGTGTGCATGTGCATCTCTTAGCCAAGATGGATTCCAGTGAAGAGGCCTATGTGTAGCTTGACATCACTCCCCTTTTGACCTCCAAGGAGCTTTTTAAATGGGAAGGTCTCCTTGACTTTGAGAATGAGAAATATGCGGTCTTTTATGTCTTATTGGGGCAGGTCTTAGACACTTCTCTCACTCCTGCTATCTCCATCTTGGAATATCGGTCCACAGGGAACGAACTCCAGCTGCTCTCACCCTGGGACCCATCTATCTCCTGCATCAAAGCCTAATGACTAATGATGATGAATATTTTTTCATGTGCTACTTGCTTATCTTCCTTTGTAAATGGCAGTTCAGTTCTTTTGCCCTTTTACTAAAAAGTGCCTTTTTTTTTCTTTTTTTGGGGGGGTAGGTTTTGGGGTTTTTTTTGATTGATTTATAAAAGTTGTTTAGATAGTTTGATGTAAGTGCATTGTATTGCAAATATGTTCTCCCAGTCTTAGGCTTTTGAGGAGCAGAGATTTTTAATATTTATGAGATAAAAATGATCATTTTTTTATTTTAGTTATTGCATTTTTGAGTTTCAAATTTCCATTTTTTAAGTTTCTATTTCTCTACTGGGATTTCCCATCTGTGTATTCATCATGTTCATTCTTTCCTTTAAAATTTTAAACGTATTTAAATTACTGTTTTAAATTCTGCTTGCTAATTCCAACATCTCTGTAATCTCTGGGTCTGTTTCTACTATTCTTGTTCCCCTCATTACGCAACAAAAAATGTCTTGCTTCTATGCCTATGTAGTAATGTTTTATTTTAAGATAAACATGGACGCTATGCTGTTGAGAGTAAGAGTTTTTTTTTTTTTTAATATTTCTTTAGAAAGCATTACTTTGGCAGAAAATTAATTAAATAGTGGATCTCCTTGATTGTTAGGATAGACCTGTATTATTTTTTTATTTACAGTAGTGGCCCACTCCTAATATATAAACTTTCAGAGATCTACATTGAATGCCATGGTGTTTAGCAAGGCTCTAGCTAGTCAAAACCCCTATGTCTCTCAGAAATATGTCACCTCCACAGTCTATATTTCCTTTCACAGTTCCCCAGTTTTTCCTGTGCACTCACAGCTTAATATTTGGTGAAAAACTTTAAAATGATTCCTTGGCAGATTTCTTTCTTTGAACGGTTCCTTTTCCTCTGGTCCTCATTTCTACAAATTTCAACGCATTTAGTGGGTCTGAATTCCAATTTCTGTCTCCTAAACTCAGGAAGACCATCATGCTCTGATTGGGATCCACCTCCCTTCTTTGTAATCTGGAAACTGCCTCTGAGAGAAAGTAATGGTGATTATGGGGTTCACTTGGTGTTTCTTTTCTCTCAGAGATCACAATCTTGTGTTGCCTCTTGTTGAATGTCTAAAATAGTTGCTTCATATATTGCATCCTGTTTGATCACTGTTTATATTGAGTGGGCTAGCCCAGGACCAGTTACTCTGTCTTGCTACAGTAGGAGTCCCCCAGATCTGTTATTTATGAAAGTTAATATGCATTGTTAACATAAAGCATGGATACTTACTACTCAGTAAAAGTCAAGACATATATAAGGACTTCAAAGTTTTTAATAAAAACTTTATTTAAAAATCCCTGCTTCCATGAGACTAAATTCCCTGGTTTCATCAAGCCCAACACATAACAGATTCCAGCTGCATTATGCCTTTAAGCTAAGTGAATTTTCAAAGATAATGTAAGCAATTTTAAAAAAAGCCATTAGCAGTTAAGAATCAAATACATTGTATATGTATACACTCTTAAGAAAAAATCATATGAAATGTGATTTTTTTGGAAATCAGATCTGAGATAAGCTATACATGATATTTAATTTTATTTATTTTCCTCTATGGGCAGAACAGTTCATATATGAACATTGATGGATAGATGGATGGATAGATAGATAGATAGATAGATAGATAGATAGATAGATAGATAGATAGATAGATAGATAGATAGATATAGATAGATAGATAGATAGATAGAGATATGAAGTCGAAGGTAAATTTTCTGGACTCTTGACCCTGGATAGCTTAAACTAGATATATGCCAAGTTTTCCTTCACTGAGAACAAGTTGTTTCACATCCCCCTTCTATGTGTACTCACTGCTAACCCTTACCACACACACACACAGACACACACACACACACACACACACACACACACACAGACACACAAATGGCCCTGTGAAGGCAGACCCACCCATCACTGTCTTTGCCAAGGATATAGATAGGCAAAGCACATAACAAAATTTGGTTAAGTGCTACATCCATTATCATGTTTGTCACAATTTCATCATGGCTTTATGTCAGCTGTTTTATATATATTATATATACATATATATATATATATATATATATATATATATATATAGCGAGAGAGAGAGAGAGAGAGAGAGAGAGAGATGATAGAATTATCTCTGGACACAATTATCCTTCTGGATTTTGATATTTTTGGAATTCTTTCAAGGTCTTTTTAAATAAATAATCAGATCTTAACTTTCCATGAGTGCCGAGAGGGGTGAATTTGGGATCAGTGTTTCATTCAGTAATAAGTTTAAAGAAATGTATTCTTGTTATTGGTATGGAGCTCTGCTCCTGTACTTACAAACCTTGGTAATGGTAGCAGGTGAGGGAGGAGGTAGACATAGGGAGCAACAGTGATTACAAAAGCATATAAAGCTTCCTGGACAGAGGACAAAAAAAAAAAAAAAGTAAAACTGGATCATGTTAGGGAAGAAAATAAATTCAAAAACTCTTTTACCAAGAAACCTTCAAAGGAAGAAATGAATAAACTAAAAGATGAGCAGAAGCCAAAGAACAGAATAGCAGAGCACAAGAAAAAGATAGGGAATGAGGAATTCCTTCATCTAGTTTAAAGTCAAAATGGCCCATTGGGGAGGAGACCTTTAAATGTACAGCAGTGAACCAAACATATATGCATACATGAGGAAAAAGAGGCAGTGTACATGTCTCCTTAATTTTCACGTATGGTTAACTCACTAATGTAAGGGTGATCACCCACTTCAAATTGCTAGATTAAATCCCTTGCCTTTTCTTTATCAGTCTGCAGTCTTTATTTCAGGTGATATACAGATATCCACTCCAGTCCTTGTTCCATGGTCTGTCCACGGTGCCCCCTGATGGTCTTTTATACTGCCCAAGCAAGGTAAACAAATAACACACTATATATATGTGGACATATAACACACTAAAAAGCTGGTTAATGTCATTTATATCTCAATTTTAAAATAAATAGATAAAATTTTAGAAAAGAAAATTATAACAAGGAAAAGATTAAGAAATTGAGGCTAAAAGAATTTAAATAATCTCTCTATACTCACAGAGCAAGGAAGTAGCAGAGGCACAGTTCAGACCCAGGTCTTTCTGTTGTGCAAGGTCATATTCTTTCCATTGGCCTTATTCTCTTCCCTCACGTTCTGAATATTTTGGAAGGGGTGTAGGTGGGTAGGTGACCCTTTCCAAAATTAAACATTGGCTTATGCTTGTACAAAATGTCATATATAACATGAGACAATGTCACATTTGTTATTCTGTAATAGCCTTTAGTCAAAAATGATGAAATCAAATGAAACTAAAGACTAAGTCATATTATATCAATAAAATATCTAGTGCTTTATCTAGTATCTGGTTCCTCTTCAACAAGTGTCCAAAATCCTACAGAGCTTTTGTAAACTTATTAGTGAAAGAAATATTTCCCCCAAATTCACCCTTCTTAGGACTCAGAGAAAGTTAAGATCTGATTATTTATTTAAAGAGACCTTGAAAGAATTCCAAAAACATCAAAATTTAGAAGGATATGATTTATCACTGAGAAGGCAGTATAGTCTAAGAGGTGCCGTTGACCCAATTTTGTACTGAGGGGACCAGAATCTTGATGGTAATATTCACTAAGCATGCATCCAGGGCTGATGTTAGCCACTGTGCACTGTTATGATGGTACTGATTGTTAAAATATTTAAATATTTCCATTCTGATTGGTAAATATCAGCTGCAATAAACAGTAACATGAATTAAAGATATAAATTCCAGCACATCTGGTTGATTTTAGAAATCCAATACACACTGCAATCCCAAGACATTTTTCCTAGGTCGATCACTCTGCAAAGAGGTGAGGGCATGCTCCAAAATCCTATCATTTATTTTACTTTATTTTATTTTAAAATTTATTTTATTTATTTTTGGCTGTGTTAGTTCTTCGTTGCCGCGCGCAGGCTTTCTCTAGTTGCAGCGAGTGGGGGCTACTCTTTGTTGTGGTGCATGGGCTTCTCATTGCAGTGGCTTCTCGTTGCGGAGCATGGGCTCTAGGCATGTGGGCTTCAGTAGTTGTGGAACGTGGGCTTCGGTAGTTGTGGCACATGGGCTCAGTAGTTATGGCTTGCGGGCTCCAGAGAGTAGGCTCAGTAATTGTGGTGCACGGGCTTAGTTGCTCCACAGCACTTGGGATCTTCCCAGACCAGGGCTCAAACCCGTGTCCCCTGCATTGACAGGCAGATTCTTAACCACTGCACCACCAGGGAAGCCCCTATCATTTATTTTAAATATCAGGGAGGTGTATCATGGTAAAAATGTTTTGGTGTGGATGTTTTGTATTTTTTATGAGATGGTCAGTCAGATGCAGCCACAAGAGGAGACAGAGAAGAGGCTCAGGAAAAACAAAGTTTATTGTACTATAGATCCTAGAGACAGAAGGCTTTGCATGTCATGCAGGGCCACACAGGAAAGCACCAGAGCAGTCAGGAGGCAGAAAATAGGAGTGAGGGGAAGGTTTAGACCAGAACCTTTATTGGGTTTCTGTGGGAAAGGCAAGGCAGAGCAGAGTAAATAGCTTAGGACTGGCTAGCTTGAGTATTTCTTCAGAGTGCTTTGGGTTACAGGGCTGGTCCCTAGTTGCCTGACACCTAGCCCTGGGAGGATAAAGGCAGAGGTATATTGCCTCCTGGGGTGCCAGAGCCACAAAAAAGAGGTGCTGTGGATTGGGTAGTTTACATATCAACATGCACCTGGCTGGGGCCTTTCCCATTTTTAAGAATTGGCTGGCCCTGGGAGAGGCAGTCTTTTCACCAGCCAGAAAGGTTTCTTAAGATGTCAAAACACCATAATATACAAAAAAACAAAAAATATTTACAATACAGTGAAAGAGAAGTCTACTGAGCCAAACTAAGGAGAACCTGTTTCATGAATCTCCACAAGATATGGCTGCCCATAATCTTCCCAAGAGGAGAAGCAGGGGCTGTGCTCAGGGAATGAGTGGGGAGTCTACTGGGGCTACAGTCCAAGGCAAGTGCTGCAGTGGGGTCTCCAGTGGAATTTTTAAAAAGCACTGCATTTTTGACAACTTACTTTCTATTGGGTAGTGGCCGTCTTTTTGAGTTATGCAAGGTCAACTCGGGGGTTACCCAAAAACCTTCCAAAGCACATTTACTAGTTGGAAGAATAAACACTCCAGGGAGTGACAGTGAATCTCTATCTGTCACACTCTCCTAAATTTGTCTCAGATCACCCCTGTTACAGAACTCAGGTTCGACTGCTTGCCACTAGAAAGCTAATACTTGCAAAGGAAAGCTTGCTTTAATCAGAAGGTCAGTAATCTGGGGAGAAAGCAGACTCGTGTCCTCAAAACCAACTCCAAAGATTCTGCTCAGCCATGACAATTTTTAAAAAGAAAAGAGGAAAAGAATCTCAGTGAATCATCAAGGCAGGAGGTCAAGCTCTACGTCATTTTCCATTGTGTGCAGGCTGGCTGACTCCTCATGATCTTTCTTCAGATGTTATCTCATCCACGTGGTCTGACTGCAGGATTGCTAAGGGAGCTGCTGGGAGTAGAGAGCTGGTCATTCTTTAACTACTTAATTCTTCTTTCCTACTTCTTTTAATCTAGGAAAAGAATCAACAGGTTAGGCAAGGCATTGTGTGCATTTAGTAGAGCATAAGTCAGGAGTTAGGTTAAAAGGTTAAATGTTACCTAGTGATCTCATTTTCATAATTAAAGTTTAAGGGGAACAGAAACCAGCAAACAGGAAAGGGGCAAAAGAGCTTCTTACACCCCATCTCACTTCCTCTCCATGCCTGCCAGTTCCCTTATTCCTGGGAATATTCCAAGTCTGCATGTCTTCAGGCAAATAGGCCCTCCACCATGACCATTGGTAGCTGCAGTTTTCACTCTTCCTCTTTCTCTTCTTTTCACCTTATATTTATGTCTCAGTTAATAACTTGGCATCCATCAGTCACCACCTCACCACTGGAACTACTTTCTCCCGATTCACCCACAGGGTCTACAGCTGTCTCATGCTCCTGGGGAGAAAAAAAGGAAAAGAGCCCAGGCTCCAAAACCCAGTATCAAACTGTTCCCTCCCCCTTCTTGCTTGTCCACTCCCTCTTCTCTCTTTCTCCCTCTGGCTCATGTTATTTGAGCATTGTTTATTTGACTAACCTACACAGAGAGAAAGGAGAATAAAAAATGAAGGGCAGAGACTTGAAGAGCACTGTGGGGAGAGAAAGCTAACCTGGGGAGGAGCCTCCATGTGTCTGAAAGGATTTGCAGCCACTGCATGATTATATAACTAAATGGGACAATCACTGCACCAGATTGAAGCATGACTCTGTCATCATTTAACTAGGAACTATATAAACAAAAAATCGTGTCACAAATTACTAACTCCAAGACTACTTCTGGCTGGTATGTTTGCTTTCTCTGACAGTTGCCTCTAACCTCTGTGCTTTTGGTCTTATATATATACATTTGACAATAATTAGAGGAACATTTTCAACTCCACTGATGGAAGCAATCAGTTTCTAATTAGGAATCAGTTTGAGAATCTATTTGGTAAGCTGCTGTGTTCTTGTCACTTGTTGAAGACACATTTGTTCCTTACCCATTAACTATTTCTAGCCCTTTCCTCCCTAATGTCAAAGCCTTAAAACTCTGAGGGTGAAGAATCTTAATATACTTAATTTTCTATTTTTCCTGGAAGCTACTACAGGCTCAAAAGGAAGTGTACTGGAGGGTGCCTGGAAACATTTTTCTCTCTGATAAAAGCATATCTGCGAAAATAAAAGCTTCAACACTCTCTCCCACCCCAATCTTCAACCTTGCTTCCTATTTTTGATACAGTGTAGCCTGAGAACTGAGGCTTGCAAACGCTATAGCTTCTTTAATATATATATATTTTTTTAAATTTTATTTATTTATTTATTTATTTTTGGCTGTGTTAGGTCTTCGTTTCTGTGTGAGGGCTTTCTCTAGTTGTGGCAAGCGGGGGCCACTCTTCATCATGGTGCGCGGGCCTCTCACTCTCGCGGCCTCTCTTGTCACGGAGCACAGGCTGCAGACGTGCAGGCTCAGTAGTTGTGGCTCACGGGCCTAGTTGCTCCGCAACATGTGGGATCTTCCCAGACCAGGGCTCGAACCCATGTCCCCTGCATTGGCAGGCAGATTCTCAACCACTGCGCCACCAGGGAAGCCCCGCTATAACTTCTTTACCCAGGAAGGCAGACCAATGATGAACTATATAGGTGACAAATAGAAAGACAAAAGAGGCCTGGATTTTGAGCTGCTAAACCAACCAGAAACAAGTTACCTACAGACTTCTTGTTACATGAAACTATAAATTTCTTTTGTCTTCAATGACCCCCCCCTTTTTTTCCCCTGATGTGTTGTCACTTGTAGGTGAAGGTATTCAAATTTAAACTTGAAAGTATCTCATAAGGACCTAAGGCATGGTAAAGTATCCTATCTCCATGCATTCTGTCCTTAGCTTCTCTTAATAGACCATAAATGAGAGATAACAATTACCCCCAGAGGGAGCTGTGGAACTTGAAAGGATCATGGAAATTCAGGAATGGCAGGGATTGTTCCCTCTCTTCTGCCTCATCAGCACTCTTTTCTACCATGTTTCTCCTGGGAAGTCACTGAGCTTATGTTCAAGCTTTCTCAAGACAGAAAACTCATTACCTCATGAAGCAGCTCAGTTCTCCCCTTCACTTTTACTCAATTTCCCTACCAGACCACAGAGTAGTACATTATAAGAGAGAAAGAAGAATTTGGTGACATTGATTCTTTCATTAATGCACATTTGAAAAATACACTGGTCTACAATGAAACCAGTTGAGACTTGGGTGAAGATAATGTATTGAATAATTTTATATTTTTCTTGTATTTTATAAATCATTAACACACTTCTTTAAAGATGTATTTATTTTATTGTATTTTTTAATTAATTAATTAATTAATTTTTGACTGCGTTGGGTCTTCCTTGCTGTGTACGGGCTTTGTCTAGTTGCGGTGAGCGGGGGTTACTCTTCGTTGCAGTGTGCGGGCTTTTCATTGTGGTGGCTTCTCCTGTTGCAGAGCATAGGCTCTAGGCACACGGGCTTCAGTAGTTGTGGCACATGGGCTCTAGAGCGCAAGCTCAATAGTTAAGTGCATGGGCTTAGTTGATCCGCGGCATGTGGGATCTTTCCCAGACCAGGGATCGAACCCGCATCCCCTGCCTTGGCAGGCAGATTCTTAACCACTGCGCCACCAGGGATGTTCCGTTAACACATTTTTAATTGATTTGAAAGTAAAGAAAGTGAAACAAGATTAACATTAGATAGTAAATATAACAACTAATACAGTTAATGTTATTAGTAAAGCAGCCATGCTGCACTCAAATTGTTAATTAATAGGATGTTAACAACAGAAGACAAAAAGAAAAAAAAATAATTCATAAAAGGTAAACAAAATCATTATGAAGGAACTGGAGATAGACTGCTATAAAAATATCAAGGAAGAAAACTGTGGGGGGAAAAACTACATATTTAAAAATGTATATAACTAATGTAATATTAAACATAAATATTTGTCTAAGTATCAGTTCAGAACTTGGCTTGGCCCAGAAATTTATGGTCTCAGGGGATTCATGCATTTATTTATTTTTCAAAGTTTTCCAGTTTATTTTGACTCAAAATAATCAGAAGTTCAAAATAAAATTTTCTGAATTTCCTTTGTTATGAATTTTATTTTGATGTTTGCTCAAAAGGCCATTAAAGTGTGTTCAGTGATTGATGGGCTGATTTGGAATTTCTTGTGTGCCTGTAAAGTCACATTGAGATATTGCATTATTCTAAGATTCCAAAAAATTTTAACAAAACTTAATAGGACTATTCCAGTGTAATTCCATCAAGTATGAGATCGCAAAATTGCAGTATATCTTTAGGCCATAGACATGAACCATACTGTATGAAAATAGAAAACAAGCTCAAGAATTGTATAGTATAGTCATTGATCTTACAAAAGCATCTGTCTGCCAGAGCAAAGCTGAACCCTGCACACCAAACAGCCTTATACTTATTTAGTACTCTCTCAATCTTCTAAGACACATGCACCTATCTTTTAAGTCTGGAATAAGATTGTGTCATTCTAGACGATAAAATTATCTCCAAAATACATATTGTAAATTACTTGTTTTGGCAAAGGAATAGACAAGATAACTTGTATTGCATTTTACTTTGATTCTTTGCGTTTTATACAAAAACATCCCGTTGAATGGGGGAAAAATGCAAGCAACATATTCAAGGTCAAGTATCGTTAATAAAAGTTTATTTTCTCAAAGAGATTGTACATGTAAACAAAGCCTTGGAATCCCACTAGTGTCCAGTAAGTACCACAAAATACATTAAGCCATCTGTTTTGCTTTATCTTTTTAGGACTAAAATTTCAAAGCTAAAATCTGCCTCTAGTGTCCTCCAATTGCAAGGCAACTGTTACCATGCTAAGGTGTAATGTGTCTACAAACAATCTGTTTCATGACCTCACGATTCACTTATATAGAGGCGTACTGATTTGTCACAAATTGTGTTGTTAGCTTAGAATTTCCAAAGTAACATCTGTAAAGTTTCATTTTATCATATGTTTTATGAGAATTTTCATTTTCAGAATTTTGCTTGCCATTATTCCAAACAAAATTAATAACCCCTGGAAAACATAAAGTGGAAAGCTAGGTGCCATGTGGTAGGTATTTTTTTGCTCATTTTGTTGACTATACCATGAAAACAAAAAGGTTAAATTTGTGGCTAAGTACTGCCCAAACCAACTTTGAAAAATGTCACCTCCAGGAACATCACTTTTCTCTGGTTGATATCCCTTTACATTCTAATTTGAAAATCAAGTGAGCATTTCTAGGCTAGGGTGTGCCAGTGGGTTTATTTTTAATTGGAAGAAGAACTCCTCTTTCTTAAAAGTCAGGTAATGATTTCAATGTGTTTCTAAGCAAGACCTGAATAAAATATTAGACAATCATGCTCAAAAGCTATTAGTGGTTTTCTAATCTAATACACAGGGAGGTAGTTTTGAAAGTAATTGGAGTTTTCTTTATTTGTAGCTGTAGAACTTGTGGGAAATTTACCAAGTATACCATTTTTTTGAAGTTTTCATCAGGCAAAGTGCTGAGTTTCAAGTTCTTTACATGTGAATAGGAAAAATATTCCCACGTATTAACTGATAAATATAACACATGAAAGATTCTGCAGAAATAAATACACAGTATTCATAAGATAAAATCTAGACCTGCAGAGAGGAGAGATATGCCTTTTTACTCTGTTTCATTTTTCAACTACTAATAATATTCTGTTATTCTAGGGCAGGATCTTATAATCATTTTTATATTTCTGGAGCCAAACTCAAAGGGTAGAATGCAATATGTTCTCAGGTAAAAAGATTTTAATTGAATTAATCAATGGAAGCATCAATTTGGAATGAAACTTAAATCTACACTTTTTCAACATTGACCGAAAGTCTTTGCTAACCATGTGATTTTCTTGTCCATAGTACATAGCAAATGCTTGCATAGGAAATTACTAAACATGGAGAAATGGGTACCTTTTATTTATAGAAAGAGTTGTCTGACTTAAACCAAAAAGCACAAACAATTGAACAATGTTGTGTGACAGAATGAGGCACTGTTTCTATCCTCTGAAATCTTAGTACCAAATGCTGAATTTCCTGGGTATGGAGAGGGCAGAGTATGTTGGGTTCATGTTTTTAGTTGATAACTTTTGACATTTGTGTTAAGTTTTAGGATGAAGGAAGAGAATCAGACAAAATGCCAAAACCCCAACCACGCAACCTTAGAAATAGGTCTCTGATCCCCCCAAAATAAGCCCTTTCAAGAATATAAATCCAACTGTGCTCTCAAAGTGTAGATTTTGCATGGTAGAGGCTCAATTAGGGGAGAATGACTAGGATTTATTTCCATTAGCATACAAAAACTCCATTTAAGGAACATTTAAATGGTGACAAAAGAATTGCTTCCCCACTGCATCTTTAAAAGGCCACGGGCACAATATTTCTTGTCCTGCTGATAATCATTTTTTTTCTTCCTGCTGTTCATCCATTCCCTGCTTTTGAAAACTAAGTATCTTCTTTTTCTTTTAAGAAAAGAGATGGGAAATATTCAAATAAATCCTAATCACTTGACCTAGGGACAAATTATAATGACCACCATTTTAAATATAATAAACATAACCTAAAAAATAAGAACTTGATCCATTTTCAATATAAAGTGATGTTGTATTTTTCAACACTTGCAAGATGCATTAAAATATGTTCTCCTTAAGAGATTTCAAATTCATTACCAGGCAGTTATGTTTTCTCTTTAGTTTTAAAGGCAGAGCTGACAGTGTTCTGAATAAAAATGAAAAGTAAATTCCACAGTCAGAAAAATCTAGTAGGCGTGAGCCCTTGTTCCATGGGACTTGAGATTATACATTAGGCAAACTAATAGCCTGCTGATTCAGACTCAGTGAGTGCCAGGGTGGTTAAAGTAAGAAAAAAAAAGCTAAAAGTATAAAAATATATTGGGGTCTGGCTATCAAGAGTCTTATTAGCCAGATATAAAAATCAATATAAAGCTTTTGAATTCTCAATTTTGAGATTTTTAAAGAACCTATAAAGGGAATATTATTTGTCTTCCTGTTCACCTATTAAAATAAAATAGAAGCTGGAGCTCTCCTCTTCTGGCTAAGAACAGTATGAGAATCACTTTAGATAAGGCAAATGCTGCTTCAGATCCTTAATCTCTGAACAATTCTTCATTCATTACCATGTCACCCACTCAGTTAATGGTAAGATTATGTCTGAATTTCAGAACTAGAAAGGATCTTGGAGATCATTTAATTAAATGCTTAATTTTATCTTTGAGTAAAGTGAATCAACATTGTAAGTCAGCTATTTGGTAGTATAGCAGTCACAAGTAGAATTCAAATCTTGTGATCCTGCATCAGCAGTTTTTGGTTTTTTTTTTTTCCTGCCCATCCATCATACTTAATAGTAATGTTGCTTTGTAAACCAAAATCAGCAGCCTTCAAACATTTTTGATATAAGGTGAGAAATATATTTCACATCAATACCACATACACACACACACACACACACACACACACACAAAGAATGGACAAAAGTTTCTTGAAACAATACTTACTACATATGGTACATCAAGGAATTCTTGGTTCCTTTCTGTCATATGCTATTCTATTTATTTTTTAATGGTGATCAAGACCCAATAAAATAATCATTTCACTATTCACTAATGATCATGACAGACATTTTGAAACAGTAGCCGTAGTCTAACTTTTCTGTTTTCTTGTCTTCAAAGAGACAAAAGAACTTTACTTGTAACTTGAGGAATTTATGCCAACAGTCTAACAGGCACCAGAGTAGCGCACATGCCCTCCAGGTGGAGGGAGACCCTCAGCAAAAGTGACTGTGCTGATTTTACTCATTGTGCTGCCTCTCTCATATCAATATTCCCCCAGTACTGTTTGTTCAAGTAGCACTCTGGCCCTTCCAGTCAGGAAGAGGATGATCTGTAGAAGAAGGTTTATTTCCCTATAACTGCTTCCACTTTCTCAATTCCCGTTTCCTGGGCAGAAACATTTGCATTCCAACCACGAATGACAGAGATGTTGGAAAATCAGAAGTTTTCACTGTAATTTCTTTTCCTCTCACAAGTAAATTGGGTTTCCCACATTCTGCTGGATAGTTCTGTTTCAATAATCCTTGATTAGAAACCCATGTGTTTCTTTTATTTTGTTGCCCCATTCCATGGATCACGGGCAAGCCATTCTTCCATCTAATTCCTCTCTCTAAAGCGATGATGGGGAGCCCCATAGAATATGTACAAGTCCTTCAACTCTGTCTTGGTACTCACTTGCCAGTTCCTTACCCACCCTGCTCCCTGCATCTCCTCCTGCATATTCCCATTCTCTCTCTGTCTCTCACACACTCATATTCTGTCTGCCTCACATGCAAACATACACATCCCCACAGGGGTACATGCCTGTATCTGTGCAAGCTGACTTGGCTCTTCAGGTAACACAGGTATGTTCACCACCACCATCACCACATCCCCATTTGCCATACCTCTGAGTACACACATAAAGGCCCCCAGGACCACAATGAGTCAGTCCAGAGATCAAGTGACCCTTATATACCTAATTCTTTCTATTGCCTACTTCCGTGATTCTGTTCACTTGCTTTCAACCAAAGCTTAAGCAAAAGCCTAATGTGAGAGTGAGGGAGAGGAGGAATCCTTCTGGTTTAAGAGGATACTGAATTCATAGATTGGCTTTGCCTCTTATCGGCCTACCCTCCTCGATCCTTCAGCCTCCAGCACTACCAGGCTGCCTCAGATCCTTGGAATAGTTTAAAAACCTGAGGTCTCTCCCCAGTGCTCTCAGAGGCTACTAGAAAAAAATATACAATATTCTGATGATCTGAAATGGGGATAGAAAGGAGAAAATAAAAGGAAGAGAAGTAAAGGGAAATGAATTTCTCACTAGGTGTTGGATAACACCTGGAAGATCTAAGAACAAAGCTAATGCTGAAGACTTTATCACAAATATCATTGGCTGTTTTGTTTGTTTTTATCCTCATATCAGATTGTTTTTGGTAGTAGTCACTCAAGTGGTGAAAGGGTCTTCAGAAAGATAGTACTTTATTATGACAAATATCACTCATGGTTAAGCCATCTCTACAACCCTGAAGCAGTCATGAACCCTAAAAAGAACAAGACAAATTAAATTAAAAGGGATAAACACACATCGGACCATGGTGCCCCTTGGCAAACAAGGCATCCTATCCTCCATAGCTGAAATTATTTTTCAAGCAGTAAGGGAGTAGACTGCTGTGAGGCTCTCTCTCTGCTCTGCACAGCAGTTATAGAGATTGTAGGTGATGCTATTCCAGCCTCTGAATGGTCAGAGAAGAATTTCTCCTTCTTCACATTTGACCTCATGAATCGACATCAGATGTAACTGCAAAATAAAAGCCGGTGGTTGCAAAGCTTTCCTACTGCTCCAACCATCCAGATGATCAACCTGGTAATCTTGATTTTAGACACTCTAGACTTAAAGTAGCACAGCACCCGTAGCTTCCTCCCCATAGTCAAAAGAACCTGTTTAACCCAGTTGTACAGTATTTAGCAAAGACTTACCATTGCTGTGAAAACTACATAAGCAAAGGTGTGGACAGAAAGGTTTCTTGATAACATTCTTATCTCTCTTATATGCTTTTAGTTAAATATGGATGAAAATGTTTGTATCAATTTACAATGTCAAGCCATTACCAGGATGGATTCTTCTCACTGAAGGTGGGTGAAAGGTTAAACAGTGAGAAATTTGGCAAGTCTTCTTGGCCAATCTCCTTCAACGATCTGTTTCAGAAGCCCTTCAGTTATCTGTGTTCTGCTTTCAGCCTCGCCATTTGTTTGAGGGTGATGAGGCACAATTTTGACAGGTTAGATAAGGTGGCTGTCTGCACATTCCGCAGCTCAACTGAGGCAAAAAAACAGAACCAATAACGTCTGTCAATCTGAGGTGCTGTAAATAAGTGACACAGAGGCATCTGTGCCCAGGCAGCAGAGATTTAATTCAGGCCTAGGATCTCTTGGAGGAATGTTGAACAGTCTCCCAGATTCATAAATTGTTTTCTCTAGAATAATCCAGCCAAAGAATTCGAGCTTTTAGCTATGGCTTCCTTAGTCCCCTTACCCAGTAAAGAAAGTGCCTTGGATTTGTTATAACAGCAAATTGGTATGTGCTAAACACCTTTAAAGACTTTTAAATATCAAAATCACTTCCACAAGACCAGCTACACTTGAAAGCCAAAGCTTTTATGCAAACACTTCAGAATGTGTGCATTTAGTGTGGCAAACATAATGCAATCACTGCATTTGAGAACAGCAATGTCATTTCCATTTCCGCCTTTAAAATGTGTGCTTTATGCATAGACAGTTCACATGAATATTTGTGAAAGGCTTGGTTCCTGAGCAATGACTTACTGAAAAGTAGACAATTGGTGTCTCGTTACTTGTGGCGTTTGTGGCTAAATCTAAACTCCTGAGCTGAGCAATGGTCGCCATTCTGTGTAGTGTGATAACAACGTAGATACAGAAGATAGCAACTACTTAGAAACTGTCCCCATGCTGGGCTCCAGTGATGCAAATTCATTTCCTATAGGTATTGTATTAATCTGGGGCGGGAGTGGCAAGGGGTGTGGCAGCTTCAAGCAGGACTTCTTTCCTTGTCTTCTTTTCTTCTTTGAAGAAGTAATTCAGCAAAGAGACAGAAATTGTGAAGGAGAAAAAGCATTTATTAGAAGCAAAGTATGTGTGGAAGAATACACAGGCAAACTCGCAGAGTGAGTTGCACCCAGGGGGTGGCTTAGATTGCTTATATGGGGGCAGTCTTCTGGGTTGTCTCTGGCCAGTCATCTTGCTTGTGCCCCTATTTGGCCTGACTCAGGGCTCTCCCTGGTGAGTGTGCGAGCATCCCTCAGTCAAGATGGATTCCAGCATGAAGGTTTCTGGGAGGTTGGCAGGACATATTATGGGTTGACAGCTCTTCCTTTTTTTGGCCCCTCCCTAGACTGAGGACCTTCTTTGTGTATTGTGTCAGGCTGGGAAATCCTCTTGACCACAAGAATGAGAAAAATGTGGTCGATTTGTCTTCCACCCAATCACTGTTTTGCTCCTGCTGGTCTCTTATCTCAAGATGTCAGCAGTAGACTGGTTGCCGCTGCTCAGCCTGGGGTCCATCATCTCCTACCTCAGTTATGATTCGGCATCACAGTAGAACGTGAAGACATTTATTCATTCAAGGAAAACTTACAGGTTTTCTTTGTTTTTTAGTTGTACCACCAACTGTGAGATGGATTTCTCTTAGATGGAGTGAAAGTCAAGAGGCACTGATGAAAAAGCGACCCTGGAAATTCCAACTACAGAGTTCTCAAGTTTTCTACTCAATATTTGATATATGTAAATGATAAGGAATGCCATGAATCATTTTCACAAAATAAATCCTTAAAACCAAAAGAGAAAATTTTGTTTACCGGGGTTCGTTTTAGGAAGAACTGTGTATTTGTTGGAAGAAATAGTTTGATAGGTAACTTGGGTTGAGGGTGATACCACACGGCAAGTTCAGATAACAAAAGCTACAAAAGTCCAGGGTGAGAATTCATGACACAATTGAAGAGAGGAATTCATGACACAACTGGGGGATGCAGACCAAGAAGGAAGGAGAAAGAAATAATATGGAGAGCACAGAGAAAGGAGGTGGTGGATTCTATGCATAGCAATGAGTGACCATGTCATTTTTAAGTAAATTTGACAAATATCCTAAAAGGTTGGTGTAAGTGAATTTCTTTTTGAAACTACATGAGAAGCTGAATTCTACATTCTGTACTAATTTTGAGCAAAATATAAGTGCTAAGTCTGGACTCAGTAGCTGATATGTGAAATGTGATATGATTTGTTGACTCTGTGCCCAGGAAACCAGCAGGAATATTTTACCCAGCTTGGAATCCTAAAAAATAAGAGCTCATGTCTAACACACCCACCAGAAATTAAAATCTAGATAAGTTAAAGAACTCAATATAAAAAATTACTCCATTAAAAATTGACAAGAAATTAAGAAAACATTTTCTGATTACCAGGTGAAGAGAGAATATTTTGCAAAGCAAGGTGAAAGGAAAAATCTTATTAAGATGCTTGAAGCGTATGAATATTAAATATTTTTAAAGTTTAAAAGGTAAAACGTTAATTGGCAAAGACCACTATGAATATGACAAATAGTAAAAAAAAAATACTCAATAAAAAGCCTTCTGTAAATTAATGTGATAAATGCTAACACTTTAATATAAACATGAGCAAAAATATCAATTCTAGAGAGCACAAAAAAGAAAATAAGAGTACTTAATGAGTGTATAAATGCTGGAATCCTCAATGTGGTGAGAATGTAATGAGACGAGCAATCTCATAAACTGCTGGTAGGCCCATGAGTTGGTCTAGCTTTTCCTGAAGGTATATACATTCATAGTCTCCCAGTAAGCCTGTTCCTGTGATTCTATCTCACTGAGATTATTAGAAATATGAATACATGTTAGTGTAAATATACCAGATATTATATTATTTATTACAGAAAAAAATTCAAATTATTCCAGGTGTCCAGGAATGGTTAAATAATGATGTCACATACTCATGATGGAACATTATGCAGCTATTAAAATGATGACGTTTTCAAAGCATGATCAATGACATGATAAAAGGCCTATAATATACCATGAGGAGAAAAAATGTCAAATACAAAATTATGTATATACTAGAATTCCTGTGGTCTCTCTTTGTCTCTCTTTCTTTGTTTATACTTAGATAAAGAAAACAGACAAGAGATATATATAAAGAGAAACACAGGAAACATAAATCACCGTTATATGTGGATTCTTAGAATAAGAGGTTTTCTTTTGCTTCTTCATGCTTTTCCATATTTTTCACATTTTCAAAATAAGCATTTATTTCTTTTGTGATTTTTACTTTTGATCATTCTTTTACCAATCAAAAAACACTATCCTCTTAAAGCACAGAGTAAATAGGAAAAATACACTCTAAAACTAAGAGATGCTAAAGTTGGGATGTACCTAAAGAATAAAGTCTTTCTTGATTTTCTGTAGTACCACCATGCAGTGTGAGAAAAGAGCTGAAGATTGCTATTGTATATATGGTTGCATTAGAATAGAGACTCCACAAAGATAAACTTCATCATTAAGTATGGAATGGCTTTTAAAGTATATGTAGCTAATATATATATTATATTATAAATATATATATATTATATATCTAAAATATATATTATATATAATTATTATTACAGTATATTATAATATATTATATATAATAGGTATTATATATAATATATAAATTTATGTATAACTTTACATGTATGTGTGTGTCTGTGTTTGCCAAAAAGTACGCTACTGGCTTTTAAGTGAATTGATACAATGGATTGAGCAAGACAAAATTATATTGGAGCCTCTTTGCAAGTTCCAAGTTCATTTGTAGTTACCTTACATTTGAAGCCCAGTTAACCTTAACTGATGGGGATCCTATCATCATAGGCTGTGCTTCTGCAGTTTCTGAAGCCCTAACAGCCTAAGGCTGTGTAGGTATAAACTATAAAGCAACTGGCATAGTCAAAACCCCAGGCAGAATAAGCTGAGGTCACAATTGTTGGGATTGGCATCAATCCCACCTAAGCCAGAAGAGTCCAGTCTTGTAGCCTCTGAAAATGTTAAGCTGCAACTAAGTTTGTTATTTCCGATCTCTGTTTTCCTCAACCCATTCCCGCCACATTCCTCATGAGTTTATTTAGACTATTAATTTTTTTTCAAAGCTCTAACCTTACACTCTTAAATTTCCCATCAGCAGTTAAGTGGGCAGAAGTTTTCTCCCATAAAATCAATACAAAAAATAGTTAAATGCAAAATCCTCTATTGACCTCACATGCCTTCCAGCAAACACTGGATCTCTTTGCTCGCTTTCCAACAAAACATCTCCAAAAACTTGTCTATAGTTCCTGTCTACATTTCATTTTCTCCCAATCACTCCTCCATCAAATGACCTTCATGTGGTTAAATCCAAGAGATATTTTTAGTACTTATCTTCTTATATATTTACTCTTGACGCTCCCCTATCCTTCTTTCTTTTTTGGAAACACTCCCTGCCCTCAGCTTCCATAATTTTGGGCTAAGTTTCCTAAATTGAGCCATTCCTGCTGTCTCCTTTATATGATCAAACTTCTCTGCCAGATCTTTAAATGTTGGCTTGGGTCTGGATTCTTTGCTTTTTAAATATAAGAATCTGCCCTCTTCACCCTGGTGATTTGATTCATGTTAATGGCTTTAATTATTACCTTATTAGAATTTTACCAAGTTTTATCTCAAGCTCTAGCCATTTCTCTGAGCTCCTATTTTAACAGGATATTTAAAAGATGCCTCAGAACTACGCCAAATTCATGATCTATCACACCCACCCCACTCACCACCACTACCCATAATTTCACTCTGTTCTTATGTTTTCTCTCTCATTGAATGGTACCACCTCATTAAGCTGCACACACCATATATTTAAACATTATGCATAATAGATCCTTCATTATTTCCTTAACCGACCCAATACCCAATCTGGCTGATTTTTGCCTCCTAGAATGCATCCATTTCTTCCCACCTTTACCATAGCTTGCCTGGTCTCTTTGCCCTCACCCTTGCCTCCCTCCAATCTGCTCTCCATTTTGCAACCAAGATGATATTTTCAAAATGCAAGTTTGATCACATTAGCCTCTGCTAGAAACCCTGAAAGGGGTTTCCATTAGTTCGTTAGACATCTTTTATGTGTTCTAAGACACCATTCACATTCATAGCCCTTGCCTCTCTCTCCACTTCCTGTGTCACCATTTCTGTCAGCTTTTTGTACTCGAGACATGTTAACCTTCTTCTATATCTTAAAAATGGCATGCTTCCCCATTCCAGAGTACATGCTGTTTCAACGCCTAACTGAAATGCCTTTCCAAGACACCTCATTGCTATTATTTAATTCTTGCTCAACTTTTAAATCTTATCCATATATCATAAGATCTTACTTTCATATATCACTTATGTTGCCTTTTAAAACTAAATCTCCTCCAGCACAAACCAAGTCTCACAATACCTTCACCTTTCTTTCAGGGCATTTCTCACAGTTGTGATTTTAAATTATAGCTACAACCCTTTTATTGCCTAAACATATTATGAATGAAGGTGTAAATAATTAATCAATTAATATGTACTAGGTACTGGGGTGGCAATAGAGATTTTAAGATAGATAAATCCGGGTTCCTGCTCTCCTTGCTGATGGGAAAGAAACCTAGACAAATAATTAAAGGCATAATGCAGCATGATAAGTATTATAATAAAAAATGCACCACACAAGTTTGTGGAGTGGAAGATCCAATTAATTTTATGTGGAAGGGACAGGGCAGGCAGGCTTCAAAGAAAAACTGACATCTGTGCTGGACTTTGAAGGATGATCTAGAGTTAGTGAGGTAAAGACACTGAGAAAAAGAGATCCTAGGCATAAAGAACAATATGAGCAAAGTCTAAAAGGAACTGGCATGCATGTCAGGTACAAGGGAATTGGCATGAATGCTTCATTGTGTCTGGAACATGTGGTGTTTGGAGGAGAGTGATGCAAGTTAAGTCAAAAAGATAGACTAGGATAAAACTGCCAGTGAACTGAAATACTATGCAAAGGACCTGAGACTTCACTTTTTTTGAACATGGTTGCATCTCCTTCTCTCTCTCTTTCAGGTGATCTGTGGTATTTGCAAAAGATAATGAGTGGTAATGTGGGAAGTGAAGCGGAGAGGGATTGCAATATGAGAGGCAGAGAGACCAGTAGAAACCTACCACAACCATATGATGAAGTTGTAATTAGAGCAATAGCAATGGAATGGAGAGAGTTTTGAAAGTGAGATAAATGTGATCTGGTGACCAACTGGAATGTACACCAGGGACATGATGAAATAAAGGAAGAGTCAGAGATGTCTAGCTGGGTGACTAAGTGGATTATGAGAACATTTACTGAGACAGTGGACACATTAGGAGGAAAAAGTGTTTGTGGGGACGAGTGCCACATTTTTCTGCCTTTTTAGAGCATACAATCTAATAAAAGAGAGACACACTATCACAACCTATACCATGAAAAAAATATGCAGGAAAACCTTGTTTTTCTTAGCAGTTGGAGAGAAAGAGCATCTTAAGGAGAGCCCATCATTTGTTCATGAAGTGTTTTGATAAGTCTTCTTAGAGTCTGGGCTGATAATTAAGATTATCAGGCCTGGGAACCAACTACATGGAATTTTGATCCAACAGAGGAAGAATGTAGGAAGAAATTTAGATAATTTGGGGAGGTGGGGAAAGATTGAAAAAGAGGGGAACATAGTAACTGGCATCACAGAAAGATAGCCAGTGGATATTTGGAGGTGGAATGTTTGTGTTATGTGTGGTACAGACTTTTCCTCAGTTTCTCCTATGAATTCTTCAATAAATTCCTCATTTCCCACTAATGACTTGTGAAGTATGTTTTCTTTGGGGAGAATGCAAAGAAATACTCAAGGTTGTTTCATGCTTGATGCATGGAGAAATCAGAGGATTTCAATTCAATTTAAAAACCCTAGACCATTACTCTAGGAGGTGGATCAAAGCAACTGACAAGGGATTAATCTCCAAAATATACAAACAGCTCATGCAGCTCAATATCAAAAAAAACAAACAATCCAATCAAAAAATGGGCAGAAAGGGCTTCCCTGGCGGCGCAGTGGTTGAGAATCTGCCTGCCAATGCAGGGGACACGGGTTCGAGCCCTGGTCTGGGAAGATCCCACATGCCGCGGAGCAACTGGGCCCGTGAGCCACAACTACTGAGCCTGAGCGTCTGGAGCCTCTGCTCCGCAACAAGAGAGGCCGCGATAGTGAGAGGCCCGCGCACTGCGATGAAGAGTGGCCCCCACTCGCCGCAACTGGAGAAAGCCCTCACACAGAAACGAAGACCCAACACAGCCAAAAATAAACATAATAAATAAATAATAAAAATTAAAAAAAAAAATGGGCAGAAGATCTAAATAGACATCTCTCCAAAGAAGACATGCAGATGTCCAAAGAGCACATGAAAAGATGCTCAACATCACTAATTATTAGAGAAATGCAAATCAAAACTACAATGAGGTATCACTTCACCCCGGTCAGAATAGCCATCATCAAAAAATCTACAAACAATAAATGCTGGAGAGGCTGTGGAGAAAAGGGAACCCTCCTACATTGTTGGTGGCAATGTAAATTGGTACAGCCACTATGGAGGACAGTATTGGAGATTACTTAAAAAACTAGAAATAGAACTACCACATGACCCTGCAATCCCACTCCTGGGCATAAACCCAGAGAAAACCATAATTCAAAAAGACACGTGCACCCCAATGTTCATTGCAGCACTATTTACAATAGCCAGGACATGGAAGCAACCTAAATGTCCATCAACAGAGGAATGGATTTAGAGGATGTGGTACATATATGCAATGGAATATTACTTAGCAATAAAAAAGAACAAAATAAAGCCATTTGCAGCAACATGGATTGACCTAGAGCTTGTCATACTGAGTGAAGTAAGTCAGACACAGAAAGACAAATATCATATGATATTGCTTACACGTGGAATAAAAAAAAAAAACGAGTAAAAATAAACTTCTTTACAAAACAGAAGTAGAGTCATGGATGTAGAAAACAAACTTATGATTACCAGAGAATAAGGGGGAGAGGGATAACTTGGGAGACTGGGACTGACTTATACTCACTACTATATATAAAATAGGTACCTAATAAGAACCTGCTGTATAGCACAGGGAGCTCTACTCAATACTCTGTAATGGCTTATATGGGAAAAGAACCAAAAAAAAAAAAAAAGAGAGTGGATAGATGTATATGTATTAATATAACTGATTCACGTTGCTGTACACCTGAAACTAACACATTATAAATCAACTATATGCCAATAATTTTTTTAAAAAAATATGACCTTTAATAAATAAATAAATACCCTATAAAGTTTAAAGTAGTGCATAGAAGCATAGAATAGGATAAAGTAGGAAAAGCTCCTATTGGATATTTCCTGAGATGGAAGAGGACTTTCTGTGGAAAGGGATACAGCATGAGCAAAGGCACAGAGACCTAAAATGGTAAGTAATCTGGGATGATTAGGGGTGTAAAGCATAAAAGAAAGAGGAATACTGGGAAATTATTGAAATAATAATTTCAGACCAAAATTTTCTTTTCAAAATAGAGTCTATATTCAATTTTTCCCAATAGTATTTGGGAGTGGATTTATGCTACTTTCTATCTAGTCCCTTTAAATATTTTAAAATAAATACTTACAAAAAAGTGTAAGGAAAAAAACGGTGACCACATATAAGGCAAACAGAAGTTCAACTGTCCTTCACCATTCTATTGTTGAAAAAATGTTTTGAACATGCTAAGTCTCTTATATTGATATATACCACTAAATAAATATTTTAAACAACGCAAATAAGAAACAACCATGTATATGGGATCACCATGCCCTCCCGGCATGCACACCACTGATTATTTCCTGTAATAGTCCTATGAAAAAAGGCATGTTCTTGGTAAAATTCAATGCTTAGTAATCAAAGTGAAAGCTCTGTCTCTAGGCTGAGGAAGAATTTGCAGAATCTGTAGTAAGAGTACTCGTGATCGTGGATTTCCTCTCCCTTTATTAGAGTTGCTAATGCTGGTAATGCTTAATATGACTTTCTTCTCAGGGCCAAAGCTCAGTCTCCTTCACTTTACAGGGTAGATGAGTAATTATGTGTGACTAATTCTGCAAAGGTCTCATAAAAGATATAAAGTTTAGTATCATTACATTCCCATTATTCTTTAATAATTATTAAAACAAAGGAATATACCTATTGTAGATGGCTCAGTGGACCTTGTGTCTCCTTCCTCTGCATCTGTAATGAATTGAATAGATTTTATATTTTCAACAAATCAATTGCCTATCCCATAATCTACATTATTGTTCTCGTAGAAAAGATGAAATGCTATACTTCTTCTGGGCAAAGTGTGAGATCACATTGAATAAGTGCAGGGTTTTATGCAAATTATTCTACACTCATGAAACAGAAACATATCACTTAATATCAAAGTTAAATTAGCCAAAAAAAATCATTATTTTAAAAAATTTTCTTCTCTCAATTTTAAAACCCAAGATTATGAGTGCACTTATGAATATGGTTCTTCCTGCATACATAACATATAAGGGAAAAACATTGCTCCATCCACAAGTCGCTCAAAAAATATCTCTTTTACTCTTTTTCAAAACATCAAGGACTATGATATCAATTTTTCTTCTTTTCTCTTCACGTTACAGGACTTCTTGGCTGCTGTACACATTTTGGCAATTCCAACACATTGAATCTAACGCCTTCCAAAAATCCTTAGTGAAAGTGAACAGTGACTGTGTAGGAAGGTTTTTTTCACATTTCATTTTGGACCTCCGCTAGCTCACAAAAGATAAGCTGGGTTTGAGAATCATTTTATTAACATTACTTAACCATGTTAAAGAAACTTTCTTTCAGAAAGAATTTAGTCCAACCACACCAACCCTCTGGGAAATCAGTTAGTTAACCTGTGAGACCAGGCTAATCATGGTTTGTTAAGTGTTTGTGGCCCTGTTTAAAACCTGCATCACTGAAAACAATCCACAACCCCTACTATTAAACTTATAGCTGTCATGAGACTGGCTGCCTCAAATACCTGGCAGATACACGTGGAGCTCACAGCTCTCACCAATTCTCACCAATTATATACCTGTATCCCACAGGTATAGCCAGACCACTACGAAGACCACATTAAAAAATAATACTAGAAAACCTTCTTGAACGATTATTAGTTATCCCTGCTACTATTTTTTAATTCTTTTAATAAAGTTATTTTCATAGCCATGTCAAAATTTACGACTTCCAAGCATAAAATATACCTGAAGTTAAATGCTAGTGCTATATTCAAGAAAATTATAGTCCTGATTCACAGTGAGTTTTCATTAGTTCAGCAAATCTCTCCAAGCACAAATCTAGAAGGTGTTTTGATGCGGTGCCCTATTTCTCAGTAGTAATATGTCCGTTCTCATTAGGCATATAACAAACTTTATTGCAAGACATTTTAAGTCAACAAGCATTTTGACATAACCTGGTATCAGGATGACAGCTGTTGTAAACAAATGATTCTTAAGGAAAATACAGATAAAATCAACCACTACTGAAAAAGAAAAAAAGAATTATAATATTTAAAAAAATTAGCAGACATAAAATTCACTGTGTTTATGGGTAGCTGGTTAACTATTCTCTTTCCACAAATATTAGCAAATCTCTGAGTGTAACGACCCATGTTCTAATAGTTAATGCTCCTTCAAATTCTCCTCCCACCACCTTTGATAATAAATGTTTTCAGCCATCCAAAAAGCAGAGAAAATATTGACATATATTTTATTTATCACACAAAAATAAAAACAGTGAAAAAATAAATAAAAATTAAAACAGCCAGATACAAAAAATTCCAGCTTCTGAATAAGTTTTCTTTAAAAAAAAGTTTCCTATACTACTGCCCTTAACCCTTCATGTCCCCAAACATGTTTGAATAAATGTAGCAACAGACAGCTAAGCCACACAAAGTGTTAGAGAAAGTGTCCCACAAAAGAAAAAAACTACAGGATGAAATGAGAATAAAAAGAGAGAACAAAGAGACATCATAGGTTATCTTCATAAAAACAACTGTGTTAATTAACCTTCAATAGATATCAACATTTGCAATTATTTTAAAATGCATGAGTATAAAACAAAAGTTAAATTATGACTCTAAAAAATACTATTATGAAATTAATTCCTGCAAAATTTTTGTTTTTAAAATAGCAACAAGGGTTTCAGGCCAAACAAACAACAACAAGGGGACCCAGCCCCACCCATCAGCAGACAAGTGGATTAAAGTTTTACTGAACTCTGCCCAGCCGAGCAACAGCCAGCTCTACACACCACCAGTACCTCCCATCAGGAAACTTGCACAAACCTCTTAGATAGCCTCATCCACCAGAGGGCAGACAGCAGAAGCAAGAAGAACTACAATCCTGCAGACTGTGGAACAAAAACCACATTCACAGAAAGATAGACAAGATGAAAAGGCAGAGGGCTATGTACCAGATGAAGGAACAAGATAAAACACCAGAAAAACAACTACATGAAGCAGAGATAGGCAACCTTCCAGAAAAAGAATTCAGAATAATGATAGTGAAGATGATCCAGGACCTCGGAAAAAGAATAGAGGTAAAGATGGAGAAGATGCAAGAAATGTTTAACAAAGACCTAGAAGAATTAAAGAACAAACAAACAGAGATGAACAATACAATAACTGAAATGAAAACTACACTAGAAGGAATCAATAGCAGAATAACTGAGGCAGAAGAACGGATAAGTGACATGGAAGACAGAATGGTGGAATTCACTGCTGCAGAACAGAATAAAGAAAAAAGAATGAAAAGAAACGAAGACAGCCTAAGAGACCTCTGGAACAACATTAAATGCACCAACACTCGCATTATAGGAGTCCCAGAAGGAGAAGAGAGAGAGAAAGGACTCAAGAAAATATTTGAAGAGATTATAGTCAAAAACTTCCCTAAGATGGGAAAGGAAATAGCCACCAAAGTTCAGGAAACACAGAGAGTCCCATACGGGATAAACCCAAGGAGAAACACACTGAGACACATAGTAATCAAACTGGCAAAAATTAAAGACAAAGAAAAATTATTGAAAGCAGCAAGGGAAAAATGACAAATAACAAACAAGGGAACTCCCATAAGGTTAACAGCTGATTTCTCAGCAGAAACTCTAAAAGCCAGAAGGGAGTGGCATGGTATACTTAAAGTGGTGAAAGGGAACAACTACAAACAAGACTACTCTACCCAGCAAGGATCTCATTCAGATTCGATGGAGAAATAAAAAGTTTTACAGACAGGCAAAAGCTAAGAGAATTCAGCAACACCAAACCAACTCTAAGACAAATGCTAAAGGAACTTCCCTAAGTGGGAAACACAAGAGAAGAAAAGGACCTACACAAAAAACCCAAAACAATTAAGAAAATGGTAATAGGAACATACATATCGATAATTACCTTAAACGTGAATGGATTAAATGCTCCAAACAAAAGACACAAGCTTGCTGAATGGAAACAAAAACAAGACTCATATATATGCTGTGTACAAGAGACCCACTTCAGACCTAGGGACATACAGACTGAAAGTGAGGGGATGGAAAAAGATATTCCATGCAAATGGAAATCAAAAGAAAGCTGGAGTAGCAATACTCATATCAGATAAAATAAACCTTAAAATAAAGAATGTTACAAAAGACAAGGAAGGACACTACATAATGATCAACGGATCAATCCAAGAAGAAGATATAATAATTATAAATATATATGCATCCAACATAGGAGCACGTCAATACATAAGGCAACTGCTAACAGCTATAAAAGAGGAAATCGACAGTAACACAATAATAGTGTAACATTGGGGGACTTTAACACCTCACTTACACCAATGGACACATCAGCCAAACAGAAAATTAATAAGGAAACACAAGATTTAAATGACACAATAGGCCAGAAATATTTAATTGATATTTATAGGACATTCCATCCAAAAACAGCAGATTACACTTTCTTCTCAAGTGCACACAGTACATTCTCCAGGATAGATCACATCTTGGGTCACATATCAAGCCTCAGTAAATTTAAGAAAATTGAAATCATATCAAGCATCTTTTCTGACCACAACTCTATGAGATTAGAAGTGAATTACAGGGGAAAAAACCTAAAAAACACAAACACATGGAGGCTAAACAATACGTTACTAAATAACCAAGAGATTACTGAAGAAACCAAAGAGGAAATCAAAAAATACTTAGAGACAAATGACAATGAAAACACTATGATCCAAAACCTATGGGATGCAGCAAAAGCAGTTCTAAGAGGGAAGTATATAGCTATACAAGCCTACCTGGAGAAAAAAGAAAAATCTCAAATGAACAATCTAACCTTACATCTAAAGGAAGTAGAGAAAGAAGAACAAACAAAACCCAAAGTGAGCAGAAGGAAAGAAATCATAAAGATCAGAGCAGAAATAAATGAAATAGAAACAAAGAAAATAATAGCAAAGATCAATAAAACTAAAAGCTGGTTCTTTGAGAAGATAAACAAAATTGATAAACCATTAGCCAGACTCATCAAGAAAAAGAGGGAGAGGACTCAAATCAATAAAATTAGAAATGAAAAAGGAGAAGTTACAACAGACACCGCAGAAATACAAAGCATCCTAAGATACTACTACAAGCAACTCTACGCCAATAAAATGGACAACCTGGAAGAAATGGACAAATTCTTAGGAATGTATACCCTTCCAAGACTGAACCAGGAAGAAACAGAGAATATGAACAGACCAATCACAAGTAATGAAACTGAAACTGTGATTAAAAATTTTCCAACAAACAAAAGTCCAGGACCACATGGCTTCACAGGTGAATGCTATCAAACATTTAGAGAAGAGCTAACACCAATCCTTCTCAAACTCTTCCAAAATATTGTAGAGGAAGGAAAACTCCCAAATTCATTCTATGAGGTCACCATCACCCTGATAAAAAAACCAGACAAAGAGACTGCAAAAAAAGAAAATTACAGACCAATATCACTGATGAATATAGATGCAAAAATCCTCGACAAAATACTAGCAAGCAGAATCCAACAACACATTAAAAGGATCATACACCATGATCAAGTGAGATTTATCCCAGGGATGCAAGGATTCTTCAATATACGCAAATCAATCAATGTGATACACCATATTAACAAACTGAAGAATAAAAACCATATGATCATCTCAATAGATGCAGAAAAAGCTTTTGACAAAACTCAACACCCATTTATGATAAAAACTCTCCAGAGAGTGGGCATAGAGGGAACCTACCTCAACATAATAAAGGCCATATACAACAAACCCACAGCAAACATTATTCTCAATGGTGAAAAACTGAAAGCATTTCCTCTAAGATCAGGAACAGGACAAGGATGTCCACTCTCACCACTATTATTCAACACAGTTTTGGAAGTCCTAGCCACAGCAATCAGAGAAGAAAAAGAAATAAAAGGAATACAAATTGGAAAAGAAGAAGTAAAACTGTCACTGTTTGCAGATGACATGATACTATATATAGAGAATCCTAAAAATGCCACCAGATAACTACTAGAGCTAATCAATGAATTTGGTAAAGTTGCAGGATACAAAATTAATGCACAGAAATCTCCTGCATTCCTATACACTAATGATGAAAAATCTGAAAGAGAAATTATGGAAACACTCCCATTTACCATTGCAACAAAAAGAATAAAATACCTAGGAATAAACCTACGTAGGGAGACAAAAGACCTGTATGCAGAAAACTATAGGACACTGATGAAAGAAATTAAAGATGATACCAACAGATGGAGAGATATACCGTGTCCTTGGATTGGAAGAATCAATATTGTTAAAATGACTTTACTACCCAAAGCAATCTACAGATTCAATGTAATCCCTATCAAATTACAAATGGCATTTTTTACAGAACTAGAACAAAAAATCTTAAAATTTGTATGGAGACACAAAAGACCCCGAATAGCCAAAACAGTCTTGAGGGGAAAAAAAGGAGCTGGTGGAATCAGACTCCCTGACTTCAGACTATACTACAAAGCTACGGTAATCAAGACAATATGGTAGTGGCACAAAAACAGAAATATAGATCAATGGAACAGGATAGAAAGCCCACAGATGAACCCACGCACCTATGGTCAACTAATCTATGACAAAGGAGGCAAGGATATACAATGGAGAAAAGACAGTCTCTTCAGTAAGTGGTGCTGGGAAAACTGGACAGCTATATGTAAACGAATGAAATTAGAACACTCCTTAACACCATACACAAAAATAAACTCAAAATGGATTAGATAACTAAATGTAAGACCAGACACTATAAAACTCTTAGAGGAAAACATAGGAAGAACACTCTTTGACATAATTCACAGCAAGATCTTTTTTTGATCCACCTCCTAGAGTAATGGAAATAAAAGCAAAAATAAACAAATGGGACCCAATGAAAGTTAAAAGCTTTTGCACAACAAAGGAGACCATAAACAAGATGAAAAGACAACCCTCAGAATGGGAGAATATATTTGCAAATGAATCAATGGACAAAGGATTAATCTCCAAAATATATAAACACCTCATGCAGCTCAATATTAAAAAAACAAACAACCCAATCCAAAAATGGGCAGAAGACCTAAATAGACATTTCTCCAAAGAAGACATACAGATGGCCAAGAGGCACATGAAAGCTGCTCAACATCACTAATTATTAGAGAAATGCAAATCAAAACTACAATGAGGTATCACCTCACACCAGTTAGAATGGGCTTTATCAGAAAATCCAGAAACAACAAATGCTGGAGAGGGTGTAGAGAAAAGGGAACCCTCTTGCACTGTTGGTGAGATTGTAAATTGATACAGCCACTATGGAGAAGAGTATGGGGGTTCCTTAAAAAACTAAAAATAGAATTACCATATGACCCAGCAACCCCACTACTGGGCATATACCTAGAGAAAACCATAGTTCAAAAAGACACGTGCACCGCAAAGTTCATTGCAGCACTATATACAATAGTCAGGTCATGGAAGCAACCTAAGTGTCCATCGACAGACAAATGAATAAAGAAGATGTGGTACATATATACAATGGAATATTACTCAGCCATTAAAAAGGAACACGATTGAGTCATTCTTAGAGACGTGGATGGATGTAGAGACTGTCATACAGAGTGAAGTAAGTCAGAAAGAGAAAAACAAATATCGTATATTAAGGCATATATGTGGAACCTAGAAAAATGGAACAGATGAACTGGTTTGCAGGGCAGAAATTGAGACACAGATGTAGAGCACCAACGTATGGACACCAAGGGGGAAAAGTGGTGGGTGGGGAGGGGTGGTGGTGTGATGAATTGCTAGATTAGGATTGACATGTATACACTGATATGTATAAAATGCATGACTAATAAGAACCTGCTGTATTAAAAAATAAGTAAAATAAAATTCAAATGTTAAAAAAAAAAAGTTCTTACCAGAAAGAAAAATGATAACAAATCAAACAAAAAAATAGCTGAAAGCTTTCTTACTGACATAATTTTTCATTATACTCAAGTGACAGCCACACCTACTAAGACAGTCTCTTATTTATTCAGGAAGCATTTTTAAAAGCCTACTGTGTGTCAGAATCTGTTCCAGGCACTCTTATCAAAAGAAAATGTCTATAGATACATATCTCTTTTTCTGTAAGATTAAGTTTTGCATATTTGATTTCTTAAAGAGGGCTCAAAATACATTAATGTGATATACACCAGAAACAGCATTTGCTGAGATAGGCATGTAATGTGTGGATTTATTCACTGTGAATAAGAAGTGATGAGACCAGAGAAATATCAACCTGGCACCAAGAATCTATACTAGCTGAATGGACCACAAGACCACAAACACAAGCAGAATCAGGAAAGGAAACCATTCTTAGGTAGCAACACCATGCAAGAAAGAGACAGAGCAAAGTACATTTATAAGCATGAAGATACCATCATACTTCCAGCTGTGATAGGACTGTAATTATGGCTGTTTTGTTTAATGTTGTTTTAGCTTTCATCTCTTTGTGTGTGCTTCCAAAATTATAATATTAGAAAGTTGAGTCAAACACAAATCTATTGAGCATCATTATAGTCATTGAGTAAAGTATTTTTGCTTCTTCAACAACCACTAATAACTCTCAAATATCATCTCAATGAATATGACTATTAAAAGTTGGAGGTTTCTAACTCTCCTCCCCACTGGATATTTGACCACCCCACTTTACGCCCCATTCAATAGCACATAACACATTACTGCACTTCTTCATAAATCTGTCTTGTTTAACATGCCATGATCATCTGGAGAGTAGGATCCTTGTCTTATGCAACTTAGTACCCACTATGCATGGCACACAATAGGATTTCCTAAATAAGAAATAAGAAATTTGTATTTGAATTTGATATTTAAGTGATCAAAGTCAGAAAAGCAAATAAGACGAGTATTAGTATATTTTGTTTCAGAAAAATCAAAGTTTGATTTAAAAATATATTTCTCATTAGTATGGCTATGGTTCTGTTGGCTAATGTTACAAAGTCTATACCTTTAAATTCTGCCTATATAATTAGTGCTCAGCATGATGCAAAACAAGTCACTCAAACTCTCTATCCCTTAGCAGTGAAACGTATTCTAATTTACCTTACAGGAAGGTTGGGAAAAACCAACTATGAAGCAAATTTAATATAAAGTCTATATAAAGATTAATGGGGAGGACTCTGACTTATAAAAAGTGATTATAATGAAATAAAATCATTCTGGATTCAACAGAAACTTAAAACAGAAACAAAGCAGCTGTAGAAACAACTTCGAAGTTATTTCAATTACTATTTATCCTAATAACATTATATCCAGATCATAGTTGATATTTATTCTTCTAGTTGCTGCATACATTTCTGAGATTACCTGTCTAATATGCCTTATGTTGTAATAATTAATAAACCTTTGAAGTTATTAAGCATATTATTTATTTTAAGATCCACAACTCTGAAACAAGACAATAAATTTATCAGCTAATGAAGAGATATTATTTAAAGTGGGATATATTTGGAGAGCTATAAATATCCAAGGATCTTTGGTACAAATATCAAGCTTCCATAAAAATAGTACAATGAATACCATATTCCGTTTACCTAAACTCACTAATCGTTTTAACATTTGACCACAAGTACTCTATGTCTGCACACACACACACACACTTTATTTTTTTTGCTGAGCCACTTGACACTAAACTGTACATATTATAATGTTCATCTCTAAATACTAAATACTCCACCTTGTATTGTCTAAGAAACAGGAAATAAGAACATTCTCCTACATAACCACACTACCATTAACACACTCAAGAAATAAACCATTGATACAACTTTAGATAATACAGTGTTTCTTAAGTTACTTGTGGAGAAGGATCAGTATTCCTTATTTCCAGTCAACTGAGAAACAATAGTTTAATGAAATAAAATTTTAAAATTACTAAAAATAAGCAGGCACCTATATATCACAAAAATGTCAAATTACTATAGAAATTTCTAATTGTCTACTCAATTTTGTACTTATGTCCTTGTGGAATGATACATATCAATTCACTGATTGGCACTGCCTTAAGGACCACACTTTGAATAGCACTATTATGATATTGAGTAAATATTCAAATGTCCCCACGTACCCCACCAAGGACATTTATGATGTGACCCAGTCAAAAATCATGTATCTTTATTCTCCTTTAATCAAAGAAAGTGGCACTTCTTTTTCTTTCTCTTTTTGACATTTATGGGAATGGTACTTAGAAACCAAGATCTGGGTGCTAGATGTGTTCATAGCTAGTGCATGTTATACTTTTCAGGTAAGCACAAAGGAACTGACATTTAAAAAATATTCTCCTCTTACCACCCCAATAATTAGATAAAATTGTTTCACACATGGAAATATCAAATATGAACTCTATGAGAAAACATTTACTAATGAGAAATTCTTTTTTTAAATTTTTATTTCATATTGGAGTATAGTTGATTCACAATGTTGTGTTAGTTTCAGGTATACAGCAAAGTGATTTAGTTATACATATACATATATCTATTCTTTTACAAATTCTTTTCCCATATAGGTTATTACAGAGTATTGAGTAGAGTTCCCTGTGCTATACAGTATACAGTAGGTCCTTGTTGATTATCTATTTTATATATAGTAGTGTGTATATGCTAATCCCAACCTCCTAATTGATCCCTCCCCCCAACTTTTCCCTTTTGATAATCATAAGTTTGTTTTCTAAGTCTGTGAGTCTGTTTCTGTTTCGTAAGTAAGTTCATTTGTATCATTTTTTAGATTCCACATATAAGTGATAGTGTCTGATATTTGTCTTTCTCTGTCTGACTTACTTCACTTAGTATGATAATCTCTAAGTCCATCCATGTTGCCGCAAATGGCATTATTTTGTTCTTTTTCATGGCCAAGTAATATTCCATTGTATATATGTACATCTTCTTTATCCATTCATCTGTCGATGGACATTTAGGTTGCTTCCATATCTTGGCTATTGTAAATAGTGCTTCAATTAACATTGAAGTGCACATATCTTTTCAAATTATGTTTTTTTCTGGATATATGCCCAGTAGTGAGATTGCTGGATCATATGACAGCTCTATTTTTGGTTTGTTAAGGAATCTCCAATGCTGTTCTCCATAGTGGCTGTACCAATTCACATTCCTACAAATAGGAGGGTTCCTTTTTCTCCATACCCTCTCCAGCATTTATTATTTGTAGACCTTTTGATGATGGCCATTCTGACTGGTGTCAGGCAATACTTCATTGTAGTTTTGATTTGCATTTCTCTAATAATTAGCAACGTTGAACATCTTATCATGTGCTTTTTGGCCATCTGTAGGTCTTCTTTAGAGAAATGTCAATTTAGATCTTCTGCCCATTTTTTGATTGGGTTATTTGGGATTTTTTTGATATTGAGCTGCATGAACTGTTTGTATATTTTGGAGATTAATCCCTTGTTGGTCCCATCATTTGCAAATATTTTCTCCCATTCTGTGGGTTGTCTTTTCATTTTGTTTATGGTTTCCTTTGCTGTGCAAAAGCTTTTAAGTTTAATTAGGTCCCTTTTTTAAAAATTTTCATTACTCTAGGAGGTCGATCCAAAAAGATACTCCTGCAATTTATGTCAAAGAGTGTTCTGCCTAGGTTTTCCTCTAAGAGTTTTAAATGAAAATGTCATATGCATTTAAACACTTAAACACTTATAACTAGACCAACATTGCCATAGCTTTTGGAATGAAGTTTATTATTCATAAAGGTATACAATCTTGTATAGATCTTTTCAGGAGTGATATTTTCACACTTTCCTAATCTCCTCAATAAGAAGTGATGGATCTCTCTTTCCCGACATCCCTAAGATGATGTTGTTTTGTAATATCTCATGATACATAGTACACTCTTTCTTAAGCTGTGAATACTTCTGGCTATTGTTCATCTAACCTCTTATTTAATTTTCACCTTTGAAAAACATATTCCTTAATTTCTAAAAGTATCCACATTCTATATGGAAATGGGAGTAACATTATTTTTTCATAGGATTGATGGAAGGATTGAATTTTCATGGACTAACCTTATAAACTATGACTTTAAGTTAAAAAAAAAAGAGAGAAATATCCAAGATCTAGTTAGGGGTCTTTTAAATATCCATAAATGTTTGGGATTCTGAGAATACAGAATTCAATCAAGGTTAAAGGTTTTTAGCATAAGGCAGAAAACACAATTACATATCCTGTCAAGTTATGACCTTTAGTCCTACTCATGAAGATAGTTAAATATTCTAAGAGAAATTTTTAAAAATGCAAAATCCAATAAAGTGATCAACTTGGGAAAATTGGCAGACTTCCATGATTCCATCAAGACAGAAGTTAAATTGGAGATTTGCGTTACTTGACCACTGGATTTGTGAAATATGAAGCCTAGGATATAGTCTCTGTTAATAAAAATACAGAGTATTTGATAGGGCAGTTAATACAAAGAACACCTTGGACATCTGAAACTCCAGATTATACAATAGGTCAAATTCTCAGACACTAGGAAACTTCAGTTATCCAAGACAATAATTTTTTTCCTGGCAGTAAACATTTTTCAAAAGGAATAGAATTGATATTAAATATGGACATGTTTAAAAGTAAATACAGCAGAGACTTCCATTCAGCTCCAATTCTGTAAAGAAATGGGAAGTTATAGCTCCTGCACTTATAACAAGAAAACCTGGACAAACTGCGAATCAGTTACTGTTCTTTGACCAATAAGAGAACTGAGATTATTGAACAAGCTGCCACCCTGAAATCTGGAAAGACAGGCAAAGTCATAAAGATACTATCAATTGAGAGTTGCATATCTGGGGCAGAAGCCAGTGGAACCATAAAATGGTAGGAACTCATAAAGGGTAATTTTAAATGAATTGCAGGAGGTTGAGTGTGGACTGGAGTGAGAATGAGAAACTCTTGGTGGCCACAGTCATAGGAGGACATCCTCACTTTCATGGACTTATCCTCCAGGTGCTCCTCCAAGTTCTCAAAGTGTCTTGAGTCTCTGAAAGGGGGGAGAGGAAGAGTAATGTCGTAAATCATTCCCAAAGCTTTCTCCATAAAAAAGCCTACTCTCCAGAGGAAAGAAATTTGCCAAAGCACAATTCTGAAGTTTTATCCCTGCTGGGGGAAAGGAATTCCTCCCTATTCCATGCCCCTTCAACCTTTTAATCTTAGTGAAGTAGGGAAAGAACACAGTCAGCAAGGAAAATATTAAAAGGCTGAAGCCAGGAGAGGAAGTAGGAGTTGGAGGTAGGGGTGGAGGGGCTGAAGGGAGTTACACCACTGGAGAAATGTTCATAAAAGTCACAGAGCCAAGACACAAGCACAGTAAAAAAAACTAAGATTGATCAGCTTTAGCTTAAATCATGCAGAAGAAAATAAATAATAAAAATTAGAGCAAAAATCAATGAAATTGAGAGAGGGAGTGGCCACAATGACAGAGTAGGAAGACCCTGAGCTAACCTTGTCCTACAGGCACACCAAAATTACAACTATTGCAGAGCAACTATTGCAGCATTGTTTACAATAGCCAAGATATGGAAGCAGCCCAAATGACCATCAATACATTAATGGGTAAAAAAGATATATATATATATATCTTATTATATATATACACACACATATATATCTTATATATATATAATGGAGTATTATTCAGCCATAATGAAGAATGGAATCTTGCCATTTGTGACAACATGGATGGATCTAGATGGTATTATGTTAAGTGAAATAAGTTCGACAGAGAAAAACAAATACTGTATGATTTCACTTATATGTGGAATCTAAAAAACAGAACAAATGAGCATACATAACAAAATGGAAACAGAGTTATAGACACAGAGACCAAACAAGTGGTTGCCAGAAGGGAGAGATGTTGGTGGAGGAAAGAAACAGGTGAAGGAGATTTAGAAGTACAAGCTTCCAGCAATCCCACTCTTGGGCATATATCCAGACGTATATCTATAATATAACATATAACTATAATTTGAAAGGACACATGCACCCCTATGTTCAGAGAAGTACTATTTACAATAGCCAAGACATGGAAACAACCTAAATGCCTATTGACAGATCAATGGATAAAGAAGATGTGGTACATATATACAATGGAATGCTACCCAGCCATGAAAAAGAATGAAATAATGCCCTTTGCAGCAACATGGATGGACCTAGAGATAATCAGACTTAGTGAAGTAAGCCAGACAAAGACAAATACCATATGATATCACTTATATGCAGAAGCTAAAATATGACACAAATGAACTTATCTACTAAACAGAAACAGACTCACAGACATAGAGAACAGACTTGTAGTTGCCAAGGCAGATGGGGGTGGTGGAGGGGTGGATTAAGAGTTTGGGATTAGCAGATGCAAACTTTTATGTATAGAATGGGTAAACAAGATCCTACTATAAAGGACAGGGAACTATATTCAATATCCTATAATAAACTGTAATGTAAAAGAATATGGGGTGGGAGGGAGGCTCAAGAGGGAAGGGATATGGGGATATATGTATACGTATACCTGATTAACCTTGTTGTGTGGCAGAAACTAACACAACATCGTAAAGTGATTATACTCCAATAAAAATGTGAAAAAAAAAGAATATGAAAAAGATTATATATATATGCATAACTGAGTCACTTTGCTGTACAGCAGAAATTAACACAACATTGTAAATCAACTATACTTTAATCAAATTAAAAAAAAAAACCTTCCAGTTGCAAAATAAGTGATTCATGGGTATGAAATGTACAGTGTGGGGAATATAGTATATAACTATGTAATATCTTTGGATGGTGACATATCTTAACTAGACTTATCATGGTGATCATTTTGAAATGTATAGAAATACCAAATCACTATGTTGTGTAATAGGAACTTACATAGTGTTGTAGGTCAATTATACTTCAATAACAAATAAACAAACAAACTCATAGAAAAAGAGATCAAATTTGTGGTTACCTGAGGTGGTGTGTGGGGAGAGGAAGAACTGTATGAAGACAGTCAATTGTACAAACTTCCAGTTATAAGATAAATAGGTACTAGGGATGTAATGCACAATATGAGAAATATAATTAATAGCTACTGTATGTTACATATAAAAGTTGTAAAAACAGTAAATCCTAAGAGTTCTCTTTTTTAGGAACACTTTTTTCTATTTCTTTAATTTTGTATCTATATGAGATGATAGACGTTCATGAAACTTATTGCGGTAATTATTTCATTATGAATGTAAGTCAAATCATTATGCTATACACCTAATTTCATACAATGCTATATATCAATTATATCTCAATAAAACTGGAAGAAAAGAGAAAATCTAAAAATTTTTTTAAATTAAAAAAGAAATGAAACTGAAAATAGGGAACCAATTTATAAAATTAACAAAACAAAATCTAGAGGCCCACACACCGCGATGAAGAGTGGCCCCCGTACCACGATGAAGAGTGGTCCCCCTTGCCGCAACTAGAGGAAGCCCTCACATGAAACGAAGACCCAACACAGCTAAAAATAAATAAATAAATAAATAAACAAAAAACAAAATCTAGTTTTTTGAAAAGATCAGTAAAATTAATAAACCATTAGCCATGCTAACCAAGAATATAGAGAGAAGACATAAATTACCAATATAAGAAATGAAAAAGAAATTTACATGGATAATAAAGTAACACTATGTACAAATCCAGGGCCACAAATTTTATTACTTAGTTGAAATGGACCAATTCTTTGAAAGATACAAAATACCAAAACTTACCAAAAAATTGATAACCTAAATAGGCATATATTCAACTGAGAATTAAATCAATAATTAATGACATTTCAAAAAAGAAAGCGTCAAGCCCAGATGGATTCACTCATTAAATCTACCAAATATTTAATAAAGAAATAAAACCAAGTCTCCACAATCACCTCCAGAAGATAAAAATGGGATAAATGCTCTCTAACTCATTCTATGAGGCCAGTATTACTTTAATAAAAAATGAGATAAAAAACGTTACAAGAAAAGAAAATTATAGACCAATATTTCTTGTGAACATAGATAAATCCTCAAGGAAATATAAGCAAATCAAATCAAAGAAATTGATATATAAAAAGAATTATACACCATGACCAGGTGGGATTTATTCCAGGTATGCCAGGCTGGTTCAACATTTAAAAATCAGTCAAAGTAATCTTTCATATCAATAAAATAAAGAAGAAAAATCATATGATCATATGAATTAATGCCAGCAAAAACACTTGACAAAACCCAACACCCATTCATGATAAAAATACTCAGCAAACTATAAACAGAGGAAAATGTACTCAATTTGATAAAGACCATCTACAAAAACCATATAGCTAACATAATACTTAATGGTGAGACACAGGATAATTTTCTCCTAAGATTGGAAACAAGGCAAGGATGTCCTCTCTCACTTCTATTATATCTCATGATGGTTTTAATATGCATTTCTCTAATGGTTAGTATTGTTAAACATATTTTCATGTGTTTATTTGCCATTTATATGTCTTCTTTGATGAAGTGTTCTGTTCTTTCACCCACTTTCTAATCAGATTTTTTGTTTTTTTACTCTTGAGTTTAGAGAGTTTCCTGTATATTCTTAAAGTAATTATTTACCAAATATATTATTTGAAAATATTTTCTCCCATTTGGTGGCTTGCCTTTTCGTTGTCTTAACAGGGTCGTTCACAGAGCAAAGGTTTTTAATTTTGAGGAAGTCCAATTTATCAATTTTTTTTATGGATTATGCCTTTGATATCATGCCTAAGAATTTGTCAACTAACACGAAGTAATAAAGATTTTCTACTATATTGTCTTCTAAAAGTTTTGTAGTTTTCTCTCTTACACTTAGGTCATAATAATCCATTTTGAGTTCAGTTTTCCATAATATGTGAGGATAGGCCAAGGTTCATTTTTTTGGCTATTGACATCCAATTATTCCAACACCATTCCTTAAAAAGACTCTCTTTCCTCCATTGAATTAATTTGCACCTTTGTCAGAAACTGTAACTTCAGATTAACATATAGAATCTTAATAAGCATTCAATTTAAAATACAGGTCCAAAGCAAGTATGTGGTGTATTTGAATATTTAAGAGAACTTTGGTTTGCTACATTTAAAAGAATTTTTTCAGGGGGAGGGAAATTATATTTTCCTTACTTTTTTTCCTTTTCTTTTTTCCTTTTATTCAGTTTTAGTGAGATACCTCATGTCCTATTAACAAACAGGAATTATAAACATTTAAGGTGTACAACTTGATGATTTGATAAGTCCTTGAAAGTTTTATTTGTTAATCAGATAATTGACTAAAGGGAAATTAATCATATTAAATGTATAAATTCAGTTTAAAATGTTAAAAAGTGATTAACTAAATGTGTAAATGATACCAAAGACTATTAAAGTCCCCTCAAAGTGATTGCTAAAATTTTCTAGACATATCAATAGAATAACTACTCACAAAAGCTGTAATTACTTACTTAAAGATGAAGTATGTCATTTGAATTTATAAGTTTGGTAAACTGAATTTTAAAAACAAAAGTAACATCTATTAGAACATCTAAAATTAAAAAAATTATGGCAGTACCAAATTCTCAAGATGATGCAGAGAAACTGAATTCTTCATATATTGCTATTGGGAATGTAAAATGATACAACCACTCTGGACAAGAGCTTGGCAGTCTCTTACAAAACTAAATATGCATTTACCATATGATGCAGCAATTCTACCCTTGCACATTTATCCAAAAGAAATGAAAACTTAGGTTCATGTAAAAAGTTGAATACAAATGCTCATAGCATGTTTATCTGTAGTAGCCAAAAACTGGAAACAATCCAAATGTCCTTCAACTGATGACCGGTTAAACAAGTTATGATACATCCATACCATGGAATATTACTTAACAACAAAAAAGGAACGAACTCTTGAGAGATGTAACAACTTGGATGAATCTCAAGGGAATTATGCTGAGTTTTTAAAAAAGCCAACCATAATAGATTACATGTAGCAAACTTTCATTCATATAACATTATTGAAATGACAAAATTATAGAGATGTAGAAGAGATTAGTAGTTGCCAAGAGTTAGGGACTGGGAGCATGAGTAGATAAGGAGACAATATAGATGGCAGCATGGAGAATCCTTACAGTCTTGGAGCTGTCTGTATCTTGACGTGGTGGCAGTCACACAAATCAACACATGTGATACGACTGCATAGAACTATAGACACACACATGCCAATGAGTGCATGTAAAACGTGAAATTTGAGTAAGATCAAAAGATTGTATCAATATCAACATCCTGTTGTCTTATTGAATTCTAGATTTGCAAGATGTTAAGACTGACAGAAGCCAGGTGAAGTATACCCAGAATCTCTCTGTATTATTCCTTAGAACTGCATGTGAATCTACAATTAAAGTTTTAAAAATATAATTAAAAAGAAAAGTAAATCTCTGAATAGTCCCTTCTGTGTACACACAAACACACATACAAACAAAATCCCTTATGGGCATCAAAAGAAAAAAAAAAAGCCTTACACTAGCATAAAAATATATGGAAATTATTTAGAACAATGGATAAAAATATATTATTCATTTAATAGATTATATCCACTACTGCTATCACTGTTACTACTACTTCTATAAATGTTGTCATTAATTTAATATTTTGAGCTGGCATTTGCTGTAATGCCTGATACTCTTCCTTCAGATATCTTCATGGCTAACTTCCTCACTTTATTTAGGTATGAGAATTTTACCACAGAAAACATCACTTCTTTGACCAACCTATCTCAAATAACCCCGCCCTGTCTTTCCACCTTTTATTGTTCCCAAGTCCATCCCTTTTTCCTGATTTACTTTTCTTCTTAGCACTTGTGATCAAATGAAATATTGCATATATATATGTGTTTACTTGTTTATTCTCAATCCCCCTCCTCCTCCTACAGAAGGCAAGCTCTACAAGAGCAGGGTTTCATCTGGTTTTGCTCACTCTTGTGTTCCCAGTTCTTACAAATTGCATGATATGGTAGAGGCTCAGGGACTATTTATTATATAAGCAAATGTTGCAATAAACTGATGAGTGAATGCTGATATTAAATATAATGATGCAAAAGTTAGTTTTTCTCTATTTTTAAGTAACAGCTTCTGATGTATGAGAATGCTAGAGAAGATGTCTTAGAAATCTCTTACCAAATTTTTATTAAAATACTCATAAAACTATTTGAAAAGAATCTCCTATGCACTTCAATGACAAAAAAAAAAAATAAGGTAATGCTGCTTTCTTCCAGGATTGACACAATTTTTCTTATGCCTTATTCATGAAATAGAACCCCTTTTGGAACCTGCTCTCTTAATGTAACTTCTCTGCTTCCACTAGTTATTCAAGCTAATTGGTTCTTGGAGTCCCACCTCTTGTGTGGAAACTCAGTTGCCTCAGATGAAATTTGCATTTTGCCCTCAGGTCTCTTACTTGAAGTTCCTTTATGCCTCTTCATGCAGGAACTTTGGAATTCATCACACTGCGAAAGTGTAAGCACCCGCATCTTTTCCTCCCAGGATGTCCGCTAGCCTCTTTATGTTCCTTAGAAAGAGGAAATGGCACTTTAAAAAATATCTGCTGGGCACCACGACTGTTTCAGGAGTGACACATACTAACTTTCCTTCTGCTTCAGTTTTTAAAGGAACATCTTTTCCACCCAGGTCCACTGTGAAATGGCTTACAGCAACTCTCCCAATGAATCCATGTGTCTGACTACATTCAAGGATGAGTAAGTAGGAAAAAAAATTGCATAGGACCTATGGAGGAATACAAATACTTATGATTTATTGAATATTCTTAAAATGGTATGTGTGTTTCAAGATATTAGAAGGATTGAGGCTCTGACAGTAACCAGACAGCAAAGTGAACGTAAAACAACTCCCACTCCAGATTATGCCAGATATACAAAGGGATGCAGGAAAACCTACTCCATGACTCCTGGAGACCTTAAACTTAGAGACAGCAGTCAAATAGGGATGTGAGGAGGCTGGTAGGAATACTGTAAAATATAAGGCACCCAAAATAATGTAAATTCTAGGCTACTAGCAGCTGGCCCCATCCTCTACCTAGCTCTCCATTCTCAAAATGCCCAGAAGGTGATGTGAGGTTGGGTAGTACATGAATGACTCTTGATCCATTGTGACAATGTAGGTCAGTTTTATATGGTAAGTTTCACTATCTTTATATCCTGACCAAAAAACATAGTTTTTCATTAAACTCATAACAACATGACCTTACAGTTTATGAATTTGCATTCTGGAACCAAACTTTTGTGTTACTGTGGACATTTTACTATGTATGGAGGCATCTCTCCTCCATGTCTAGTTGGAAGGAAGGGATGGTGTGAGGAAGACAAGATGGTCTTCAACAGAGCTAATCAAGGCATTGGGGAGTGTATTCCAACAGTTGGGAGCCCTAGAGAGCCAGGGCCTGACTCATGCACACAGCAGTCTGTGAACTGAGTCTGATTCTCACCCAGACAATGCAGAGGGCTGGAGAAGGGCTGGCTCAACTCACTGGGTGGCAGGGTGTTGGGAGTGGCCTATCTCCCTGAGTTCATCAGAGGAGAAGAAACTGAGCCTTCCCTCAGAACCAGATGTGGGCCATATGGGAGAAAAGTCTGGCATGGGTTCATCCTACCTCCAGTCTTTTTTTTTTTTTTTTAACATCATTATTGGAGTATAATTGCTTTACAAAGGTGTGTTAGTTTCTGCTGTATAACAAAGTGAATCAGCTATACATATACATATACATATACATATACGTATACATATACATATATCTCCATATCTCCTCCCTCTTGCGTCTCCAGTCTTAATAGTGTTGCCTGAGGGTCTTTGGAGACTACAGCAGAAAGATGCAGCAAGAGCAAAAGCAGGATACCAGGCGGCCTCTAAAACAGAATCATAAGCCACCACAGGACTGAGATTCATCCTTTAGGGAACTGCAGGAGAGGAGGCAGCAGCCAACCTCTGAATTGAAGCACCCATTAAACACATCACAAGAAAAGAAAGGTAACTCGGAGGACCTGCCAAGGCCAACAATCTAAGTCACAAAACCAAGCAAAACTGTCCTATCCTCTTAATCTCTTTCCCCACTTAACCCCAGGCAGAGTGAAAGAGCAGAAAGGGGGCACAGGTGGAGAATCTCACCTTCCCTGTTATAGGTCTCTAGCCCTAAGCAGGTCTAAGCTACAGGGTGGAAGATTAAGCTACAGAACTTAGGAGTTCCAATTATTATACAGGATGAGACATTCCAATTATTTAATTGAGACAATATTTGTGACTTAAAATCTCTGCAGAACTGTGTCTTATCTAAGACTCTGCCTTATTATCACAGTCCCGCTGGAGTCTTCTTCCAGGGAAGGAGAAAGTAACCCTGGCTGAATGGGCAAGACAAGAAAATAAAGTTGTATTTTGATGCAATTCAACATACTGGCTACACACACGTGACTTCATTTACTCCTCACAGCATCTTCAAAAGTTAGGCATGTGACTTGTGCAGCTGTACAGGGCTCAGAAGGGCCCTGTGCTTGGTTTAATGCTCAGTTCTTGCTGTCTTAAAACTTTTACTAATTTTAGAACAAGGGGTAACACATTTTTACTTTGCACTTAACTCTACAAATAATGTAGTTGGCTCTGCAAAGAGCTTTTGGGAAGCAGACCATGCTGAATTTCTTGACCTAGATTGGAGTTATATGAGATTAACTTTAAACAATTTTTTATACTGTGCATATTTCTTATGCAATTTTCTACATGTATTTTATATTATACAACTCTAAAATGTTAAAAATAAATCCTTCCTCAGGAATAGATTTATTCCACGAAATGGGGAAAATTTTAATTTCTGGCTTATGTTCTCAATGAGATATAAAACATGCTTCTATCAAACAGACAAAAATAGGAGAGTTAATCTAAATTTTTAAAATTTAAGAATTGAAATAAAATCTCTACTGGAAGCACTCATGAGCAGATTTGACACAGCAGAAAAATAAATTTTGGAGGAGACAAGGATAAGCTTGAGGTGTAATCATACAATTCAGAATGAAGACATAGGAAAGTGAGAAAAGATAATAGAAATGGAGGTAAGATGACAGAGACTCAAATTATAAATTTATGGTCATCTCCAAAGAAAAAAGTGTATCAAAGTCAATTATAATTAAAAAAAATCTCTCCATAGTAGAAAAGGAGCTGAAACCAATAGAAACAAAGAAGTGTCATTGTGTTCATGGCAAATTTAATAAGCAATGTGTTTCCTGTTAATTTTATTCTTTGAATTTGAAGAAAATAAAAGTGATCTTGAAATGTTATAAGTTGAAAAAAAAGGTAATCTTCCACGAATTAATGTATAATCAAGAAAGTTTCTATTTTTGTTTGTTTCTCTACAGTAAACAATAGAGAAATGTTTTGGGGTTTTGGCAGTAGAGATATAGGGAGGTGATGACACAGAAAACATGGTAACCAGTCAATTTGCTATTCATGGTTGAAAACAAAATGATAACCTCAGAACTTCGATATTTCAGAAAATATACTCAAATACTTCTATGAAAAATATTACTTTAAGGATGTTAATTAATCCACTAGAAAATGGATCAAATTTAAAACTCTATCATTGGGAAGTCCTGGTAGGATGGAAAAGAACTGGCAGTAAACCCTGAAACTAACAAGAGAAAAAACTTGAAATCACTAATCACTATTACAAAAAAGATTGATGCTGATAAGTCTAAATAATTGGTGTAAATATGGTAACTAACATAGGACACAAATGACAAAATATGCTTCAACAAAAGCACATTTTTTTCCCTTAAATAACAGGGCCTACAACCCCAGATTAAACTAACAAAAAGTACATAAAGAGGGAAAAGAGCAAAAGTACTATACTTCTTACTTTTCCATAAAATGGAGTTTAATTGCAATATTTAGTTTTCATAATTACATCACAAATACAACTTTAAAAAATCTATGAAAATTGTTAAACTTGCCACTAATAAAGTTAAAATCAAGTTCTCCATTTTCCAAATTATTGTAAAGGATAAGAGTATACATTTTTTATGCAGTAGAACACAAAAAAGGACAGACAGCTTGGCTAAAAGAGGCATAAAATTAACATGTCAGACCCATAAAAATAATTAAAATCAATTACAATAAAGTTAAATTCAAGATGAATCATATGGTTCAAACAAAAATACCCTCCCTCAGGCCTTGGAATAGTTCTAAATGACTATTTTTTCAGAGGAAATACAGTAAAAAATACATGACTGTATAGAAAATTTTAAAAAACAAAAGACTATAATAATACTGTCCAGTCTTCTTGATGTACACAGATGCTAAAATTGTAAATGAAGTAATAGGGAACAGAGGAAAGTCAAATCTACATGCCCCTAGCTTATTTCCTCTTCTTTTTGATAGTTCAGCAGAGAATTGGCTCAGGAGACCTGAATCCCCTCAAAGGAAGAACAAACAGCTATCAGCCATGACTTTCCAGGGGTCCCCTTTTCTAGAAAGGCCCCTTCTAGATCAGGGAGCTTCCATTCTTACACACTCACATAGATTATCCCTGGCCCTGTGGGTGAATACACAGGGCAAGACCACAGCTAGGCTTCCATCTACTGACACATGAGCCTCCCTGTACTAAGAGCCTGCTATGCTCCCGTAAACTGTGGAACAGTGAGACTCTGGGTGATCTGCCTGTGCGGTACTCTTCTCTGCTAGTAAATTTCCTCCCATGTTAAATCTACTCTACGTTTGATAATGATGTCCATGATTTCTTTGCACAACAAGGATAGACGTCAACAATTTATTATGCTGAAGGACATTCATCTGAGTAACGAAAAGTGGATTAAGTTTATAAAATTGATTAACATCCTTGTCACATAAAAAGGATAAATAACAAAAATTTGTACTATCCCTTTAATGGGATGGCAAAAAGGCATTTGATAAAATATGTCCATTTATAATTATAACCCTTTCAAAAAGACAAAAAGAATGGGTTCAGAGAGTTTATTTCAAAACAACATCTAGCATCATACTCAGTGGGGAAAGTGCTAAAGTCTTTTCCTTTCAAATCAGTAGCAAAGGAAATAAGATTTCTATCTAACTCAAAACTAGTGATATTTAAGAAATTCTTAACAATTTCACAATTTATAAACCAAAAATAAGTGAAACCATAACAGAAAGAAACAGGAAATAATTTTTAGTTGTAGAAATTAGTATGCAGAAGCTCTAGAAAAGTAACCAATTGAAAAATAGAATTCATAGAGGAATTCAGCAAAGTGGAAGAGTAAAAGTTAGATTAAAAAAAAAATCAGTTCCAATTCTATATACCAAATTCAAATTTTCCCATTAGAAGTAGCAACAAAAATTAAATAGGAATTATCCAAATGAGAAAAATGAATGATCTAGAGCAGCTGTCCCCAACCCTTTTGGCACCAGGGACCGCTTTCGTGGAAGACCATTTTTCCACGGACAGGGGAGGGGGTGATGGTTTCGGGATGATTCAAGCGCATTAAATTTATTGTGTACTTTATTTCTATTATTATTACATTGTAGTATATAATGAAATAATTATACAACTCACCATAAATGCAGAATCAGTGGGAGCCCTGAGCTTGTTTTCCTGCATCTAGTTTGTCCCATCTTGGGGTGATGGGAGACAGTGACACCCGAAGTGTGTTGCTTATGTCCAGTCTACTCTGTAATCTCGTTTTGGTTGCTGTCACTGTAGAAAACCGTGCCTCACAAAGATAGGATGTTGGAAATGGAAACAGGCTTTTCAGTGCTTTTGTGGCAATCTCAGGATATTCTGCCTTGACTTTAATCTAGAATGTATGGAGATTTGAAGTCGTCTCAAACATACCTCTGAGGGCATCGTCATTTGTGATCTCAAGCAGTTCGTCCTCTTCTAGCACGGACAAAGTCGATCCACCTGACTTATTCACCAATTGGTCGCGGATCCATTCCTTCCCAGTTTGAGGGTCTTTTGTGGTTGGGAAGTAATGCTCAAACTCTTCTGAAAGCTGATATAGGTGGTCATGCACCAGATGGGAGAAAGAAAGCCCTGGCTCAGTCTCTTTCAAAATCTCTGATCATGTTTGAAACATGTCAAAAATCCCAATGTTCACTTGTCGCCCCCAAAATTCCAGTTTGGCTTTGAATGCAGCCACTTTATCTGCCGACTTGAACACAGTTGTCATTCTCCCCTGAAGTGACAGATTGAGTTCATTGAGCAGGTTGAATATGTCACACAAGTAAGCAAGTTTTTCGACCCATTCTGTGTCACTGAAATGTGCTGTCATTGGTGACTGTTTTTCTAGAAGAAATTTCTGGAGCAGCTCTCATAACTCAGAAACTCTGGCCAGTGATCTACCTTTAGAAAGCCATCTCACTTCTGTGTATAAGAGAAGACGTGTGTGCTCTGCGTGCACCTCCTCACAGAGCTGCGTGAACAGACGTGAGTTAAGGGCATGTATTTTAATGTGGTTGATAATTTTAATCACATCTTGCAAAACGTTATTAAGTTCAGGTGACATTTTTCTGCTAGCCAGCATTTCTCTTTGGATGACACAGTGTGTAGACTCTCATTCCGAAGCGACCTCTTTGACCCGAGTAGTGAAACCAGAAAGCTGTCCAGTCGTGGCAACTGCTCCATCTGTGCATACACTGACACAAAATGACCAATTCAGTTTTCCTGCTATGTAATCATTCAAAGACTTGAGTAGTTTTGCAGCTGCATTGTTGGTTGGCAACAAAAGTACACATAACCTATTCTCATTCATATCCTCCTGAAAAATATATCGCACAGAGACAAGCCTTGTTGCCTTGTTGTCAACATCGGTAGACTCATCAACCTGGATTGCGTACCACGGTGACTCATTAATCCTTTCTAACAATTGTGCTTCAATATCCTCTGCTATTTCATCAATTCGTCTACTTACGTACGGTGCTAGCTTAAAAAGACATGTGCCACCTTTTGAACTGCAGCCTCTCCTGAAAGTTCACAACAAATGTACTTAGCAGCAGGCAGGATCAACTCTTCACCAATAGTAAAGGGCTTCTTAGCTTTAGCAATGCAGTTAGCCACTAAGGATTATGCTCTCAATGAAGACACATTTGATGAAGTGGTGGTCTTCAATAATTGCTTCTGTTCTTCCTGTTCACGTTTTTTTTTTTCTTTTGAAGAACTCCAAAGGCTTGTCTTTTAATGCAGGGTGCTTGGTGTCCCATGTGGCGAAGCAGTTTTGAAGGTTTCATGGATAGCCAGTCGCCACATATTATAAAAAGCGGGCTTGGAGAATGTGAATCACCTGTTGCAATGAACCTGTAATTGAAGTAGTACTCTTGGTATTTTCTTTTAAATGCAGCTTTCTTTTTGTTGGCAGTCTTAGAGTCTTATGCTGTCTCATCATTGGGCCTTTCTCCCTTTTCAAAGCAGCTCTCCAGCGACGTTTGTTTTTTATTCATTTTGGCTAGAGTTAGTTTGTGGGCTTACCAAAACAGTGACTGAGACAAGTGTGCAGTGCAGGAAAGAGGCATGGATAGAAGTGGTAAATAAAATAATGGTCAGGCCACCCACGCGTGGACTAAGTGTCAGATTCTGACTTAAAGCCTGCCACCCATGCAGCTGTACAACTGAAGTACATCAACTCACTTGCCACTATAAGCCATGGCCTGGGGTTTGGGGACCCCTGACCTAGAGACAAAACTGAAAAAAAAAAGAGAACAAACACATTTATATCTAAGGAAAAAAAAAGTATATCCATTATTTTTTTATACTTCTCAATAGCGTCAAGATTTTAAATATTCCAAAATTATAGGTTTAATGTGACTGGAATAAAATTGTAACAGGATCCGTTTTGAATACTGAGGAAATAATTTAAACCCCATCTGTTAGAATATCTGGTGAGAACCTCTTTGAAATGTTTAAAAAAAAATAGCAAACCATATATTTAAAACAAATTGTATGATTATAGTAATTAAAACATTGGTCTACTTTTATACAAATAAGCATACAGATTATTGTAAAAGAGAAGGTGACTGAAAAGGAATTATATTTACATATATGATAAAAGAGACATCACAAGTCAAGGAATAATGAAAGGATCATCCAATAAATGGACCTGGGGGGAGCGGGATTCATGCATATCTTCAGCTTATACCACACAACATAATTTATTCCTGATGAATTACAAAGTTAACTTTTAGTAAAGAAGATCAGAGAAAACTGATCTGAATATTTATCCATTTTTGAAGAGAGACTGATTTTTCTAATTAAACAAACACAAAAAGAGGAAATAATCCTACATTTAACTCAATAAAAATAAAAACTTTTCATGTGAAAAAGTTAATAGGATCTGGAAGGTAAATAAAGATTGGGTTCAAATTTACTAAGAGGCAATAAATAGAGAGGTAATATCTTTATAAACCTCACTATTGTTTTAATTTGCATTTAAAGATCAGCACTTTCTTACATGTTTAGTTAATAGTTGTAATTCTACACTATGTCTTACCTGTTTGTTTACTTTACCATGTATCTGTTAGAGGCCTAATATTTTTCTAATCATTTCACACTTGTGAAAAATATTTTTAATAAATAAAACAAAACAGGTAATACTTTTAGTGTACAGAATTAGACAAGCACCAAGCACCCTAGTTATCAAATAAATGTAAGCCAGAGCTACAGTGAAAACTGTTTACTTGCTAAATTAGCAAATTTTTTGAAAAGATTAACCCCCAAAACTGGCTTGGGTAAAATAGAAATTTTCTCTCATTCAAATTTGGCAACAGAGGAAGTTTGAAATTACAATTAGGAGAGCAATTTATAATTATAGGCACTACTTATAAATTGTTATAAAATTTTTAATGATAATAAGCTATATTCTAAAAACAAGTAAACAAACAATCCCAAAATATTGAGAGGCTATTTAAAAATTTTCTAAATAGGCTGTAGATTCAGCAGCACAGGTATGAGAAAGCAAATTACAGCACTAATACAGGAAACTCAGTACTGTCATTAAAATGATGATTATGAAGATTACATAACAGCATGGAAATACTTACAATAATTTTATCATAGGAAAACACAAAAGCAAAATACAAAATGAGCATAGTAGCAAAAGAAAAAAATAGAAAGAAATGCACTAAATCAAAAACCTAGTAGTTTATTTTCAAACAATTAAAAGAAAGTCCAGTTCCTTTAAGTTATAAACTTATAGTTGCTACTCACTAATTAAAAGTATTCAGGTCTATTGAACTGATTCCACTCCATTCCTCATTCAAAAATGACACACCTTACTCCCACCTCAGGTGGGGCTGGACCTTGGGGCCTGGGGAGGGAGGATTACTTAACTCTATTTCCTGCCCCTCTCCCTAGATTGCTAACTTGGGACTGAGGATCCTCTGCTCTTGGTGTCCCCTCACACTCTGAAGTGGTCCTCTTAGGCAGAATAATTTTTTTAATAGATTTGACTTTTTAGAGCAGTTTTAGACACATAGCAAAATTGAGTGGAAGATACAGAGATTTCCCCATTTACCCCCACTCTTGCATAGCCTCCCCCATTATCAACATCTCCCACCAGATGGTACATTTGTTACAATTGATGAACCTGCATCGATACATCATTATCACCCAGAGTCCACAGCTCACTCCTGGTGGTAAACATTCTATAGGTCTGGGCAAATGTATAGCAACATGTATCCATCATTACAGTATCACACAGAGTAGTTTCACTGCCCTAAAACTATTCTGTGCTCCACCTATCCATCCCTGACTCCTAATTAGGCAGAATTTTTTCTTCTTTTTTGGCCCTGCGGGGTACAAGACTTGTGGGAATTAGTTCCCTGACCACGGGTTGAACCTGGGCCACAGCAGTGAAAGCACTGAGTCCTAACCACTGAACCACCAGGGAACTCCCAAATTAGGCAGAATTTTATTCAGCAATTTCTCTTTGTGGTCCCATGTGGTCCACAGGAAATGCATCCTCATCCTTTGCCCCATGGGGATTGCAGTAACCAAGAGTGGCACTCTACTCCCTCTGCCTTGCTCTTGGGCTTGAGACATGAATGGAAGGAAGCCACCAAGAGCACTCCGAGCTGCTGGAAGCCCACCCCTCCTGACTTGAGGTGAAGGAGGCAGCATCATCCCTCCACTCTGTAGAAGGCTGGGAGCCACACAGTATAGCTTCTCTCTCCAGAGAGGTCTTCAAAGTCACTCTCTCTCCATTTTCTTCACCCTTTTACATTCTAGAAACAAATGATCGAGGGTTTGAGAGTTATTAGGATCTTGGGCCACCACTCTGAGCATTACTCTTAGTGTTTCATCAGGTCCTTTAATTTTAACAAGCTGTCTCAAACTCATAAATAGCACAGAGAAGCCTGACAGGTCCTAAATGGTCACTTCAGTTTATTTTAGTCAGTAAAAATAAACTTCTAGGGGCTTCCCTGGTGGCACAGTGGTTGAGAATCTGCCTGCCAATGCAGGGGACACGGGTTTGAGGCCTGGTCTGGGAAGATCCCACATGCCGCAGAGCGACTAAGCCTGTGAGCCACAATTGCTGAGCCTGCGCGTCTGGAGCTTGTGCTCCGCAACAAGAGAGGCCGCGATAGTGAGAGGCCCGCGCACCGCAATGAAGAGTGGCCCCCACTTGCCTCAACTAGAGAAAGCCCTCGCACAGAAACGAAGACCCAACACAACCATAAGTAAATAAATAAATAAATAAAATTAAAAAAAAATAAACCAATATTGGTACTTATTAACTAAAAGGCCATTCTTTAAAAAAACAAAAAACAAAAATAAAACTTCTAAGTAATGAAAACAAGAAAAGATAACTCAATCAGGAATTGAAACTTCAAGATCTTCTGGAGCCCCTACTACTTTTATGCCTTGGTCAGTGTATTTCCTGAGCTTCTGTTCCTTCATCTGAAATTGGAATAATAAATAATAGCTGTTCTACTTCTTCAACCGGATGTTATCATAAGCAGATAATTTGTTTACTACAAATATTATAGCAACATAAGCTAGCCTTATTATAACAATTGGATATTTCCTAAATAGAAACATTCCAATGTATTCTGTTTTCTTCTTAATATGTGTGAATTGCTTTGCTCTTGGAAGTGGGTGGAATGATCAGTAGTGAAATAATCAGAAGTGAAAACCAAAGTCAAAATTTACTGTTACAACTGACTCATTCAGGCTTATCAGAATATCCACCAAGCGTTAAAAACAAAACAAAACAAAACAAATTACCTGTTAGCATTTGAAAAAAAAAAAAAGACAACTTGTGAGAGTTGTTTTTTTTTAACCAAAATTAGCAAAAATGAGACATAAGTTATCTGAAAACAAAAACACCTCAAAGCTTTTCTTTTAATGAGCATAAAAGACATATTGCTGGGCTTAGACACTTCAAAAACTATTGAAATGAGTTTAGTGTTAAAAGAAGTTTTTCTTTGAAGATCACTGCTTTTATTCAGATTCAGATGAAATTGTTTATTTTAGTTAGACAATGAATTTCTTCCTTGAGAGTAATTTCCCTGTGAAGTAATTTTTATCTGTGGCAATTTATATCTAATGTTAGAACAGAATGATAATAGAGGCAATTTGTTCTACGTTTTCCTGGGGTGGTTCCCTCAAGCTGGGAATCCTTGAATGCCCAATAAAGTGCTAGGGTAACTGAGGGCAGAAGGAGTAAAAGCTTGACCCCTGCTGCCTGCACCTCCATCCCTTTTCCATTTCCCTATCTCCCTCCCTCCCCATCTGCTCCCTAACAGCGCTGCTCTAGGTATGGATTTGAGCATTGCAATAAGTGTTAAGATGTGTAATTCTTCCTTAAGGAAGAACCTCCATTCTAAGGGGTCTTCAAGTCATTGGAGAGCAAATGTTTTTGGGCAAAGTGGCCTCTGGAGCTCCTTGCCTGTTAAAATCTCACTCCCTCACACCTCACCGCCCTTTGGCACGTAGACCATTCAGTTCAGCAAATAGATTTGCCTTGTTTACAGCGTTCACTCACAAGGCATCAGCCCTGCCTTTCCTGCACTCTCATCTTGATTTACGCAGACATCTTTGTAAAACAGCATAACAAAACAAAGTAGCATTTTTATTTGGGTAGCTTTAAGCAAAGCAAATATTGAAAGCTAATAATGGTATACCCCCAAATATTTCCTAATAATATTTCCTAATAATGGGGAAATTATATTATATTATATATAATATGTGTAAATATACATATACACACATACATATACATATCTTTGGAAGATATATATGTCTTCAGATAAAGATTAATAAAATAATTTTGAAATGGGAGTTAAATAACAATAGTATTAGTAATGAAGTATGATAGTTCAATGGAACATGGAAATGTTTACAGTGGTTTTGACAGAATTATACAATTTTAATATTAAAAAGTCATTCAAAATTATCCTCACATCTTGCACATGAGGACCCTGAATGATGAAAATCAGAACAAGAGTTGAGGTCTCTTCACTGCTGGCCCATCGCCTGTATGTGTGTGTGTGTGTGTGTGTGTATGTGTTTTGCACAAGATCACACACCTCTTAGGTTTTGTTATAAATCTTATTGGGAAATACTTGTTGCAATTGTCAACCTGAGACCTAACTGGGCCATTGTAACTCCCTTAAGAATCAAGAGAGATGAACAAGAGTGAAGGCGCCTGGTTCCTTCCTCCTGCTGACCACATCTTCCCCATCGTATAACTGCTGACACCCATCTTGGTCCCTTCACCACCTCAGGAGTCACGGCTCAGGGTTTTGACATGAACTAGAGTACCCCATTTTCCCTTCAAGTTGTAGCACTAACTACTCCAGCCACCTAATTTCTGGGTGTGCTTCACTGCTTTACTCCCTGCTCCTCAACCACTGTATCCCCTAAGTCTGGCTAAGCATGTAGGCCTTGGCCCCTGTGTTCTGGAATCAGCCAAATAAGTTTCTCCACAGAAAAAACAAACCTCTGCTTCTCATTAGTGGTCCCACTGCCATTCCCGTAAATAATGCAGCTTCTTAGAGTGACCGGTCCAGGTGCCACCTAAACACCATGATTGCCACCTCTCAGGGGCAGGGGACCTCTGTGCTGCTGCCCACATGTTGCTACTCTACCCAGGAATTGAGACACTTCTGGTACTTCGGGCTAGAGATACCCACTAAACAGGAAACATTGGGCCCTGAGGGAGATTCATCTTTAAATCCTGAGGAGAAGCCCAAGTCTCCAAGGCAATTTGATTTTCCCTCCTGATATGGGAGACATGGCCCAATACACAACAGAGGCCCTATGAAAGGCCATCACCCTGAGGGAACTTAAATCCTTCAACTCAGAATTCCACGCTTACTCTTCTCCCCTCCCCCCCCCACCTTCCGATCAGCCCTGGAGCCCAAGGAGTAGTCAAATGAATGAATATTTACAAATCTCTTTGTTCAACTAAGTTCTTCATGTGATAATGGTATAAAATTGGCTTCAGGAATAATAAACAGCCATTTTAAGTAAATATTTTTTTCATTTATATGTCATATGTATTTTGATATCTCTTTTCATTATATACTTATGTATTCAGAAATTATGCACAAATAAGATGAAATTATACATTGGGCAAACTAAGAGAAATTAAACCTAAAACTATAACCACATTTAATTTGTTACCAGGGGAAATAAAGGAAATCAAGTCTTAGGAATCAAATCCCCTGAATTTAAACTCCAACTCTACCTAAACTTTGCTTGCTCTGTGACCTGAGCAAGCTATTTAACTTAACTGAACCTAGTTGTTGTCAAGTGTAAAGTGGAGATAATAATAGTACCTACTGCACGGAGTTGTTCTGTAAATAAGTTGGTGCATGAAAAATACATAGCACGCTATCCAGCATGCGTGAGCTTGTAGGAAATGTGCACTACATTTCTAAAAAGAGCATGGAGGCGAGTATTTCAATTATAAAGAAAAGGCTGTTAAGTAAACAATCCAAATGTCCTTCAGTGCTTGAATGATTTAAAAAATTGTGGTCCATCATATGGAATACTACTCAGCAATAAAAATGAATAAACTATTGATGGAAACAACAATGTGAGTGATCTCGAAGGAATAATGCTGAGTAAAAAAGCCAACTACATAGTCTTACATACTGTATGATTCCACTTACGTGACATTCTTGAAATGACAAAATAATAAAAATGGAGAGAAGACTAGAGCTTTCCAAAGGTTAGGGGAGGACAAGGAAGTAAAGTGACTTTGGCTATAAAAAGGTAGCAAAAGAGATCCTTGTGATGTGAATATTCTGTATCTTGACTGTGGTGGTGGTCGCACAAATCTACAGATATGATAAAATTGCAGAGAACTAAATACACACATTGACACACAAATGAGTGCATGTAAGACTGATGAGATTTGAATAAGTTCTGTAGATTGTATCAATGTCAATTTCCTGGTCGCAATATTGTACCATAATTATGCAAGACTTTGCCTTTGTGGGAAATTGAGTGAAAAGTCCATGGAATCTCTGTATTATTTTGTGCAACTGTATGTGAATCTGCAGTTATCTCAAAACAAAAAGTTTAAAGAAGGAAAAATGCTAAAATAATTTTCTGGGGCTCCCCTTTGGTCTTTTGTTATTCAAAAAGGACACCTAAGAAAAATCTCCAAATTAAAAAAAATGGATTGGTAAAAGTTTATTTTAAAGTTATTGAAAATCCTTTAAAAAATATAAGCTTAGAAGTGATAGGTAAATAGATGACTTTGTCAACTATGTTTTTCTTTTGAAAAGGAAGGAGTAAAATCAGTCATTCATTGACAATTTACTTGCAATACTACATAGATTGAGTTTTGTTAGTTATTGCTGACTTTTCTTATTTTCAGCCACCAAATCTGAAAATAGCACATCCTAGACTTCTGACATCTATTATCTAGGTGTCTAAGATCAGTTCTGCTTGGGAACTTTACACACACACACATGCATACACACACACAAAAATAAAGGGAAGTCAGCCAGAAGTTAGGAGGAAATGGGAGCAGGAAACAGATTTTGTTTGTAGGTGTCTTTCCTGCCCTTCCCACCTCATTTACGTTCAATGCCAAACATTTCTTCTTTGGTCTTCACTTCCCCAAGTTATTTACCAGTTTCTAAGCCTGGGTCGTGTAAGTCATCAGGGAAGGAAATGCTGACTACTGATGTTTACCTGAGTAGCATCAGCCAGGCTGAAGCAACATGTACCCCTGTCCTGTGAGTATTCTAGAGAGCCTGGCATTTGCCTCAGTGCTGTTTGCTGGACAACTTCTATTCCCTTGCTGCTGTGATGTTCTGCATTATTAAACATTCACCCATTTGTTTACAAGTTTTCCATCTCATCTATGACAACAGCAAAAGATCTCTGTATGTCCCTGTCTCCCGCAAGTCCCTTATTCAAGCAGTCATAGACAGGCTGGTGCCATGAAATCCTCAAAGCCTCCACTGCCAACATCACATTGACAATAACAAATTGTGTACATCACTGTTGAAAAACAGGAGGAAATGTGCTGTTAGTTTAGAAAAAAGAAATCACTGTCCTAACTTTTCAACTTTCAATTAGTGGAATTCAAAATGCCTACGAGAACAGGGTTTTTCAAACTACTTGAATTGAAGAACAACTTGCAGACTGATAAATCTATAAAATTCAATAAAATAAATTATTAGAAAAGTGAAAAGGAAAACATAAAGATATAAAAAAAATACAGCCTCAAAATGTTACTACTAAATTAACCTAGAATTATTCTGTCAAATTGTTATAAAAATTCTCTCTCAATTTCTGTATTAATTTCAGTATAAATATTTTATAAGCCAGCACTGGTCCACCAACTACATTTTGAGTAGCACTGAACTAGAGGACATTCTGTCATCTGGTCATCCTTCCTCATTTCCTTAATGCTTTTCAATACTCACATTTAGATCACTCCTCTCCACTTTCTTTCCTCTGCTGCTGCTCTTGGCAAAGATAGACTATTTGAAAAAGCCCTCATATCTACATGACCCTCCACATGTGCGTATTGTCTCACTTAATAAAAAAAAATTGCAGGTCCGGATTTATTAAGCTTGATGTTTGACCTTTACTCTCTCAATGGTTAAAAGGACTCTGTAAGGTAGTAATTATTTCAGGGAAATCAAAGTAAGTCAACTTGTAAGTTGCAGGACCAGACATTGAATCCGGAATTTTTTTCAAAACCTAAATGTTTTCTATAACACTTCCATCTTCTACTATCATGTTCTAAGGTGATTACTGTGCCTATGTAAATCAATTTGATGTGTAGTTATCTGCATTTTCTAGCATAAAGAGCTCAGTATTTTTTTAGAGTTCCTTCCATTGCTATTTAATTATTCATTTATGCATTTCTTTTCTCCCCCAGAGAAAACATACTCTCTTCGAAGGCAGAGGTCTTGCCTATTAACTTTTTATATCTTCCACAGCATCTAGCACAAGACATAAATCAACATTCAGTAAATATGAAATAAGGAAACAAGCATTAGTTCTCTTATTGTTAGTTGAAAACTTATATATGCATAATATAATATTTTCAGAGAGAACTGAAATAATACTTCAAAGCAAAAACAATATTTTAAATACAGAAAGAAAAATATGACAACATAATTTTAATTCTCTTTGATGATTAAAAAGGCCTTCCAACATCTTAGAAATCAGTTTTTATTGCCTTGGCAAAAGATATGTACCAGAGCAATTACAGTTATTTGTTTTTTCCTTAATTTGGACTATCATAGTTATTTAACAAAGCATTCTGGAGGACCCTGAAGACAGGGCTGAATTACCCCTGATTAATAAGGACCCTTAGTCAATAACAAGAATACCCGAGCTGTTAGACCAACCTCAAGAAGCAACTGATGACCCAAGTTGGATAGTTTTACAATGTACACTGCCATCTTGGACTTGCTTCTCAGTTGACAGAATTTCTATATCTGCTTTGAAAGCTTTCTACTTTTTATTTTGCCAAAGCCTCTTTAAATATTGCCTATGCGTACTGAAGCTTTTTCAAACAAATCAGAGCTTTTTATATCTCTAAAGCAGCTGTGAAGACTTTACATTTTCACAAAGGGAATAAAAGATGGAGGCTGTAAAGAGTGGCTTATGGGAGTCTTTGTACTTACAAATAAAATGTCTTAACAAGCTTATTAATATATACAAAATAATGGGAAATGATAAAAACCACAAAAAATAATTTACTATCTTGACCAGTGTACTTATATCAATGGATTCTGTCTACTCCTGTGAAGAAAAAATAAAATAATTAACACTAATGCTCTAAAATCTTACACATTAGAAAACTATATACTTATGTTCCTAATTTAGGTTCTAGGCACATTTTAATGGATCGGGTTGATATATAATTATATAATTTCAATTTTTTCTAATATTCTAGGCAAGCTTGAAAGTTACAAATTATAATATATACCAAAGGTATGTAAGTTTGTGAAATTTATTATGAAACTATTACGTCTTATAAAACCCTCTTCATTCATAGTCTAAGTCCTGAATAATCATAAGGAACATATGTTTCTAAGAAAAGCATGCTATTTTGCTAGGTATTTAATTGCATAGTAGGTATTTAATCCCTACTCCCAACTTACCAATATTAATATTTATCAGCAAAAATTGACCATTACATTTTATGTTCTTGATGGGTATGAAAAGCTCCTCATGACATAATATATATGTTCAGGAAAAGTAAACATTTAAATCAATAACAAAATATAAGAAAATTCCTTAAAGGGCCCAAACTGTTCATTGACCATATCATGGTTAGATAGACCTTTATCAGTTCTGCATGTTCTATAGCTCTTTCCAGAGATAAATGAAACATTACCCTACTCTATTTCTTCTTATATGAAAGTGTATACCGTATGGCTAAATGGTACTTAATGAATTTCATGAGCATTTATTGAATGAATGAATGAATGAATGAACAGGTGAATGAAGGACTGAGTAAAAATACAAATACAACTATGCCTAACCAGGACTCAGTAGAGTGTTATGTAGTGGTATCCAGCATGGTGATTTCCAAACTCTAGGCATTAAATAAGAATTTATTATTTTTATTAAGCCAACATGGTTAACATTCCTTACCCTTCCAAAAAATACCATAAAGAATTTGCATTTGTTCATTTTATATTAGTAATGTTTCCCTGCACTTCCTATTTTTCACATCTAGTGCCTGCTCAATTGGAAGGATTTTTAGCTTCTTCCATAGGCTTTCATAAAGATCACCTCCATTATGCAATGTCTATTTTTCCCTCTTCATTTTACATGTTATAGTTTGAAAAGCTGTGTTTAACAAACGACAACAAACAGACAAATCAAAATGGAGCAAGCAAGTGTAAGTACAGGATCGAAGCCTGAATCCCTCCAAGGCTGTAACAGAAAATAAAGAGCCCAGAAAAGAACATCAACCCTATCAATCACCCCTGGTTTGAGCACAGAGGGTAGCACTGAACAGCATGGCTTCTGCTCTTGGACTGCCTGGATCTGAATCCCAGCTTCATCTCTTTCAGCTTTGTTTCAAAGGACGAGTAACCTCTCTGTGCTTCAATATTTTCATATGAACCACGTGGAAAATAATAGCATCTACCCCATAAGCTTATCAAGAGAAACAAGAACATGCCTACAATAAGTAGTCAGTCAACATTCACTATTACTGTTGCTACAGGAAATCCATACTCTTTCTGGGAAATAGACATTTTAAAATTACATGTATTTTTCCAGTATAATTTGCCCTAAAGTTGATTTGTGAATTAAATACTTTTTCCTTTTCTAAAAGTAATGTAGATTATAATTTTGAATTTAATTCTTGTTGTGGCATTATTTTAGGCATGTTTGTGCAGGGTGAGGGTAGAAGGATTATTCCTAATGAAGATCCTTTCCTTGACAAAAAGGAGTCATCTATTTCAGATGGCAAGAAACTGGCATAGACACCCTTTCATTTGTCTTTTGTTCCATCTTGCCATCCCTCCACCCTCCATTCCCCCTTCATGCAGGTTTTTCCTGTTCTCATGATGTTACTTCAATAAAAAAACATGATTAAAACTAATTGTCACTAAAGTATTATAGGTATGTGACACTTCCCATAATGCTTGCATTTTAAAAAAGAGCTTTCTGTAACAGTCATGCTTAATATATTGTGTAAGCCTCAACTTCAGTGAAATTTCAGTCACTGAGGCATCAACTACAATACAAAGAGGTAATCTGAGAGTATATAGGGGCAAGTACACATTTGACAAAAAGCAAGAGAAGTGAACCTAAAAATGTTGCCCTGGTAAGTCTAATATCAAGAGTAAAATAATAAAACAGGCCCAAAGAGATGAAATTTGTCAAAATCTAGAGGATGATGGAATCATGAGCAATAAGCAGCATGGTTTTATAAAGAGCAAATCATGCCCGACACAGTCAATAGCTCTTTTCAGCAGAATGACAAAATTAGAGGATGAAGGGAATCAGGTAAATGTTGCCTATTTGCACTGTCACAATGCATTTAAAATTGTCCCTGCAAATTTTAAATTCAACTGTAGATAAAACTGAGTCAGCTCTGAATGCTTTCTAAAAAGGCCTGAAAAAAAATGTAAAATGTCATACATAATGACAATGGGGGCCGTTGTGGGATGCTGGAGTTAATAAGGCTCATTCACTGCATTTCCCACACTGATGAAAGGGAAAAAATACATCAGAATTGTGCATAACATGCTTAGTGAATAGCAGATTTAATGGAACACAATTAGGAAGATTTTAAAATACAATGGGTAATCTAAAAGGATCCTAAGTGAGATCCAAGAAACAGCTATTTCTAAACTAAAATAAAACAGACTGAGCTAAGGGGAAAGCCCCCAGGACAAAGAATCAAGAAATCCTGAGTTGTGTCTCTTTCTACCTTCTCTAAGTGCAGCTTCCCTGACTCATTTACTGTCTGGACTTCATTCCCCAGCCCTGACTTCAGGACTGAATAGAATGCAGCAGGAACCTGATCATGCCCACTGAGTACACTGACTCTTTGACTAGAACTTGATGGGACAAATTTATAGACACTTTCTCACTCAGACACCCCTGTTCTCAGTTAAGAACAAGTGCAGTCTTGGCTCAGAGATTCTCTCCTGGCCCACAGTTTGAACAGAGAAGGAGAGAGACAAGTAGTAAATAACTACAGGGCAATGAATAAGAGTAATAATGCAAATGTGTAGAAAGTTCTAGAGCAACTCAAATCAAATAATGAGACTATCAGAGGGAATTGGGTAAACATTCAAAGAGGCAACATTTGAACTGGGCCTGGAAGGCCAGGCAGAAGAGGGGCAGGGATTGACGTAAAGCCCCATAAAGTCACAGCAGACTTGGGAATTCTCATGGATACAAAGAGAAGGATGACTGTTCAGTCTAGCACAGCACACTGCTTTGAAGAGTAGATAGAATGGCCCATGTGACAGAATTTTGTAAAACATTATATAAATATAAAAAAATTTAATTATATTATGAGCAGTTAAAAATTGCTTTGAAATATTACCCAGTAGGAAAAAGGGAGGTGAGGCTTAAGCCCAACACCATGAACATGGCAGCATTAGTATCACCCAGCTGTAGCCACCTCTCCGACTGCTTCAAAATCCTGAGTAGGGCAGGGAGAGGCCTCATGCAGAGTGGAGCTGAGTTTTGTTATGGGTACACATCCTCCAAAACAGAGCATGACTCACATGTGGGATATGAAACCACCCACAGATCAGCATGGATTTACAGGCAGCAGCTGCCACCATCCTCCTCTGCAGTTATGTTCCCTGTGAAGAGGGGAATCAGTGTTCCCATCATCTAAGCTAAATGCTTGGAATCACCTTTGATGTCTTCTCTCTGTGCTGTGATTTCACAGTAACTCATCAAGTTTCTTGTCCTCATCTTTTAATTTCCTTTCATGCCGGCACCAGTAAATCTACCATTGCACCTGAACAATTACAAGGTCCCTTACCTGGGGTCTTCTAGCCTCTCTCCCTTCTCCAGTCCATCCTCCACACCAACTTGGCATATAAAAATACTGCTTTTGTCCTGTTGCATTCTTATTCATAATTCATCAACAACTCCCAATTGCTTACATCAGTGATTCTCAAATTTCATCTGCAGGAAAATAATGTCTGATATTTGCTTAAAATTAAGATTCCAGTATGCTCCTTCTCAGTCTGATACAATAGTTCATTTTTTAGTGAACAAAAATTAATATTAGGTTTTTTAAAGTTTTTAAAATTATTTATTTTTTTAAATTGAAGTATAATTTACATACAGTATTGTGTTTGTTTCAGGTATATAGCAAAGTTATTCAGACATATATATACTGTATATACATATTCATGTATGTATTCTTCTTGGTTTTTTTCCGTTATAGGTTATTGCAAGATATTGAATATAGTTCCCTGTGCTATGCAGTAGGTCCTTGTTTATCTATTTTATATATAGTGGTTTGTATCTGCTAATCTCAAACTCCTAATTTATCCCTCCCTCCCTCTTCCCCTTTGATAACTATAAGTTTGTTTTCTATGTCTGTGGGTCTGTTTCTGTTTTGTAAATAAGTTCATTTGCATTGATTTTTTCAGATTCCACATATAAGTGATATCATCTGATATTTGTCTTTCTCTGTCTGACTTACCTCACTTAGTATGGTAATTCTAGGTCCATCCTAGTATTAGTTTTATTATTAAGTGCTTTGAGGACATGCTTATAAGAGAGATCAGCTCTTCTTAGGTGCTGGACCTGAACTTTATATACCTGTTACCAGCTGTCATTTACCATCTTTTAAACATATTCACTTTATTTAGGCATAATTATAAAAAATAGGAATATAATATATAGTTTATCTGTGTTCATAATGCATATCTATCTATCCCTTTATCTATCTAAACCATAGTACTATATGAATAAAGTACTAGCTGAAATGTCTTTCTGCTGCCCAAGGGGCTACTAACTGGTCCAAGGATATCTGTTGAAATGGTTCACGGATGTTAAATTCCATATAGTCATGTTCAAAGGAAGCTTGATTCATGGTCCTAGAATCTCACAGTTTAAATAAGTCTCCAAAATTAACTTTTCCTGCCAGGAAGGGAGGACTGTCTTCCTGAAGAGAGTTAAGTCATGAGATAACGATTTCTTTCCCCTTTCCTCATGTGCTGAGGTTGGTAGTGGCAGAACATTTAACTTATTTCTCCCATCATGATGCTCCATGCATCACTCCCCAAACCGGAGACTTGTCCCTGCTTTCTGTCTGAAGGTGGTAAGGTGATCAAGCAGCAAATGTACTCTATGTGGCTGAGAAATGGTCAGGAGAAAGAGAGTGAAATGGGAGACCTGTTACATGGGAATAGCTTACATTCCCAGAAATTAGCTCTCAAGTAGTAGTACATCTGACATGGTGAAAAGAATGCCACTTTAAGTACCTGGGACCTATATCAACTTCCCAGTCACAGCTGGAGTGAGAAGGGACTAAATGCAAGGGGTTTTAGGGACTATGCCATCTGTGGAAAAAGGGAGAAGGAGGCTGTATCTCGGTGAGTTCATCAGACCAGGTACTGAACCACCAAGTTCCCCAAAGAGCCAACAAATGAACCTCATGAAAGATCTTGCCTTTGGGGGCCCGCAGTCCAGAAAGAACCAAAGGCCACTTTGGTTAGACAGTTGTACTACAATTACCTAAATGGACTCTCCCTTCCTGAGGCCACTAACAGAGACTGAGGATGAGAGAGGCCTGACACTTTCCTAGGCCATCAGCTTTAACAATTTAAAATCAGCTTCTCCACAGTTTGTAGAATCTCTGCTTTGTCTCCTTGAGAGAAGGCATTGAATTAGAAAGTTCACAATACTATCTAAGTTGACTGACCCAAACTAGAAGTCCTAGAGTGTTATAGGATACGAGTATCATTTATCAGTAGGGATATATGTATATGTATAACTGATTCACTTTACTGTACACCTGAAACTAACACATTGTAAATCAACTATACTCCAATGAAAATTAAAAACAAAAAGAAAGTATGGAAATATAGTCAACTGGCAACTTTAAGTCTGAAACATAAACATCTGTTTACGATAGTCTAGTTTTTAAAAAAGGATCATAAACATAATATAAAATTAAAATAAGGTAAATATAATTCCAATGTATGTATTGATAACTCTTTTCATTTTTGAATTATCGTAAGTGCAGCATGGTATGAAGAAAAAAGCTTTGGATTGCAACCAAATAATTGAATTCTAGTGTCCACCAAAATATTTTTTAAAAACGAGGTGAGTGATGTAACCGTTATGAGCCATAGTTATTTTTCTGTGAATTAAGAGCAGTAATTATTGTAGTATCTACCAAAAACAGGTTATTGAAACAAATGAGATGTATAATATCATCATCCATAGTATTATTGGACTTTTCAAATTCACTATTCAAATCTCAATTTTTGGTAGAGATATTAAAAATGAAAATTCCATACAACACCAAATCTTATTTTACTCATTAAATGTTTTTGACAAGTTAATCTCTTTCAAAACATTTTAGGGTATTTATCTAATACTTAAACCTAAAATTTCTTAACCAAATGAGGGAACTGAACTATGTGTTTTCTAAATTTCCCTTCAGCTCTTAAGATTTTTGTGATTCTATCTTTTCCCTTCACTCTTATCTTTTCTCTTCACTCTTCCTTTTATTAAAACTGTTAACAGTATGAGCATAGTCTCATTTCAGTTTTCCACCAGGGCCAATGAAGAGTAAAGAAAATAAAATGGAAACAAAAATCTAGAAAGGGGAGAAATAAGAGGACAAAAATTTGAAGAGAAACAGTCTGAAAAATCAGCTAAAGAAGTAACCAAGAGTTACCTTTCTGTTCATCTTGATACAGTATTCTATAAGATATATTTCACATACATATTGGTTTGCCTGAAACAAACAAAATTTTAAAAAATGATTACAGATGAAGCTGAAATGCTCATGGATAATGAGACAGTAGGTGATTGTCACTTCCTGATTTAGATATTATATGAAGGAATCACCAGCCAGAGATAAGATAGTTAAAGAACTTCACATTACCTTTTGTGAATTTGAACTGTCTAGAGAGAAATAATTCCTAGGAGTCAGTGTCTTTGCAACGTGCTGTTGTGGCATAAGGCATTCTCCACTTTTCACTTTTCCAGCAGGCTGAGCTGAAGCACTGCTGGAACAAATCATTACAGCAGAGCCTGATCCAGCATTTGTGATGCTTCATTCCCAGCAAGTTAGTGTGTCCCTTGGTTCAAGAACAGGTAATGGGTTACAAACACCTGGTATTGCAAGGGTTTTGATTTTGTCCACAAACACTAAATTACCTATGTATACAACCCAAATATTGATGTTAAATAACTTGTAAAGGAAACATGGTAATGCAGAGATTGCTAAAGTAATCAGGCAGGAAGTGAGGGAGACCAAAGAGAGAATTTCACGTCAGAAACCTGTTCACTTTTCCCACTGAGGCTAAAGTAACCACGAATCATTTTAATTAATCTGCCATAAACGTCACAGCCTAAATGAGTTCAAAGGATTTCAATTCAATCTATAGTCCCTCACAAATACCACCATGAACCAGAGTCAATGCTGCAGTCTTAAATCTGAGAGACACGCAGATAAGAAGACAGGTGTATGCATAAAAGAATAAAGTATAGTAGAAACCAATTACAGCAAAGTCGTTTTTCTTCCATAAGAAAAAATTTTTATTATAAAAAGAAAAATTACTACAATGAAGGGAACTGATTTCTCTAATGATTGAAGTATCTACATATTTTCTTGATGAAATGAATTTCACTCAGGGTGAATTATAAATAAATTGTCCAGCTTGCCATGAATATTATAGTTCTACAAAGAATTGTACCACCTGCACTGAAAGATATATTCACCACCTCATGTCCTAAACAATCTGATGTAATTAATGGGGCAGTTATAATTAATATGATGTTTTCATATCTAAGATTAAATATGCAGATGGTGACAAAAGTCTAGGGTACACCTGGTTCCAAACAAGAGCCTGACAAAGGCTTGCTTGCTTGATTTGTTACTTAAATATTTGACAGGGTACAGAGATCTAATATGTAACTTTGCATGTGAACATCACCACCCAGGTAATCCTACTGTGGATATCCTTATATTTCAGATCCATGGTATTCTTTCTAACCTCAGCAGATTGCTTTGGGTGGCAGCTGAACACTTAAGAACAGCAAAGATGTATTATTAACAAAAATCTGGCTTATTATTCAATTATCAATGGCTGGTTGAACACTCAAAATAGACTAAGTATGGCTTTGATAAGTATGTAGAAGTTTTCAAAATGTTGTAAAATAGTAACATCACAAAATAAAGCTTTTCAGGATTTTTTTTGTATGTGCTAAGATATATCTGTCTCTTTCTCATTCAACATAACTAAGACCATATCGTACCAAAACAGACTTCAGGTTGTTGATGTTGCAGGAGTGCTCATGTATTGTGGTTAAAATAAAAATGAGATGCGGTAGAAGACGAGTTTGTTCCTTTTAATTAAAAAATGTGCTAGACAATACATTGGTAGCTAGTATTTGACTCAACAATGTGGTTTATTATCATTGCTATGAACTCAACATTAGCCGTATAACTGGGAAAACTCTTTAACTTCTCTGCCTTTCAGTTATGGTCACAGTGATAATAGTATTTCATAATATTTTATAATAATTAAATATGTCAGAGAGCCTAGTACAGTTGTGGACATAAGGCAGCTATTCATTATGTTGGTTTTCTTTCTGCTTTGAGTAAACATTTCCTTCTTTCCTTCTTTTCCTTCTTCATCCTCTACTCCTTATTTTCCCTCTTCCTTCCTGACAATAAGTTTTAGACTTTCAGAAGGGCAAAAATAACTATAGAAGTTTACATTCTTAGATCCTAGTACATTTAGAAGATGTAATAAATTAACAATAAGTACTTGAATAAATAATATTGGGAATATACAATGTGATCTCTGCCCATGAATACAGAAAATATAAAAATATGACTTTACATAATTGTGTACAGATTACAAAATGCTTCCATGTACACACTCCATTCTTTTAAACTATACAACAATCTTGAGGTATATGTTAACATGGCAAAAAACTCAAAAGACCTGTGCTCAAAACTTTGTCATTACCAGCCACCTGACCTAAAGCTATGATTCTGAGCCTGTCTTCTTATCTTCAAACAAGATTAATATCCATCCTGCCTCCCTGGTAACGTTGTGATGAGAATCAAGTGAGAGACTGTACATCAAAATGCATGTGAACTTTAAGTATATACACATAAGAGGTGTCTACAAATTCTTATCCAAAAGATAGTTTACAAATAATTAGTTATGAGATGTCATCTTCACTTAACAATTAAATGACAAAAAGGCCCTATTTTGTACAGAGAAATGTGTAGATAAGATTGAAATAATGGAAGTAGTTAGAGAAGAATGCCTGTAAGAAGTCATGAGGCATCTGAACCTTGAAGTCTGGTAGAATATGGATGGGAAACAAGTGAAAAGAAGGAAGTGGCTGGCAAGAACATTTGAAGAAAGGCTTAAGCAGATTATTTGGGGAAGAGTAAAAAGATTGTCCTTGTTGGAATTATCAGTATTGGGAAATAATAGATGAAGTTGAAAAGCCAAAGAATTCAGAGTGTGGAGGACTTTGAATGTCATGGTAACTTTCAACTTTTGCATGTAGACAATAATATATTTCATGTAGGACAAAACAGTATTTATGTAACTGATAATATATTATGAAGCAACTTGAATTTTAGGAAAATAATCTCAATTATATCCATTGGATTAGAAATGGAATATTATAGCACAGAGGTTGGTTAAAAGGCTATTAACATGTGTAAATAATGGAAGGAAGGAAGGAAAGTTACTGTGGTCTATTCAGAAATGAAGACCAATAAAAGACCTTGTGGAGTAAAGTGCTGATGGAAAGGGAGAGGAGCGATGAATTCAATATCATAAGTAAGGACAGTGGAGTTAATAGAAGTTTCAGATACATAGAGTATGGTCTTAGAATACATGATTGAGACATGCTTAATTGGCCAGATGCATGGTGGTGAGTCTATGAGTCCTAGGGATGTTTAGGTCTTAGGAGAAGGCCCTATCAAGCCCTTGTTTGGTATGAGTAAGTAAACATAAGTATAGCATTATAGAAGAGGAATCCAAACAGTCTTTGAGAACACAACTTTGGAAAATCAATACCTTATTTATATTTAAATAGTATGAACTTCATAATATTATACCTGAATATGAGAGCCAAATATGTACGGCTTTATCCCTATAAATTAATATACCATAAGAAGAGTCAAGGGGTCCACATAAGGATAATGACCAATAGTAGGTTATCAACATTTTGCTCTAAAGCTCTAAAATCATTACTAGAGAATTGCTAGATCCTTAATTAATGGGGAGAAAAAAGGGAGGCTAAAGAATTTGCCAAAAGCTTTTGGAGGAAGCTGATTAACTGGATTTCTAACACCCAAAAGAGAAAAAAACACACACAAAGAGAATGTAATGGTTAACTTTATATGTCAACTTGGCTGGGCCATGGTGCACAGATTTTTGGTAGAGCATTATTTTGGATGTTTATGTGAGAGTGTTTTGGGATGAGATTAACATTTAAATTAGCGGGCTTTGACTAAAGCAGATTGCCCTCCATAATGTGGTTGGGCCTCATCCAATCAGTTGAATGACTGAATAGAACAAAAGACTGAACTTCCCCAAGCAAGAAGGACTTCTGCCAGCAGATGGCCTTTGAACTTGAACTGCAACATTGGCTCTTTCTGGATCTCCAGCCTGTCAGCCTACCCTTCAGATTTGTAACTTGCCAGTCTCCATAACTGCATAAGCCAGTTCCTTAAAGTAAATCTCTTTCTAAGATATACATATTGACATAGATATATCCATCCTATTGATTATGTTTCTCTTGAGAACCCTGACTAACAGAGAAGGCAATACACACAGAAGAGCAACATCACCCCAGTATTGAATATGCAGTGGGTAAGATACGTGAGCACTCAGCAAAGTGGATATTATGCAAATATTCAATAATGTTGTCTGTAAACAAAATTGAATATTTCTGGGTTGAAATTGACTTTAAGGCCTGAAATATTTTGTATAAAAGGTATAAAATTCAATCAAAAGTCAGATATTCTCTTATTTTCGTATCTTGTAACCTGTCATAGAAGAACATTGTAGGAAGTAAGAAAGATCATTCAATTCTGGAGTAAATCAAGGTATTTTTTTAGATATTTAGTATCTCTCTCTCCACTTTTAAAATAATAGCATATATTAAAACAAATATTTGAAATTTTAATTAATAGAAGTCTTCATTTTCATAGACTTTTACAGTTTACAAAACAAATAAATGTTATGAATATATATATATATACTATCTCATAACTGTTAGGATGGTTATTATTAAAAACAAAACAAACAAAACATAAAACAACACGTTCTGGTGAGAATGTGGAGAAATTGGAACCCTTGTATACTGTTGGTGGGAATGCAAAATGGTGCAAGCTGCTATGGAAAACAGTATGGATTTTCCTCAAAACATTAAAAATAGAATTACTCTGTGACCCAGCAGTTTCAATTTGGGGTATATACCTCAAGAACTGAAAGCAGAGTCTTGAAGAGATATTTGTGCATCCGTGTTAATAGCAACATTATTCACAGTAGTTAGAACATAGAAACAATCCAAGTATCCATCAACAAATGAATGGATACACAAAATGTGGTATATACATACAACGGAATATTATTCAGCCTTAACAAGGAAGGAAATTCTGCAATTTGCTTCAAATGGATAAAACTTGAGGACTTTATGCTAAGTGAAATAAGCCAGTCACAGAAAGACAAAAATTGTATGATTCCACTTATATAAGGTATTTAGAGTAGTCAAAATCATAAAGACAGAAAGTAGAATGGTGGTTGCCAGGGGCTGAAGGGAAGAGAGAATGGGGAGTAATTGTTTAATAGGTGAGTTTGCTTTACAAGATGAAAAGAGTTACGGGGATGAATAGTGATGATCACTACACAATGATGTGAATGTATGTAATACCACTGAACTGTACACTTAAAAATGGTTAAGATGGTAGATATTATGTTACATATTTTAACACAATAAAAAAGTAAATAAAAGAGATGGGGGAAGGATTCCACCTGCTGTTAGAGGAACATGAAAAGTCACACTGCTAAGGATATGGATATAAGAGGCAGGAGGGACTGAGGGATTTGGTGTTATTTTGCAATCTTATTGTTAGATGTAGAGCACCTCAGGGCAGAAAGGAGAGAAAAGTCCCAGCATTCCCTCCTAGCCTAGGGACATAGCACACAGACAATTCTCCAACTCCCACATTTTTTTTACCCAGTCCTCTGCTTAAAGAGGTAAAAGTTTATGAGGCACTATGTTGGTAATCCTTGGGAGCTTCAGAGCTTGTGGAAAGTGGCCTCAATTTCGGTGTTTGGTTTTAAACAATGCATTTCATTCATATTTCTTGGACTCTACCTGTGGGATATAGTTGCCAATTCTGAGACAAAAGGAATATTCCCACTTCATATCCTATTATTATAGCATTATTATATCATTTAATCTGATTGGGTAGATAGAGCTGTAATTTAACTTTATTTATCAGATTGACCTTTGGAAGGATTAGGACCAGAACTCAAGGGCACACAGCTAGGAAGGGGTAGAGCTCACAACATAACACAGATCTTCTGATTCCAAGTCAGTGGCTCCATAAATTTTATTCTTGAGAGGTTTTGGATTGCCAATCAGGTTGAGAGGAGGAACTAGCAGAGTTTTCTGAAACTTATATGTGCATAGCCTTTCATAAAACTGAAAAAAACTCAATTGTCCACTTAAAAAATGGGTGGAGGAGTTGAAGGAAATTATGAAGAGAGCTAACAACCACCCACTCCCACCAAGCCAATACTTGGTGATGCCTTTGCTCTGAATCTGATGCTTTTCCCACTATACAGCCCTACCTTTTGTAGTAGGTGGTACTGTATTCTCCAAAACAATGTGTTGATGCCTAACCTGCGGTACCTGTGAATGTGACCTTATTTGGAAATAGGATCTTTACAGATGTTATCAAGTTAAGGACAAGGGTGGGCATTCATCTGAAAACTTGTGTCCTTATAAGATGGGGGAATTTTGGACACAAACAAAGAGACATACAGGGAAGAACATCATTTGACAACAAAGGCAGAGATTGGTGTGATGTATCTATGAGCCTAGGCATGCAGAGGACTGCCAGCAACCACCAGAAGCTAGAAAGAAGTAAAAAAGGATCATCCTCTAGAACCTTCAAGGAAAGCATAGCCCAGATGATACCTTGATTTCAGACTTCTAACCTCCAGAACTATGAGACAATAAATTTCTGTTTTTTTAAGTTACCCAGTTTGTCATAATTTGTTATAGCAGCCTTAAGATACACTTTTAAACTTCTTCCCAGTTTTTACAAACTTCTTTCATGATAAATACCCTAGTACACACCTTGTATAAGCTAATGAAGAGAAAGAAGAATCACAGGCAAGTCAGCATTTAATATTTCTGAGAGTGAAGAACGGAGGAGTCAGGAGGATCAGAGCTTTTGCTTTAGAATATGGATTTTTCTCTCCAGTTCTCACAAGGTCAGCCCCCTACCCAAAACAGCCACTTGAAGCTAATCTCAAAGCTTCCAGTAAAATTGTACTTGACCTTTACCTAAAGACCACCCCTACCAGGAAACTGACTGTTCCATCCCCTTGGGCTGTTAAAAAAGGCAGCTTTCACAGTGTTCCTTTCATTGCTCTGCTTGGGAATCTAAAACCTGTTCATCCTAAAAGAAACCAACCTGAAAGTGCCAAGCGAGACAATAACAAAACATACTTCATACACTTTTGAGAAAAAAATATGCAGGGAAGAAAAATGAAGAGGATAAAACAGTCTGCTTATCTGAAAACTATGTTTTTTCATGCTAAGTACTATGCTATGGAGCCAATACATCATGTCCACCAGTAAGTGCAAGTGAAGCATGTTTCTTCTACACATTGTTTGACACGGCAAGTGAGTATTTTATTGGTATTGGGTAATTTAAACTCACACTCTGGAGTCTGAGTTATATTAGCAGCATACTATGGAGTATATTAGCAGCATACCATGCAAAGACTAGATTGTTTGGCAATTTGTGTACCAGAGAGAATCAGTCCAATATAATTCAGGAGAGAGGCAAGGGCAAAAAGTGTGGAGAAGTTGATTTATATCAGAAAAATATAGCTGTTATTAAGATGATATGGATAAAACCTAAGAAACCTGGCACACAGTTTGCTAAATACTAGTTTATATGGCAGCATTGCAGGCAATGATCTGGAAATACTGATTCAACCACATATACAGAGCTAATACCTCCTCAGATAATCTGTTGCATTTATTCTTCCTACTTTATCTCTCCTATAACAAACAGCATGTGAAGGTACACACACACACACACCCCCACACACAAACATACACATGCATATTTATTGCTATGAAAACCAGTGTGTATGTGGTTTAAATTGTTGGCTCTGGAGTTAGACAACCTAGATTTGAATCCCAGGTTTACCATTTACTGCTGTGCAAGCTTTATTTGTAAAACAGAGATTATGTAGTTCAAGTCTCATATATACTATCGTGACTAGGATTAAAAGGGATACTGCATACAAAACGCAGCCTGAGGCACAGAGTAGGTGGTCAATAAATGTCAGATATCATCACCAACATCATCATCATCATCATTATCATCATCACTATTATTATAAACATGCATACACTTGGTTATCAATGTTTATCTGTACAGCCAAAATCATCTATAGGTTTGTATATAAATTTAGGGGCCTATGAGCTTAAGACAGGTTTAGGATTTGAGGAGATTATATTAATTTCTCCTTTAAAAATATTGTAGTGACAACACCAAATGCTGGCAAGGATGTGGAACAATAGGAGCACTCATTCATTGCTGATGGGATTGCAAAGTGGTACAGCCATTTTGGAAAATAGTTTGGCAGTTTCTTATAAAACTAAACACTCTCTTACCATATGATCCAGCATTTGCTCTCCTTGGTACTTATTGAAAGAGTTGAAAACTTACATTCACACAAAAACCTGCATTTGGATGTTTACAGCAGCTTTATTCACAATTGCCAAAAGTTGGAAGCAACCAAGATGTCCTTCAGTAGGTGAACGGATAAATAAACTGTGATACATACAGACAATGGAATGTTACTCAGTGTTAAAAAGAAATGAGCTATAGTAAAGCATGAAAAGACATGGAGGAAACTTAAATGCATGTCACTAAGAGAAAAAAGCCCATCTGAAAAGGCTACATACAACTATGGAGACAGTAAAAATATCAGTCATTGCGGGGGGTGGAGGAGAAGGGGGCGGATAATAGGCAGAGCGCAGAGAATTTTTAGAGCAATGAAACTACTCTATACGGTACTGTAATGGTGGGTACATGCCATTATACATTTGCCAAACCCGTAGAATGTCCAACGCCAAAATGAACCCTAAGGTAAGCTATGGACTTTGGGTGATCATAAAGTATCAATGTAGGTTCATCGATTATAACAAATATACCATTCTGGTGGGGAATGTCAGTAATGGGGGCAATTGCACGTGTGGGGGAAGGGAGTATATGGGAAATCTCTATATCTTCCATTCAGTTTTGCTTTAAACCTAAAACTGCTCTAAAAAAATAAAGTCCTAAAAAATATATTAGGAAATACAACTCAGGAAAATGTCCCAGAGCTCAAACTTTTTTTTTTAGTTTCTACTCATGGTTATGATTTATTACAGTGAATGAATACAAAGCAGGATCAATAAATGAAAAGGGCACATGGGGCCAAGTCTGGGGAGAGCAGGTGTGAGCTTCCAGAAATTCTATCCTGATGCTCTTGTACAAGACATGTTTATTCCTTCAACAATTAACAGCAGCAACATGTGTGAAGAGTTGTATGTCCAGGAAAGGTTTATTGGAGCCTAAGGGTCAGAATTCAAACTTAATCAAATGGCCAGTTAATTAATAGAGAAAGTCTGCTCAATATTGATAAATTTTGTCAGCTACTCAACCTAGATAAAACAGCTTTGTCTCATCTACTCATTTATGAACCATTTGAATTACACTATGAAGGAAAGGATAATAGGATTAAAAACAAAAATTAACTAAAGCCAAAGGTATTGAGGGAGAGTAACAGATAGGTCAATTTGTCTGGCTCACCAGGTCATGATATAAAGCACAGCAGACCTGAGACAAATCCCAGCTTCTACTCTCTTACCTGCAGATGGACATCAGACTCCTCAGAGCTTCAGTGTTAGGCTGAATTTTCATTTCTGCTATAAGCAAATGTTTATGTGATATTAAGTGAGTAACTGTATGCCAAAGTCCTTTCTAAGATTCCTCAAAACTAGTAAATAATAATAGGATTTGTTATTAAACCCATTGTCAGAAATCACCTTAATATGCAGTTAAAAAAATAAATAAAGCTAGAAATGCCAGTCTAGAGAAGGATTCCCCACTCCAGCCCATGGAAAGCCAGTAAAGAAATTTTTTAAAATGAGATGTTCAGTGTTTCAAAGGGTTGCTCTTGCAGCTGTGTATGGCCTTATTTTTATTAAGTCATGTTTTTCTTCTTGCAACTCAGATGGAATCACAAAAATATATTCTATAGAATGTTTTTGGTCCTTAGAACATACTATAAAAAATATACATCAAAAAAACAACTTGTGATATTTATAAACATGATTCCCTGGCTATCAATTGGCTTTATATTGCCACAAATGAAAAGACTTAAAAGAACATGGTTTAAAAATCATATCAGAAATGGATTTTTTTTCCACGTAATAGTATTTGGCTCTATTTTTGAAGAAACATGACACCTGTTCTGTTGATATAAGTGTGTTGCATTTGCTTTCTACCATACTTCTACCAGTGCAGTAGGCCATATTATTGTTCAAAATATTTGCTGTCTCTCCCAACCCTGTGTGTTGATTGAAGATTTGTTACTTAGTTTATCTCTGTGATTTTCTTTGACCAATAAAATGTGAGTGGAAGTGACATGTCACTTCCATATAGAAACTATAAAAGCCTTCATATGGTTTCACACCATCTTCTCTTTTCTGAATGCCAAGGGAAAATGAAATAATAAAAGTTTCTCTATTACTAGGAAAAAACTGTTCTGAAACCATGGAATCAGTTAAACACCAGAATTCTTTAAAACTATTTAATCAATCAATGGCAGGTCTACAGCCACTGTGACAATCACAACTGCTCGAGAACACCAGCCAAACAGTGGCAGCATTTTGCTTCTAAAAGTCATCCAGTGGGGAATGGACTTACAAAAGAAACATTCTCTGAATGTCAATTAGTCAACAACAGTTTCACTGTAGTATCCATGCTTCTACAGCTGATGTCAGCACACTCCCATCCCCAAATTCCATCCGTCCCAAAATCTGTGAAAAAATCAGTTCCCTGGTTTGCTCTAAGAGTATATGCCTGATCCACGTACCTTTCCCTCACTTAAATAAGCAATAAATTTAATGTTAAGGTTTTTGTTTTAGATGATGGTCTTATCCTTTGACACATGGGAAAAAATGACAAGATAGAGGCTACTCTGTCAGTTTGGGTCCTCCAATGAAGAGAACGTGGAACAGAGTGACCGTCAACCCATAATGGACACAAAACTTTAGTGAGAACAGTTATTTATGTAAGCCATTGAGATTTTCAGGTAGTCTGTAAACACAGAATAACTTAGACTAAGCTGAATTATACAGTCTGTAAATTTAAGTTATGGTTATAGGCCATTACACAAAGAAAACAGGCAGTTATAATTTATCTCCCTGCTCCAATAATAGATTAGTTTTCCTCTACAGAACCAGACTTCTCGTCTCTCTTCTAATGTAATCATGATAGTTTTCACGCTTCAGGGCAAAATTTATGTTAAAAGCTTCATTATATTATTTCATTAGAAAATTATTTTTTCTGTCAAATATATGATTTTAAAAGATTTCTACTGTGCAAAAAGACTTGGCCAAAACAATAACAACATCAACAACAACATGACTAAAATTTATAAAGCAATATAAAAATACAGCAAAAGAAATATACTTCATAATTCTTTATCCAACCATAAATGTTCAATTCTTAAGCAATTTCCCCCACAGGACTCTGTATTCAATTTTAAAGTGAAAACAAATACAAAAATTAAATTTGCCTTTAAAACATGTTAAACTTTACTAGAATGTATCTATTACAAAGGGAAATAGTATGTCTATATTTGTATCTCATTTGGTATATAATTATTTTCAAATTTTATCATTTGCATGTAATTCATGTAACTTATTTTGAAGGACAGTTAATCATAAGAATTCAGTTATCATGAAAACCCACTGAGTCATTTAACAAGTATGTGAGAACATATTATACGTAAAGTTTAAATGCTGTTGGTGTTTAAAAATTAATAATAAACAGAATTTACCTTCAGGTTTAAAAGTAGAAAAGAGAAAATTTAATGTATAACCATAATAATGCGAGACTGATAAATGGCATCAGAAAGACATAGGTGAAATTATATGCAAGATCTAAAGGATGAGAAATCACAACTGAGGAAAATCAGGGAAGGGTCATGGAGCAGGTGCATTTGAACTGGTCCTTAAAATATAAGTAGGAAATACTGTACACATATGAGTCTGGCTCTAATCCATATAAGCAAGAAGGAATCACTCATCTCTTCAATGTCGCCCTGACCTAGCAAGACAGAGCTTTTCTCCTAATAACAGGACTCATCATGTTCCTGATATGTACATACCATCAATACGCTCTGAGATCTGGCAGAAGGGAAAGAGGGAGGTTATGTTTTAGGCTCTGCTTTCAAATTTTCCCCACTCACTTAGGCAGCAAAATTTAGCCCAACTACTTCTTTTAACAAATCTTTGTGAAGTAGAGATTTCAAAGCATACAGGTCATTGGAAATTAATTCAGGGTCTATGCATCTCTCTGAATTGTTGGCCTATAAAGGCCCTGTCTTGTCAATACCTTGAGTCAGAATCTTTCTCAAAGTAGACTACCTCTCTAGACTTTATTTCTTCCATATGGGTCAGAGCTTTAATCCAAAGCACTGAACCCCAGCCTGGGATTAATAGTGGTGAAAATTGTTAGCTAACAAGATTCGATGGAGCAGCCAACTGATAAGCCTTGATTACAGGCCTCATAATTCACTGGGAAATATTCAATAGTCAACAGCTTCCCTGACACTCCCTTTCTACTAATAGTCAAAGCACAATTCTATAGCCCTTTCCTACAACTACTTTTCTCACTTGAGAAATTCCGGGACGAAGTGATTAAAAGAAAAGTAAATCCTTCACCCTTCATGTCACCTACAAAAGTGGGCAGCAACACGATTTGGGGAAATTTCCTGAAGTTGTGATAAAATTTAAGAAAAAAAGCCTCCTGGACCTATTATTTATTTTGCAAAGCAAAGTAAGACTTTAAAAAAAAAAAACTCATATTCAATTTTATTAAGCAATATTAAAAAGTAATAGCCTTCCAGGACACACAAAAATGTAGTGCACATATCATTTATATGCAGTTGTGCATAAATCATTCCTCTTTTTTTCAAATGAATAGAATCAGAACTTCATGGCCCTTGCGGAAAATACCCATTTAACTCTCAAGAATAACCCTATAAAAGAATGCTTATCAACTTCCCCAGAATAGAAATCAGGCCTAAATATGAAGACTTTGCCATTATACAAATATTCTTCAACCCATGACTTAGTGAAATTAATATCATTGCCATTGTTATTGCTTAAAATAAATAGAATATGGACCATTTCCTGGGAATAACAGTAAATTAACTGACAGAGCCCATGAACGAAATGAAACTAAAATCTCATGTCTAAAAAAATTTTTTTTAATTCCCTGGCTAAAAACTTATTGTCATCAGCAGCCACTTTTTAAAAAGAGAAATAAAGCAGCCTTTCAACTCCCCAGGTTAATTTCACTAATGAGTCACACTAGAGGAAAAAATACAGGGCAATTATTCAAAGGACCTTGGCCACACACTCAGTTTACTAGTTGACATGAGGTGATTTTCTGTTCCTCAGTTTCTTCACCTGAAAATGGGAATCAAATCTAGGATTGTTCAAGCATCAAATTAAAAAAGTATAAGTAGAATCCTAGAAATTTCCAAGCATCAATTTGAAAAACATATGTAGAAGCACTCTGTAAACTGTAAAATGTGAGAGGTCACTATTTCCCCACTTTTATCAAGTCTGTGTGACCTTGAGTTCCTGTATACAGGGCTCATCAATTGATCCCTTGGATATTTACTTCTACAGCATCTTGGCATTGACTTTCTTGATACTTCTAGATGGGTCCCTACCCTCTGTTTTCTCATTCTTCCCTCCTATAAATCTGAGTTGATCTCCACTAGTCACAAATATCTATGAAACACATAAATGTTTCAAAAGTTCCCTGAGAGACTCAGAGCAAAAAGCAGACTGAAAATTCAAAGTTCTAGTAAGATTTCCATGATAATAAAGTATTACCACATCTCTCTGGAATTTGTAGGGCTTTTCTATCCTTAGGACACAAGCAGAATAAATTGGATGAGGGTTACTGGGTCCTTGAGAGCAGTTCCAGACAGCCACTTATGCACACAGACTGGGGCCAAAGCTGAATACAGAGCCTCAGAATTTCATTATGAGACTGTTGGATGAGACTATTTTTCCTACATACATGATGAATAAATTATATCAGGCTTCCAGACTCTTTTGAAACTAGACATATGACACTTAAATTTGGGGTAAGCAATTACTGAAAAACTGACGATCTGCACTACAAACAAAAAACGTTCAGAATGTTTTCTTCGGCAGACAGGTACATTTAACTGTGTGGAGAGAAGAGGAACTAATCTATGTTTCAATTAGTTCCCAGTGACTCCAGCAAGCTTTGATGGATTAATCAAATTCTGGCTTTTGGGGGGAAAGATTTACTTAAAATCAAATTGATCTGTTGTTCTCGTATTATCACTGCTAAATCTATATTTACTCTGCTTTAGGGCTTCTGAAGAGTAATAAATTGTCACCTCTCCTGCAGTCTGCCCAAGTCTCAAGTCACACTTGAAATGAGTTTAATATTTAGAGCCCCTTTCAAAAGTACTGTTGCTTGCAGACACTCAGTCGTAAACTTTCCAACAGCAACAGAAAACGCCATGGTAGAGGCAAGATTTCATGAAGCAGGGTCAGACTGTAAATTTTTTTCTTGACTTTTGGGGACAAGGAAGACAGTTGCACCAAACAAAAGCTGAATTCAAATAAAAGAGGGTGAAAATTGAGTGAGGACTGTGCATGTACTGTGTGTGTGTGCGTGTTGGCAGGGTGGGAGGTGTGAAGGACGTCTAATTGCTTATCCACTTTCACTCCCAATCTGTGGAGCATTCTTCCTAGGCTCTGCCTTTCTGTTCCTTCGATGGACACTGATGACAGCCTCCCCTGTTCAGAATACACTCTGCAGGTGTTGCTGAGAAAAGCATGCACATCACTCAGTTTCCTTATCATCTTCAGGAGCTGTTGTTCTTTGTCCTTCACAGAGGCTCTGATAAAACTTCAAGGCTCTGAAGTTTAAATACAGACTCTTGCATTGAAAAAGCATCAGTGTGGGTTTTCCTGCCAAGAGAGTTGGACTGCTAATTTGACACATCAAATGAGCCTTTTGGACCGTGAAGGGTTAACCCAGTCCACCAGCCAAGCGGGGGGAAAGGCGCTGACTCCCAGATGCCAGTGCTAGCAAAATTAATCCTGGAGCTTAGCATCTGGATGCTTCACCTGCCAGGTGGGCCCCAGTAGGTCTTTTTCATCACTGGACCAGATTAAAAGAGAATAATGAGCAGAAGCGGTTCTGCACCACCAGTGACAGAAAGGAAGAAGGAAAAGATGTCCTCCACTGAGAGCGAGACCCCGACTGCCTACAGGTACTAATGTCCTGGAAACATTGGACAGGAGTGTGTGTTACCTTGTCCGGACACCACCTGAGCTGTCTGGTTGCTGGAAGAAGGCTCGGGAACATCAGAAGCCACAGGGTAGGGCAGACTGAACAAGTCCAAGCTAGCTTCAGGGTGCCACTTTTCAAGTTTTCATCTGAGCAGACAGGCTTTTTAAGTATGTTCTTTGGTTTCAGGCTGCTGGCAATATTTGTCGGGATACCCAGTCCCTAACCCCACCTGGCTTTTCTTTTCCCTGCCTTGTTTGCTTTGCACTTAACAGAAAATCAAACTTCCCTAAACCCATGTGTCCTCTTGACCTTCTCATCTTAAGAAATTTTTTAAAGTCCAAACTTCTCTTGTCTTCATAGGCATTTGTTTTTTTATATTTTCAAAATCTAGTATTTTTCATATGTTGTTTTTAAACATCAGAAATACAATTACATGGTCAGTGCTGGGAAAACACTACATTCCGCATATCTAGATGAATTTGATGGGAGAGCAGAGGGCTAAAAAAGCAGGAAGGAGGGCCAGTAGGACAGAACTGATTTGCAGGGCAAGAACTTCAAAGAAATAATGAGGTCCCAGGAGAGGTGGAGCTCTGATGTAGGGAATTGAATCCTTTTCCAGAGCTTTCATAAGATGTATTTTTCTTTCTACTGCCAGATAAAGGTCTGTGTGGGGTAGAGGGGAAGAAAGAAGAAGGGAGAGGAAGCATTTGATGAAAAATAGAGTGGATGGTTCAGTGCTTTGCTTAGGCATCAGGTAAAGTTTCCTTCAAAAGTACCATGAACAATTTAAACAGTAGAAGTGTCTGGGAATTAAAGAATAAACCAGGATGGATGCATGCATTTCCAAGAGTCATTATGGGGGACAATATTGTTTCTATTTAGCAAACACAGCTAAAAGTGGATGGCAAAATAGCACTTTATACATTAGATCTCTGAATATGAAGCCATATTTTCTAAGTTTATGAGCTAATATTTTTACAAATGGAATATCTAATCTCTCATGTAAATTTCTTGAATTTGTGTGGGTCCTCTGAAAAGGAATAGCAGCAAGCCATATCTCAAATTTAAGATTAGTGTTCTCATAGCAAGATAAAATAATTATGTCCAAATGTGAACATCAAAATGCTAATGGCTGGCTGGACCTAAGCATGGTAAGTTCACTCTTCTACAGAGGTAACTGTAAAAAAAAAAAAATCAATCTATTCTATAAGGAAATGACACCCTCTGCAACTTCCTCACTTCTGCTCATTACTGTATGTGATTCTCTTACCATTTTAGAAATTATATCTCCCAGTTTGCCCAGGACAATCCCAGCTTATTCTTGTTATCTTGGTGAAATTATTAGCAGCACCCCTTTTACTCTAAGTGTTTTGGTTTGGATGATAAATTATATTGTTTTCTTACTTAGGACGACAATGTTCTCATGTACATAGATTGAGGCCATTGGATGGGGAGACTGGGGGCTGGCCAGAACAGCAGCCCTAGGGTAAGGCATGGACCCCAGCGTAGGGTCCACACTGGAGAGCCGAAATTGAGCTCAACCGGAACTAGGAAGCCAGTGCTCCGTAGCAACCAGTGTATCCCTTTCACATGCAGTAAAGTCTGCTGCCCTCAGTTGAGTTAGGCAGAATTCAACAAATGATCAGTGCCCACCTTGAGGCCTGACTGTAAAGAGATGAAAAACACCCCAAAGCCAGAGCTGTGACAAGAGACCAGTGAGAAATCACCAGAGAGGAAGGGAGCCACCTGTAAGGGTCTGTAGCTCTTCCGCCTGGAGCGCGCTTCCTGAGCTGCTGGCCTTAGAACGTCTGACATTTGTTTTAGTAAAGAAATCAGTAAATTTTCTCATGCTTCTACTAAAACCAAAACAAAAAAGTCAAGATAGAAAGAATGTTTGAGCATTCTGTAAAAGATACTTTTCTCCCCCATTATATTCAAGAATGCCTAGATGTTTAAAACTGTAGTAAAGGAAGGAAACAAGAGTAAAACATTTATAATAAAAGAAACTTGCCATTTACACTAGTGAGATAGGCGACAAGTGTAATAAGTGTAAAATTATGTAGTAAGTATACACTAATTTAAATAATGAAGGTTAGAGGAAGTGATAAATAATCAAGAATAATTCTAGGGCATTAACACTACTCAAAATAAATATATACAGTTGTGAAATCCTTAATTTATTTCTTGCCGGATTTTATAGAACTTATCTGAAAATCAAGAAGAAAAAGTTTCATTACAGTCATTTGAAAGCAGGCTGACAAGTTATAAATGCACTCACTCAATGTACAAATATGTATAATACCATGCACAATGCACAATTCCTTAAATGGTGCTCAAACACATAACATCAGGGATGCTTAAACCTCATAGAAAACAGAAAACATACATGCATTTGTAAGCAACTAACATTTCAATGTTATAACACATAAGGCTTTCCCGCACCCTTTATTTTATTTGATCTTCTGGACAGCATATTTTACAGGTGAACAAAACCCAATTCAGAGACATGGAGTCATTCAAGATCAGACAGCTAAGTAAGAAACAAAGTAAAAACAATCAAACAAAAACCCCATAATCCTTAACCAAAGTTTCTTTGGCAATAGTTCTATTTCTTATAGGATCAGCTGTACACAGGAAAGAACACGATACAAGATTTCAATACAGCAGGAGGCAGATGAATAAATGAAATAAGGATTCTAGTCACAGGCCATGTTAATTTAGAAAAATTTGTTTAGTTTCTATTTCTTTCTTTGTGAAATAGTTTAAATCAGTGGTCCCCAACTTTTTGGCACCAGGGATTGGTTTCATGGAAGACAATTTTTCCATGGACGGGGTTGGGGGGGGGATGGTTCAGGTGGTAATGCGAGCGATGGGGAGCGATGGGGAGCGACAGATGAAGCTTCGCTTACTCTCCTGCCACTCACCTCCTGCTATGTGGCCCGGTTCCTAACAAGGCCGTGGACCAGTACCGGTCTGCGGCCCAGGGGTGGGGAACCCCTGGATAGTTATAGTACTCCATGACTTACCTCCTTCATAGTATCCCACAATAAAATAATACTCTTGAAAACTCAGTAAGTGTTGCAAAATTTTACTCCCACTAGAAACTAGAAATAATTATTGATTCCATCAGTAATTTTAACTAAACAGGCATTTTTCCAAGGAAAAATTCTAGGTCAGAGGCCAGGAGTATGTAGGAGATGCTTATACTGGTATGGTCATATGAGTTGGTAAAATTTTGAAATACTTCTCAGCTGATTGATTAATTGCCACTTGCTCTAGTCCCTCAAGTGCCTCACCCTTCCCCTGGCATCTTCCAGATCTCCCCATGAGTCAGAAAGTAAAGGATTATTATCAGCAGGTTCGTGCTTCAGTGCTAAGGGCACCAGCCTTACGGGTACTTGACTTCTGTCCTTACCTTGTTGGAGACATTCCTGACCAATAAAGGGAAAACTCCAGCTATGTGTTTGCAGCTTGCTTTCTCATGTAACCAGAGTCATGTTGCCAACATCTGCCTGTGTTCCTGTGGTTAGTGCTCAAGTGAAAATAATATCACTTGTTCTACTTACTATTAGATAATAATTCCCGGAAATACAAAAAAAAATGTGGTTGGGATGGGATGTTGATCAAAATGTGATGCTTGACCTCCAGGGACATTAGTGCAGCTGTAGAGAAGGTCTTAGCTTGAAAGATCTGGGAGGAGTGGGAATGTTGTTGATTATTTATTCACTGTCTTTGGCAAAGGGAGAACTAAAAAGTGCTTCAGTTACCCTGGAATTTATTCCCCAACTCACAGCAATGTGATGTAGTTGGACCAGGAAACGATCCCTCCTAAGCCAGCTGGACCATATTACAGAAAGAACACCTAAACACCAGGAATTTTTTAACATCAACAACACTTGCCTCCAGTTTAAAGTCTGAGACAGCTCCAACAGCTGTCAAATGGACAGTGAGGTTAACCCAAGAGAAACCACCAAAACTCTTTGCTGGAAAATATCATAGTAGGACTTACTCTGCTCACTCAGGGAAAGAAAATAATAAAACCAAAGAAAAATATGCATAGTACTTATGAAAATAGTCTACACTTTAAAAATGAAGAGGAGATAAGTACTAAAAATGCAAAAGAAAAATAAAACTTTTGAAAAAGTTCTATTATAGGGAGTGGTAAAAAAAAAAATGGTAAGTTTGTTTTTGCAGAAACCTGATTTTAATTCCCACTGAAATTGAAGAAAACATGGACTCTATGAAATAATATATTGTTAACATTTAGATAGAAAGGGAACTGACTGGATCAAGGAGCTAGATTTTTTTAAAAGAAGGAAAGACTGTAATCATAAAAACTGCAATAAAATTAAATCATTCGTTTAATATGTCTTTATGAAGAGAAAGGCAATATCAGGATAAAAAGATGAGCAAGATATTAGAAGCGATATTATTGAAAACTAAATCCAGTAGGCAACAAACTTAGGAAGCACTTTAAGAATGCAGAAGGTGTTGGTTCGAAAACTGGCTCCTGCACATGGAGGGCAAGCAGAGACCAAAGAAAGACGCAGGCCACTCCAGATTGGTCGGTGGTAGGTTTAATAAGCAAAGGAACTCATATATGAGGCTTATTATGGGCAGCTGCAAGGCAAGTAGATCTCCACACCCACCAAATCTTAAAAGTTTATATAAAGGCCATAACTGGGTTTAGTTAGGTATACTGTCCAGATGGTCTCAACACCACATTGCTCTCTCAAATCTGTGTCCTTGAAACAGCTTCTAGTGTGAGAATGGTGGACAGAACCTACATGCCAAGGACAGAGGAAGGGGGAGGAACCTCTGATTTCAGGGTCAACAGGCAGTCATGTTTTCTCAACAACCTCTTCCAACAGAGGGACAAGAGAAGAAAAATGATATGATTAAAGATGATTAAAATGGAAGACAGAAAGTAAAGACATAAGAAATGGATAATTGATTTCCTGAAAAAGAAAAACCAACAAATATGGCATAATAAATAATAAATGATATAAAACAATAAAGTTTCCTAATAGAGTAAAATGTTCTTATGTTTCTCTCAATAGATTAAAATGTTCCTAACGTTTCCCTAAGTTACATAAGGAAACTTCAAAAACATCTCAAGACCTAAGGCTTAGATTAAAAGGTCTTACTTTTTTCTCATCATATTCTGGTGAAGCTGTTAATTCTAAGGAAAGAAAAAAAAAAAAAAAGAGGAAATTATGCATCTCTGAGAATGGGAGCAGGACACACAGGGGAAAACCTCTTTCAGAAGAAAACCTCTCTCAGAAGAAAATCTCTGAAGCTGTCCCTGGGCTTCTCTATAGCATTAAAAGCCAATTTAAAAAAGGTACAAACAAAACAACTTAAAGGTATTTTGAAAAAGAGTTGCCACCAAACCCTGTATTCAACCAAGTTATCATTCCAGTAATGATAGAAGAAAATTATTCTTAGTAATGCACAGGCTCACAAAGGATATCTCCCAGAGTACTCCCCCAAAATGTTAACTGTTCAAAAGATCAATCTAAAAAAGAGCCGAACATCTGTTGAGGAACGCTTATGTTGTTTCCATATCTTGGCAGTTGTAAATAATGCTGCTACTAACACTGGGGTGCATGTATCTCTTTGAATTAATGTTTTCATTTTCTTTGAATATATTGCTATAACATATGGTAGTTCTATTTTTAATATTTTGAGGAACCTCCATATTACTTTCCATAGTGGCTGCACCAATTTACATTCCCATCAACAGTGTACTAGTATTCCTTTTTCTCCACATCCTCACCAGCATTTATTATTTGTTGTCTTTTTGATGATAGCCAATATTTTGCCATTTGCAACAACATGAATGGAACTGAAGGGTATTCTTCTTAGTTAGATAAGTCAAACAAAGAAAGACAATATTATATGTTTTTACTTCCATGTGGAATCTAAAAAATAAAACAAAATAGAAACAGACACATAGATACAGAGAATCAACTAGTAGGAGATGGGTGAGGGGATGGAGCAAGATAGGAATAGGGGATTAACAGGTACAAACTACTATATAGAATACAATGTACAGCACAGGGAATATAGGCATATATATATAATATATATGTTATAAATTTAAATGGAATATAATCTATAAAAATATTGACTCACTACGTTGCACACCTGAAACTAATATAACACTGTAAATCAATTATACTTCAATTTAGAAATTAAAAAAAGGGAGTGCCAAAAAGTGAGCCTGTGTTGTAGGAGGATGCACGGAAGGCATTAAATCACTTAAATGTAATAATAATTGTGAAACAAACAAAAAAATGATTTAGAAAGAATAGCTATGTAATGTCAACATATGATAATTTAATAATATCACCAGAAATCTCATATCATATGAAAAAACTTATCTAGCAGAAGGGGTGAATAAAAGTGGGCACGTGGTGGAGCAGGAGGGTGGCAACAGTTTCTGGTTCATTCATGACATTGATATTCAGCCATTTTTTAATTTTAAAGGTACCCTCAAGACTTCCCTGGTGACGCAGTGGTTAAGAATCTGCCTGCCAATGCAGGGGACATGGGTTCGATCCCTGGTCCAGGAAGATCCCACATGCCACAGAGTAACTCAGCCGGTACACCACAACTACTGAACCTGCGCTCTAGAGCTCATGCTCCACAACAAGAGAAGCCACCGTGGTGAGAAGCCTGCACACTGCAATGAAGAGTAGGCCCCCCCTTGCCACAACTAGAGAAAGCCTACGTGCAGCAATGAAGACCCAACACAGCCAAACATAAATAAATAAAATAAATAAATTTATTTTTTAAAAAAAGGTACCCTCTAAAATGTTGTTTTCAGGGATATTTTTCTTCCAAATTGTTAGGCAACAAAATTTTAAATAAACACATTTCATATGACAAAAAGAGCAAACAAAAAAAATCTTTTTGAGAGGCAAAACATACAAAACAACAGAATACAAATACAGAAATCTCCAAACAAAAGGACAAAATAAAATCAAACAACATTTTCTGTAACAAACACCTCTGCTAAAAGATAACTGCTAGACATCTATAAAACAAAAGCTAGCAGTAATAGGCCTCTCTAAAACAAAATAACAGAGAAATACTAAAAATAAATATTTGGACAAAATGCAGCAGTTAAACCCAAGGAAAAAGAAACAGCCAAATTATATTAATAACAGAAAAATAGCCTTCAACAAAAATTAGAATATGTGTAATCTTATTTTTTGTGAAGGTACAATCCATAATAATGATCCTGGAGTCATAAACAATTATACTTTATAATGTAATACAAAATACATGAAGCAAAAACTGTTAAAAATATGAGAAATAAATAGAAACCCAATAGGAGGTAGAGATTTTAGTACAACAGTCATAGGCTTTGGTAAATAAATAAGATTAAAAATTATATGAAAAATTTGAATACTTAACAGTGTTTATTTAACATATTTATATTGAACTCTATATGGAAAACATAAATACCTATATTTTTTTCTCCAGTGTCCATGGAACTTTTGCAAAAATAGTTCTCCTATAAGGCCATCTTTAAAAAGTATAAATAAATTTAAAAGAAAACTCCAGGAATTCCATACAGAGTCTTTGATACCAAAAAAAAAAAAAAAAAAAACCCTACAAAGTAATATTAAAATGTTAAACAAAAAATTTTCAAACGTTTGAAAAATGTATCAACCTCATAAATTGCTGCTGTAAAAAAATAATTACAGAAAAGTTTTAAAGTAACATAACATGATAAAACTGCATACTAAACAACTGGGAAGTGGCCAGAGTTACTCAAAAGACTATTCTCAAACTTAAATGCTTTCATTATTAAAAAAAAAAAAAAAGAAAAGAAAGAAAAGAAAAGAGAAAAATGTTAACTAAATCTTTAATTATATAAATTGGAAAGAAAGCACAACAAAGCAATTTTAGGAAAAGCAGAAAAATTAATTCTTTTTTAAATGCACAGAAATTAACATTTTAATGTGAAAGTTAAAAAGTAGAATTAATTAATCTAAGAATGGCCTCTTTGAAAATAAATCAATCAAAATAATTATTTTCCAAAAAAGAATAATTCTCCAGAAAAGAAATCTTAATACATAAATACAGTATAGAGGTGGTTAAAAATAATACCATTAATGTTATAATATTAAATATAATATTAATATATAATATTATATAATGTATTATATAATAATATCATGTATTAGTTTATGCTAAAACTTTGATAATATCAATGAAATATACTAGGAAATATAATTAGCAAAATTGACCCAGGAGAGGTAGAAATCATGGAAGGAATTTAAAAGTTAGTTCGTGAATCACTCAGCAAAAATGTGCCAAATTAAAACAAAGTATCATACTACATAAACCACTCTGGAAAACAAAAACAATTAGCTTTATTTTACAGTTTATCTTATGATTTTTTGCATAATTTAATACCTAAATGTAAAAATAGGCAAAGTAAAAATTCAGACCAACTTCACATATACATGAACATTTGAAAAATTTAGGTAGACTCTTATGAAAGGTATTACAGCATTATACTTTAAAAATTGTTCACCCCAAGTGTGTACAAATTATGGATGCAAGATGCCATTGGCACACAGAGCATAGGACAGCTCATTCTGCTGGTTGGGGCCCCAGAAGGATTTACATGGGAGGTGACAACTGAGAGAGGCTTTGACAAATGGATTGATTTTACCAAGCTGAGCTGAAGAAGCTCATCCAGGGTAGGGAAGGGCCTGGGTAAAGGCAGTGAGGCTTAAAGGCAGCTCAGAGAGGGATCATTTTGGAGAAGGGGCCAGGGACAGGACACAAGGCTGGAAAAGCTGGGAATACTCTTTAGGGTTAGGAACCTCAGACAATGTTGACATGACTGAGGGAATCTGGGACCTAAAGGGATTACAGAGGAGGCCGGCCACTTACCTGCTCTGTGCAAAGACACAGTCTGCCCCTAACCCTGCTCAATCTTCTCAAAGAACATTCTTTTCTTGTAGGGAGGGGAAAGGGAAAGAGTGAACAGCCCGCACAAATCTACTGCTCCTATGAGAAAAATAAGTAGAAGATACCTTACAGGTATGAGTCACCAATATCATTTTCAGACATAGATGACAAAACGTTTTTATTATTGTTTTTTACCCTGCACATTTGAAATCTGAAAGGTCTGAGGTTAACTTGGACCATTATCCTGCTTGACCAGAGGATGATCTTTCTGCCATCTGATAATACCTTTTAATACCTCCTGAAAGTGTATGCTCTTCTCTTCCTCCTTTTCAAAGTCTCCTGGGTATTTTTTAAGACAAGCCTTTGCCCCTAGAGCCTCCTTTCCAGCCAGTGTTTGGAGCCAAAATTATCACAATAAATGGTAAATTTTCTAGTAAATTTTCCAAAAAAAATATTGTTCACCGTGGTTGCAAGATTGATTGATTTATTGATTGATTAGCCAGATAGTTAGACCTCTTGCAAGATTTATTATTGTAATGCCATAAAAGTTTGTTTCATATTAAGAAATCTCTTAAGACATCAAATAATGGAAAAGAAGAAAAATAGTTATCAAAAAATTATCTCAGAAATTCAGAGATCTCTAATATAAATTTGCTATATTGTGTCACTATATATACAGCTGCATTTTGAACTGAGACCCAACTGACAACTACAGAACCACTCTATTGCCTCTGTCAGCTGAGGTTACTTGATCTAAACCAGAATCCTCATCTACATCCATAGAAAAAACTATTCTTATGAAAGCTTATTGAGATAATACTGTGGTTTGCTACCTAGATTCTCCTTCAAGGAAGAATTTGTTTCCCAGACAGATGCTAGGATTGCTAGCAACAGACAGCCTTCAGCTCTCAGCCTGTTGTGGATTAACTCAAATGCAGAGAACAGCCTCACACCTTCTCTAAGCTGGCCCACATTCAATGCAGGACTATAAAATGCTGGCCGTCCTGACCCAACTTGGGACAACTCTGAAAGTCCACTCTTGCTCTGGAGCTCCTTTGAGATCAGCTAAGGTAACCATCGGGAATGTATTGCAGCTCAGCTTCTTCCTCTGCTCAATCCTGCTTTCCTCCCTTCCATTTCACAGGTGTTCATCCCAAAGGTACTCCTTAATAAACATCCTGCAAGCTAAACTCCATCTCAGAGCCTGCTTCCTAGGAAATACAACCTACAACATTATGACTTATAATCATGTCATTTTATTTAGTGCCTGACCCTAACACTTGGGCCAGACACTAGCTCTTGGGCTAGGGACTTAGAAATGTGTCAAGAACACAGCCCGGGAGTGCTACCTCAGGTTCTATTTCTGAGGCATTGCTGAGAAATGAGATACTGAGCCTCAGTTTCTCATCTATAAAATGTAGAAATCTAAGGGATTTCTAGGCTCTTTTTCAATTCAAAAATGCCATATGATGAGATTTCCAAACATATATATATGATTTAGGACTTTTTTATCCATATACCATTATGTTCTTTAGATAATTTTCTAAACAACATAATACTATAATCACTTGGTAAAAATAAATTGTCAGATAATTTGAGGTTGAACCTAGAATAGTTATTTGGAAGCTGAAAGAATTAGGAGAAGTAATGAACATCATCTTCATTCATTCATGTACCAACTTATTTCTTCATCAGCCACTTACTGAGTAACTATTATGTGCTACGCATTGTTGTATGTTCCTATTCTTGAGAGCTAACAATTTAATGAAGAAAAGGGATGCCTACATAAAATAACAATAATCTACTAAGATAAGTTCAGTAATAAAATGTAATGAGTTCTGTTGTACCATAGAGGGATAGATAGATCATTTGGTAGCTGTGTAGACTAAGAAGAAGTGGGCAATCCAAATAAGAATCTGTTCAGCTGTCCAACAGAGGATTGATGAAGGCCCTAAATAAGGTAATGAAACAATGGGAAATATTCAAGAAATTTCAAAATTGGCAGGACTTGTGGTAATTAATTTTACAAGAGTCAGGTGAAAGATGTGGGTAAATTATGGAGGATTCCCATGTGTACCTCCACCACTAAAGAAGAGACCCCAGGACACACCACGTGAGGAAGAGCCCTGAACACTGAAACACCATAAAGGTAGGCTTTTAGATGATATTTTCTGCTTCTCCAGCTTGAGGTAAAACATGGGATGACTGTGTCTACCTAACCCATTCAAGTTTGTAAAATGATAGCCCCCACGGCACATATCACCAGAAAGTCTTTCCTGCTGGGCCCTGGGTTCCTCCCTTCAGTGAGGAGGCCAAAAGCCCCAAGAGGGAGAAAGGGAGGGTGGGGAGGGTTTGCCTGGTGCCATCAGGACCGCATGTCACCCTGAAGCTAAGGGCAGCAATTGCCACTACCAGAAACATGCCTCCATTTCCTGGGCAGGTCATTCGAGAAGGCCTCCTCCTGTGTGTTTACTGCGTCACATCAACGGTTCCATCAGGACCAGCCACCTGAGGAAATTGCCCAGGTAAGCCAACCTGTCTGAGAATGTGGCCTCCCTCCTTTAAGAAGATGAAAACGCACCCAGTGCTCTTGTTGTTGTTGTTGTTGTTGTTGTTGTTGTTGTTGTTGTTAAAGAGTCTATGATAACTCCGTCTATAGGAATTCTTGGCAGTTTTATGTTCTGGATCATTTCTTTTTCTGTCATTGATTGAAAACTCCTTGGATCCTGTTAGTAGTTACAGATTCAAGGAGTCCAGTACTTCATAGGTTTTATCATGTATTTAGAAGGGGAATCACCATCAACTTGCTGAAATGAGGACTAAGTGTCTTTCAGTCATGGAGATGGAAATAAATGGTGCTCTGCGGGGTGTGCAATGATAGGCACCCAAGATTCCTTCACCCAGTTCTCCCTTTTCTCCCTCACTGCTTCCTGGAAAATAGACCCCCGCCCCCCCACCACACACACAAAGGGCAAAAAGGATTTAGTGAGAAAGACCAAATCTCTTGCCTACATATACAATAATAACAGCACTTTATTCCACTTATAAAAAATGTTCTATTTCATTAAACTTTACCAAGCATTTTTAGATTATTTGACTAAACCCCAAAAATAAAATTATAAAGCTGAGAAAGAGAATCATAATGAAGTCAAATTTTACTGGTGTTGTATAAAAGTGTTTAATTACAATTCGAAATGAGGGGACCAGGATGGGGGAAGGCACCTCCACTAACCCAACAGTCAAGTCACTGAATTGCCTGGGTACACCTCTCCGTTCAACCAGCCATTATGTCCTCTCCATGACCTCCTCCAGCTGGATTTTAGCTTGGACAAACAACTCTCCCTGCCCCACTGTTGGTCCACCACTGGAAAGAATGATTACCATGTGGCTGACAGGGTCTTGGTGTTCCGTCTCGGTGTCAGGCCTGAGCCTGTGAGGTGGGAGAGCCGAGTTCAGGACATTGGACCACCAGAGAACTCTCAGCTCCATGTAGTATCAAACAGTAAAAATCTCCCAGAGATCTCCATCTCAACACCGAGACCCAGCTCCACCCAATAACCAGCAGGCTCCAGGGCTGGACACCCCATGCCAAAAAACTAGCATGACCACAACCCCACCCATTAGCAGAGAAACTGACTAAAATCATAATAACTTCACAGACACCCCAAAACACATCACCAGACACAGTCCTGCCCATCAGAAAGACAAGATCCAGCCTCATCCACCAGAACACAGGCACCAGTCCCCTCCACCAGGAAACCTACACAAGCCACTGAACCGACCTTACCCACTTGGGGCCTACAAACAAAAACAATGGGACAACAAAAACAATGGGAACTATGAACGTGCAGCCTGGGAAAAAGAGACCCCAAACACAGTAAGTTAAGCAAAATGAGAAGACAGAGAAATATGGAGCAGATGAAGGAGCAAGGTAAAAACTCACCAGACCAAACAAATAAAGAGGAAATAGGCAGACTACCTGAAAAAGAATTCAGAGTAATGATACTAAAGATGATCCAAAATCTTGGATATAGAATGGAGAAAATACAAGAAACTTTTAACAAGGACCAAGAAGAACAAAAGAGCAAACAAACAAATATGAACAACACAATAAATGAAATTAAAAATTCTCTAGAAGGAATCAATAGCAGAACAACTGAGACAGAAGAACGGATAAGTGACCTGGAAGATAAAATAGTGGAAATAACTAACGCAGAGCAGAATGAAGAAAAAACAATGAAAAGAATTGAGGACAGTCTCAGAGACCTCTGGGGCAACATTAACAGCAACAACATTGGAATTATCGGGGTCCCAGAAAAAGAAAAGAAATAGACAGGGTCTGAGAAAATATTTGAAGAGATTGTAGTCAAAAACTTTCCTAACATGTGAAAGGGAAGAGTCAATCAAGTCCAGTTAGCACAGAGAGTCCTATACAGGATGAAACCAAAGAGAAACACACTGAGACACATATTAATCAAACCATCAAAAATTAAATACAAAGAAAAATTATTAAAAGCAGCAAGGGAAAAGCAACAAATAACATACAAGGGAATCCCCATAAGATTAACAGCTGATCTTTCGGCAGAAACTCTGCAAGCCAGAAGGCAGTGGCAGGACACATTAAAAGTGATGAAAGGGAAAAACCTACAACCAAGATTACTCTACACAGCAAAGGCCTCACTCAGATTCAAGAGAGAAATCAAAACCTTTACAGACAAGCAAAAGGTAAGAGAATTCAGCACCACCAAACCAGCTTTACAACAAATGCTAAAGGAACTTCTCTAGGCAGGAAACACAAGGGAAAGAAAAGACCTACAATAACAAACCCAAAACAATTAAGAAAATGTTAATAGGAACATACATATCAATAATTACCTTAAATGTAAATGGATTAAATGCTCCAACCAAATGACATAGACTGGCTGAATGGATACAAAAACAACATCTGTATATATGCAGGTCTACAAGAGACCCACTCAGACCTAGGGACACATACAGACTGAAAGTGAGGAGTTGGAAAAAGATATTCCATGCAAATGGAAATCAAAAGAAAGCTGGAGTAACAATTCTCATATTAGACAAAATAGACTTTAGAATAAAGACTATTATAAAAGAAAAAGAAGGACACTACATAATGATCAAGGAATCAATCCAAGAAGAAGATATAACAATTGTAAACATTTATGCACCCAACATAGGAGCACCTCAATACATAAGGCAAATGCTACCGGCCATAAAACGGGAAGTCGATAGTAACACAATAATAGTAGGGGAATTTAACACCACACTTTCACCAATGGACAGATCAACCAAAATGAAAACAAATAAGGAAACACAAGCTATAAATGACACATGAAACAAGATGGACTTAATTGATATTTATATGACATTCCATCCAAAACAACAGGATACACTTTCTTCTCAAGTGCCCATGGAATATTCTCCAGGATAGATCATATCTTGGGTCACAAATCAAGCCTTGGTAAATTTAAGAAAATTGAAATTGTATCAAATATCTTTTCTGACCACAGTGCTATGAGACTAGATATAAATTACAGGAGAAAATCTGTAAAAAATACAAACACATGGAGGCTAAACAATACACTACTAAATAACCAAGAGATCACTGAAGAAATCAAAGAGGAAAGCAAAAGATACCTAGAAACAAATGACAATGAAAACACGATGACCTAAAATCTATGGGATGTAGCAAAAGCAGTTCTAAGAGGGAAGTTTATAACAATACAATCCTACCTCAAGAAACAAGAAAAATCTCAAATAAACAACCTAACCTTACACCTAAAGCAATTAGAGAAAGAAGAACAAAAGAAACCCAAAAGTTAGCAGAAGGAAAGAAATCAAAAAAATCAGATCAGAAATAAATTAAAAAGAAATGAAGGAAACAACAGCAAAGTTCAATAAAACTAAAAGCTGGTTCTTTGACAAGATAAACAAAATTGATAAACCATCAGCCAGACTCATCAAGGAAAAAAAAAGGAAAGACTCAAATCAACAGAATTAGAATTGAAAAAGGAGAAGTAACAATGGACACTGCAGAAATACAAAGGATCATGAGAGATTACTACAAGCAACTCTATGCCAATAAAATGGACAACCTGGAAGAAATGGACAAATTCTTAGAAAAACACAACCTTCCGAGACTGAACCAGGAAGAAATAGAAAATATAAAGAGACCAATCACCAGCACTGAAATTGAGGTTGTGATTAAAAATCTGCCAACAAACAAAAGCCCAGGACAGATGGCTTTACAGGTCAATTTTATCAAACATTTAGAGAAGAGCTAGCACCTATCCTTCTCAAACTCTTCCAAAATATCGCAGAGGGAAGAACACTCCCAAACTCATTCTACGAGACCACCATCACCCTGGTACCAAAAGCAGACAAAGATGTCACAAAAAAAGAAAACTACAGTTCAATATCACTGATGAACATAGATGCAAAAATCCTCAACAAAATACTAGCAAACAGAATCCAACATCACAGTAAAAGGATCATACACCTTGATCAAGTGGGGTTTATCCCAGGAATGCAAGGATTCCTCAATATATGCAGATCAATCACTGTGATACACCATATTAACAAATTGAATGGTAAAAACCATATGATAATCTCAACAGGTGCAGAAAAATCTTTTGACAAAATTTGCACCCATTTATGCTAAAAACCATCCAGAAAGTAGGCACAGAGGGAACTTACCTCAAAATAATAAAGGCCATATATGACAAATCCACAGCCAACGTTGTTCTCAATAGTGAAAAACTGAAACCATTTCCACTAATATCAGGAGCAAGACAAGGTTGCCCACACTCACCACAATTATTCAACATAGTTTTGGAAGTTTTAGCCACAGCAAACAGAGAAGAAAAAGAAATAAATGGAATCCAAATTGGAAAGCAGAAGTAAAACTGTCACTGTTTGCAGATGACATGATACTATACATAGAGAATCCTAAAGATGCTACCAGAAAACTACTAGGGCTAATCAATGAATTTGGTAAAGTAGCAGGATACAAAATGAATGCACAGAAATCTCTTGCATTCCTATACACTAATGATGAAAAATCTGAAAGAGAAATAAAGAAAACACTCCCATTTACCATTGCAACAAAAAGAATAAAATACCTAGGAATAAACCTACCTAAGGAGACAAAAGACCTGTAGGCTTTTTGATGGAAGAAAAGGCCTCTTCCATTTCTTCCACTGATGGAAGAAAATTAAAGACGATACAAACAGATGGAGAGATATACCATGTTCTTGGATTGGAAGAATCAACATTGTGAAAATGACTATACTACCCAAAGCAATCTGCAGAGTCAATGCAATCCCTATCAAATTACCAATGGCAGTTTTCACCAACTAGAATAAAAAATTGCACAATTTGTATAGAAACACAAAAGACCCTGAATAGCCAAAGCAATCTTGAGAAAGAAAAACGGAGCTGGAGGAATCAGGTTCCCTGACTTCAGACTATACTACAAAGCTACAGTAATCAAGACAGTATTGTACTGGCACAAAAACAGAAATATAGATCCGTGGAACAGGATAGAAAGCCCAGAGATAAACCCGTGCACATATGGGCAACTTATCTTTGATAAAGGAGACAAGAATATACAATGGAGAAAAGACAGGTTCTTCAGTAAGTGGTCCTGGGAAAACTAGACAGCTACATGTAAACGAATGAAATTAGAACACTTCCTACACAAAAATAAACTCAAAATGGATTAAAGACTTAAATATATGGCCAGACACTATAAAACTCTTAGAGGAAAACATAGGCAGAACACTCTGTGACATAAATCACAGCAAGATCCTTTTTGACCCACCTCCTATAGAAATGGAAAAAAAAACAATAATAAACAAATGGGACCTAATGGAACTTAAAAGATTTTGCACAGCAAAGGAAACCATAAACAAGATGAAAAGACAACCCTCAGAATGACAGAAAATATTTGCAAATGAAGCAACTGACAAAGGATTAATCTCCAAAATATACAAGCAGCACATGCAACTCAATATCAGAAAAACATAAAACCCAATCCAAAAATGGGCAGAAGACCTAAATAGACATTTCTCCAGGGAAGATATACAGATTGCCAACAAACACATGAAAGGATGCTCAACATTACTAATCATTAGAGAAATGCAAACCAAAACTACAATGAAGTGTCACCTCACACCAGTCAGAATGGCCATCATCAGAAAATGTACAAACAGTAAATGCTGGAGAGGGTGTAGAGAAAAGGGAACCCTCTTGTACTGTTGGTGGGAATGTAAATTGATACAGCCACTATGGAGAACAGTATGGAGGTTCCTTAGAAAACTAAAAATAGAACTACCATATGATCCAGCAATCACACTACTGGGCATACAACCTGAGAAAATCATAATTCAAAAAGAGTCATTTAGCACAATGTTTATTGCAGCACTATTCACAATAGCCAGGACATGGAAGCAACCGAAGTGTCCATCAACAGATGAATCAATAAAGAAGATGTGGCACATACATACAATGGAATATTACTCAGCCATAAAATGAAACAAAATTGAGTTATTGGTAGTGAGGTGGATGGATCTAGAGTCTGTCATACAGAGTGAAGTAAGTCAGAAAGAGAATAACAAATACCATATGCTAACACATATATATGGAATCTTTAAAAAAAAATGGTTCTGAAGAACCTAGGGGTCAGACAGGAATAAAGATACAGACGTAGAGAATGGACTTGAGGACACGGGGAGGGGGAAGGGTAAGCTGGTACGAAGTGAGAGAGTGGCATTGACATATATACACTACCAAATGTAAAATAGACTGCTAGTGGGAAGCAGCTGCATAACACAGGGAGATCAGCTCTGTGCTTTTTGACCACCTAGAGGGGTGGGATACGGAGGATAGGAAGGAGACGCAAGAGGGAGGAGATATGGGGATATATGCATATGTATAGCTGATTCACTTTGTTATATAGCAGAAACTAACACAACATTGTAAAGCAATTATACTCCAATAAAGACGTGAAAAAAAAAATCTAAACCAGGATTAACTCAGAGTTCGGGGAACTAAAGATTATAAAATTTTGAGGGGTGTCTTTTTAAAAAGGAATGCAAAATTGGATGTAAAAATAAATTTTGGTTAGGAAAAAATATAAATTACATGCCTTAACAATATGAAAATATCACAAACCAAACCCAGAAAATATATTTGTTAATTACTTGCTCAACATCTTCCTAAATACTTTTCCCATGTAATTGGCTATATCCTTTTTGATCACCTCTTCATAAGAGAAGATTTTATATCATTTTCTATAGCAGAGTTACTCAGGTTCTGAAATCTTGGGACTACTGGCATTCTGAGCCGGTAATTCTTTTTTGGGAGCAGGCAGAGGAAAGAGGGGAGACAAGATATCCTATGCACTGTAGGAATTTTTGCAGCACCTCTGGCCTCTACCCACTAGATGCCAGTAGCATCCCCCAGTTGTGACCATCAAAAATGTTTTCCAAACATTCTCAAGTATTCCCTGGGGGGAAAAAAATCACACCCAGTTAAGAATCACTGTTTTGTAGCAAGAAGAGAAAGATAATGTCATAGTCAGCTCAGGCTGCCATAACAGAATACTATAGACTGAGTGGCTTAAACATCAGAAATTAATTTTCCCACAATTCTGGAGGCTAGAAAGCCTAAGATCAAGGTTCTGGCAGCTTCAGCTTCTGGTAAGGGCCCTCTACCTGACTTGCAGATTGCCATCTTCTCACTGAGTCATCACATGGCAGAGGGTGAGAGAGATAGAGGGAGGGGGAGAGAGAGAACAATCTCTTCTTATGAGGACACTAATCCCATTGACTTATTCTTATGACCTCATTTTATCTTAATTACTTTCTTGTAGACCCTTTCTCCAAATACAGTCACATTGAAGGTTAGGGCTTCAACATATGAAACTGGGGGGAAACACAATTCAATCTATAGCAGATAGATAACTGTCTTTATTATGATTAGTCAAAACTTTTTTTAGTATTTTGGAAAAGTTTCTATACGTTTTACAACTCTTTATTGGTAATATGTAAGTTTTTATAATTATTGTCAAATTTGGGAAAATATCAAGTTTCTTTCATAAATGGCCTCTAAGATTTTAGGACATTTTGAGTTTTCTGGAACAGTGATTAATTGTAAATGCTCTTTGAATTAATGACACGTATTTACCAATTTGTCACAGATGTCCTCATTGCAGTGGTATATTATGGGTTTTATGTTAATGTTGCCAGTGTTAGATTTTCGTGTCACATTAGCAAGAAATTAATAAGAAATATGCATAGGTTTAGTTGGGCAAAGGTATTTCATAGAGAGGAAAGAGCATAAGCAAAGGTATGTCCGAGCAATGACAGAGTCTGGGTAGAGTGAGACATATAGGAAAGGCAGCAGCTTAGGATGAGAACATTAGAGAAGATACTCTGGAGTCAGGAGGAGAGGTGGGAAATACTGTTAAATCCTGGCCAGCAACTAAGAATAGATGACCATGAATTGAACTTCGGGTTAAGGAATCAAAGGTTGGTTGATGGACCACGAAGCACATAAAAGGCAGTATTGTGTGAAAATCATTAGCATCAGAGTCAGCCAAACCTCAGTTTAAACAAAGATCTGACACAAACTAGCTTGTGAAACTTTTCACTGCATCAGTTCACATCCTCTGCCAGGCAGACACCAAGACGGAAGTAGATGTGCCAGAGACTGATTAAGGGGAATGCCCTTGGAAGATAAAAAAGAGGGTGAGCAGAAGATATAGAGAATCTTTCAAACATGATGAAGATCTGACACTTGTGAGAAGAAGAGAGAAGGAAAGAGAATTGGGTGGGAGGACCCTAAGACTGCAGAGCAGCTCTGAGAAAGCTGAAGCTCCAGGGCAAAGATTGCCCATTCTGCACCAGGCAGGAATGGCCCAGCTCTAGAACTCTGGCCATGCTCAGTCATTGACTGAGAGCAGCCTAGGGAGAGCATGGTCGGTGAGATGCCCTGATGGATCTGAAGGTGTGTGGCTGGAGGCAGCATACCGATATACTCTCTTGAAGGGAGGTCTGAGCTGTGAACCTTCAAGACTGCCCCACTAGCCGTGGCTTACTTCTAGAAGTAATTGCTAAACAAGTAAATCCATTCCAATGTACCCAAGCTAAATGTATCTTACTCACATTCTCCTTGGCCAAATCCAAAAAACTGTCAGGGCCTACCGCAATGCCACCAGCCACGAGTGGAAATATGACAGAGTAGAACTCAGAGTGAAAAGACATAGTGGTTTGGTTCACTGGTTGGAGTTAAACTGTCTTACTTTTGCATATTTACAAAATCATTTGTCTATGCGAACACATCGCAGGAGCCCCTGCCTGTGCATCAGAAGGGGCCCATGCAAATGAAGACCCCGAAACTTAAGATTCTTTACCTTCACATAAATCCACTTCTGATTCTAGAGATGGTGATGATTTTTTATTGGACATACACTAGCATCGATACCTAGTCCCACTCCTAAATCCCCAAAGCTCTCAGCTAACTAAAACTAGCATAGAATGAGTACCTCTGGAAGAACAGAAGGGCTGCCCCCTCCTGGAATAAAAAATCACCAAGTCCAATGAGGTCAGGGAGCTCTCATTTTTCAGTTCTGGCCAGAGTCAATATCTAAGGGAGTCAATATTCAAGAGAGAAGGGCAGGTACGTATGTGGTGAGGACATTCAAGGTGGGGGCAGCTCTCATTACGATGTGTAGGAGAGACCCAGGTAAGGGAAAACCTATAGGACAATGTAAAACAAAAAAGATCAAAAGTGGGATCCAAACAAGGTGAAGGAGCTGGCAACATCTAAAAGAGGGGCCCAGAGCCCTAGTCAGCAGTTAGGACTGGCCTCTAGAGTTATGGGACCGGGTAGAGGGTTGAGGGAAAGACCAGGAAGCCAGACCTCCTGGTCAGCCGACTGACTTTCTAGGTGTGTACTGAGGATGGGCAAGCTAGACTATGAATCCACTATCCCCAGAGGTCACTGGTGAGGAAGGACCTGCTGAAACCTTACCACAGCTTCCCCGTCACCTCAGGAGCTGAGCAAGGTGAGACAGGTCTTTACTACCCACACATAGGCAGAGCAGGACGAGGAAGACAGGTAATGAATGGGGAATTACCTCCATGCTGGGCAAGACTCTTTATAAGGCACCCATGCCTCAGAGCTCTAAATGTCCTTCTCACCATCACCAAGCTGTCAAGATACAGTACTAATAAAAGGAAAGCCTGGCCAAGATGAGACCCTGAGAGGCACAGAGAAAGACTTACCAGAGGAGGATATAAACAGCGATTGTATTCACAATGGCGTGTGCACTTTACAGGTACGAAATGAGATGCAAGCAAGTCAGAAAATAATCCTGGAGAAGAAATCAAGGGAAAGGGCAAAATAATAAGAGAGACATGGCAAAGAGTTCCTCAGGAGGGTCACAGACAAATGGCCCTTTGCAATTACAGCATTTGTATAAAATCCAGGTGTAAACACAAAGCTGGCACATCCTTAAGTTTAAAAATCTCTTTCTTAAACAGAGTTAATTTGTGTCCCAAGGTTCTGATTATTGGTCTCATGTTTCCCCTAAAAATATAATTTAGAACCTCTAAGTGGGTAGAAGGAATTAGGGATTCTCTCCAACTATAAATTATTCATCACCTTACTCCACTCTCTTTACCTTCATTGAGATGCTTCCAAATTGACAAAGAAACCTATTTACTGTTAATTGATCACCACTCTAAATTCACTGAGATTGCAGCAGAAACAGTCATCTCAAGTATTGCAGCTGAGATTAGCTGTATCACATCACAGGAGAGGAGGCAGGATGTGGCTACACCGGGTTGACCTCACTGACAGCAGACTTCCAATTTCAAGTGCACATGCTTCGAAATTCAATACGACAGTCTGAGTTTGAAAGTCAAGCTAAAGTGCAGAGCTTCATCTTTGCAGCACAAATGATGGTCAATGGGAATTAAGTCGGGACAAAAGGATCCTTACTTGTTCCACTGCATGTTAAAACTTACTAAAAATAGGTAAAAACTCTTGATACCATATCTGTTGATAGCATTGGAAAAGGTTTTCATTTTTTACTTGGTTCTAGTTTCCCAAATATAATAAGCATTAAATTTTAAAGCAAATAAAATAAATGCAGTAGAATCTAGTGTTACGTGGGCATAAGGAAAAATTCTACAAAGAAATGAGCTCTAAAGAGATGCATTTTATTTCACAATATTTTTGCCAGAAAGGACTTGTTCATAATATTATCCATTCAATTGTAAGGTTTTACTGTAGAAATTGCTATTCTCCAAAGTAGGGAATATTTCTTATCAAAGCCCGAGTCAATTATACTAAAGCCAGAGGTTAGTGGTACAAGAGCAATCAAAGAAAAAGTAGTTAAAATTCTTATACTTAAGAACGTTGACCCAATCTATAAGAATGACAAGTTATATTACAAATATTAACATCAATTCATTCATTCAACAAATACAAATTGAGCTCCTAGTTCAAGTCAAACATTATTCTAAGCAAATCTGAGAAGTCTCTGTCCTTGTGGATTGTACATGGAAAGTGGGATGGAGGGTACTGTGAGAAGAAAAATGAACCAATATATGCAACGTTATGAATGATGAATGCTGTGGAGAGAACTGAAGGATGGAGAGAGTATTTCCATTTTATAATGAGTGGTCAAGAAAGATTTTCTGACAAGGTGATATTTTAGCAGAAATGTTAAAAAGAAATGGAATAATAAAATAAGCTATGTGCCTATCTGACAGAAGAGAGTTCCATGCAGAAAGAATAGGAAGTGTTTGCAGGTTTGGGGAACTAAAATGTGGCCAGGGTGGCTAGAGCCAAGAAGGTGTGGGAGACCGTGGCCCATTGTGTTGGCCATCATGTCAGAGCTCAAATCAAGCAGGGCGAGGGAAGCTGTTGTACAGACCTTGGATCCTACATTGTCAATGGACCAAAGGGGTTTGTCTGCAGACAGTGGGAGCAGGCAGATGAGGAGAAGTGAAGGCAGGAGGACCACTTAGGCAGCTGTTGGAGTACTTCAGGCAAAAGATGTTGCAGGAGATGACAGTGGAGGGTGTGACAATTTAAAGACAGGACCAGCTGACATACATCCGGGTGCTGATTTCCATAGGGAAAGAGGAGTCAAGGATGGCTGAGGTTTATGTCCTGGAGTTGTCACTTATTAAGAAGAGGAAGACTGTAGGGGAAGGTGAGCAGATTTGAGACAGAGGAATTATTCTGATCATATAGAAACTGAGATGACAGTTAGATATCCAAGGAGAGTGGGTGTGTGTCTTTCCCTGGTCATATTACTGAGAAAAATCATTATTGCTGCTAGTAAGGATTAAATCATGGATTAAAAAAAAAAAATTCTCAAGAGGAGATGCCTGAGATACAGAAAGGCTCTTGAACTGGAAAAGCTAAAATGACGCTAGCTGAATGATCTCAGGGTGTCAGACAACCTTTCAGAGACTTGGAGATCTCTCACCTCTAAAAAAAAGAAATGTGACTAAATTCCATGAATGAATGACTCAGCTCTTCCAAATTCAAAGAGTATATAAATCCTCCCAAACCACTGCTCACAAATAGAGCTCTCGCGTCTACCCCAGGGGCGGAGGGGGAAAGGTTATTCTTTAGATGAGGACAATTTCCTCCTTTGGGACTCAGGACTTGTTTGAAGGCTTAGGAGCTAAAGTTCAGAAAGGCCTGCCTTCTACAGAGGCTGCAAAATCAAGAGGGAGAAATGTATAAGCATCACACCCAGCATGTTCCAATCCTGGCTCTTCTGGCAGGAGCTTGGTAACCTTGCTCAGATCTCTAGAATTCCACCTAAGTTTCCTCATTTAGAAAAGAAACAAAATATAACACCGTTCTCACAGCGTTGCTGTGAAGATGTAAGAATTAAAGAATTGAATACCATGTAATACGGTGTATAAGGTAGTATGATATGGACTATACAGTATGATTTAGAATGTACCGTAATTCCTATGTGTTCCGATCTCCCCACTACTTACTCCGCAGCTTGAGGGGAGCCTGACGAGAACAAGCCCTTTAGTGTCAAGGTCTGATTAGCCCCGTAGCTGAATGAGTGAACGACATGAATTAATTTACACGGTGGGGAGGCTGACAGAATACATTTTTAGCATCTACTATATGCAAGGTATTTTGTAAACATTGCTCAAACTAATCTCCATAATAAACATATAAGGTAAATATTTTCATCCTATTTTGTAAATACGGAATCTGAGGGTCTGAAAGGTTAAGTAATTCAAGTAGCTCACACAAGATCATGCGACCAGTAATTGCTTCTCAGACACGCTTGATTCTGCAACTTCTTTTCACTCCATCACTTTGTCTCCTTTGATGCTGCTTCCCACCCTGCCTCGGTGGCCTAGTGAGGTTTTGAAACATGGTGATGGGACCAGGTCTCCAGACTAAGAATAGCCTGTGAACATGACCTGTCTAGACTTGTGCCTGTCTGTGCCTCTCTCTTCTCTGAATCCCACCTACCACTGTGCTCTGTCTGCACTTCAGTTTTTATGATCAAAGCCCCTCTTTAAATCAGTGTTACTCCTGATCAGTCATCTGGGCATGCCTTCAGACAGCAGGTTGGTCTGCAAAGCTACCAGTAATCTCCTTTGACCACTGTTATTCAACTGTGAAGAAACCTACAAGCTGCCTTTAAGTTTTCCCTCTAAGTCACTCTTGCATTCAATCCATCACCAAGATCTGTTGTTTCTACAGCCAAAATATCTCTTGAATCTTCCCATAACCATTCCTATAAACATCCTTCTCCTCCAGCTCACCGGTCACCTCTTACCTGGATTTCTGCAATAGCCCCCAAAGTTCTCCGCATTTTCTCTCTTATCCAACCCCAATCTCTTCTCCACATAACAAAGATTTTTAAAGTAGAAATGGATTATGTGCTCCCCCCCACCCATCAAATAATGTCTGTAGCTTCCCATTGCACTTCAAATAGAATTGTCACCTTTAGGTACTGTGTACTACCCCCAAGCCTGCATGACTTACCTCTCACTCTCATCCCTGCTCCCCTGCACCAGTCGTAGCATCTCTGTTCACTTCCAGGAGAGGCAAAGCTCCTTCCTCTCTGAGGTGTCTCGTTATTTCCCCTCCTCCTCAAGTTCCCTTCACCTTCTCCTCCCTCCAGTTTCTCCATTGCCTTATAACAATTCATAGTTGGTAATTGCAGATGGTTGGCTGCAAAGAGAAAGGAGAAGAGCCTTCCAGGCAGAGGTAAGAGCAAATGCCAGCATGTGCAAGGCTTCTGATCAGAGATGGGAAAAAGCTATGTGTGTTTAAGAAACTGAAATAAAATTTTTTCAGAAGACAGCCTTTGTGTCTCTGTGTGAGACTGTAGACTCCATGGAGGTAGGGCCGTAGTTGTCTTATTCACTAGTTCACCTGGCCTGGTACTTACAGAACTGACACAGAAAATTCACCCAGTACACACGTAGGACATGACTTACGGCCTTTGGAATCCAGTGTCACAGTCACTCTGGACATTACTTGATTTAATCTTTTTCTCAACAGTGCAGAAAATATGTGGTATTTTCCACAGAAACTTGTATCTAACTACCTCGCATACACAGGTATATTTGTAGTCACTGATACTTATCTGTGCATAATTTTGTTATCTTGGTTCAACCTTAACTATTTTTTAGTGAATCCATGACCCATTTTCTTATCTTTGCTATGTATGCCCTTCTGCCGACTCTGTTCTCCATGGGCTGTGGGTTGATCTCAAAGGTCATGTGGCCTCATCTTGACTGACATGTAACTCACAAAAATACGCATCTTGGCATTTCTTGGTCTGACCAGCTATGTTAACAGAGGCTTTATGAATATTTTATAAATATTTACTGATGATGTGATAAAAGAAACAAAGGATCTAGTAAGCCTGACTTTTTGTTTAATGAAATTTACTTCAAAAGTCTGCACTTATTCAACCTAAAATTGTTATTTGTACAATGATATTTGTATTAATTTTCAAAAAGCCAAGGTAAAGAGATATTTTAAAGTGGTAAATAGTTCAGAATAAATCCAATGAATTTTAAAAAACAGTTATTATTGTACACCTATTTAGTGTTTATATTTGTGCTAAATTATTTCACACATATCTTTAGTCCTATAAAGAAGAAATTATTAGCCAGGTTTTACAAAAGAGAAAACTTAGACTTACCTAGATTAGGAAAATTTTTCAATGGCAGAAGGCTGGTAAATGGCAGAACCACAACTGAAATCATAAACTGCAGTCAGTTTAATGAATGAAGATCTTAGTTTTCCAAGTAATTGTGTTTATGGGACCAGAATGTAAGTAAAGATACCTAGCTTTAAAAATAATCAGATTTATCACCTATCACTGCCTTAACGCTGCAGAAAAACAGCTCCAACATCTCAATGGCTTACAGCAATAAGCATTTGTATTTTTCATGCCTGGGTCTCTATGTCAACTACAGTTTGATTGATCTTGGCTGGTCTCACTTAGATTCCTTTGGGCTTGGCTGGTCTCCAGCTGAAGGTCAAATTCAGGTCTATTTCTACATTTCTTTATCAGCCTGAGGCAAGAACTATCTGGGGCAGGTGTCAGAAGCAAAAAAGACTAAACCAAGTGGAAGCAAAGAGCAACACATTTAAAGCTTCTGCTTGCTTTCACATTTCATTGGCCAAAGCAAGTCACATGGCCTGGTCCAAAGTCAAGGAATTACATTTCACCAAATGGACTATGTGAGGTACTACAAAGTTACGTAGTAAAAGGCATGAATGTATAAACCCATAATACAAAGATAGTGAAAAATTGGGAACCATGATACAATCTACTACAGCATTCATACAACTGGTCTTTGAGTTCAAGGAGCAATCTTGGATCTAGTTACTTAAAGACAAAATAAAAGAAGTAGAGCAACCATTTTAAAATAAATTTATTGACAAAAATGTTTATTTTGAGATGTAAGTTTACATATAAACTTAAAGATAAGTATATACAACTGTTTTAAGAATATTATTAAACAGAATGTGTCAGAAATAGAAGCTGGCAGTTCCAAAGTTCCCATATCCAAAGAAAAATTGATTATCAACAAGAGTCATTTTTAAATGCCATATCAATAACCATTAGCTACTAAAATTTATCATAAGATGTTAGTTTACAGATCTCACCAGTAGAAAGATATTAAAAATCAATGCAAAAATAATAAAATTCTATTTACTATGTGGGCTCAAAGAAAGTGTTCAAATTCATGAGTGCAGAAATAGGAAATATCCTGATAAAGTTGTTTATATTGCAGTGTTTCTGAAAAAAATAAGAAAGCTACAATTTATGAAAGATGGCCAAAGATTTTGGGTAAAAATTTTAAATGCTAGAAATAAAGTGAAAAAGAAGAAAACACATATACAAAACTATTTAAACATTTTCTTTACTACAGAGATATTACTATTTTTAAATATTAGGAAATTAGTTTAAATTTTTAAGAGGTTGGGATCATTATGCTGTTTAACAACATGTATTCACTTTAGAAGTACACACCAATGCCATGTTATTAAAGATGAAGAAATTAGTCCACTTCCAGTTCTTTCCACTTCCTGATTTTTTTTTAATAGATCTTTATTGGAGTATAATTGCTTCACAATACCATGTTAGTTTCTTTTGCACAACAAAGCGATCAGCCATATGCATACACATGTCCCCATATCCCCTCCCTCTTGAGCCTCCCTCCCATCCTCCCTATCCCACCCCTATAGATCATCACAAAGCACCGAGCCGATCTCCCTGTGCTATGCTGCTGCTTCCCACCAGCCAACTATTTTACGTTCAGTAGTGTATATAGGTTGATGTTACTCTCACTTAGCCCCAGCTTCACCCTCCCACCCCATGTCATCAAGCCCATTCTCTATGTCTACCTATTTATTCCTGCCCTGAAACTACTAGGTTCATCAGTACCATTTGTTTTTTTTAGATTCCATATATATGTGTTAGCATATGGTATTTGTTTTTCTCTTTCTGACTTACTTCACTCTGTATGACAGACTCTAGGTCCATCCACCTCATTACAAATAACTCAGTTTCGTTCCTTTTAATGGTTGAGTAATATACCATTGTATATATGTACCACATCCTCTTCATCCATTCATCTGTTGATGGACCCTTAGGTTGCTTCCATGTCTTGGCTATTGTAAATAGTGCTCCAATGAACATTGTGGTGCATGTCTCTTTTTGAATTATGGTTTTCTCAGGTTGTATGCCCAGTAGTGTGATTGCTGGGTCATATGGTAGTTCTATTTTTAGTTTTTTAAGGAACCTCCATACTGTTTCCCATAGTCATTGTATCAATTTACATTCTCACCAGCAGTGTAGGAGAGATCCCTTTTCACCACACCCTTTCCAGCATTTATTGTTTCTAGCTTTTTTGATAATGGCCATTCTGACCTGTGTGAGGTGATACCTCATTGTAGTTTTGATTTGCATTTCTCTAATAATTAGTGATGTTGAGCATCTTTTCATGTACCTCTTGACCATCTCTATGTCTTCCTTGGTGAAATGTCTGTTTAGGTCTTCTCCCCATTTTTTAACTGGATTTTTTGGTTTTTTGATATTGAGCTCCATGAGCTGTTTGTTTATTTTGGAGGTTAATCCTTTGTCTGTTGTTTCATTTGCAAGTATCTTCTCCCATTCTGAGGGCTGTCTTTTTGTCTTGTTCATGGTTTCCTTTGCTGTGCAAAAGCTTTTAAGTTTAATTAAGTCCCATTTGTTTATTTTTGTTTTTATTTCTGTTACTCTAGGAGGTGGATCAAAAAAGATCTTGCTGTGGTTTATGTCAAAGAGTGTTTTTCCTATGTTTTCCTCTAAAAGTTTTATAGTGTCTGGTGTTACATTTAAGTCTTTAATCCATTTGGAGTTTATTTTTGTGTATGGTGTTAGGTAGTGTTCTAATTTCATTCTTTTACATGTAGCTGTCCAGTTTTCCCAGCACCACTTGTTGAAGAGGCTGTCTTTTCTCCATTGTTTTTTCTTGCCTCCTTTGTCATAAATTAGGTGCCCATATGTGCATGGGTTTATCTCTGGGCATTCTATCCTGTACCATTGATTTATATTGCTGTTTTTGTGCCAGTACCATACTGTCTTGATTACTATAGCTTTGTGGTATAGTTTGAAGTTGGGGAGCCTGATTCCTCCAACTCCATTTTTTTTCCCTCAAGATTGCTTTGGCTATTCAGGGTCTTTTGTGTTTCCATACGAATTGTAAGCTTTTTTGTTCTAATTCTGTGAAGAATGCCATTGGTAGTTTGATAGGGATTGCGTTGAATCTGTAGATTGCTTTGTGTAGTATAGTCATTTTCACAGTATTGATTCTTCCAATCTAAGAACATGGTATATTTCTCCATCTGTTTATGTCATCTTTGATTTCTTTCATCAGTGTTTTATAGTTTTCTGAGTACAAGTCTTTCACCTCCTTAGGCAGGTTTATTCCTATCCACCTCCTGATTTTTTAAAAAATTGTATTCAATTACTTCTTTGAATACATTTACATCTTCCTACCACCTCTCACACTGGCTCAAGTCAGCCATGCTGACCCTCTTATTATTTCTCATCCCTGCCAAGATAATCCCTGCCTTGGGTTTCTTTTACTTATTTCTCCCTCTTCCTGGCAACTCTTCCCCAGGCTGGCATCTTCTCATTAGTCAGGTCTCAGTTCAAGCCTCACCCTCCCTGAGAGGTTTCCCTGACTGCTGACCCTCGAGATACTCAACATATCACCCTGTTTAATTTTCTTTAGAGCATTTATCACTATCAGAAACTCCCTTGTTCAGCACTTTATTTTCTGTCTTCCCACAGAATCGTGTAAACTCCATGATGGCAGGAATGTTTTGTTTACCACTTCTATTCAGGACTGTGACACTTTAGAGGAAATCTGTTCTTCTCTCTAGATTGGAGAAGACTTGTGTCAGATCCCAGCAGACTCTCTTGTCTCAAGCTAAGCATGAAGGATTTTAGAGTTTTGTTTAATATTTTGCAGTTGGAGGTTGCTTCTTTATCCTCATTGCACTGATGACAGTTTTTAAATAGTTAACCTCTATTTTTCTTTTTGTTGCTATTCCAGGTTTTGATGCATTCCAAGAGAGGAAGTTTAAATAAAATCCTTCCATGCCAACATCACCAATTTGCATTCTGCAAACACTGTAAATATTTTAATTTTCCTCTTGAATTTGTTTGTATGAGACCAAACTTAAAAGGAAGAAATGATGATGGAAGCTAAGTAATGGGAACCACCACTGCCATCATGAGTTGCAGATGCCTTTGGGAGTCTGATAAGAACAAATGAACAGGCAGACCTTTATAGGCAGACTCATAAATGCTGTCACCTGAAAGCCCGTTCATGGACTCCTTTAAGCACCACAGACCCCACATAATGTGGATTTCCAGTCAGATTTCTCTACATTAACATTTGAACTTCTCAACATATACATAATAAATTTTCCAATAATCTGAATTATTCAAGTCAAAATAAATTCTACCGTACCCCACCAGGAATCATCTATCTAATTGATAATATGTTAATATTGGTAAAAGTATTAAGAATAGTTCCTGGCACATACAGAGCACTTTATTAGCGTTTGATAAATATATTAAAGTAAAACTGTTTTGAACTAACCCTCATTCTCTTCTTAGCTGTTCAAAATATATTGCTGTTACATGGCATAATTACTAGTGAAACAAAATATATGTCCTGGCAACTATATTCCAAATGCATAAGCCTATGATAAAAAGAGCATGAACTAAGCTGTCACAGAGTTGTGAGGGATTTTTATGCTGTGATGTCAAGGACAGGGGAGAAATTCAACCAGCAACTACCTAGATGTTTCCAAACCCTTCCCAGGACTTTAAGAGTGTGAGCTTCTGCCTTTCCCAGTCCAGGGGGGTTTGATTTCTCTGCTTTAATTCCAGGCAGTCATGGTGATAGTAAGTACCAGGGAGGTCAGGTGGTTATAGAATAGTGACATGATAAGAGTGAGTGGAGTAGCAAGGGACCAGCAGTCCCTGGAGGCCCTTTTGTGCATGCAATATGATTAATCAGTTTCTCTAAAAGTAATATTCTTTCCATCTATTACATACTTTGTAGGACAAAAACCTCCCAAATTACTCCCAGACTTTCCCTAAAGTGAAGGTAATTAGGTACCCCCCTTTTTTAAAATGTGCACATTTTGTTCCTAATTATAATGCCATTACTGTAAGGTAAATGTCCTATTGCCAAGGCAACAGGAATGGGGTAACTTGCATCAGTGGGGAAACTTGGATCAAGAACTTGAACTCCATTTGGTCAAAGGACTTCTTGCATTGACTGCCTTCACACTTGGCTTAAAGTACTGCAAATCCTTCTGCAATGGAGCCATTCCTTCCTAGTCTTGTCTCTCATTCTTCCAAGTCTGGGGGACCTGCACAGATTTGTTCCTCTGACCCACACTTCTTCAACATCTCTCCACTTTTTAAAGAAATTTCTAAAATTTTATCTTCTTACTAAAAAAAATTGTAAGCCCATTGTTTAGTTTTACCTTTAAAAAAATTGCTTAGTTCACTTTTTCCAATTTGTATAACTGCTATTAGAATATAGTATTCTTGAAGAATAATGATACTCTCCTTTATCATAATTCTTATACAAAACTATAAAATGATGCCCAAACTTGCAATTTCTTCTCAATCTACACAGTGACATTCCCCTAACCTAACACAATTCCTGAATACAGAAGCACACCTTTTGACCATTGTAGATATCTTTATTCTTTTCCTTTGTTCAATTGTTTCCCATGGGCAAAAAATCCTGAAGTTTCTTCCAAGATGGGTTAATGTAGTCTCAGGTGGCAGCTAGGATGTTGACCATAGCACCAAGCCAAAGGAGCCTTTTCTATATATCCTTAGGTCATGAAGTTTCTATGTCTCTATGTGCCTATAGTATCCCTCTGACTGTCAGTCATTTGAGGTTACTGCATTAACATGCAATAGAGATATAAGAGGGATTTTTAACTGCCAGATGCACTAGAACTAGATTGTATCCCCGTCCAATTAATTCCCCCTTGAGCCCATCTTTATACAATAATATTTGACCTGTGTAATCCGTGTGACATTCGGCAATACAGTCAACCTCTCTACCAGAGATGTTCCTGCTACTAGTAGAGCACAGAAATAATGCAAAAGAAGCCAATATGTTTAGCTATACAAAATTCAACAATGACCACACACTGCACCCACCACATATAAGTGCACTGTCTATATTCACAAAGACCCTACTACAACATGGCAAAAGAATAGAGCTAAGGCACTGTCCGCATTTTTAAATGATCCATCCTACTCTTTTTATTCCTTCAAATACAGTGTTTACTACCATATTTATTCAATTGTCACAGAAAACTAATGTGAGTATAAATGTAGCCAGCCATAAGAAATAAATAAATGCCCAACAGCCAATGTAGATTATGTATTAAGATGTGGGTTATATCAAGGCAGGTTATTTCTGCAGGGACTTCATTCCCACAAATCCTCAAGCATATATGGTGTTACACAACAGATTGCTCTGCCAGTGCTTCTGCCTCTGAATTCCAGGTGTGCTCAATTTTGCATCTGTTACTTCACAAACGCATCGGACTTGAGCAGCAAACCATATGGCTTCCCTTACTGAACCAACTTTTTATCACAGATAGGCACCAATTACCAGTACAGAGGCTGTGCCATCTGAAAATGCCAAGAGTGAGTGGTGTTGGGTTTGGTGTGTAGACATAACTCAACATGAGTTTACAGCAGCCCTGAATGTACTGTCTGGTGCTTCCCAGCTGACCCTGATCTATGGTATCTGGATAACAAATGTGTACATTTAGAATATTCTGTTCAGTTATAGCTCTGTGCTGGGAATCAAACAAGTTACAAATAGCCCCAAGTCCAAATACAGTAGTGACATGCAGTAATGGTGTCATTATCAGGCAATAATTCTATGCCTATTACTGACTCCTACTAGTGATAAAAATGGTAGCCTGTAGCAAAGTGGCCACTCACAGACACTAGCAAGGGGATAGCAAATTACACTTAGGGTCATGATTCTATCCTCAATTAGCTCTGTGTATAAATGTGAGTCTGTGTGTGTGTGCCTGCATGTGTATGTGTATACGTCTGCATGTGTGCATGTCTGTGTGAAAGTCATGTGTCTGGTCACTAATTCCCTGGTAAAGAAAAATTAAGTAAAACACAAAGGGAATGTTCATTTTTAGAATCATTTTCTGGCATTGCTACGTGACAAGTTATAATGAAGTGTGTTTTCACTGAACAGCACTTCTTTTCATAACACAGTTATGGATCCCCAAACATTCCCTCAAGACAAGATGCTTCTTGAGAAGGGAACTCTCTGAAAGCCAAAAATATGGAAATGTTCTTTTCTATATAATTCTTCAAGCAATAGAAAGGTGTCTAGAGAAGAATATCTACTTGAAATTCCCAAGCAAGTAGAAAATAGAAATTTTTTGACCCTGCATATTTACAGCACCTTAAAAAAAACTTGTTAAGATTGTTATTATATCCCTTTTATCAAGGACTTATCATGAACTCTGCTTGAGGCAGTCTCAGATTATAAGGGTTTTATTATGCAAGGAAAACAAAAATTCCTGCTGTCCTACTGGCATTTTTATAAATTCCTCATTTATTTTACAGATCATAAAATGGTGACAGAGCAAACGTGTAAAAGACAGCCACAAATTTACATTTTTTAACAACATTCAAAAATCAGTCTAATTTTATAATGATTTTAAAAGCTTACAGTTAATACAAAGGGAAACAAGAGATCTGAAAGTTCAAAACTGGAGCAAAAGCTAACACTGCTGAATATGTTAGTTGTGCTGTTAATCTAAGCTTCCAAGTCCTTTGACTGGCATTGCAAGCTTGGTGCTAATCAAAGCAACAAATAACATAGCACCAAAGTTTGCTTGGGTCACCTCACTTTCCCTGTTTCTCTTTACTTCCTAGTGTGTGGTGAGGCTCGCTGTATCTCAATGTTATTTACTTATGTGTTATCAACTTAGGTAATGAATTTATAGTCAAGAGCATCATAAGCTTTCTTTCTTTTAGCCAATTGTATTGATTTAGTTCTTTCTCATTGTCAGATAAATTCAGCTTATGTAGCAGCAGTTATCCAGAGGGAATGTTAATAAGATCCACAAGATATAAGGAGCTTGCTTAAGCCTCTTGGACCATCCTTAAAATCTGACTTTGAGACTATTTTTTATTTGGCCAAGACAAAAATCTCACTGGCCTCACCTCATTAATCTTGAATGCAATGTCACAATTTACAGTCTAGAGGTATAACCTTAATAAGCACAGATCCAAACTTTATCAGAGAGACTTACATTTTTTAAAAAATAGCCACTTATGTTTGAGGATCAAAGCCTTGACAGAGACTCATGACTCTCACCCAGGTAAAGTTGTAAGGGGCAGCAGTTCTAGGACTCCTGAAACTGGAACTCCACCATAGGGAGCACATACAATATTGCTTTGTGACAAGTTGAGGTGGTCTCAATATTAATTGATTCTATTTGATTGTCCCACCTCCTGCCAACTTACTAATTATCATTTATTATGCAGGAATAGAGTGAACAGAATAGACTCTGGCCATGTGGTGACCAAAATAATGAGTTAAACCAAGGGTTAAAGGGAGGAATTTGCTGCCATAGCCTTAATAATAGATTTCACCAAAGTTATTCAGTCATTAGAATTTAATAAATGTATATTTACACCATGTCTTACTATTGTCTTATTCCAAAATTTCTAAATTTACCATTCATTTACCGGAGCAGACAAATTTTCTCTCTATTCACCTGGCTTGGTCACTAATTCCTTCTAGCAAAGAGCTGGAGAATCATAAACATTCTGCTGCTTCAAACATAGCTGACTCTTCTGTTTCTAAATTAGAAGAGACATTATCTCACACAGGCATTTGAACTCCATGAAATTGATATAATACTGTATGTCTTTGGCATTCTCAATGGATACATCCTCAGAACTCTACGATCCTCAAAATTATGAACTCCATTAATTGAGATACAGATGCTGGAAAGCTGGCTAGGCTTCCTAACCAGTAAATTGTATTCATCCAATTTCCAGGCTAGTAGCCATGTGACTCAAATTCATATTTTTGTTTTCAAGGGGTATATCATTTAATGTCTTTAGGAAGTAGGTATGTTTTTCCTTATTCCATCTATAGACATTTGTATCCCTTGAGGAACGTCAGAACTATAAATACTAAATTTACTAACGCCAACAATTGCAAAAATCCTAAACTTAATATTTTTTGCTTTTGATAAGAGCAAATAGAATTTTTAATATTAAAGCAATAATAAATTAAACCTGATGTTATGTTTAATTAAATGTTGAGTAAAGTTTTATAGATTTCTATTGAACACCAAAATGTAACCCTTCATGTTTAACATGTGTATGTATGTAGATCCATATGGTATTTTTCTACAACGCTTTGGAATCTTTATTTATTTATTTTTTTGGCCTTGCCATGCAGCATGCAGAACTTCCTCAACCACGGCTCGAACCCGTGCCCCCAACATTGGAAGCACAGAGCCTTAACCACTGGACCACCAGGGAAGTCCACCTTGGAATCTTTTAAAATAATTTGCAAAGTAAGAAGTAAATAAGGGTCAACTATAAGTTACAGTGAAGTAGAATGTAACAGTTAATCAGGTCACATGTAATTTTACCTACAGGTATGAAGATAAAGGAAACAAAGAGAAAATAATCAAATAGATGATCATTAAAAAAAATATAAAGGAAGCAAGAATTTTAGTGTAATATGTGCTAATAAAGTGATTGAAAATAAAAACAGATTTATCAAAGATAAAAGAACTGAACAAAAAATTAATGCACTTAAAATTTCAACCATCAAATGATTAAATAATCAGGCTGTTATTGTTAAGAATCCAGCTTTTCAAATATGGTGATTCAATCTTCAACAAGAAATGAAGATTTATGAGCTGATGCCCTTAGTAACAGTTTAGTATTTCCCAAAGTTCTGAGGCCAATAGTAGTTCTCATGTGAAGACTTAGCTGTACCTCAATAGCTGTTCTCTTCTTCTTCATTAATATTTCCTTCTTCCAAATTTCTTTTAGGTACCTGCCTGCCCAGATAATTTCAACCTTCTGGCCTCCCTTGTAGGTAGGTGTGACCATAGGCCTTCAACCTTCTGGCCTCCCTTGCAGGTAGGTGTGACCATAGGCCTATGGCACAGAAGTCAAATGGCAGTTTCCATATGCTCTTTTAAAGAGTCATCTAATCTCACCTTTTACCCTGTTTTTACTTCTTTCTTCTTGATGTTTTCTGGAGTGCTAATGTGATAACAGAAGCTGGACTAACCACTCTGGACCATAAGGTGACCTTAAGAATGAAAGATACGAATGGTAGAACAAATCAGAAGAAATTCACCTCCTGATACAATACCAGTCTTGAACCTCTAGACTTTTACATGAAAATAAATATATTTCCATCTTGTGTAAGCCACTGTTAAATTTTATTTTATTCTATTTTTTTTGTTTTACCCTTAAGAGCTGAACCTAAACTTTTCTGAGGTGTGCTGATAACTATAACCCTTAAAACTGTTGATAATTGTTATTTGGATAGTGGTCTCAAGCAAGTGCATGAGCCTTGTTTAGGAAAAGAGGCCAGGCCTACAAAATTGGCTTTCTCATCAATATCTCTGCCTTCTATAAGAAATGCGTCTACCAGTGTGCACTTTTAGGCTCTCTTCCAATGACTCATTCTGGTAAGAACCTGACTTGCTCTGGCCACATTTACCTATTGGGTAGAGTTAATGTGAGGAGGGTCTCTGTTCACTCATGGCCCAGTATCTTGGCTCTGTCCATCTGAAAACAATGGACATCTACTCTCAACCTCCAGGCTCTGAAGAAAGAATAAGTCAGGCTCCTCCATCCTGCTCCTATAAGTGGATAGACTAATTCAAGACAGTGTGGATGGAACAGAAAGACCCATTTTAGGCTCAGAGTCAAGCCCAATTCTACAATTTAGCTAAACTATGTATGAATAGGGCAGTTAATTTAATCCCTATCCTGCCTTGTTGTTAGTGTTATCAATTTTAGGCCTTGAGGAGAAGAGGGGTGAGTAATGAGACCACCCCAGCAATGATATTTTGAGCTTCTCCTCAGTGTATCAGTGCAAAGTCAAATCAGGAAGTGGTCCTTAATACTCCAGTTCTATATATTTGTCCATTTTAAGTAACTATGATTCTAAAAAAATTCCATAGAAATCATATGTCATTTTTTTCTTCTTCCTCTTTGGGTCTGCGGTTTTAAAAAATATATCCAATAAAACAACACACACACACAAATCATCACCTCTCTATATATTAGTGACCTGAGCTTGAAAAAAAGAATCACAATATTGTACCATTTTCAATCCACTGAGCAATGTCTTCAACGATGGCAATAGGAACGTAATGCCCAGGGAAACAAGAGTAAACTCCAGATGTTTGGCATTTTTGTGTGTGTGGAATCTTAGATATTCCTAAGAAACGTGCCATGGAATAAGCTTTACACAACCAAGAGCAGTTAGATGTTATCATGCCCCAGTACATCTACTGCACAAATAAGGAGGTCTGTACCATTGCAGCAGTATCATGCCAACCTATATCAGAGCCTGAGGCAAAGGAAAAAATCAGCTGTTCCTGGGCTGTCTTTATTTAAAATTTTATTTAAAATCTAAAGTTTTGATATTTTGTTCATCGTGGATTTTTTGTACTACTTTTGGTTTAAATATTTTCTTGAAACTTTATATATCTCTATTGCTCTTCCTTACATTTGGCACCCAAAACAAAATTGGATGAGGATAGATAAAAGGGTCTTGGGGTCCCATCCTAGTCCTGGCCCTGCATTTCAGAGTCCCGCACTAGCTATCTGTGTGACTTCTGCCAAGTTTATCTGCATTTCTGGACCTTAGAATGTCTGAGATGAGTCACCAGCTGATGCTTCCTTGCTTCACGTTATTATTTGACAATAGGAAAAGCCTGTGCCATGCATGATGCCTGAAGAGTTGACTTTAAACAACATCAAAGCAGTCTTGCTGTTGTCCTCAAAAATGCAAGTCCCTACCTGCATGAGGCAGGCTCATAACAGAGTTGGTCCAACCATCCATGAGGTAGATGCCACAAGGACATGTCAAAGAGATGCAAATGGGGTGAATACTCAGTTGTGAACCCCTTTGGAGGATTTTTCTTCTTTTTAAAAGGAAGGTACACAGGACTACTAAAACCTGCAGATATTTAATAAGAACCAGCATCTCTGCTTTGCCTGCTTCCAATTACACAGCATCATCCTAGCGCCAGTCTGGGGCTTCTTACATGAACTGATCCTTAAAGCACAGCCATAGCAAAAGCTGGACTGACACTCTTCTTTGCCTCTAGCAATTGCTCAGTGCTCTGTTTTATTTTATTTGGTTTTTGGTTGACCACACTACAAGCCCGTCCTGCAGCAACAGCAAACATGGTTCCCTTCCAGGAGACTCACAAGACCTCTCTACCGATCTTCATACTCTCTGCCTGGTGGGGAACAAAGATGGGGCGAACTCTTTCCAAGAAGCCACCACAGACACACACTGACAGGCACATTCCTCCTCCCAGGCTGAGTGCCATCTGCAATGCTGAGATTGTCGGCAAAGAACAACGGGTATCTTTAGAGATAAAAACATTACCTAAATGCAAGATTTTGTCAGGTAATGACCTCACGATTTTCACCGTATCTCACAATTGCTGTCTGGTGGTGATTATAGGGTAGAGAGCAGTGTGTTTCTTGGAAAGGTCCAGATTAGGCCTGGGAGGGAGGTAAGTTGTCTGGCAGGACTGACATGCAATGAAAGATTATAAAAACCTGGTTTCTCCAGTCTGACAATGAGCATGGTTAGAAAGGAACTTAATTGCACCATTTAAGATTAGGAAAGGTACAGGGGGAACAAAGTTATCAATTCCAAGCTTAAAATGCCATCGCACAATATGAGAATAAGTACTCATATGAATGGCACAGCAAGAAAATTTAAAAACCAATAAAATGAAATACTTCTGCACACAGTGGAATTCAGTGCTGCAGGAGATCAAAGAGTCAAATGCAGCAGCTGTATTTTAAAAGGAGGCTGAATAATTTTACGACCACTATAAAAGAGGAGACAGGCTTAAATTGCTGCAGGCGGTTAGAAATGAGGAAAAACTTCATAACTACAAAAGTAGTAAGACCTGTGTGTAGGCTTAGTCAGAGTATTTTGATTTGCCACATTTTCTTTAGCTTTACTAGGATCTGTCACTCCTATTAGCCAAACCAGAATCTGTTCAACCTCAAAGCCCACGACCTTTTGTTTTGCTCTGTGTGGCTCACCATCTTTTGTCTTCCCCATTTGTAACATTACCAAGGCATTTATCACAGACTCCCTGGTGATACCTCCCTGGAAACACGTCTACCAAAGTGACTGGCCAGATGCTGTTTACTTTGCACACAGATTTCTGAAAGCTACTTTATGCCTTCAGTCTCTCCTCCACTTCAAATCACATTATAGCCCCGAGGAGATACTGGGAGTAGACTCCAAACTACACCCAGAAATTCCATTAGATTTCAAATCAGTTTCCTTAACCTCTTAGGCACCACAGGCCACAATAATCCATCAGACCATGCTGGTTTAACCACATTCTGCCTCTCCCCAATAGGCTTCTAGATAAATTAGGATTTCCATTCTGTTGACTGTCTATTGCTTCACACTCCCTATGGGATCATTTCTTGGATGGTGGCACCCTGAAATAATCCCTTGCATTGGTGTAGCACTTCAGAAGTTATGGCATATTTCTGTATCCATATCATTTGATAATCATAGAAGCTCACTATGAAAGTCAGGGTAGGGAAAATATTAACATAGCCTGTTGAAAAATGAGAAATCAATCTTCATTTCTGCTCAGGTGCTTATATTTTCTGATTCCTGGTCCTTTTCAATACAGAAGATGACTTACTATAGCTAAGAAAGCTGGCCATTTTATTCATAAATCTCTCTCCTTCCTCTGCCACTTTACTTAAATGCTCTACCACATCTAGAATGGTCTGCAGTTTCTTTCTAATAGTTTTAGTTTACTAAATGCTATTTACTTCATGAAAACAACCTTCATTCACTTAAAATAATCTCATACCCCAAGCAATTATCCCTAATACACACATTTCTCTAGGCCTCTTTCCCTAGTCTTCTGAAAAATCATGTTTGCATCCATAAAATACCCAGGAACAGATAAGGTGAATCAAATCCACAATGTTAGTCATTTTATATGCCTCACAAATTCAGGAACATCTTCCATATGAGTGTTCATATTTTCTTTCATTTATTCAATAAATATTTGAGCATTTTCTATGTGCCAAGACACTGAGGATATGTAGCAGAGAATGAAACAGACTAACATTCCTGACCTTATTGAGTTTAGAGTCTAGTGGGGAAAACAAACAGTAAACAAAGTAGCTAAGAAATTTATAGAAGTGATAGAGTCTAAAAAATATAAATTCGGTAAAGAAGGAAAAAAGTGTCAGGATGGAGGCAAGGAGATAAAATTTTGATAAAGTGGATAAGGCTTCACTAAAAAGATGGACTTTTGAGTGAAAATCAATGAAGCAAAAGAGATAGCCATGTGACTATCTGAGGGAAGAGCATTTCATATAAAGGAACAACAAGTGCAAAGGCCCTGAGGTGGAGGGCTGACTATGTGTTTCAAGCAAGAACAAAGAAACCTGTGTGGTCAGAATGGAATTAAGGAGGACATAGTGGTAGAAAGTAAAGTCAGAGAGACACTGGAATGATAATAATATAGGGCCTGGTAGGAGATGGAGACCATGTGTGAAGAGAATTATATGAACTAAGTTATGCTTTACAAGATATCTATCTGATTGGTTGAAACTAGGCCAAAATGGGCAAGCGCAGAAGAAGGAAGATCAGTGAGGAGTCTGTTGCATTAATCCAGGCAAGTAGCTCAGGAGTCATAGTGAAGGTGGTAGGAATGGGATAAATTTAGGATATATCTTGAAAGTAGAATCAGTTGACTTTATGACAAATTATGTGTAGAATACCAGAGAATGAGTGGAGTCAGGTATAACACAAAGATTTTGGCTAGAACAGGTAGGCAGATGAATTTTCTATTAATGGAGATATGGAAGGCAAGTGTAAGAGCAGGTTTGGAGGTGGGGAATATCAGCAGATCTACTTGAGAAATGTTAAGTGTGTGATGTCTATTAGACATTCCTGTGGAACCTCAAGTAAGCATTGTGTATATGGAATATTTGGATGCATTTGGATTTTGAAGTTCAGAGAAGAGGTCCAGGCAGGAGACATAAACATAGGCATTAATAAGCATGTAGGTGGTAAAGATAATATTTAGAAATGAAACAGAATGAGATCCCCTGGGGAGTGGGAGAGAAGGGTTAGAAAAGAGAAAAAGTTTAAGGAGGGAGCCTTGCACATTTCAACATGTAGAAATTGGAGAGACAAAGAAAATGGTAAAGATATATGTAGAAAAGTAAAAGGAAATCTAGGTAAATGTGGCATCTTAGAAGTCAGGTGAAGAAAATATCTCAAAGACAGAGTGATAATCTAAGTCAAATGCCTCTGATAGGTCAAGTGAAATATGAGAAATGATCTTTAGATTTAGCAATAAGGAGATCATTGGTGACCTTGTTAAGAATGGTTTCACTGGTATAGTGGGGATTAAAGGATAGTTTAAGTGGATTAAAAAGAGAGAGGAGAAGAGCAATTGGAAACAGAAAGTCAGCAAACATAGATAACTCTTTCAAGGGAAAATGGGATCATACCTAAAGGAGGAAGTAGGGACATGAGAGGGTATTGTTTTCTTTAATATTGGAAAAATAAGGACACAATTATAATCTAATTGGAATAATCCAATTTAAGGAGGTTTGGCGAGCTACAAAAAAAGGGGGAGAATTGCTGAAGTGTTGTCTCTGAGTAGGGAAGGCAGGATGGGGTCTAATCATTCATGGAGTGTTCAGCCTTAGCCAGGAATATGAAGTTCACTTACAGCAAAAGAAAGAAGGTAGAATTGAGATAAAGATAGGTGATTAGAGCATGTGGAAATTTCTTCTGATTGCTCTTATTTTACCAATGAAGTAAAAAGCAGCATTGTTAGGCCAGAGTTAGAATGGGATGGGCGTGCTTGGGATGATTGAAAGTGAGGAAGTACATAGCACGAATCTAGGAGACTGGGAGAATGAATGGATTGGTAGGATGGCTGGCAGCCTTAAATTCTGCCTTGAAAGTAATGATCATGTGTTTAAAGTGAAAACAATCATCGTGAGTTTGATTTTATCTCACTTATACCAGCTGCCTGGATTCAGTCACAGAAGTACTCAAAAGCTTGTTTTAACCAAGGTTGTGATTTAGCCAAGTATAACAAAGGGAAAGGGGACAAGGGAATTGAGGGTACAGTAGGCCCTCCATATGCATGGGTTCTGCATCTGGGGATTCAACCAACTGCAGACTGAAAATTTTTCTTTTTTTAAATTCCAGAAAGTTCCAAAAAGCAAAACTTTAATTTGCTGTGTGCCAGCAACTATTTACATAACATTTACATTGTATTAGGTATTATGAGTAATCTACAGATGATTTAAAGATACGGGAGGATGTTTGCAGATTATATGGAAACACTATACCATTTTACATCAGGAACTTGAGCATCACCAGATTTTGGTATCCCGAGGGGGTGAGGGGGTTTCTGGAACCTATCCCCTATGGATACTGGATTCTGAGGGATGACTGTATTTGCAGATGACAAGTGAATGAGTATAATGATTGGCCATAGATTTCAAACTAGATAAGAGGTTAGGAGAGGCGGTTAGGGATTTAGAGAAAGTGAAAAAGTAGTAGGAACGTCGGGGGTAGGGGGAATGAAAAATGCAATTGAGGTAACTGAGGAAGCAAACTGGGAAGAAGGGGTAGGGTTGGTAATCAGTTAATGAGATGATTGAGGTAAAATGTGTTTGGATAATGAAAAGATCAAGATTATAGCCATAGGAGCGGTTGGCTGAGGTCCAGTGAAGGCTAAGAAACTGGGAGTGCAGAGGACTGACTGGAAAGGTGATATGTGTGGACTTGTAATCACTAAGCATGTGACATGAGTGTTACTGGAGTGAGAAGCAGTAAGATAAATCCTCAAGGGATGCAGCATACTAGCCAAAGGGATGGATGGGACAGTGGATGGTGACAACAAATGATGTAGCAGATGATACTGTAGTCTGATGACAGGGGAGTAAATGTTGAGTCTATTTAAGGAAGAGGAGGGTAGACAGAATGATCTGAAAGTGGTCAAAATGAAACAGCCTAATCCATCTCATCCTTTTTACAAGGAATGTGGGAGATAAATGCCATATTTGAGGGTCTCCAGGGGAAGTAAGCCAGGCTTTAGTTAGACAAGAAAAATGAAAGGAACTTCGACAGAAGATGTTGAGAACATAGGGATGTTTTTGCCAGTTGACCATTTGTTCCAGAAAAGTTAACGTGGTTCAGGAGCTAAGAAGTGAGGCAATGAGGATGAGAGTCTGGAATGACTTGGGGTCCCTGGGCTTTTTTTGGTAACTGACCTGAACAGGGGTGAAAGGCATGGTGTGGTTAGTCCTCATGGCTTCAAGGCTGTGAGCTCTCTCGTCCTTATAAGTGGGCTCTCATTCCAGCGAGTGAGCTCTTGTTCAGGAACTTCAAGGGTCCTAGACTCTTAATCGTGGAAATGTGGAAGTTGCAGAGGGGCAGTCTTATTCCTAAGGCACAGCTAATCTCCTAAACTCTGCTGCTGTGGACTGCAGAGGAGTGAGTGGCTGTCCTTAGTGTTCTGACACCTTCTTGACTTCTGTCAATAAGGCTCCGAGGCTGCAGAGAATGCAAAGGCAAGAGTGAGCCCTCCTTCTGGTGTCCACCTCCCACTACAGTGGTAGCCAAGGTCGTCCAAAGAGAGCAAAATAGCTGAGGTGGCTTGTGGAGAGTTTTAAGGAAAATCCTAACCACACATCCACATATATTCGTTTCATTAGAGTACATACATATACTTCATTCGTTAGAGTATAAGAAATATTTACCAAAAAAAAAAAATTTGGAAGGAAGGAATATTGAGAAGCCTACAGCTTCAAAGGAGATTTAGCTGGTCTCCTTTGGTTATTAAATTTTTTTTCTGAGTGTTAAAACATCAAGCTCAACCTGAGGAAACAAGGGTTTGGTAATAAATTCCATATGTTTCCCAGATAGGGTTGCTAGGTAAAATACAGGATAACCAATTAAATTTGGATTTTAGATAAGTTATGAATAATTTTTTAAAATATAAGTATGTCCCATGCAATATTTCTCTTTATTGTATTTTTATTTGCTATATTTGACAATCTTACCCCAAGGGAATTTTAGAAAATTAATAGAAATGTTCAGATGGCTAACGGTGGTTTGTCTTAGAGTAACAAGCCCTGAATGCATATGTCTCAGAAATAGTGGAAAGGTTTTAAAGCCTCCTTCTCCCAAGTTACCCATTCTAGGTTTCCTGTGCCACCAATTGAGTTTGGAAGTATACAGCTAAAGCTGAAATAAGCCAATAGTCACCTAAGGTGCTCCCTCTCTGTTTTGCCCAATACACTCCATTATTCCCAACATCCCCACAATTTCAAATGATGGTTTACAGAATGGAGAGAGAAACAGTACAAGAGATTGGATCTGGTAACCATTAGAAGGTGGTTTCAACGAGATTCCATAGTCATGGGACAAAAAGGAGACATTCTCAGGGATGGTCCCCAGGACAACATCCCTATCCTGTTGTAGGCCTTTCACAGGACTAGCCTCCCCTGTGGGGTCTCTGGCACAGCCCTGGATAAATAAATGTTCTACATCTTTCCACCTAACAGGTTTTAAAGAAAAAGAAAAAAATGGAAGATGGAAAAAATCTTTTCTAATGAAATGTTTCAAAACTTCCCAATTTAAATGTAAAGAATTTAGAACAGCACATTAAGTTTGCCACCTGTGTTCTATTTACTTAGAGCAAAGATGATGTTCCCTGATTACTGAAGGTCATCAATGACCAGAGCACACCCTGTGTTATACTATCTACCGGTGAAAGTCACATGGGTGGCTGAAACATGAAAGAAATGTATTATGTTAAAATCTACTATCAATCCAGGAGGCAAGAGCCAGCTGGATAAATCAGAACAGATTTCAAATAATCACTCTATATGAACCTGCAAATTTATCCACATTCCTATCTCAAAAGCTAACATATTTCATGCTCTTTCTCATATTTAAACCTAGATAAGTGAATTTCCAATATCCTTTGAGGATGTAGCTGTTGTTTAACACTGTGATTTCATATTTATACAGCTCTTCTCATTGTAGGATCTTAGACCATTTTGCCAGCATAATTCAGTATTAATAACCATAAAAAAAACAATAATTTCAGCTACAGTATTCTACTGGGCAACTAGTCAGGAACACATTTATTTTCCTGGGCATTTGGAAGTTCCTGTTTTAACCTCAAGGAGAAAAAGCAGCCAAATCTTCTGACTCCTCAGGGGAAAATAAAAATAATTAAGGCCAGCCAACAGGACAAAAGAGTGATGTTTCCAAACAAACTCCACTTGTGGGAACCTCTAGAAAACCATTTTATATGTTTCAGGAAAGAAGAAATTGGTTTGGTAATGTGGTGAAATTTTTTGACAACATTTATGTAGGAAAGGAAACCAAGATTATTGCATGGATTATACTACTTGGATAAATTTGTATGTTTTGATTAACGTGGCAACTCCTCAAAATCTGACTATAAAAAATCAACTTGGAAATGTGTTTTTCTTGTGAACGAATGATTGGATGCAGCCTCTTCTATGAGCCCTGCACCTAGAATATTATATCCTCTCCCTTCACCCCAAAATCTTACTCTACTTAACAATGTAGCCAGAATGGTTATTTGTATCACTGATAACTGATGCCTGACGCAGAGAATGTTTGTTTCTAGAAACCTCAGTAACCTTTTCTCATCTCACTGGATAAATCCAATCCCATTTTATTTTTCTTACCTACATGCCATTTACCTAATTCCATATCAAGCCAGCTTCCTCAGGTATTTACACATCCTTTTTCCCAATATTTAAATATAGGACCATAAGTAAAAAGGGGTTGGCACAAAGTACTAGTTCCTGAGTCATGGAATAACCACTGAGAATTTAGTTTAAAACTGATAGAAAGAGCTCCGTGCAAGAAAACAAGCAAGTGTATCTATTCTGTCTTGTAACCAAGAAAACCATCCTGTGTGTGTGTGAAAATTAGCTGTAAAACTTGGCAGATTCTCACCAGATGCAGAGAATGATTTTTAAGCAGTTGAAATAACTAGGATAAATAGGCCTCTTTAAATGACATTGTGCATGTCATCACCTTACAGCGCAGTTTGTTTTAGTTGATTTGCATATCGAAATTCTTGATACTGCATCATTTGTCCCATTTTAAAATGAAATCTCCTCTTCAAAGTTTCTTTTCCTTTCTTTTTTATTTTCTCTTTTTGAATCCTCCACACATCAGACTTCCTCCCCCAAAACAGATGTCATTCACTCAAATCAGGTCACGAAACTGAAGAAGTAGCATGCTGGGAAGACAGACTGAGCCCTGGACATCATTAGGCACTGTGGGATTAAGTACCTCCAGAAAGGAATCGCATTTTCATGTCACAGTGGTCTGAGATGGATTTAGGACAAGACAAGGCAAGTAATAAGTATGTCTGTTGAATTTCATGAATCCTACTAAATCAATTAGTTGCTAAGATATAAGATTTTCTCTATCCTCTTCCTCACACCCAGTTCTACAAAGCCCACAAAGTTATCAAGCACAGGGGACTGGAGTGCTCTGCCAGCGTTCAGCTGCTGCAGGGGGCTCCTAAATGGAAAATTACTCTGATTGTGACAGTACAATTTCAGACAGCAAGCATTGTCCATGATAGTGAACCTCTCTGCTGAAGCTCAGAAAAAGGCCCAAGTGTTTATCCCATTTTAAAGACACAATTAGCTCAAGTTTTTATCTCCACATCTGAAGAGCCTAAATCAGACTAGTGCCCCGTGAGCATTTCTGATGGAGAAAAAGAGGACGCAGTCCCACACTGGGTTAGTTCCTTTTTCTTTCCATTAACTAACTTTTTGAATAAGCAGCAATTAATCACCCTCCTCTGCCTACAAAGACAAAATTAGAGCTTTGTATTCTAACTATATATGATGAGTATTTGGGGTAAAGAAATAGCAATATAGTCAGCATCTTCAACATCAGAATAAGAGCTTATGCAGTGTCGTGAACAAGCAATTTTTGTTATCTCCACAGGAATTTTTCAGCACAAATCATTTTTTAAAAACCAGAAAGTTATTGAATCATCTTTGAAGGCGTATGAAGTACAAATGAATATATTATTAGTGATTTCATAAAACAACTGCAAAGAACATGCAACCAGAATGCGTTGTCCATTAGTGTTACCATAAGAGTTTACACTTAATCCAAGCATTCTTCCACTGCACTGGACCTTTTTGATGTTTTATTATTTAAGTATTAGAGTACATTCACTCACTAAATATTTGTCCCTTGAGGCAGAATGTGATTTTTGAAAACTCAAATCTCCTATGGAAATTCCTCTCATCTGACGAATAAGAGCCCCCAAAGTGATCATGTTGAAAAACAATACTTCTCGGTAAGCACCATGTTTATCACATCCACTCAGTGAGGCAACATTTATGGACTGAGACATTGCCCTGTGTAAGGTGCCAAGATAGAGAGATACAAATAAGAATACATGTGCACCCTACCCATTAAGGAGCTTAAAGTCTATTGGGGAGAGAAAAATAGATAACCTTGACAATTGCAGAACGCCTTTAATGATTTACAGAGTGAGCTGAGAGGACCCACAAAGGAATTATTAATGAGACGACTTGTAAAGAATGTTGAATTTGATCTGGGCCTTGAAAGATGAGTAAAATTTTAACAGGGGAAATTAGTAATGGATGGGAATGGAAGTTCATGTTAAGCCAATGTGAGAGGAAAGCCACAATACACAAGAAAGAGCAGAGTGTGTTTATGGTGCCACAAGTATCCTGTTGTAAGTCAAGTCTTATATGAAAAATAAGAGGCTAGAAAAGTAGAAATGCGGTCATCAAAAAATGTACCACTGAATAGGACCTGAGAGAACATCTGATTCTACTCTCTTGCTTCATAAATGAAGAAACAAAAAGTAGCTAGCATAACTTGTAAGGTCCCAAGGATCACTAGATCTAGCCAGAACTGAACCCAAATCTTCTGCCAACCAGTTTCCTTTGCACCACTCCACGTGTAGGTTGGCATCACTTTCTGGAAGTCTGTCCTTGTAAGCAATAATGAGTGTGAAGTTCTTGAGCAAGAGAGTGATATGATCAGATATACATACATCAAGGAAAACTTTGAAAGCAGTTAGAAGAGACTGGAGGGATGAAAACTCTTCCATAGTCATCAAAGTCAGAGATTATGGGAGCCTGCACCAGACCTGTGATGATGGAAATACAAAAGAAGCAGTGGATTCGAGTGTCATTTCAAGGATGAAATTGCTGCAACTTGGTGATGAGAGAGAAGAAGCTATTACAGATAATGATGAAGCTTTAGAGCTTCAGTGAAGGATATTACCCCATCACCTGAGAAAGGAAAAGGAGAATGGAGAAAAGACTTAGAGGGATAAAATAGTTAACTCTGTGTTTTCCTATCTTGGTGAATGGCACTCAGTTGCTCATTAGAAGCTAAGAAGTCTCTGTTCAACTTTCTGGACCCTAGATCATACATGCAAACATCAGTGCACATGAGGCTAAAACATCAACTTTGTTAGCAACTGGTGAAGAACAACAAAAAGTAAGGTTTGGGACACTGTATTGAAGATGTACAAGAAGAACTTTCCTTTTTCACCTCAAGTCAAGTATTTGGGAAAGAGTAATATGTCCACAGGGCAGACCCTGAGTCAACTTCCCAGGCAGCATTAAGGGCAGCTTCACCACTCAGATGGAGACAGGATGCAGAGGAGAAGCCCTCCCCATAAGAGCCAACAAAGAAAAGGGAAGTCTTCTGACTGGTTCTTTATTTTGAGGACACTAGCCCCACCCTCTAATAAATGGTTGTCCAATGAGTATTAAACTCTGACCAAGCTGAATCCTCCTCTTCAAAGGAAACAGAGAGAAGCAGAAGCTTCCTTCCCAGCATGTCCCTGCAAAAGTCAAATTTCCAACAGAGTAAAAAGAACAGAGAACTTCCTTCCTCTATTTTCTAAGTCAGACACCTGAGAGTCACCTTCAACAACATTCTCTTCTCCCGTAACAGTTGAGTGATGCTGAAGTCTGATCAGTTCTATCTCCTGAACGCAGCCCAACTCTGTCCTCATTTGCCTATCCCCACTGGTATTTTTTTCATATCTCCCCTAGACCAGTGCAGTAGCATCTCCCAAATGATGCCATAATCTGTGGCTTCACAACCTTCCATTTCATTCTTTACAATACTGAGAGATACTAAAATGCAATGTAATTCTCTCTCCTCTCACTTAAAGCCCTCCACATACTCCCAGTCATTTGGATAGCATCCAAATACTTGACAATGTTAAATTTATTGCAATTATTTGTTGTCATATCCTACTATCCTACTAAATTCTGGGTTCTCTTATTGCAGGAAACTCGTCTAATTTATTTGTGTATTGCTTCAAAGCATAGCAATGTGCCTTAGTGTTCAAAAATGTATTCTGACCTGTACAAAACCCTTCTTCCATATCTGACCCTGCTTAGTTCTCCAACTTTGTGTCCTGTCACAGCCTCATCAATTCCTACCTACTTTTCATGAAAGTTTTAATTCCAAGTATTCCAAACTATTTGCTGGTAACAATAATTTTTGCTCTTTCTCCTCACATTTGCACACAGTCTTTGCTCCCCTCCTTCTGTTCCTCTGTTCCTCTTAGATATATTCCTACATATTATCTATATTTCAAAATATCAGCTCATGCCTCCTTCCTGCAAATAGCCTTTCCTAATATTAATCTTTTCTTCTCATTACAAAACTGGGCCAGGGTGAGTAGAAGACTCTTCCCATAGTATCTATGCATATTTCTAACTCTGCATTTATCAAACTGCTTTATAATGGTGATTTATCTTTTTTTCCTATATAGATGTGTGAATGAAAAATATTGCCTGCCATATCAGTAAACAAAGGATTTTGCAGCCATCAAGCCATCATATTACAGCTGCCCTGATGGTGAGCCCTGAGGGAACTCAGGGTGAGAGAACACAGGATACTGGCCACAGACAGCCGAGGTGCATATTCAAAGGAATGATTTCAGTGAGCCCAGACTCTTGCAACTTCCCATACATAGAAAAGCACTAAATTACTTAACTTGAGATATCTGGTTTTCTTTAATTAACAATAATCTTTTGATGTTCTGACTACCTGGTTTTTGTTGCAAAAACTCCTGTACATCCTGGCTCCCCCTCTTGCCTCTATGGAGAAGTCTCTCAGAGTTATCTGAGACGCTGTGCTCCAGGCTTAAGTCCTCAGATTTGTGCCCTGAATAAAACATAACTCTCAACTTTTAGATTGTGCATTTTTTTTCAGTTGACGGTTTCTAAGTTTCCTATGTAGATGTTAAGATACAGGCACAGGTCTTCATGTGAATGATATATACATAGATTCAGTAACTGTTGAAGGAAAAAAGGAAGGAAGGAAGGGAGGAAAGAAGAGAGGGAGGGAGGGAAATAAAGGAGAAAGCAAGGAAGGAAATAGCAAGTTCAGTATTTTACATATTAAGTTTTTCAACAGAATATTCATTGGGAAATGTCCAACAGATCCACAAGGTAGAAGGTTGAGCCTCTATTCCTCTGTCTTCCTGCTGAATACTTTGTTTTACCAAACCTTCAGAAACAATTCAATAACTAGAGGGTTCATTTTAAATTGCATTTTAAGTTAGAAGACAGAGTAAAAACAAATATTTTAGGAAAAGCCATGTTTATTAAATATTTAACTTTCTCCTAAAACTTATGGAGTTATGCAAGTCAGAGAAGGTCTGCTCTTCAATTAAATGGTGAAACTATAAAAAGTAAATAAGGTCAAATTTGACTATGTTTATGAAGTATTTGACAATTCCCTCTACTACTATAAGAGTATCACATCCCTCCAGTACATTGTCTGGTTGCTGCCTTCCCTCTGGGCAGCTGCATTTCATGGCCACGGTCAGAATCATGAAAAACAACATTACAAAAATTAAAATAGAGTCTACTTTTTCTCTGATGAAAGTCAAAGGTCCTTCAGAAAATTCTTATAGGAATAAACAAGAACACATGAAATACTCTAAAAAGATAAACCCATTATAGTTAAATTAAATAAGTTATAGCAGCAGGAAGAGCTTAAGACAATAAGAGATATCAAGACCAATTTAAAGTTGTAAGAAAACAAGAAACTTTATTCTGCAAAGTTCTGCTTTTAGCACTTCTGCTTCTTTGGAGAAGAAAGAAGAACAAAGAAAATTAAGGTTCTTCTTAATGATAGCATATATGTAATGGGGCTGACAATTCCACTCAGCAGGTTTTGTCTTTTCCTTGTCTATTATCATTTTCATGACAAACCTATGTGACTAGGGTTCTTCATTCATCCAAGAAATGTTTATTGCATGCCTATTACATAAACACAACGGTTAACAAAACTCAGTCCTTGCCCTGAAGCTTAGCAGGTAAATTAACCAAAGACAAAATCAAGGTGTGATAAGGGCTAAATTGAGGAAGCAGGTAGAAAGAGAACATAATTTAGTCTAGGGGAGGGGCTAGAGTGCAGATTTCCAGGTGGAGGTAATTGCTAAACTGACATAATCAAGCAAAGAAGAGTGGCTTAGCAACGGGGAAAAGGAATCAGAGGACAGAGAGGATGTTCCTGTCTGAGGGAACAGCATCTGCAAAAGCAAAATAAAAGCATATTTGTAAGGGATTTACCAACATTTCAATATTTGTAATTTATGTTGTGATGGAAGAAAAGATAGGAGATGAGGCTGAAAAGATAAACAGCAAAATCATGAGAAGTCTGAAAGGGCAAGTGAAGGAGTTGGATTTTATCCTGAGGACTGTGGGTTGCACCAGAGTTTTAATCACATAGTTTGGGTTTTAGAAAGACTGTAGGCCATTAGTGTGGGATAAGACAAAACTGGAGACAGTTTGGAGACGGTTCTGATAACCTAGGTAAGAGATGATGATGGCCTAATTCAAGAGAGCAGTGATGCTGTGGAAAGACATGGAGATACATGGATGGTATTAGGAATAAAGAAGATGTGACAGAACTTGATATGTAGTCATGGGAAGTTAAAACGGAAGAAATTGCTCTCTAGGCTTTTTATACCATGTCTTTTCCTTTTTTTTTTTTTTTTTTTTCTTTTTTACATGATCTATGAAAGCTAAGAACTAATGGTGGTTAAACACCCTATGAAGTCATGGAAGGCTGCAGTGTGGGCTGGATACAGTTGTTTATATTGATGGCCTAGGAACAGTGATAAAAGAAATGAAACATCCTGCCCAGTTAACAGGAATTTTTTCACTGCTCTAGGAAAATGGAACATTCAACATTATGTTTAGGAAGATGAATGAAAAATACTTGAAAAGTAAGAAGAACAAGGACTGAGGTTTATAATCATTATTCTCCATATAAATTACTAGTAGTTTATAAACCATCCATAAATACCTCCATGAATCTGATGTGTTTCAGAATTTAGTTTTGCTGTTTCATAACAAAAGAAGTTTCTATGATTATTATTTCACATGAGTTCACATCCCATGTTTTTTTCTTTGAACCTACAGTTCAAACAAACCTCAAATCTAATCACAAGACTTTAGGTTTTTTCCTCTAAAATCTGAGAATAGATTGAAATTCTTTTCACATTTGCATGAAATCTATATGGAAAGTATAGTTCCCTATTAAGAGACTTCTCAGCCAAAGATAAATATAAGCAAATTTCAAAATGTTCCAAGTACCATCAAGTCTGCTTTTTACCACATCAACCATGAGACAAAAAGAAGAAAGAAAAAAAAAAAAAAAAGGAAAAAGTACTGTGTGTTTTGAGCAGAGAGGAATAACAGTGAAAATCTAAACAGACCACACTGATAGTCTCCTTTAAGGAAATAAAAGTAAACCAGACTTCTGAGAAGGGAGAAATGCCATGAGGCACTAAAATGACCAGTTATATTGCAAGAAGGGAGAAGAGGGAAAGGAGTTGTTCATAAGCAAAAATCTTCCCCAAACCCCACATAACAAACTAACCAAGATAATACTCAAGAGAACTTTATTCTTTTACTGCTCTTTCTCTGAATGGTCAGAAGTACAAATCTAGTAAATGCATGTTGATAGGTTTGAGTCTGGGAAAAACAGTATCCTAACATTACAACCCTTGGCTATAACTCAGCAAATATACGGCCAAACCAGAAATTTCTCCAACCATTACAATGGAACCGCACAGCAAACACGAGGAATATTTTAAGTTCCTCTGAGTAGTATTTATTGCTACTACATCCCTTAAAAAAGAAATTGCCTTAAATTTTTGCGATGAAACTTTTTTAAAAAGTATTTTTAGAGATATTAGAAATTAGACAAATACCTACCTTGATCTAACACCCTACCTTGGGAGGATAAAGGCCCCTGAGAAGCTTACCTTATGTGGAAAAAGCATCTTGGCAGATGTGATTAAGTTAAAGGTCTTGAGATGGGAAGATGATCCTGCAAAATCTGGGTGGGTCCTAAATGCCATCACGGTGTCTCTGCAGAGAGATGAAGGGGGAGATTTGACTCAGAAGAAGAGAAGGTGATATGACCACAGAGGCAAAGAATGTAGTGATGCAGCCAGAAGCCAAGGAACCCCTGAGTCACTAGGAGCTAGAATAGGCTAGGAACAAGGCTCCGCTAGAGCCTCCAGACGGACCAGGCCTTGCCGACATCAGTGATGCTGATTTTGGACCTCTGGCCTAAAGAATTGTAAGAGAATAAGTGTATCTTGTTTTAAGCCACAAGGTTTGTGGTGACTTATCACAGCAGCTACAGGAAGCTCATACAGACACCTTGGGTATAGTGGGGGATGGAGATGCTTCTCATCACTCACTTTTCCACTCAGCAGTTCTCCTACACAATGCACTCACGGCCTTGGGCGTATTACCTCGTAAAGAGGCAGAGCTTTAACTGCTTCAGCTGAAGAGAGTCTCCCGGGTATCCTCACACCAGAGGAAGTTGAAACTTCTGTGCAATCAGAACAGCCAAGCCCCGCTCAGGAGCAGAGTTAGGCGGTGGGTAAGAGACTATATCCTTTTCAATGCACTCCTGCTGCCAGTTGCCCCTGGAACCATTCTGGTAGCAAGTCAGTTTGTATGACTCACCGACTCACCAGTAGGGAGAAATCAGAGGCCAAGTGTGGGGTGATGGGAAGCCTTCCGGAGAAGGAGGCCCTTGTCTCAGGCCCAGCATTCACAAGCAATGTGACTTTGGGCAAGTTGCTAACCTACTTCACAACAGTGTCATAGGGCAGCTTTGCGATTAATTTGGAAATGTCTTTTGGTCTACAGAAAATCCATTCTGCCTGTGAGATTTGTATCTCCCAGAGCTACTGATTTGCAAGCCATGCAGCTCTGCCAAGGAAACAAGCATCTGCCTGCAATAAGTACCCATACAGAGTTCTCTTACAAACACAGGTTCTCAGCACGATCCAAATAAAAATGAAAGAAAGGGAGAGGGAGTCTCTTCCATTTGTTTCAGTCCTGCTAATGAAATCCTATTTGACAGATTCTGATTCTGTTTCACAAACAGGTATATTGGCAAGCATTAATTTCCTTGAACCCTGTGAAGCTGTTGGCAAATTGTGTTCAAATGCTTTTGGATCCTCAGGAATAGGGCACTGTATAAATCCAGGGAACAATTACATGAGAGAGACAGAGCCTTTATCTCCCCGTCTTAATAAAGAACTAAGCATAACGCCTATCAGACTTGTAGTTGCGACACCAAATTGACCCCTCTGGGAGATGGGAAAGTCTCAATCTCTTTCCTGTTTTATACAGCAGTGGTAATAAAAGAGCATACGCTGAGGATTAACTAAAGTTCACATACTGCCTTGAAGAGAAAAGTCTTTATTTAAGTGCTGAAAATTTACATTAGTGGGAGGGGAAAGACTGGAGAATGGAAAACAGAATGGAAAGTTCCAGAAAGTTATAATGAGAAATATAAATTGAAGCAGGTCTAAGGGAAAGATGAGAGATCAGATGCATCAAGGTAGGGGGTAGGAAAGATTGTCCTCCCAAAAAAGACTTTTCCTCCATCTGTGTTGGCTTAGGCAGGCTCTTCCAGTCCTAAAGGGAAGTGTGTCCTTTAGGCAACAAAAGAATAATGATGTCAAGTGTAGAAAAGAGAAAGCAGCAGTAGAGTACCAGGGAATAAGAAAAGGGAAAAGAAGACAAAGAATAAAAAGGGTTAAGAGAGGGAAAGGGACATGATAAGACAATAGAGAATGAAATTCATGAAATCCATAACAGGGTCTAAGAAAAGGCCTTTAGTCCCCAATCCATTTTAAGGGCAAGCATTGTTGCCCTGATTTTATGAAATCAGAGCTAGCCCATACTGTCACCTTTCTGCTACAATAACAATGTGACCAAACCAAATAGAGAGATAGTCTAGCCTCTTGGCATATGGCAAAAAGAAATATTTTATTCACATTCAGAATTCCTAACATAAAATACTCTGACCACCAAAGCTGTATTTGCACACAAAAAAGCAATTTGGCAGAATTTCATTAAAAAGTTGAATACAATTAAATTGGTTTCCAGGCTCCTATAATCAAGCAAATGGTTAGTTTTTTTTGTTTATCTGTTTATTTTTTAACCTAAGTTGCCTAAGCTTTCCATAGATGTAGCTGACAATAGTGCCTACAAAAGGTAACATTTTCAAATTTACCCTAAATCGTTAGAAGCAAAGTATTATACTGCATTTTGATTTTGTACTGGATAATTCCAAAACCATCCTGTGGTTTTACAAAAACCTTGTCCAAATTCCATCAGATAATAGTCATGTCTCTCTTTGTGATGTGAAGGGGAGTAGAGAGGGCAGGTGACAAAATTGGACTGCTCCACAGTCCAGAGGAAAGACATTTCCCCAGCTCATGAGTGAGCAGATCTCAGATTATATGACTACTCTGCCAGGCTCTGTTTCTTCAGGAGTGCTCAGTCCTTTTACTCTGTTCCAAATAATTAAACCATATCATCTGTGTAGCATTTTAAGGTATAAGGATCTTATTTTCTGAACAGCATCATTCATTTATTGGACAAAAGTATTGACTAGAATTCAGTTAAGGACTAGAAAGCAGACTAGTTATTTCAATAAAGAATGATTTATACAAGGAATGATTAAGTAGGTGTTACAAAACTGGAAACATGGTTTTATCACAGGTAATATCAGCAGAAAGCACCACCCCTGGGTCTGGAAAATGAGGGAAGATGTTGCAAGTATTAAACTTAGGGTGGTATTGTCCAACATGGTAGCCACCAGCCACATTTGGCTCTTGAGAGCTTGAAACATCATTAGTCTGAATTGAGATGAACTGAAAGTGTAAAATACCAGATTTCAAAGACTAAGTATGAAAAAAGGAAGGTAAATTATTTCATTAATAATTTTTATATTGATTACATGTTGAAATGATAATATTTTGGGATACGTTGGGTTAAATAACATATTTATGTCATCTATGTATATTTACTTTTATACTGCGACTACAAGGAAACAAAATTTTACAAATGACTTGCATTTTCTTTCTACTGGGCAGTACTAGATTACAGGCTTAGAAGGCCCCCTGGAACTGGAGTCTTTTGAGAGGGCACTGGAGGTTGGTGTTAATGTGTCTGAGAGAGAGTGATGGGGCTGGTTCTGGAGGCATGGAAATCTGCAAATTGGAGCCGATTGTTGCTGAATCAAGGGTCACTGCCTGGGTGAAGGAATGTTGGTGTGGGGATGCTGACAGGAACAACAGAAGAACGAGTAGGAAGAGGTCTCTTCTTTCCCAGCCTTGTAATTTTCCTCTGTTGCCACCAAACGGCAGAACCTAAGAGGAACCCAACTCTGGGAGAGAAATATGATTGGCAGGTTCCCAGCCCCAGCAGCACAAGCACAACATTGAAAGGAGTGTTTGGTGTTGCGAGGCAAATCGGTTAATCACCGGCATGACAGATACTCCTTGCTGTCAGGCATGGTTTTTAGATATTAGGGATGCAACCATGAACCAAAGTCCCTGGCCTCATACAGCTTCCATTCGAGTGAGACAGGCAGACAATAATAAATACATAAACAAGATGATTTCAGAGTGATAGGTGTTACAGAAAGAAGAAAACAAGGTCATGGGTTAGAAGGTGACAAGGTGAAAGAATGAGTTGGGCACTGCCTTAGATAATGAGATCAGGAAATGTCTCTCTGAGAAGATGACATTGGAGCTAAGGTCTGAATGGAGGGATGGAGACGGGTAGGGGAGAAGAAAGGGAAGCATTCCAAGGCCAAAGGAATAAAACATGCATAATCTCTGAAAAGAGAATGACCTGAGATTGTAGCTCAGCGGTCCCCCAACCATTTTGGCACCAGGGAATGGTTTCGTGGAAGACAATTTTTCCACAGATAGGGGACAGGGTGGGGGTGGGGGGTCAGGGGATATGGTTCAGGCTGTAATTCAAGCGATGGGGAGCGATGGGGAGCAATGGGGAGCGATGGGGAGCGAGCAGCAGATGAAGCTTCGCTCGCTCCACTGCCACTCACCTCCTTCTGTGCAACCTGGTTCCTAACAGGCCGCAGACCGGTCTGTGTCCCAGGGGTTGGGGACACCTGTTGTAGCTGAAGCAAAGTTGCCAGGAGAAAAGATGTTAAGGGGTGGTTGGGACTGGATTATGTAGGGTCCCTGTAAATCATGGTAAGTAATAACAGATTTTAACTTAATTGCTATGGGAACCACCGCAGGATTTTAAGCAGGAAAATGGTGTGATTTGATTTACATTTGTAAAAGGTCATTCTGGCTGCTGTGTAGAGCACTGGGCTCTAGAGGGGCAAGCATACGACGGAGACCAGGAAGCTATGACAATACCCAGGAAAAAGATGATGATGATGCCTGAGGCTGTGGTGGAAGCAGTGGAGATGTTGAAAAAGTGACTGTATTCAAGATATGGATTAGAGGTTTGAGCCAACGATACCCATTAAGATCGGGGTGATTCATGTAATTCATTTGAGTAAATTTTCCAAAGAGCTGACACACTTTAAATGCTGAAATTTTAAGAAAATGTTCTTGTTTTTTTTCATGGAAATAATTCATAATTGTACAAAACGTTTCTTGGTCTTGTTCTATACAAAATCCCAACCGAATTTACAAACTGTTATTTCTACTCAGGGTCCTGTTCTCCAATTTTGTCTGCCATCTGACACAGTCTCTGTCAATTTCTTGAGTTCCTCAACTCCAATTACTTAGACTCCATATGTTAAAACTCTGCTTGTTTTGAGGCAAATCTTAATTAGGATGAAAAGATGATTTTTCCAGCTAATCTAAGCCACACACTGACTATACCATTGAGGTAGAAATTGCACCTGCCTGGCTCAGGTCAGCATCTGCTGCCCAAGTCTGTCCATAAAGCCTCTGCTTACAAAAGCCTTCATCTAACCAAAATTATCCTTGCTTCTGAGACATCAATCATATTTAGCTGTTGTGACCCACCAAGGTCAAAATCAACATGATGTGTACTTATGAAAACTGAATAACCAATCATTCAGAAAACCTTATCTCCATGTTACTTTAAGTCCCAATTTCCAGTATTTGTCTATTTTCCAGTGTTCCTAGCTGATTCATAAAGTTGCTAGGGTTTTTAAGGGGCCAATAAATGATCTTTCTTTTTTCATCTGCCAAGATGTTAATGGGAGTCCAAACTGAAAATCAAATTATCATTTACTGATGGATCTAAACTAGAGACTGTGGCTTGGATTTAAGGCTAAATGACTTTGCTAATATGTCCTCCTGAATTAAACTTAACTCACCATACTACAAACCCACCACCTTCAATGAAATGGTGAAGGTGACAATCAGATTAGAGTTGGATGGAAAGCAAATAGAAGGTGAGATAGAAAATAAGGCTTGATTATTCACAAAGGTGGGCTCCTGAAAGTAATGGAGAAATTGAGCTGTAGTTGATGGGGATGTTAGATCAACGAAACACTATATTTTAAGAAGGTAAGTAGTGGGACATGTTTACATGTACATGGAAATAAGCAAGGAAAGAGGGAAAGACTGAGGATGTAGGAAAGTGGATGTAAATCAGGAAAGGTGATTGAGACTCTGTGGATGAGATTCAGAGCAACAGTACAGAGACTGGCCTCCATAGTAACAGGTGGGAACATAACAGACATGGGGGCAAATGAACTTAGGTTTCTAGATTTAGCTGTGGGCAGATGGAGTTTTCATTCTATGTTTTCTATTTTCTGAATGAAAAATGAAGTGAGGTATTCAGCTAAGAATGAGAGGGTGGGAAGTGTGAAAAGAGAGAAGGTTTGAAATTAAAATCTTGCTGGGGAGCAAAGTTACTGAGGAAGCATTCCTGAGTGGTGGTGAAGGTTCATTTGAGGTGTGTGATAGTTCAAAGGAAACCAGTCAGCTCAGACAGGTAACTTCCTCCAGCAATATTTAGATGCTCAGTGATATCCAAGGAGAAGCTGGTCATGTGAACTCAAGTAAACAGGGTTATCACAGGTCAAGGAGGAGGAGAAATGGATAGTCAAAGGAGTTGAGGACATTTGGAAGAGCATGATTATGATAATTTATTTAGCAATAATCCTCTAACTCCTAATGTATGTCAAGAACTAATCAAAAATATATATACACTAATATGTATAAAATGGATAACTAATAAGAACCTGCTCTATAAAAAAATAAATTAAATGAAATTGAAATATTCAAAAAAAAAAAAAAAAACCGCAGTGAGATACCACATTATACCTGTTAGAATGGCTAAAATTAAAAAAAAAAAAAAAAAACTAATCAAAAATACCCAGCTAACTAATAGGTAGATGTAGGTGCAGGCCACTGTCTAGGGGTTCTACCAGAACTGGGTGCAGATTTTTTCTTTAACCTCTTTTTCTTCTTTTCTTTTTTCTTAGGAAAACAACAACAACAAAAGACAACATATATTTAGTACTTACTATGTGTCAGGTACTCTACTAGGCACTTTTAAAAATTATCTTACTGTTTCCTATATCAATATTATGAAAAAATCACTATTATTAGCCCCATTTGCAGATGAGGAAAAAGAGTATGAAGATATTAAGCAACCTATGCAGATAACCACAGCACATTCTAAACTACTGGCTTTAGAGCCCCTTGCTTCCACAGGTTGTCTTCATCACTTGCATTTTTACTTTAACACATAAGCAGTGGGTCCTTTATTTGGAGATCCCTTTGGAAGAAGTAAGAACTTTAAACTCTGTTATAAACTGGAGTGAAATTATTATTCCAAATTTTCTGATTTTAGAAATTGAGCAGTCTTGTCATACAAGTAATTATTTTAAAACTTTACAAAGAGGTAAATAGCTACTCTAGTCTCCTTCTTTCCTAAACTCTCTTCTGGGTGATACATGCTGAAGAAAATACTTATGCTTTACCTAATGTTTTCTACTTAAGGGATACAATCTGAATTTCTAAATTTGGGCCTGAAAATAAACAGAACTGCCCCTCCTTAATTCCTCTTCCTTCCTTCCTTGCTAATCAAACCAAGATAATTGTTCTGCCCTAGAAAATGTTCAGTGAGTAACATACTATTGTTTTTTTTTTCCTGTGCAAAGCCAAACTTAAAGAGACACCCTATCTTATTCATCAACAATCACAAAATTAACGAGGAATGAAAGGACTCAGGCTTTAAAGCAAGGATTGTGTAGGGGTGAAGGTCACTCACATTTTTAATGTGGAAAGTTTGACAGGGAAATAGGAGGTGTTCCCTTATTACCTAGAAAAAACACACAATTTCTAAAGCTGAGTCATACAAAATTCCCTTTGACTGACTATTTTTTAAGACTATGTCATATTTGAATGCATTCAACCATCACTGTCTGGAAAGACAAATCCAGGTCAGACAAACATAAAAAATGAACACTTCTGAACAGCAAAACTAATTGGTCATGCATGACATTTAGCAAGGTTTGGTAATAGCTATCATTTGCTGAGGATGTACTGCATTCTAATCCAGAGATTCTCAATCTTGGTTACACATTAGAATCACTGGGGATTTTTTTTAACTTTATTTTGAACTAATGTTAGACTTACAGAAAATTGCAAAAATAGTAGAGTGAGTTCTCATATGTCCCTCACCTGCTTCCTGTGACATTAACTCCTTACCCAGTACAAAGATCAGAGCCAAATTAACATTAGAACAGTATATTAACTCAATTAAAAATCTTATTAGAATCTTTGAAGTTGTTCCACTCATGTCCTTTTTTTCATTCAGGACTGCATTTCACTGTTATTTCTTCTTAGTTCTGTCCAATCTCTTCCATAACCCTGATCCTTTTGAAGAGTACTAATCAGTTATTTTGTAGACTCTCCTTCAATTTGGATTTGTCTGGATTTGTTTTCTCATGATGAGAATGGAGTGATGATTTTTGTAAGAATACCCAGAAGTGATGGATCCTTCTCAATGTATTATATCAAAGAGCTCATGATATCCATGTCTTTTTCCTGGTGATGCTAACCTGGATAACTTGATTGAAATCATGTCTACTGGATTTCTCCACTGTAAGGTTACTATGTCTCCCTTTGTAGTTAATAAATATCTTGATACGTTGAAACTATGCAAATACTGTTTCTCCTCAAACTTTTAGTCATGAATTTTAACATTCATCAGTAGATCTTGTCTACAACAGTTATGACTGTGGTCTTACAAAGTGAGTTTCTATTTCTCTAGTTCCTTCTACATTTATTAACTGGAATTCCACCTGATACTGAGTCCCCACCACAGGTCAATTATATTAAAATATACTAAGCATATTATACCTGGTCCTCACAATGTGGCTAATAACCAGATGTTATTATCTGCTTTGGAATATGAAGAAATTGATACTTGGAATGACAAAAACTTATATTTTTACAGCCAATAAGTAACTCTGATCTGCTGTCTGCAAAATCCATGCTCTTTTCACTGTCCAATCTTCTTCCCTTTTAAGTTCAGCTCACTGCTCTTTATGTCAAAATTTGCCCCATTTAAAGCATACTCTCTCTACTAACTCTAATTATCTGTAATTTTAGCCTAGATCAGTCCAAGGTTGGACACATTTTTTTTTCCTGAAACCTTTTGACATCCACCTGCCTAAAAGAGTAAGGAACAGATGTCAGCTATGTTTTTTGCATTTACCTGGACAACAGATCATTGCAGAACAATATGTGGGTGAAAAAAAGGGTATGTCATATACATATCAAATTATTTATATATTTAGGCTAATAGGCAACCTTTTGAAGAAGTATAATCCAAATGCCCTCTGAAGGAATTAAACTCAGCAAGCATAGAAACCTATGTGTGTAGTGGTTAAGAGTGAGGTTTTGCTCCTACGCTGTTGGTGGGAATGTAAATTGGTACAGACACTGTGGAAAACAGTATGGAGATTCCTCAAAAAACTAAAAATAGAGTTGCCATATGATCCAGCAATCCTACTCCTGGGCATATATCCAGACAAAACTATAATTTGAAAAGACACATGCATCCTTATGTTCATAGCTGTACTGTTTACAATAAACAAGACATGGAAACAGCCTAAATGTCCATCGACAGATGAATGTTTAAAGAAGATGTGGTACGTATATACAGTGAAATACTACTCAGCCATAAAAAAGAAATAAATAATGCCATTTGCAGCAACATGGATGGACCTAGAGATTAACAAACTAAGTGAAGTAAGTCAGAGAAAGACAAACATCATATGATATCACTTATACAGGGAATCTAAAATATGATACAAATGAACTTTTCTACAAAACAGAAACAGGCTCACAGATGTAGAGAATAAACTTGTGGTTGCCAAGGGGGAGAGGCAGTAGGGAGGGATGGTTTGGGAGTTTGGGGATTAGCAGATGCAAACTATTATATACAGAATGGATAAACAACAAGGTCCTACTGTATAGCACAGGGGACTATATCCAATATCCTGTAATAAACCATAATGGAAAAGAATATGAAAAAGAATATATATATGTTTATATGTATGTATGTATATATACAACTGAATCACTTTACTGTACAGCAGAAAGTAACACAACATTGTAAATCAAATATATTTCAATAAAATAAATTAAAAAAAAACAAAGAGTGGGGTTTTGGAGCCAGGTAGACCTGAGTTAGAGTTTGGCAAATCACTTAATGAATATGTTTTTTAAGTTTTTAAGGTTCAATTTCCTAACTGTTAAAATGCAAATATTAGTACTGATTACATTAACTTCTTGTGAGGATTCAATAAGCTCTTAGCACAGGGGGATAAGCAATCAATAACTATGAACTTAAAAAAAAAAAAACCCACTGTAACCAAATTGCCTAACACCTGACAAGAGATGAGTGCTTTTTAAAGGAATTTTTGGGAAAAGGAGATAGAGGTAATTTTGGAGGAGATGGCCCTTTAAAAGAGAGCAGATATTGTGAGCATGTACAGGTATTTTGGAACAGCCCGTGGGGTGCATAAGGATTCTGATGGAGAAAGGGATAAAAGGAAATGGAGAGTGTGAACTATCACCTTGACTCAGTTCCCTTGGGGGGGTGACCATCAAGTCGAGAGCTAGATAAAAGGGTGGGCCAGGGGAAGAGTTGCCACAGCTGCCAATCTGGAATAGCAGGCAGTTAAAACATCACATGAAATGTAAAGAGAGAAGATTTTCCTCAGAATGTCTCTCAGGAAGGTAGACCTCTCAGGTATGCGCCATATGTGTACACCATGGGGATGAGGAATTTTATCTATTTCAGTCACTTCCGTATTCTTGGTGCCTAGAACACTGCCTATCATATAGTAACTGTTCAGCAGAATTATTAGACTACTCGATAAATGAATGAATACACTAATAAATTCAAAAGTCTGATTAGGAAGCTTAGCTACTTATAGGTCTTCTCTGTTGCTAACAGGGGTAAAAAAAATTAGGGTACTGGGCTGATTTTTCAGGTCTATAGAAGAAAGCCTGGGTCCACCTACCAGCTGCTCTCCTTGTCTCCCTCTTCCTCATTAAGGGTTCAGCGTCTCTTCTAAATACTTGCTGAACAAATAAAGAACACTAATTTTTAAAAGGGCACCAAATTATTAACATGCTCAGGACATCTAAAAATCTGTTAGACTTTGGCTATATGTCACTGAAAATTACATCTATACAAAGAGAAACAGTCATTTCTTACCCAACTATGAAAATGTGAAATAAGATGCCGGTGGCAAAGATTTGAAGTTGCTTTTCTCCCTTTCATGTTTAATAAGAGAGCCCTGGGAAATGTGCTTAGCTGAAGAACTTTATTTCCCAACCACATTTATAAATAGAGGTGGCCATTGAGATGTAAGAGATCTCCAGTGAAACTGCCTTGTCCCGTGGTCTTGTATTCCTGCCTGCAATAAAGTTATAACGATTGGAGCTCCAAGAGTTATCATGTGATTTTGAGGATGATGAACAGAACGGTATAGGGAAACTGGGTCTCTGATGATTTTCTAGATCTGCCATAACAGTGTCTATCTCCAGACTTGATTTGTGTAGGGGAAAAACAAATTTCCATCCTGTTTAAGTGACTATAGTGACGTAAGTACCCAACACAATTTTAGTGTTGTGCCCCATCAGATGAAGTGTGTGTTTAGTTGAAATGGTAGAAGCTAAATATGTGTACTTCAGAGAAAGAAAGCAAATAGAAGTTTTAATTGACAGTTTTAGTAATTATTAACAGGACGGAAGAAACTACAGTGCACAATTTAAATAAATACTTATTATGAGAGCACTGTTATCTACTACAGAATTAAATAACTGAGCTGTAAGTGTTTTTGTCAATAACTGGCACATGTGTTATTGAAAAGGATCATAAATCACCTAGTCTAATTACCTCTCTGATGCTCAACTCTCCTCTAGAATATTTAGGTAAGAAGTCATCCAGCTTATGCTTGGCTACAACAAGTGATGAATAACTCTCTACTTCCCACACCAGCCCATTTTTATCTTTGGACAGTTCTGAAAGTTAGAATGTTGTTTCTTACATTGAGCTGAAAATCTGTTTTCCTTTAGCTTCCATCCACTCATTCTAGCTCTCATCTTTAGAGCCATAATCAGTACATCCAATCCCCATTCTAAATGATAAGCCTTCGATTATCACACTCCTCTTGAGACAGCTGCCCCTGTGAATTTTCATGCCACAGAATCATGCTGACCATGTTTCTGAACATATTGAAATCTACTTTCCCAGAATCCAGGGAACATGTATGACTACTCTTTTCTTTCCCTGGAATCATATACCTTGAAAGGATATGGCCACATCCTTCCCAATTTGTAACAACTTCTATTTTGCCAAAAATTTTCTGTTACTCAAACACAGATACAAAGTAATCATTATTCCCAGTTGTTTTCAATAACTCTGAGAGATACATTTTGAGACAAAGAAAGTAAAGAACTTGTCAGATGTTTTACTATTTGCTGAATGAGACTCCCCCAGTTATACTTCCCCCAATTTTTGAAATTCCCCTTCTTACTGTGTATTATATCTATGCAACTTATATGACTTAAATCAGAAATAAATTATTTATTTCTTACATCAGGTCAAATGACATTTGGTACATTTTCACCATAATATCACCTCTGTCTTTTCACCTTTCATACACACTCCAGTGCTCTCCAATAAATTTCTGCTTTTAGGATTTTGGATTTCTAAGCAGGCATAAATGATATTGACACAGAGTACTATTGTGAATTTCTCCCCTAAACAAAGTCTATTTCTACTCAATTGGATCTATTCTTCTATTACCATATTTCAAACAGACCCCACCCACCAAATTTTGGTGACACCCTGAGATCTTTATCATCTGTGTAATAGTATTTAATTCAACTGGTTACCTGCTAAATTCAATTGATTACCTGCTAAAATCAAATATATTGAACTCACAAAATGTAGTAATAGGCAAATAAATGTAACCTAAAAACTTATTTTTTTAATTTAAAAAAATGAAACTGAAATTTGGCCAACTAGCAAGGACATTGTAAATTTAATCTGGAACTAATCTCTGGGTTTGACACCTAAGGGCAGACATCCCATAAGGAACTTCTGCCACTTTTCTTTGTTTCTACAACCGGTGTTATGTCAAAGAGGCAAAATTAAAATGGTCAGGAACTGCAGTTACCCTGTACCAGGAGAGCAGAACTCATTTTTCCGGCTAGATTTTTAAGAGTGTAAAGCCAGTTCACAGTTTAGGAGAAACATAGTTTCTCATTCACAATCTGTCTCCCAGTCAACCTATTCTACTACCAATATCAGAAAGGTACAGAGATAAAATATAGCTTAAACTTTAAATCCCTCAAACCAGGCTGTCAGGGAGGGGAGAGGTTAGATGCTGACATGCTGGAAAAAAGGAAAGCTGATGATGACCACAGTGGTGATATCAGTTTTTCACCAGATACGTATGAGTTGGGATGGGATCAGCAGAAGATGAGAGTTGGGTTATTTGAGGTTTATGGTGTTGACGTGAGAGACAGATGTGCCTAGAGAGGGTTAGGTAAGTAGCAGGCGAAGCAACGCATGCTCGAAATTTAGATAAAGCATCGGCAATCTCTGGGAATCATTATGTTCCCTACTAAACGTAGAAGAGATTGTTTTTGAATCATATACATCCTGAAAAAGTCTTTTCTTCTGGGCCCAGAAATTTCCTGCCCAAAGCATAGGCGGGAAAGATGAGCTCAGTCTACAAGCTTACTCATGTCCTTCACTGGCTTTCACTTCAGCATGTATTTATTTTTCCTTCTCATTAAAAAAAAGGCACTAAGATATGTTATTGGGATACCATTTGGAATTTTCATTCATATGGCATATTAGAAATAATTGCTTAAATTATACAACTATTATGTGGAAGACAACTTATTTTTATTATTAGCTTTATGGGTTGGTATTGACATTTTACATATAAGAGTAAGGATAGGTTTCTTCTGTCTTCAAAGACTCCACAGCCTAGGAGAGAAGACAAGGCATTCATAAATACCTAATACATAATTTAGGCTGTAACATGTGCCTTAAGGGAGAGCTAAAGAGTCCTAGAGGTTTAGAGAAAGAAGAGATTAATTCTGAACTCAAGAACACCACTAGCAAAATGTGGTTTCAATGTTTATGTCCCCCTAAATTTGTATGTTGAAATCCTAATGCCTAATGGGATGGTATTAGAAGAAAGAGGTTTTTTGGGGGGGTGCTTAGGCCATGAAGGTGGAGCCCTCACAAAGAGGATTAGTGCCTTATAAAAGAGGCTCCAGAAAGATCCCTAGCCCCTTCCACCATGTGAGGAAAGAGCGAGAAGGCAAAGGCTATGAACCAGGGTGAGGGTTCTCACCAGAAGGCGACCATGCTGGCACCTTGATCCTGGACTTTCCAGCCCTCAAAACTGTAAAAAGTAAAATTTTGTCATTTATAAGCCACTCAGACTGTGGTATTTCATTATAGGAGCTCAAACAGACTAAGACTATTGGTGAAAGGACAAGATTCAAACATGAGCACGGTGAATGCTGATCTCAGTCTTACTGCCCTGCCTTGGCCACATCATTTCACTGTGCATTAGTTTCTTCAAACATTAAATGAGAAAGGAAAAACAGCATTCTTGCCCAAAGTACTCATATCCTCTGGAGACAACTCAGAGATGAACAGATCAATAGATAGACCCCAAACCAAGCAAAAACATCATATTGTTCATGGAAAGCTTCACAGCACTCAGAATAGAGCAGCAGTGTCATCGCTCCCCACTGCTGCCATCCTCCAAACTTTGCATTCTTTAGGAACATCCCACAAACCGAGACTATATTGTCAAGCTGGAGTAAAACGAGATGTTCACATGCAGCCAATCTTAAAAGAAGGTTAATTTGTGTTAGCAAATTGTCAAATAATCTGTCATGCCTAATTATTTTTCTTTAGCCACATCCTTTTTACCCCGCATAGCATTAAATAAACAGAAAAAAATAAAAAAGGTCTCCAGGATTGTGTGATAACTGATCTTTCAAGGCTACTTTGTGGCTAGATAAATAAAAAGAAAAACAGAAACATTGCTATTCCAGGATTTTTTTTTTTTTGCTCTCTTTGAAGACCCTGAAAAGCAATAATGATGATATAGATTCAAGAGCAAGTGCTTTATCCTTTATAAAGTTGAATTAGTAAGTTGATCCTCTTTATCCAGTATGTTTTTAATGCACAGAGAGATAACATTTGATAAGTTCATGAAAAAAATTACATTAGTACAACAAGTAAGAGGTGTTAACAGAGTATAGGCAGTGAAAATTCATGAAACAAACCAAAATGCAAAGAAAGTGATCGAGTCCCTATTGTAGTACATAAATTACATTGTTAAAATGATGATTGATATTATAGCTTTATTTCAAAGACTCCTTTTATATAACAGGTCTATTGTCAAAACTGATAATAAGAAAATACTTTCTCAAGAGCATACCTGCCCATAAATTATTCTTATAAAATTGTAGACATGAGAGAGTTATCTGAAATAATGGCACATCTAAATTGAGAGGTGGGGAGAAGAATTTAAAGGAAGAAATGACACTAAAATATATCACCTTAAAGTGTTTTTTAAAAAGTACACCACATAAAGGTGCTTCATAATAGTCAAAAAAGAGCATGCAGGATTACATTACTTAGATTTATGTAGCACTCCATATTTTTCAATCATCCTCCATGCATGAATTCATAACAGTGTTCTTCTATAGTTATCTGATTATATATTAGAAGAGTCTCTCTCACTCTCTCTCTGTCTCTCTCTCTCCCTCTATCCCTCCAATGAAGAAATTGAGAAGGAAATGAGTCAAGTAACTTGCCTCAGCTCCTACTGAATAAAGACAAATTTTTGAACATCTAATAAGAGAACTTTCAAATATGATAAGAGAGATCATGTCTGACCAACTTATCTAAAAAAAGAGAGTGAGAGAGAAAAAAGCCCTCAATCAGGGCTGACCCTAAATTTGTTCTTTATACATTTATAGGTTGCAAGGAACAGAGGGGGGATTTTGGTTATTGTCAAGTAATAGGGATCACTTCCAGTTTCCAGTCCAATCTTGAGAAATAAAACCTTCTGGAGACCCAACCTTGAGGGTGCCCCCCAACACTTGCATGAGTTTTACCTCCAGTAACCCTACCAGGTTCTTACTGAGAAATCAGGGAAAAATCTCCTCAAGCTTCTGGAAGAGGAGGGGGAAAGTAACTGTTCTGAAATATAACTAGAGCATATTGTTTTCTCCTTAAAAAAGACTTCCTTTAAGGAAAACTGTTTTACCAGAGCCTAACAGATCTGGAGGAAGGGAAATGCCCAACTCCAGCCCCCCCTAGCCTTCCTGTCTCACCTGAGGGGGAAAACAGAAAAAAACAAAACTGAGACTTAGACATAATCATAGGACTATGGAATGATTCCCTAATTCCCACATGTATCACATCAATAGGGGTCCTGAATAATAACAGAGGATACAGCTAAAAATTACTGTATAGCTCAGACCTTATTTACAAAGGGGGCTTTAGGGAAACCCAAATACAACAGAGAAGAAAAAAGCCAGAGAAGACAAAAGACACCACAAATTTTAGCCTCTGACATCTATAGCAAATAGTGAACAGCCTAATACCTAGCCAGATAAATACAAAACCTCATACTAAAGGTCTCATTACCTCGGTTCCTTTTACCCAATACATCATGTCTGGCTTTCAACCAAAAATTACAAAGTATGCTAAAAGACAAAAAACAGTCTGAAGAGATAGCAACCATTAGAAGAAGACACAGATCTGGCAGATATTTTGGAATTGTTAGACCTGGAATTTAACAATATCCTTAGGCTGCTAATGGAAAAGGGGACAACATGTAAGAACAGATGGGTAATATAAGTAGAGAGATGGAAACTCTAAGACAGAATTAAAAGGAAATGCTAGGACACTGCAACAGGAATGAATGTCTTTGATCCGCTCATCAGTAGACAGGATGAAGCCAAGGAAAGAATCAGTGAACTTGAAGATATGTCCATAGAAACTCCTCAAATTGAAAAGCAAAGAGATTTTTAAAAACTGGAAAAAAAAGGAATGGAATATCCAAGAACTGTGGAACAAATACAAAGGTATAATATTTACCTAATAGGGATACCAGAATGAGAAGAAAGAGAGAAAAGAAGAAATGTTTAAAGTATTAATGAAGTGACAGGGATTTGTTGTGAGGATACAAGAGAAAATTAGAGAGTGCAGAAAACCACATTCAGCTGTCAAGGGAACAAGTTTCATAGAGGATTTGCATGCCTCTGTCCCATCATAGCAACTCTACCAGTCACACAGTGTAATCTAGCAGTCACCATCCTCACAGGTAAATTTTCTACTGTGAGTGGATATGGTCTGTTTTCTGACTACTTTCTTCCTTCTCTTCCTCATGTCCTTTTTTACATGGCTTCTACCACCTCATGCCTGCTGTGTGTCTCTTAGCTTTGTGATCAGTTTATTGTCCGTGTCCCTCTCTGGATGTCCCTATCACTAAGAGAAAATCTGACTGGGTTAATCACCCTCCAGCATCAGAACCTCTACGAGACAGGATTCCTTTATCAAACCACCTGACAGGATGTTGGCCAACCTATAAGATGACTATATGCAGCTCAGGTGCCCATTTCTAATCCAGTCATCTCTGAGCTAAGCAGAAGGATCATGTGATAAGATGAATGAAGAACCAGAAGCTGCCTCCTAGTTCATGTTTGGAAGGAACTATTAGCAAGGTAGTCTCTCAGTATGTTACGAATTTATCTGAATTACCAGGCATTTTGGTAGCATGTTGCAAAAAGCAAACTAGGTACCCAAAGAAAATGGTAACTTTGATTCAATGTATCCTTTTCTCCTTGAGTTCCATTTCTGGTTTATACCATGTTACATATTCCCCACCACCACCAATGGGGGGGGGCAGGGAGTGTGAAAGGTAACACTGCTGATGACAGCTCCACGGTAAACTCTGAGATTCATCAGAACCTGGACTAGGCTGCCCCTAAGACTCAAAGCATTCTGGTGACAGACCAGGGCAGACAGCTACACAGAGAGTACCAAGGTTGATCCGATGTCCCCAAGAACAGCTGTGCACAACTTGATGGTCCCGTTCTTTGAGTTATTTCACTGTGTCACCTGTCCCAAATATTTTCAACCATCCTCTACTAAAGGCTGAAAGACATAGAGGAAAATGTGTGTGTGCTAAAACATAGGCATGTGTGTGTATGAAAATTTCCCCTCAAGAGCACACTATGTTTGAAAAGAATTATTTTTCACTTACCTGATTTCGATTTAGGCTATTAATTTTCTAAAGCAGATAAAATCAATGTAGGAAGAAAACAGTGTTCTATTAGTAATGTTTACTTTTCACTGGAATTCAAGTTAAATATGAATGTGCTTTCTCTTCACTAGCTTTCAAGAGATCGTATTCAACTAGCTGCCCTGTACACATAGGATACAGAGCAGTGAGGGAGAGGTACTAGACACCAGCATCATTCTCTTTAGTTCTTGACTGTGTCTGACTTTCAAGGGCATTTTTCTCAGGGAGAGAAAGAGTGTTTTGCTCTACCTCCATGTAAAGTGCTGTGAGTGAGCAAAGGCTACAAGGTAGAAGGTGAGACCCTGTTCCTGTTTAGCTAACTCTCTCTGGCCTCAGAATCAAAAGAACTGTCCTCATGCATCACATCCTTTCTATTATCTCTGTGCATACTGTTTCTTGCCAAAAAATAGAGTGATACCTTGTGTCTTCCTAGTAGATATCTGTATTTAAGAAATTGACACAAAATGCACACCAGTACACTTTTCCCATTTTACCAGTTTTCTCTGATTCCACATACCTTATAGCCTGACTGTTGCATGGCTGTAAGCAGCACATTTCATCCTAATCTGTTTCTTATGATAGATTTTTAGGGGAGAAAAGGCAACTATTTTAAATATTTTTTCTTCATAACTCCTTTGTCTTTACCAAGAAAAAAATGTGGCCACAGTTGTCACTATTCAATTTGCAAAAGAAAATAACAAGGTGATTTATTCATTCATCAAAATATATTGGGCTTCCCTGGTGGTACAGTGGTTGAGAATCTGCCTGCCAATGCAGGGGACACGGGTTCGAGCCCTGGTCTGGGAAGATCCCACATGCCGCGGAGCAACTAGGCCCGTGAGCCACAATTACTGAGCCTGCGCATCTGGAGCCTGTGCTCCGCAACAAGAGAGGCCGTGATAATGAGAGGCCCGCGCACCGCGATGAAGAGTGGCCCCCACTTGCCACAACTAGAGAAAGCCCTCGCACAGAAACGAAGACCCAACACAGCCATAAATAAATAAAATAAATAAACCCAAAGTTTAAAAAAAAAAAAAAAGTAAGCTGAAATATTAAAAAAAAATATATATATATATATATATTGAGTGCCCCCAAGACTCAAACAGCCTTTGTAACGTCTGTGGGAACTTAAATTTGTCAGATACTTTTCCTATTTTAAAGATAAAGAAACTAAGTTACAGAGAGGTTAGATGATTTATCTAAACTAAGAAATGGAGTATAATTGCAAAAATGAGGTCATTTTTTTAAGTCTGGCTTCATGGTTGTCAGCCAAATCATTTCACTTACACTTTCACACACAACGGTTACAAATGTTACCATACATCAGGACCCATGAGATCTGTACGTCCTGTAATATACATGTCATGTAAAGTATATCTCATGTAACATTATGCAATTGTTTGTTTTTACCTGTTACATAAAATTTATGGTGAATTTACACTCAATGTTAATTGAAAAAATGTTCAGAGTCGACTTTTTCACTAGCAAAACAAAACAAAACGAAACAAAAAACTAGTATGTCTCTTAAATTAAAAAAGAAAATTGACCAGGCTTACTTTGTTCCCTATCCTAAGGGCCTCTTGTCCATGAATTAGCATTAATGCAGGGTGTAAGAGAAGTGAACTCCCTGTGCCTGGAGAGCAAAGAAAACCAGACACATATAGAGAGCTTAGTGTACATGCCGCATAATAGTATTTCTGAAGAGCAGTGAATTCTGTATTCAAACAGAGGTCGGCAAATAAATCCAGAGTTCCTGAGTGTTTGATTTTTCCTTTTTAAAGATGAGGTGCTCTGATGGTTGGAGGTTTTCATTTCCCAGCCCTAACACAGAGTAGTCACATATGCAAACACGGACACAATGCCTGCAGTCTCAATGTAGATTAATTACTTCTGGCTGCCAGGAACCATGAGTGGGCTATGCTGTTGCCGTGATAAACCCCACCCCTCCCTCACTCAGAGACAAAAGAAACACACACATGAAAAGGCCAGAGCCTCAAACCATAGTTATTTCACCTTGAATAGACTTTCCAAATGAAGCCTTTCATTTTGCTTTCTATATTAAACATTGAAAACCAAAAAGGAATTTCAAATCTTGTTTCTTCATTCGTGTATCACAAACTGCTAATTAGAAAAGATTTCTTTTACTAAATGATTTAGTTCTTATGTCTTTTTTAACACTTGAAAGGTTACAGCTTCAGGAAAAGAGGAAAGAGCCTTAATTAAAGAATGAATTATTGAATATTCAGTTTTAATTGATGTTGCCCCGTGCTATTATTTTGTATGTTTATAGATGTTTTATGTGATTCTGTTATCAGAATAACCAAAGAGAGAGACATCGACTACTGAGCCTAAAAAAGGGGGAGGGTTTCTGCCTGATCACATCCAGTCATTTAAGTTCAAGAATCATCTGAAGAGTGGTTTCCATGACAACAAGTCACTAATTGTGAACATAAAGTAAAAAAATCAACCTTCCCTGAATTTGGCAGCTACATGGATGATGCTGAATTTTTTTTTAAATAGTAAAATGGCACTTTTCCTTAGGCAATTCCTCAAGTCACTTTCCTGAAATGAAGAAGCCACTTCATTGTGGAGTTAACTCTGGTCTGGCAACGGTGTCAGATTAAAGCCATCCAGATCTGTCAGGCTTTGACTGCCAGCACCTAGCTTCTGCTAGAGACATGGGGAGAAGGTTGCAATGAGGAGTGAGGGATTTTTGCATCTTAGAGCTGAGAGAGTTGCTGAGGACAATGAATAACCCAGTAAATGCTACCAAACACTGGATTTGAACATTCTCTAGATTGGGGAAAGAAAAACAATTGAGGGGGAAAAGTGAGTTAAAACCCAAAATCAGCCACTTTCCATGGGGTTAGTCATCCATGCTCAATCACTAGCAAAGGTTTCTGGTTTCTCTGTCTGGCAGATTTAAAAAAAAAACAACAACAGAAAAACAAAAAAGTGAACTCTTTGAGACTTGGAAACCTGTTCAACCGACACAATCGCACCATTGAAAATTCACCAGTTGATGACTTGCAGCATATCATTTGTAAAAATTGCTTCAGCCTGAGTTACCTTTCACCAGCTCTGTAAGTCTACTCACTGGGTCACTAGGAGTGAGTAAGAACATTTTGATAAATTCTGTTTCCATGACGATGAATTAACCAGTGAAAATGGGGAGGTGGTGAAGGATCTGTATTCTGTAGAATACTCTCAGATGTTTGCCTGTTTTCATTTTTAGCCATTTAGTTCTCATGGCTCTGTTCCAGGACTCTTTAATTTGCCAGTAGCTGTTTTTCCTACACAGATTATGGGAGTAATTCATCAGTGAATGTTTCATTCAGTGGTCCTATCTAATGTAAGAAAACATAAAAATGAATTTTCCCAATTATGACTTTTTGTTTGTTTAGAAAGAATGTAGTAAGCTTTTTTCCTTTCTTTTTTCACAATCTAGCTTTAGTGTTCTTATTCTCCCTTATTGACCATTACCTTACAAAGACTATAACTGCAATTTGTAAGGTGTTGGGATCTGCTTTTAAATACCAATAAATCCCAAAAAGGCAATGATTTTTTAATTTACTGGACTGAAACCCCAGAGGGGGACATAAAGAGAAAAAGAACATTAAAACATGTAGGCCCAGTACATGTTACAATGAAACAAAGTGTTTAGGAAAAATTAAGAAAGCAATAGAGCCTTTCCTTTACTAAATTACTTTAAATTGGCTTACTTATTTATATACAATGGAATGTGTTTATGTTATTTCAGCATTTACCCACTTCCTGAATTTAATGATAACACTACTATACCCTTGCGGGGGAGGAGGGGAGAATTGATTCTGATGGTTTTGTTTTCCAAATGATGAAAAAAGCAAAAAGAACTCATCTATTTGTACCAGAAAAAAATAGTTATGCAACTGTTTTTTTCTGAGGTATGAAATAAGAAAAATGTCTCCTCAAAACATGTATTTTCAATCTAACTTAGTTTGTATCTCAACAAGTAACTAATTTATCTCATTTTAAGAACTAATTTCAAATGGTAAGATTTTTTTCCCTTGTCTTTCTTTTCACCTAAAACAAGGCAAATAACCAGTTTTCAATTTTCAACTGTTTATTCTGCCATCGTGTAGCCACAAATTTAAAGGATAATTATATTATTTTCCAAATTCATTCATTTGCTCAGAGCAGGAAGAAATGTTATGCCTAGATGTTGTAGACTGCCAACAATGAACAAAATGATCAGATATCATCTTAATCTGACACTAAAAGTGCAAAGGACCATGAGATTCACAGGAAGTAAAGCAGAAAACTATTTAACATTTATTATGCAAAGCTCTGCCAATCAGAACTACATTTTTAAAAATTTCAGTAAATAGTAATGCAATAATATATTTTTCTATGAAGAACTGTTCTTCAGGGTCATATTTGCTTTGAGAGCTTAATTTCTCTACTAAGAACAGAAAGAACTCTCACATTGAAAAGAATATGGTAATTTCCTTTTCCTACCTTTTTAACACATACATACCAAAAATATTATTAATATTAGTGGACCTCAGAGAAAGTGCTTGATTGGAAATCAAAGTGATTGTTTTAAATGAATAAACTCTAGTTGTTGTGCTAATCTATAAACTATTAGAAAAGAAAACCATGCCACTCTAAAATCAGTGTTGGCAGCCCTGAATTTGTTCATCTTGATTTAAAATAACAAGGGCAACAGTGTCAGTTGACTGGATATGGACAAGGGGAAGTCTAATGAGTTCTTTTGTTCACCTGCCATATGTAACTCCGTCAACTTCTTATGGGCAATGTGCATGGGTTCTGCTAGCAGTGCCATGCTTCCCTTCCTAGACCTAAGGTCGTAATGCAGGTAGCTGGCATTCAGTTCACATTGATGTTAATAGTGTGAGATCCCTCAGCCAGCTGTTGTCTGGGAAATAAAGATGGCATGGCCCACCCAAGAGACAGCTGCCTCCACATCAGCGTGACCCGTAGCTGGCACCAGGCAGTGCAGGAGTCAGCTTGTTAATGCTAATGTCTCCGGTGAGATAAGGATAAACAGCCACTCTCTCAGTCCTGTAGATTGAAAGTGTCACAAAAATACTGCCAGCCTCGGCTGCTGATCATTAAAAACGAGTACAAATAAGAGGAATAATGACGTGTTGATCCACCCGAGTCAAGTTTGACATCCTTGTGACACTATTTACAACTGTATAGAGTCTTTCAGGTATTAGTGGGAGAAGTTTTGACAAAGAATATAAGCATGAAATTTCTTGAATTTTAGGTTAAAACTGGTCAATAACAGAGAAAGTATAAAAAGAATATGTATATTTATATATATATATGTATAACTAAATCACTTTGCTGTACACCTGAAACTAACCCAACATTGTAAATCAACTATATTTCAATAAAAATTTTTTAAATAAAATAAAACTGGTCAATAATGAAACATACTATATACTCCGATAATTTCTTTTCACAATACACATTAAATGGTGTGCTCAACATCTATTTCATATGTCGCATATGCCACAGAACATTTATTACTTAAAATTGTTTTTAGCACTGACAGGACACTACATAAATATTTAGGACAATGACATTTTCAAAGGCTTATTACTTTGTGTATGAACATAATACATATATAAATACATAGCATTTATCATAAATGTCACATTTAAAAAACAATGAAAAGAAATATTGAATGTATATTCATATAGCAATATAAGGATTAATAAGGAAATATATATTTATGAATCTAAAGAACAGTATCTTCTAATATTTCCAATCTGTTCCTGAAAATGTATCTGAAATAGCTTTTTAATCATATAGTATTTTACTTCATTGAGATCTCACTACTTAAATACATTTTGCAGTGAACCTGTTAGTAAAGCCAGAAATATATTTGCAATATGAAAGCTATTCTCTCCATATCTGTTTTGCAACTTTATTTTTTTATACCTATGATTTTAAAATGATGTGTTTAATATTAAAAGTTTAAAGCACATACATGCTTTTGTTGTTGGCATTTTTTCCCACTCTTAACTCCAGAAGTGATACTGAGAGATATAGCTTCAAGGGCAGCATCAAATCTCTTTGGAGCAAAGAGATTTGATCAAAAGTGCTGGCCCAGGATCCAATATCCCACATGCCCAGAATCTAATCCCAGTGGCTACATACTGCTCCCTATGGTGCAAGAGGTTTATACATATAGTTGACAGCTTAGGATCTCTGCCCCAAGCCAAGAAAACATCTATTGAAGGATGTTTAGATGAATGAAAGACATAGTCTTCTACTTAATGTATAAGTCAAGGCTAACCCCCATCGGTAAATAATATAAGATTTTTAACTGCATTGAAAAATCATTTTTAAAAGCCCTTAGTAGATTGCTACTAATTCAGTGAGCTAGCTGACACAGTCATTCACTCAACAAACATTTATGGAGTATTCACTATTTCTTTTCCCCATAGTTGGCTAGGTATGCACATAAGATATATAGAGGTAGAGATAAAGAATCTAATGATTATAAAGCAATATGGAAGAGTAACCACAGAAAGGCAACCAGAATAATTGTGTTGGAGGGTTGTGGGAAGGGAGAGAACAGTAAGGTTTAACGATGTGATAATTAGGGAAAAGGTATTCCATACAAAGGAACAGTTGAACAAAGAGGAGTGAAAATTAATCTATTACATATAGAAAACCACAAACAGCTCAGGGTTGCCTGAGTGCCCAGTCTAAGGCAGATGGTAGAAATGAAGAGTGACAGAGATAGACAGGGACATATCAATGAGGTTCCATAGTCATTAACTACTTGCGTGCTATCTTGTCCCAATGACCTTTTGGGAGGTGAAGGTAGCAGTTCTGATGAAAGATAATGACAATGACAGAAAATAATCGACAAGAAGATGAGTTGAAAATATGTTTAGGAAGTAGAATTATCAAACCTTGGTGATTGATTGGGCAGCTCATGAAGAGCTGAGAGGTTTCAAACTTCTATATGATGCACAAGTTCTACCTGGAGCAACCGGCTGGTTGGTGGTGCCAACCAACTGAGGGAAAAGAGCCAGCTTAGGGAGACTGTGTTGAAACAGAAGTGTCTATGGAACATTCTTGTAAAGATGCTAGTAAATGGGTAGATGAGTCTAGAGCTCAGAGCACAGGCCTAGATTTGGAATCCACTGGTAAATAATGTTATCTGAAACCAGGAGACTGAATAACATTGTTCAAAAAATATAGAAAGTGAGGGGCTTCCCTGGTGGCGCAGTGGTTAAGAATCTGCCTGCCAATGCAGGGGACATGGGTTCGAGCCCTGGTCCGGGAAGATCCCACATGCTGCAGAGCAACCAAGCCCATGTGCCACAACTACTGAGTCTGTGCTCTAGAGCCTGTGAGCCACAACTACTGAGCCCGCGTGCCACAACTACTGAAGCCCGTGCACCTAGAGCCCGTGCTCCACAACAAGAGAAGCCACCGCAATGAGAAGCCCGCACACTGCAATGAAGAGTAGCCCCCGTTCCCCACAACTAGAGGAAAAAAACCCACACACGGCAACGAAGACCTAAATATATACATATATATATATATATATATATATATATATATATATATATATATATAAAAATATATAGAAAGTGAGATAAGTTATGAATTCAGGATCCAACCCTGGGACACAACGATTATTTTAGCGATTTCCAAAAGAAAAGTAGCCAAGAAAGGAAACAGCAAGGAGTTGACCAAAGGAGGAGAATCCATAATACATTAATATTATGGGAGCCACAAAAGTGAAAAATGCAGCAGAAGGCTCCAATTCAATAAAGATGGAAAAATACAAATTAATCTCCCTCTCTGCCTCTCCCTACCTTAATACAAATCTACATCATTAAAAAAAAAAGAACTTAGAAACCTAAAATCAAGAAACATTTGGAAAGGCCACAGTCTGCATACTCACATATTTTTTAGGAGTTTTATAAGTTTATTCTATTTATTCATTCTCTACCTTATTCTCAAAGCACTACAAATTCCTTAGATAAAATTCCTAAATTCATTCTTCACAATTAAACATGTAATAAAAAACAAAAGTCAGTTCAGTGTTATTCTCATCGACAAGTACCAGGAGTGCAGATTCTATCTGTTGCCAATTATGGGTGGAAACTTTGGCTTTAATGCCATGTTGAGAGTGCAATGGGTATTTTGTGAGAGATGAGAAGCCTCGCCCATCAATTGAGTCCTAATAGAAAAGCATAGCATTCTTCAATGCAGACAAGAAGAGCAAGTTGTAAAATGGAAGGAAACTGGACTATAAAGCCAGACAAAGTAAGCTCACTGTAGGCTCCTGGGTAGAGGACAGCAGAAATGCATTGGACTGTTGACTTCTTGGCATTGTGCACAGGAACAACCCTTCAACTGGAGACATAACTAACATGCCATCAAAGCTTTGTTGTCAGCCACCGTCAGATTCCAGTAACAGTTCAGCCTTTCCCAGCTGTGTGTCTTAGGCAAATACCTAATGTTCCTAAATTCTACTTTCCTCATTTGTACCTACCCCAGAAGCTTGTTGTGAAAATTAAGAGGTAACATATGTAAAGCATTAGTCTAGTACAGCGGTTCTCAACACAGGGTGATTTTGCTCCCCAGAGGACATCTGGAAATGTCTGAAGACATTTTTGGTTATCAGGGCTGGGGAGGGGTTGGCTGTTACTGGCTTCTAGTTTGGTAAGAGTTTGGGGATGCTGTTAAACATTCTATAAGACACAAGACAGCATCCAAGAATGAAGAATTATCTGACCCCAAATGTCAACAGTGCCAAGGATGAGAAATCCTGATCTAGTAGTTGTGCACACATTATAATTACTGGTGCTTCCTGAGCCCTCACACCATGCTAAGGGTTATTTAAGTGCTTGACATTATCTCATCTAACCTCACCCAAATACCATGAGATTAGTCCTAGTATTATGCCCTGTTTACAGAATAAGAAACTGACAGACAAAAAAGAAGTTAAGTAATGTACACAGAGTCACATAACTGGTAGTGGTAGAACCAGGATTTCATAAATGTTAACTATTATTACATTTCATAGAAAAGTGAAAAATTACTCAGGTATTTTCAACTCTTAGCATCAGATAACAAAGATTGGTTTTTTCAACTTCCATGCCAACATTAATATAAATCCAGGTAAAATTGATATGTTGCATGCTTTGACTTCCTTACTCAAGTTTTTCTTTAAATGTGGACAAAATGAAAATGGAGTAATGGTTAAAAGGTCGGGAGAGGAATCTAGCATTTCTTAAGAGCACCTTAAAAAGACAATTGCCAGAGCTCCTTTTAGATAAATCTTAGTGTTAAAAATCAGTAAAACCTGACTTCAGTAACTGGCATTAGGTCTCCTCTAATGCTGAAGTCAATAGCTCCTCTTGTAATGGTGTTATGGTTTAAGCACTGCTTCAGGCCTATGCGAAACTTGAATGTGGGATCAAAGAGATAAAAGTAACCTGACTCTATCACTTTCACTTATAGCCTGAAATTCCTAGGATCTGTACATTTATGCAATTTTCAGTGATGTTTCATCGATTGTTTTTAAAAATCTTTTGCATCAATGTCTTTTGGAAGGTATTTTTCTCCTTCTTAAATCTTCCTTTAGGGAAGCTGAAATATAAGCTGTTGAGTATACATGTGTGTGGACCTGAAACCCTGAAAGGCAACAAATGCTGAAATGTGAGCATGCATATGAGTATTTTGACAATTATAACAAAGTGTTTATGGAAATTTGGGGATCCTGAATTTCCAAGATAATTTCATGTTGAGGGAAAACAGTATAGTATAAAGAAGGAAGCAATATGGCATAGTGGCTAAAAGTGCAAGATTAATTCTCTGGTCAGTATTCAAATCCCAACTGTATCATTTAATAATTATGTGATCTTGAAAATTGACTTGACTATTCTGAATCTCAGTTACCTTTCTTATTGAAGAAGGAAGACAGAAGGTTTGACCAACAGAGGTTGGTGTTCAGTGACTTATGAGTTGAATTTGAAAGGTAGCCAGGGATTAAGTAATGCAGAAATTTATATACCATAGTAGGATTTTGGATTTTATTCTGTGATGGGAAATCATTGGACATTTTTAGTAGGGGAGTATCATGATGGCAATTTATGTTTTGAGAGGATCACTATGGGTCCTATGTGAAGAATAGACTGTAGGGAACCAGGATTAGATGCAGGACAACCAAGAAAAGACAATTGCAATAGTGCAGGCAAGATATGTTGGTGGCTTCAAATAGGAAGGTGACACCCCACACCTGGCAGCAGCCAAAACCAATTAGATTCATGATGCATTTGGAAGTAGACTCAACATAACTTCTGATAGATTGAATATGAGTTATGAGAAAGAAAATAAAAATGATGCCAAAGTTTTGGGTCTAAGTAACTAGATGAATGGAGACTGAATAAGGAACAGGTAAAAAGGAAGGGGAATTATAGAGTTTAGTTAGAGATAGTAATTAAGCATCCATGTGGGAATATTCAGTCAACCATTGGATATAAAAGTGTATGCATTCAGAAAAGAGGTCAAGCATGGATCTTAAAATTTAGGCATTAAAAGAGTAGAAATATATTTAAGCTATGAGAACTGAGTGAGATTGCTATAGGAATATGTTAAAATAGTAAAGAAAAGAGACTCTGGGTCTGACCTCTAGGGGTCTCCAATATTTAGAGGTCAAGAAAATAAGAAAAATGCAGGAAAATTATGGGAGGGGAGTTTCTTAGAGTCAAGCAAATAAAGTGCTTCAAGAAAAAAGAAATGACCTACTGTCATATGCTACAGAGGCACTGAGTGAGATGAAGGAAGAATTGACCATTGGCATTGTCAAGGTAGAGGCCATCGGTGACCCCAAGAAGAAAACATTCAGTGGAGTGATGGGTCAAACACCTTATTTCATGAAGTGAGTTCAAGAAAGAATGAAAGGAGTAGAAATGGAGAAGGGAAAAGTAATTAACATATGTTTGTGAAAATTAAATAAGAAAATATATGGGAAGCATTTAGCTCAATGCTTGGCACATTACAAAGTGCCAATTGATAGCTACCATCATTGTTTTTATAATTTTTATGTAGTCATCCCCTATCATTTAAATATTAACGTATCCACAGCCAGACCAAGAGAAATATATGTGTGTATTAATATATTAGCATTTTTGTTAAGGTGTTCAATATATATGTATATATAATTACCTTATTTTTTCCTTACAACATTCTGTGGAGAAAAAAAATAGTCACGTAAGTTTTTCCCTGTTTCACAGCTGACAACGCTTAGGCTCACAGCTTATGACTTACCCAAAGTCACATATAAAACCAGAGTGAAACCAAGATCTAATGACACTTGACTCTTTTCTCTTTTCAGGAATAAAGAATAAAAGTTCAGTTATATCACCAAAGGGAAAAACAAAAAATATAAATGAGAATTAGACAATGTAAATACAAACCTACCTTGTTTTAGTGGGTTTTGCTTTATTGTGTTTAGCAGATATTGTGTTTTTTATAAATTGAAGATTTATGGCAACTTTGCATTGAGCAATCTACTGGCATTATTTTGCCAACAGCTTTTGCTCACTCCATGTCTCTGTGTCACATTTTGATAATTCTTTCAGCATTTCAAGCTTTTTCATTATTATTGTATTTGTTATGGTAATCTGTGATCAGTCATCTTTGATGTTACTATTGCAAAAAAACTACAACTCACCGAAGGCTCAGAAGATGTTTAACATTTTTTGGCAATAAAGTATTTTTAAGGTATATACATTTTTTTAAAAACATAATGATATCATTAATAGACTACAATATAGTGTAAACATAACTTTTATATGCACTGGGAAACCAAAAACTTCATGTGATATTCTCTTTATTGAAGTGGTGTGGAACAAAACCCATAATATCTCCAAGGTATGCCTGTATCTGATTTGAATAATGAACACCCAAAAGATATTTTTAATTCATAAATCATTTGCACATGTTCTGCTAACCATCTGGTACACTCTGTTCTTTTTAGACATGGTCAGATTATTCCATCAAGTGAGAAAATGTTCTGCCATAAAGACAGATTAAAGTGTTTTAGTCATAGAAATTATGTAAGGGAAGGTAGAAAAAAGCAAAACATTTCTTTAAGTATACACTTAATCAATCAAGAAATATCAATTTCTTGCAATTACCCATGCTGGGTAGTTGGTTAGGTACTGGGCATACAAGAGGAAATAGACCAAGCATGATTTCTGCTCCCTTGACATCTATAGTCTAGTGAGATAGATAATAATCAGAGTTAAGAGACAGAGGAATATGTTCCAAATGAAAGAAAAGGCAACACCCAGAAAAAGAACTAAACAAAGTGGAGATAAGTAATCTACCTGATAAGGAGTTCAAAGTAATAATCATAAAGATGCTTGATAAATTCAGAAGACTGGATGAACACAGTTGAAGTTTAACAAAGAGTTAGAGGATACAAAAAAGAACCAAACAGAGCTGAAGAATATAATTACTGAACTAAAAAATACACTAGAAGGAATCAACGGTAGATTAGATGATACAGAAGAATGGATCAGCAAACTGGAATACAGAGTGCTGGAAGTCATCCAAGTTGAAGAGAAGAAGTAAAAAAAAATTTTTAAATGAGGATAGTTTAAGATAAGTCTTGGACAATATCAAGCATACTAGCATTTGAATCAATGGGTCTCATAAAGAGAAGAGAGGGAGAGAGAGAGGAAGATGTAGAGAATTTATTTGAAGAAATAATAGCTGAAAACGTCCCTAACATGGGAAAGGAAACAGATGTCCAGCTCCAGGAAGCACAGAGAGTTTCAACCAAGATCAATCCAAAGAGATCCACACCAAGGCATATTACAATTAAAATGGCAAAAATTAAAAATAAAATAAAATCTTAAAAGCAGAAAGAGAAAAGCAACTAGTTATGTACAAGGGAATTCCCATAAGGCTATGAGCTGACTTTTCAGCAGAAAGTTTGCAGGCCAGAAGGGAGTGACATGACATGTTCAAAGTGAAGGGGGGAAAAAAACCTACAACCAAGAATACTCTACTTAGCAAGGGTATTATTCAAATTTGAAGGTAATATAATGAGTTGTACATAAAAGTAAAAGCTAAAAGGGTTCAGCATCACAAACCAGCTTTACAAGAAATGTTAAAAGGACTCCTCTAAGCAGAAAAGAAAAGACTACAACTATAAATATAAAAATTATGAAAGAAAAAATCTCATTAGCAAAGGCAAACATACATAATGTTATGTTCAACCACTCATAAAGCTAGTAAGAAGGTTAAAAGACAAAAGTGGTAAAATCAACTATATCCACAACAAGCAGTTATGGGAAACACAAAACAAAAAGATGGAAAATATAATTTCAAAAACATTAAACATGAAGAGAGGGGAATAAAAATGGTAAAAATGTGGGGTTTTTAAGATGTGTTCAGACTTAAGAGAAAATCAACTTAAAATAATCATATCAATAATATATGTTGTTATATATGAACCTCATAGTAACACAAACCAACAACCACTAACATATATATATACACAAAAAAGAGAGAAGAATCCAAACAGAACACTAAAAATAGTCATCAAATTACAAGGGAAAAGAACAAAAGAAAAAGAAAGGAACAAAAGCAAATACAAAACAACCAGAAAATAACAAAATGACATTGAAGACATACCTATCAATAACATAATTACTTTAAATGTAAATGGACTATGTGCTCCAGTCGAAAGACACAGGGTAGCTAATTGGATAAAATACCAAGACCATATATATATGCTGCCTACAAGAGACCCACTTTAGTTCTAAAAATACACAAAGACTGAAATTGAGGGATGAAAAACAGTATTCCATGCAAATGGAAATCAGAAGAAAGCCAGGTAGCAATAATTATATCAGGCAAAATAGACTTTAAACAAAAGACTATTGCAAGAGACAAAGAAAAACATTACATAATGATCAAGAGATCAATCCAAGAAGAAAATATAACAATTGTAAATATATATGCACTTAACATAGGACCACCTAAATACATAAGGAAAGTATTAACACATATAAAAGGAGAAACTGACAGTAACACAATAATAGTAGGGGATTTAACACCCCACTTACATCAGTAGATCAACCAGACAGAAATCAATAAGGAAACACTGGCCTTAAATGACACACTAGGCCAGATGTACTTAATAAATATATGTTCCATTAAAAAGCAGCAGAATACACATTCTTTTCAAGTGCACATGGAACATTCTCCAGGATAGATCACATGCTAGGCCACAAAACAAGCCCTGGTAAATTTAAGATTGGAATCATATTAAGCATCTTTTTCGACCACAACTGTATGAAACTAGAAATCAGCTACAAAAAAAAAAAATGCAAAAACCACAAACACATGGGGGCTAAACAGTATGCTACCAAACAACCAATGGCTCATCGAAAAAATCAAAGAAGAAATTTAAAAATACCTGGAGACAAATGTAAATGAAAACACCACAATCAAAAATCTGTGGTACACAATGAAAACAGTTCTAAGAGGGAAGTTTATAGAGATACAAGCTTACCTCAGGAAACAAGAAAAATCTCAAATAAATACCTAACCTTACATCCAAAGGAGCTAGAAAAAGAAGAAACAAAATCCAAAGTTCATAGAAGGAAAGAAATCATAAAGATAAGAGCAGAAATAAATGAAATTGAGACAAAAAATAGAACAGATCACTGAAACTAAGAATTGGTTCTTTGAAAAGATAAACGAAATAGATAAACATTTAGCTAGACTCATAAAGAAAAAAAAAAAAAAAAGAGTGAGGGCCAGATAAATAAAATCAGAAACAAAAGAGGAACAGTTGCAAAAACACCACAGAAATACAAAGGACTATGAGATTACTACAAACAATTATACATCAATAAAATGAAATAAAAGAAACAAATTCCTAGAAACATCCAATCTCCCAGGACTGAATCAGGAAGAAATAGAAAATATAAACAGATTAGCAGTAATGAAATTGAATCAGTAATAATAATAAAAAATAATTCCCAACAATTGAAAGTCCAGGACCAGAAGGCATCACAGGTGAATGCTACCAAACATTTAAAGAAGAGTTATCAACTTTCCTCAAATGATTCCAGAAAAATTTGAAGAGGAAGAAATTCATTCTATGAGCTTCCATACTCAGTCTACAAGGCCAGTATCACCCTGATACCAAAACCAGACATTGACAACACACACACACACACACACACACACACACAAATGACATGCCAATATCATTGATGAACATAAATACAAAAATCCTAAACAAAATAGCAAACGAAATTCACAATACATTAAAAGAATTATTCACCATGATCAAGTGGGATTTATGACAGGGAAGCAAGGATGGTTCAAAATCTGCAAACCAACCAATGTGATATACAACATTAACAAACTGAAGAATAAAATCTATATGATCATCTCAGTAAATGCAGAAAAAGCTTTTGACAAAATTCAACATCTATTTATGATAAGAACTCTCAGCAAAGTGGTTATAGAGAGAACATACCTCAACATAACAAAGGCATATATAACAAACCTACATCCAACATCCTACTCAACATTGAAAAGCTGAAAGCATTTTCTCAAAGATCAGGAACAAGACAAGGTTGCCCACTCTCACCACTTTTCTCCAACATAGTATTGGAAGTCCTAGCAACAGCAATCACACAAGAAAAAGAAATAGAAGAAATACAAATTGGAAAGGAAGAATAAAACTGTCACTGTTTGCAGATGACATGATACTATATAGAAAATTCTAAAGATGTCACCAAAAAACTTTTAGAACTAATAAAATAATTCAGTAAAGTTGTAAGATACAAAATTAATATATTGCAAATCAGTTGCATTTCTACACACTAACAACAAACTGTCAGAGAGAAATTAAGAAAACAATCCCATTTACAATTACATCAAAAAGAATAAAATACCTAAGAATAAATCTAACCAAAGAAAGTAAAAGATCTGTACTCAGAAAATTATAAGATATTGATGAAATTGATGACAGCAAACATGAATGGAAAGATGCATTGTGCTCATGACCTGGAAAAATTAATATTGTTAAAATGACCATCTTACTCAAGGCAGCCTACGTATTCAATGCAATCCCTATCAAAATACCAATAGTAATTTTCACAGAACTAGAACATATAATTCTAAACTTTGTATGGAATACAAAAGACCCCAAATAGCCAAAACAATCTTGAGAAAGAAGAACAAAGCTGGCTGTATCATGCTCCCTGGTTTGAAACTATACTACAAAGCCAGATTAATCAAAACAGTGTGGTACTGGAACAAAAACAGACACATAGATTAATGGAATGGAATAGACAGTCCAGAAATGAACCCACACTTATATGGACAACTTAACCTACAACAAAGGAGGAAAAAATATAAAATGAGGAAAAGACAGCCTTTTCAATAAATGGAGTTGGCAAAACTGGACAGCTACATGCAAAAGAATCGCACTGGACTATTTTCTCACACTTTACACAAAAATAAACTCAAAATGCATTAAAGACTTAAATGTAAGAGCTGAAACCATAAAATTCCTAGAAGAAAACATAAGTAGTATGCTCTTTGACATCAGTCTTGGCAATATTTTTTTGGATCGGTCTCTTCAGGTAAAGGAACTAAAGCAAAAATAAACAAATGGGGCTACATCAAAGTAAAAAGCTTCTGCACAGTGAAGGAAACTATCAACAAAATGAAAAGGCAACCTACTGAATGGAAAAAGATATTTGCAAACAATATATCTGTTAAGGGCTTAATATTCAAAATATAAACAAAAAAACAAAACTCATTCAACTCAACACCAAAAAACAAACAACCTGATTAAAAAATGGGCAGAAGAACTGAATAGACATTTTTGTAAAGAGGACATACAGATGGCCAACAGGCACATAAAAAGATGTTCAAAATCACTAATCATCGATCAAATGCAGAGTAAAACCACAGTGAGACACAACCTCACACCTGTCAGGATGGCTATCATCAAAAAGGCAGCAATTAACAAGGGTTGGCAAGGATGTAGAAAAAAGGGAACCCTTGTGCACTTCTGGAGAGACTGTAAATTGATGCATCCACTATGGAAAACAGTGAGGAGGTTTCTCAAAAAATTAAAAACAGAACTGCCATATGATCCAGCAATTTCACTTCTGGGTATTTGCTGAGTAAAACAAAAACATTAATTCAAAAAGAAGTATGAATTCTAATGTTCATTCCAGCATTATTTATGATAGCTGATACAAGGGTCCACTGATAGAATAACAGATAAAGAAGATATAATGGAATCATATATATAATGGAATAATATATAATTATATATAATGGAATAATAGTCATAAAAAAGAAAGAAATCTTGCCATTTGTGATGACATGGATGGATCTAGAGGGTATTATTCTAAGTGAAATAACTCATACAAAGAAAGACAAATATTGCATGATGTCATTTAAATGCAGAGTCTAAAAACAAAACAGACAAACAAAACAAAATGAAAACAGATTCATAGATACAGAGAACAAACGGTAGTTGCCAGAAGGAAGGATGGTAGAAAACTCAGCGAAATAGTTGAAGGGGATTAAGAGGTTCAAACTTCCAGTTATATAATAAATAAGTAACAGGAATGTAATATACAGCATAAGAAATATGATCAATAATGTTGTAATAACTTTGTATGGGTACAGGTGGTTACTAGACTTATCATGGTTATCACTTAACGTATGCAAATGTTAAATCATTATTGAGTACACCTGAAACTAACATAATATTGTATGTCAACTATATTTCAATTAAAAAAAAATAACAATTAAACCAACAAAATACATTTCATTAGTAACAATAGATGCCAGAAGACAATAATATCTTCAAAGTTATATAGGAACATCACTGTCAAGCTAGAATTCTATACCCAATTAAACTATTGTACAAGAGGAGAGAAAATAAAGATATTTTCAGAAACATGAAAAAGAAACTATGTTTCTTTCATATCATTTGTATGAAAGATAAGAAAATATCTGCATCCTTTCAGCAAACCATGTATAATCATTTCCAGAAGCTTGGAATGAAGAGACTCTCAAAAAATACGTGCATTCAGTAAGGCACTTTGGTAACAAATATAAAAGGGAAATTGGGTTGATTTTCTTTTAAGGAATCCATATTTCTTGTTTCCACATTAATGAAAATAGGGAGCAGTGTACTTCGTTTACACATCCTTGTAAGAGACCACTGAAGCCAAGGTGAAACATTAATAGAAATAAGCATTAAACAAATCTGAAATGCTTCCAAAATGTGTGAGCTGCTCCCAAGTCTCCAGGTAATCAGTATGGAACCCTACTTACTGCTTCTACAGGGCCAAAGTTTTCAATCCACGAGAGACTAGGGTTTCTTTGGAGCTGCACCCAATCTAAGGTAATGCATACCTCCTGAGAAGCATGCATTTCTCCATCAGTGAGAGAATGGCTAAGATAAATTGTGTGTCACCCTTCAAATCAGCTATTTCACACTCCAGTCATCTTTGTTAGCAACCAAACTAATCCTTCTTGTTCACCCAGTCCTTTGACCCCCAAACTGCTTGGTACATGTTCTCACCAAGCCATGCCTCACCGCTACTGTCTCTCCAAAATCTTTCAACTGTGTTCTCTGGAATTCCAATCTGATTAACCCTTACATGTTTAAACTCTTCCTGAACAATGTCTTCCACCTTGGTTAAGAACTCGGAGCTTCTGATGTGAGGTCCATGAACAATGTTTCAAGGAGTCAGTGACATGCTTAAAAAGACAATTTTTAAGTTTTCTTTCTGTTATTTTGAAATATGTCTTTGTTTAAAAAATTGTCAATGTATTATAAGGATACTGTATTACTACAAAAGTCTAGGTTGATTAGTTTATATGATCAAGCAACATGCAATCAACATTAAAACCTATTATAATGTTTTGAAATGTTTTCTATTGACAAAAATTAAATAAAATGTCTCTACCTTATGATTAAAGAGAACTATTATTGTTTACTTTAAGCATAGATTAAGTTGCAGAAAACCTCCAAGGAAATAAATTATAAGGATCTTTTTATATCCTTTGGTTTTACCTTTGAAAAGGAACACACAAGCCAGAATATTTTTTGTATCAAAAGGTTTGCATGAATGGACGCACAAAGCTAGCAAAAGGTTTGCCTTGAATTTGTGGACCTTTATATATATATTTATATATACACACACACACACACACACACACACACACACCACACACACACACACACACACCCATATACTTGGATTGGAAACACTGTAACATTACCAAAACCTTATCCTTGACTCCTCACTGTCTTTCACTCTTCACCCCTCATCTATTCACTTTCCAATGCCTATGGATTAAAACCCTTAAATATCTCTCAAAGCCATCCACTTCTCTCCATACCCACAGCCATCACTCCTGTCCAAACGAGGTCACCTATTACTACAATTACTGCAATCTTTTCTGTGCTTTTAGTGTTAGTCCTCACTTCCTTCAATTCTTCAGTCAGCCAGGGTGATTCTTACATTGCAAGACAAGAGAAAGAAAGAAAACAGATACATCACTATGGTTGTTTTTGAAACTGAGACTTTTTGGAAATTCTGGGGGAAAGGTGTGATGAAGGGAAAACTATTGAGGTAGAAGAAAATCTTAAATAATCACTTTGTTTATTGAAGATTAAAGTCTTTGGGGTTAATTTGTACTGTAATTGCAAGTAAAATAATATAATGAAATTAGAGGTTGCTTTTGGATGAATGAGAGTTTGTTGACTTTGTTGTTTTATTTTTAATACAGTAAAGGTTTATTTCTGTCTCAAAGTTTTCAGCCAACATTGGTTGCTGGGGGAGGGAGTGTTCTGCTCTCTCAGTTGTAGGGGCCAAGGCTGAGAGGAACTCCACCATCATGGTGATATATCATCTGAAGTTCATGCCTTCTTCAACTCCCCTCTGCAGGGAATGCATAGCACAAGGGTCTTTACACATTTTTTGTCCTGCTTTGGTCTGGGAGTGATCCACTGATCAGAACTAGTTGGATGTCCCTCCCTAAAAGCAATGGGCTTGGGAAACATGGTTTTCTATGTTCCCAGAATAGAGAACTGGATCATCTGTACAAAGTCTTTCTATTCACTCTATACTTCAGTCACTTTCTTTGTTGTGTAGAGAATTTTCTCACCCACCCACTAAGGGAAACAACCCCATAGTACACTAAACACAGAGACAGGGCTTCCCTGGTGGCGCAGTGGTTGAGAATCTGCCTGCTGATGCAGGACACACGGGTTCGAGCCCTGGTCTGGGAGAATCCCACATGCCGTGGAGCAAGTAGGCCTGTGAGCCACAATTGCTGAGCCTGCGCTCCCGCAACAAGAGAGGCCACGATGGTGGGAGGCCCGCGCACCGCGATGAAGAGTGGCCCCCGCTTGCCACAGCTGGAGAGAGCCCTCGCACAGAAACGAAGACCCAACACAGCCAAAAATAAATAAATAAATAAACAAAGTAAACAGTGCGTTAAAAAAAAAAAAATACATTAACACAGAGCCAGGCTATTTCTTTTCTTACTCAGGTCACATATGGTCCTTTCCATCTCATCCTGAGCAATAAAAACCAGGTCTCATCACTCTATCAGATGGCCACCAAAGACAGCTCCCTGGCTCATGGAATGATCTGGGTTTTGCTGCATTTTGGCTGGACCTGGGTAGGCCTTTGTGCATCTGAGGATATGAAAGAGGAGCAGTTCCTCTGGGATCTGAAAGTGGAGATGGTAAAGAAAGATATCTGTGTGGCCTTTACAGAAAAGCTTCCTGCCATTAAGAGAACATATGAAAAAACTGATGTGACGCCCATGTCCAGAATCAGTTTCATTCACAAATGTGCACATAATGTGTCATGATGTAGGTTACTTCATGATCTTGACATGCTGCGAGAATTTTATTTAACCTCAAGGAAGCTGTGGATCATGTCAGTGATTTGTTTTTTTAATGTTAGGGTATGTTAACTTGTCACCTGCTTAACCAGAGAAGGGAGTTATTCCTTTATGTTCTTTGGGATGGGATTCATGGGGTAGTTGAGGCTCAGGAAAGGGAGGAGGTGGGATAAGAGGCTCTGACCTGAGAAGGAACAGATCACAGATTGCATAAATCTGTAAGGCTAGCTAGAGCCAAGGGAAGAAGTCAGCAAGGACCCCCCGTGACAGCTAATGACAAATGAACTGACTCCCAAATTTCCTTTTTCTCCTCTGTAATCCTCTTATGAAAGCCTCACATATTTAGAAAAGTATGTTAGTATAGCCTTGGAGAAGGAAATAAATAGGCTCTATTTATGCTTGTGGCAAAGCAGTATGGGAGAGGACAGCAGCTCACAGAGCAGTGATGGAAAGGCCAGGAGTGTACGTGAGGGGCCTCAAGCAGTAGTTAGGAGTGAGCAGTGAAGGGCAACAACTGGGAAAAATAGAAGCCTTCCTTTTCTGGAGATCCTCAGACAAAATTTTGTACTTAGAGCAGATGGAATATTTGTTCAATGAATTTATATTGTTAGTTAATAACACTCCTCTAGGTGCCAGGGATAAGAGAAGTGAACAAGACTACCACAGCCTAGGCCTTGTGGAGCATAGGTCCCTGTGCAAGAGATGGACAATTTAAAAATACCCTAAATCATGTCCTATGGTTGTAAGAGCTGTGGAAGAAATAAAGTGTGGTTGATGTGATTGCAGCAGTTGGGGAGGGCTCCATGCCATTTATAAGAGGAGATCAGGGGGACCTCCCTAAGAAGATGGCATTTGAGCAGAGAGCTGAAGGAGTTTGTGATTGATTTATACAGATGTCTGCAAGAGAATGTTCTATGTGAAAGGAACAAGTGAAAAAGACGAGACTCGAGTATGTGTGATATTTTTGATAGTTTAGTAAAGAAAGAAACTCATAGGTCCATGTGACTCACTGCTATCCCCATTGGTATATATTGACATCAAATCTTATTTTCCACTGAGAAAGTCATTAACTTCATCAGAAACCGAACATGACTGACCAGTTTTTCCTGAGGATTTAATCAAGAAATGAAAGCAGAATGTGAAAATATTAACTTTTATACTAGAGTTTTCTGATCTTCCATAGGGCAAATCTGGAAGAATTTGATTAACCTCTGGGAAGATATTTCACTATTTGTTTTGGGGGTTTTGTTTTTTTTGTTTTTCACTTTTTGTGTTTTTGGGGTTTTGTTTTTTGTGGGGTTTTTTGTTTTTTGGTTTTTTTTGAGAGAGAGAGCAAAAATGCCAGACAACTCTAATAGTTTTTCAGAACAGAGTTCATTCATGATTTGTCTTATTTGGAAGCCATGTTTGGCTACATTAATGTGATACATCTTTTTACTCAAGGTCTTCCATCATTGTCAGGGAGGTTATTACAAGAATATGTGCATTTGGGTCAAGCTGCTCACTTTTGAAGAGAAGACTGGAGGTAGAGGACTATATAAATGTAATGTTAATGAAGTGTTTCCACAGTTTAAAATTAAGAGTGACAAAGCTTTAATGTCTCTGCAAGCAGAAAGCTGCAGATAACTGGAAATGAAAGAAAGAAAGAAAGAAAGAAAGAAAGAAAGAAAGAAAGAAAGAAAGAAAGAAAGGAAAGAAGAAAGAAAGGAGGGAGGGAGGGAGGGAGGGAGGAAGGAAGGAAGAAAAATGTAGTGTGCCTTTGATGTGGAAAAGGCCAAGGATTACTAAAACATTTATCTTTATTTTGATGCCAAGAAATATGGAACACCCTGACTTCAAAGGCTGAGGCAGGAAGTGGAACCAACCCTCTCCTAGTTCACCCTCAGATAACAGTGGGCTTGTGTGGGGAATTACAGAGATCACCCAGTTCTCCAAGTTGAGTAGTTGAATTCAATGTAACATCATTTGACTGATGAGTGAATGTAACAACATTGAAAGATGAATGAATGTAACATCATTTCCCTTGTCTTCAAGCAAAAGAAGCTACCTTCAAGAAGGACTATGACACAGACACACTCAGTGTCAGCAGGAAAATTATAATAATTCATGTTTTGATTTTAAGGTCACCTAAGTAGAAATAAACCATAAAGAACTTAGTTTCCCTTCCTTCCTTCCTTCCTTCCTTCCATCCTTCCTTCCTTCCTTCCTTCCTTCCTTCCTTCCTTCTTTCTTTCTTTCTTTCTTTCTTTCTTTCTTTCTTTCTTTCTTTCTTTCTTTCTTTCTTTCTTTCCTTTCTTTCTTCCTTCCTGCCTGCCTTTCTTTTTTTTTACATTTGCAGATATCTACAGCTTGCTTCCTTCCTCCCATCCTCTCTTTTTCTTCCTTTCTTTCTCTTTCTTTTTTGTGAATAAACCTGAGCTTTCTCATTAAGTTTTAAAACACATTAAAATTTACTTTTAAAATCTGCATAATTTGCAATTATGTTAATTTTTAAGGAAATCCACCATTTGTTGTTGGCATGAAAAAGCAAAACAGAAAGATGCAATTATTTGTAGAGATTGATTTTACATTCTGTCTCTGAAAAGAAATCAATTTTCCATTCAATAGAATACCTTGTATGCAGTTCTTACGTATATGTGTGTTTATATGCAGTTTCCTAGGAACAAGTCTGTGGCTTTCATCAAATTCTCAAATGACTTTCAAAGGAATAAATACAAATTTAAAAAACCAAGGCCCACTGCCTTAAATCGAACCCTAGCTCTACTCTGGGAATAGTTCTTCTTCTCCTGTTCTCTCCAGTAGAGTTTGTTAATTTCCTCAAACTTCACAGATCTCAACACTGGAATATGGTCCCCATTACCATTTCCAAACCATTCCTCACCCACCATCTTGTATAATGTTTATCCTCACAGCATCACTGTCCTCCACCAACTTCCTTTTCATTGTCCCTCACTTATTAAAACTTCATAACCTAATTCACAGTCTTCCTCTCCATTCCAAGTTCTACCATCATTAACAGAAAGTTGACCATACAGGTGAACAATATATCCAAAACTGTCCTCAAACATTTATTTATTTCTATAATTTCAATGATCTTCCCCAATATTCTAATTCTGTTACCCACATCCCATAGATAGGACCTCTTCCTTTGTCATCACTTGAAATGCTCATGTCTGATTTCCTAAATTTGAACATCACAACCTAATAACCACAACTCCTAACCTTCCAATTCTTTCACTCAGCTACTTACATAATACCTGTAGCTGCAAAACATCTCAATGGTTACAGCAAGAGCTCTGGAGCAGACACTCTGGGCTTAACAGCAGTTTTACAATGTTCAAGATGTATGAACATGAGCAAGTTTCTTAACCTCTCAAAGCCTTTGTTTTTTCTTTTGGAAATAATAGTTGTTATTGAGAAGATAATATAACCCATAACATTTAGCATGATGCTACTGAGGAAGCATGTAGTAAATCATAGTCCTTTTTATTATTATTTGACATTAACAAGATCTCTAGTGACTTCCCTCCTTTAATTTCTTCTTTGTTAACTCATTTCTAAACACACTTCCCTCTCTACCTATCTTAAAGAATGTAGTCTTTCACTTTAGACATTCTCCTGCCAACACCCTCAATTCTTTTACCCCACTGTACTTCCATTGCACTCACTGTACAAAATGCCAGCCCTAGATTGCCATTAAAAAATAAAAAGGCATATGACTTGGTATGCTGTCCTTGGGCCAGTATAGGTGTTCAGTGAATTATGAGTGAATTAATGAATGAATGCTACCATAAATTCAAGGCCTTCATGATACCCTCAGAGCTGCCCAGTAGACTTATTTCTTAGTCATCTCTTTTCTTTTTTTTCAAAGAAGTTATTTCAAACATTCTCTACCCTTCTGTACCCTACCACCTGATTTCTCAGGAATTGCAATCTATATATTTTCCTCTCACTCCTGGGTCATACTCTTTTGGACCTTCTGCAACAGCATTGAATCACATATGAGTCTCTCTCCTGCCCAGATGCAAACAAAACTATATCTCAAAGTTAAACCCATCCTTCTTCATATTCTCTCCAGTTGTTGCCCTATTTCTCAGTTTTTCCCATCAAAAGTTCTTGAAAGAGTTATCTAATATTCATGGTCTATACTTTCTCACATCCTGTTTACTCCTCAGTATGATTTGCACCTCACCAGACAACTGGAACTGTTCCTGCCAATGTTATTTGTTGCTATAAAAGCTTGACATTTTGGCAGCAATTGACATTTTGACCTCTAGATATTTTCCTTTGAATGCTTTCTTCCCCTGAGGGTTTTTTTTTTTAAATAACAGCTTTATTGAGATGTAATTCACATACTATAAAGTTCACGCTTTTAAAGAGTACAATTCAGTGGTTTTTAGTATATTTACAAAGTTGTGCATTGATCACCATGATCTCATTTCAGAATATTTTATCACCTCCAAAAAGCGACCCCATACCCAGTAACAGTCACTCCCTACTCTCTCCTCCTCAGGCAAACATAAATCTACTTTCTGACTCTCTGGATTTGCCTATTCTATTCATTTCATACGATGAAATCATACAATATGTGGGTTTGGCTTCTTTCAATTAGCATATTTTGAAGGTTCATCTACATCGTAGCATGTATCAGAGCTTCATTCTTTTTTGTGATTGAATAATATTCCATCGCATGAATATATCACATACATGTTGTTCATCCATTAATTAATTGATGTGCATTTGAGTTGTTTCCACTTTTTGGCTACTATGAACATTCATGTGCAAGATTTTGTGTGGATATGTTTTCAATTCTCTTTGAGTGTATACCAAGGAGTGGAATTGTTGAGTTACATGGGCACTCTATATGTAACTTTTTGAGGAACCATCAAACTGTTTGCCAGAGTGGCTACACCAGCAACATAAGAGGGTTCCAATTTCTCCACATCCTTGACAACATTTGGTATTGTCTATCTTTTTAATTATAGCCATCCTAGTTGGTATGGAATGGTATCTCATTGTAGTTTGGATTTGCATTTCCCTAATGACTAATGATCTTGAGTATCTTTTCATTTGCTTCTTAGCCATTGTTTATTCTCTTTGGAGAAATATCTATTTTTCCCTTGACTTCTCTGAGATCATACTTTACTGGTTTTCCTCCCTCTTATGTAGGTTCCTCTTCATCCAACCATATTTTAAATATTGATGTTTCTCATTACTTTGCTCCAGATCCTATCCCTAGGTGGCCTTGTTCATCCCAGGCATTCATTAAAATCTAAAGATCAAATATTCCTAAATCTCTACCTCTTGTTCAGTTCTCTTTTCTGATATCCAGATTTGGCTATCCAACTGTCTACTGGACATCTTCATCTGTATGTTCTATAAACATCTCATACTGAACATGGTTAAACTTGAATTCATTGCTTTCCAACTAAACCCCAACCCATTCCTCCCAAGATGAAGCCATTCAATAGATTACCCAAGCCAACATGCTAGCTATCTTCCTCTTCCCTTTCCATTAACTCACACATGTAAAACATCCAAGTCCACCTTATTCCATCTCTTAAATTATCTAAATAAGGTCCTCCACTGTGTCCCTATTATCAGTGCCCTAGGTCAGCCCTGTTCATTAATTACCTGAACTAATCACAAATTAACGTGGAAAATACAATAGACTGGCTCCCTTAACACCAGGTCAGCCAATCCTGCCAACATGAACAGAGACTGGCATGCTTAAGGACTACCTTTCCCAATCTACCCCAAGCTGGGCTTTCCACACTGAATTTCCAAGCAGAATTATGTTCCAGGCTAGAGGATAGAAGTAAGTATGATGAAATGGCAGTCACTCAGTTCTCTTGAAAGCACTGACAGGGAAGCATATTTGTTATCCTGTGGCAGCTTTCCTGGAGATCCTTATGCAATGGTTCTTAAACTTGGCTGTGTACAAGCATCACCTGGAGAGGTTTTTTGTCGTTTAATTTTTAATACTATGACTGGGCCCTGCTCCAGGTCAATTAAATACAGTCTCTGGAGGTGCAAGCCCGGCATCAGTGCTTTGTAAAGCACTCCAAGGGATGCTGATGAGCAGCCAGGTTAGGGAAAAATTACCTTGATGTCTAGCTGGTCCCTAACTTCCTGGTTGCCAAGCCCAAGCCATGGTAACAGCCATAGCTCCTGATTCAGCAGCTTTCCTGACTGTGGCCAAGGCAGTGTGATTCATGAATGGGAGGTGGTGGCAGCAAATGCAGCAGTTCATTGGCCAGCCAGCATGGCAATGTGACTTGTGCAATTGTTTCTGGAAGCTCAGACTAGAGTCAGCTTCTCCAGCCCTTCCAACAAGTCTGTAAGCTGCTTAATACTCTGTAATAAATCCCTTTCGGCTGAAACTGGCTAGAGATTGTTCAGTTGTCTGCTACTGAACCCTGACCAATACAGCTACCTAAAATTCAAATCAAACCACATCACATTCCTGCTTTAAATAATTTACTGGTCTACCCTGTTCTTACATTAAATCTAAAATGCTTTTAAATGACTTACAAGGTCTTTTGTGATCTGGCACCTGCCTTTTTTTAAGGCACGTTAGAAACATGTATTAAAGTAATTTAGAAATGCATAGCTTCATTGAGAAATTAATCTTGGAAGAATTTCTTGAAAGGAAAGATTTGGACATATGGGCAACACTAGCTGTACATGAATATACATCACTGCATCGTACATTATTATTTTTAAAAACTGTAACAATTCCATGGATATTATCAGTAGTAGTGTAGTGAGAAGTGTTTTGGTATACTCATAGGGTGAGTACTAGTTAAAAGAATCTCCAGGTGATAGTCTTGTGAGTGGTTTCTTTTTTTTTTTAATTTTTATTTTACATTGGAATATAGTTGATTAACAATGTTGTGTTAGTTTCAGGTGTACACCAAAGTGATTCAGTTATACACATACGTGTATCTTCTTTTTCAAATTCTTTTCCCATTTAGGTTATTACAGAATATTGAACAGAGTTCCCTGTGCTGTACAGTAGGTCCTTGTTGGTTATCTATTTTAAATATAGCATTTTGTACATGTCAACCCCAAACTCCCAATCTATGCCTCTCTCCCACCTGTCCCCCTGGTAACCATAAGTTCATTCTCTAAGTCTGTGAGTCTCTTTCTGTTTTGTAAATAAGTTCATTTGTATCATTTTTTTTAGATTCCACATATAAGTGATAAATGATATTTGTCTTTCTCTGTCTGACTTACTTCACTCAGTATGACAGTCTCTAGGTCCATCCATGTTGCTGCAAATGGCATTATTTCATTCTTTTAATAGCTGAGTAATATTTCATTGTATATATGTACCACATCTTCTTTATCCATTCATCTGTTGACGGACATTTAGGTTGCTTCCATGTCTTGGCTATTGTAAACAGTGTTGCAATGAACATTGGGGTGTATGTATCCTTTCAAACCATGGTTTTCTCAGGATATATGCCAAGGAATGGGATTGCTGGCTCATATGGTAACTCTATTTTTAATTTCTTAAGAAACCTCCATACTGCTCTCCATAGTTGCTCTACCAATTTACATTCCTACCAACAGTGTAGGAGGGTTCCCTTTTCTCCACACACTCTCCAGCATTTATTATTTGTAGATTTTTTTGATGATGGCCATTCTGACTGGTGTGAGGTGATACCTCATTGTAGTTTTGATTTGCATATCTCTAATAATTAGCTGTGGTGAACATCTTTTCATATGCCTCTTGGCCATCTGTGTGTCTTCTTTGAAGAAATGTCTACTTAGGTCTCCTGCCCATTTTTTGATTGTTTGTTTTTATGATATTGAGCTACATGAACTGTTTGTAAATTTTGAAGACTAATCCTTTGTTGGTCGCATTGTTTGCAAATATTTTCTCCCATTCTGTGGGCTGTCTTTTCATTTTCTTTATGGTTTTCTTTGCTGTACAAAAACTTTTAAGATTAATTAGGTCTCATTTGTTTATTTTTGTTTTTATTTCCATTACTCTGGGAGGCGGATAGAAAAAGATACTGCTGCAATTTATGTCAGAAAGTGTTCTACCTAGGTTTTCCTCTAAGAGTTTTATAGTATCCAGTCTTACATTTAGGTCTTTAATCCATTTTGAGTTTATGGCTGTGTATGGTGTTAAAGAGTGTTCTAATTTCATTTTTTACATGTAGCTGTCCAGTTTTCCCAGCACCACTTATTGAAGAGACTGTCTTTCCTCCATTGTATATTCTTGTCTCCTTTGTCATAGTTTAAGTGACCATAAGTGCGTGGGCTTATGACTGGGCTTTCTATCCTGTTCCATTGAGCTATATTTCTGTTTTTTTGCCAGTACCATACTGTTTTGATGACCATAGCTTTATAGTATAGTCTGAAATCAGGGAGTCTGATTCCTTCAGTTCCATTTTTCTTTCTCAAGATTGCTTTGGCTATTCAGGGTCTTTTGTATCTCCATACAAATTTTAAGATTTTTTGTTCTAGTTCTGTGAAAAATGCCATTAATAATCTGATAAGGATTGCATTGAATCTGTAGATTGCTTTGGGTAGTATAGTCATTTGACAATATTAATTTTTCCAAACCAAGAACGTGGTATATCTCTCCAGCTATTTGTGTCATCTTTGATTTCTTTCATCAGTATCTTTTCTGAGTACAGGTCGTTTGCCTCCTTAGGTAGGTTTATTCCTAGGTACTTTATTCTTTTTGATACAGTGGTAAATGGGATTGTTTCTTTAATTTCTCTTTCTGATCTTTCATTGTTAGTGTGAGATTTCTGTGTATTAATTTTGTATCCTGCAACTTTACCAAATTCACTGATGAGCTCTAGTAATTTCCTGGTAGCATCTTTAGGATTTTCTATGTATGGTATCATGTCATCTGCAAACAGTGACAGTTTTACTTCTTCTTTTCCAATTTGTATTCCTTTTATTTCTGTTTCTCCTCTGATTACTGTTCTAGGACTTCTAAAACTATGTTGAATAAAAGTGGCAAGAGTAGACATCCTTGTCTTGTTCCTAATCTTAGAGAAAATGCTTTCAGATTTTCACTGTTGAGTATGATGTTGGATGTAGGTTTGTCATTTATGGCCTTTATTATGTTGAGGTATATTCTCTCTATACCCAGTTTCTGGAGAGTTTTTATCATAGACAGGTGTTGAATTTTGTCAAAAGCTTTTTCTGCATATATTGAGAGGATCATATGGTTTTTATTCTTCAATTTGTTGATGTGGCAGATCACACTGATTGATTTATGGATATTGAAAAATTCTTGCATCCCCGTGATAAACCTCACTCGATCATGGTGTATGATCCTTCTAATGTATTGTTGGATTAGTATTGCTAGTATTTTGTTGAGCATTTGTGTGTCTATGTTCATCAGTGATATTGGCCTGTAATTTTCTTCTCTTGTGGTATCTTTGTCTGGTTTTGGTATCAAGGTGATGGTGGCCTCATAGAATGAATTTGGGAGTTTTCCTTCCTCTGCATATTTTTGGAATAGTTTCAGAAGGATAGGTGTTAGCTCTTCTCTAAATGTTTGATAGAATTCACCTGTGAAGCCATCAGGTCCTGGACTTTTGTTTGTTGGGAGTTTTTTAATCACAGTTTCAATTTCAGTGTTTATGATTGTTCTGTTCATATTTTCTATTTCTTCCTGGTTCAGTCTTGGGAGATTGTACGTTTCTAAGAATTTGTCCATTTCTTCCAGATTGTCCATTTATTGGTACATAGTTGCTTGTGGTAGTCTCTAATGATTCTTTCTATTTCTGTGGTATCCATTGTAATTTTTCCTTTTTCATTTTTAATTTTATTGATTTCAACCCTCTCCCTCTTTTTCTTGATGAGTCTGGCCAAAGGTTTATCAATTTTGTTTATCTTTTCAAAGAACCAGCTTTTAGTTTCATTGACCTTTTCTACTGTTTTTTTTGTTTCTATTTTATTTATTTCTGCTCTGATCATCATGATTTCTTTCCCTTCGCTAACTTTGGGTTTTGTTTGTTTTCCTTTCTCTAGTTGCTTTAGGTGTAAGGTTAGGTTGTTCATTTGTGATTTTTCTTGTTTCTTGAGGTAAGATTGTATTGCTATAAACTTCCCTCTTAAAAGTGCTTTTGCAACATCCCATAGGTTTTGGATCATTGTGCTTTCATTGTCATTTGTTACTAGGTATTTTTTGATTTCCTCTTTGATTTCTTTAGTAATCCATTGGTTATTTAGTAGCATATTATTTAGCCTCCATGTGTTTGTGATTTTTACAGTTCTTTTTTCTAGTAGTTGATTTCTAGTTGCATGGCAATGTGGTCGGAAAAGATGTTTGATATGATTTCAGTTTTCTTAAATTTACTTAGGCTCTCTTTGTGACCCACTATGTGGTCAATCCTGGAGAATGTTCCATGTACACATGAGAAGAATGTGTATTCTGCTGCTTTGGGGTGGAATGCTGTATAAATGTCAATTAAGTCCATCTGGTCTAATGTGTCATTTAAGGCCTGTGTTTCCTTATTGATTTTCTGTCTGGATTATCTGTCCACTGATGAAAGTGGGGTGTTAATGTCCCCACTATTATTGTGTTACTGTCAGTTTCTCCCTTTATGGTTGTTAGTATTTGCCTTATATATTGAGGTGATCCTATGCTGGCTGCATATATGTTTACAGTTGTTTTTGTAATGTTTTGGTTTTTTGTTTTGTTTTTTCTTAATTTTTATTGGAGTATAGTTGTTTTACAATGTTGTGTTAGTTTCTGCTGCACAGCAAATTGGATCAGTTATAGGTATGCATATATCTCCTCTTTTTAGATTTCCTTCCCATTTAGGTCACCACAGAGCCTGGGGTAGAGTTCCTGGGGCTATAGAGTAGGTTCTCATTAGTTATCTCTTTTATACATAATAGTGTATATATGTCAGTCCCAGTCTCCCAATTCATCTCACCCCTCCTTACCCCCTTGATGTCCATAAGTTTGTTCTGTACATCTGTGTCTCTATTTCTGCTTTGCAAATAAGTTCATCTGTACCATTTTTCTAGACTCCATATATAAGTGATATTATACGATATTTGTCTTTCTCTTTCTGACTTACTTCACTCTGTATGACAGTCTCTAGGTCTATCCATGTCTCTGAAAATGGCACTATTTTGTTCCTTTTTATGGCTGGATAATGTTCCATTGTATATATGTGCCACATCTTCTTTATCCATTCGTCTCTTGCTGGACATTTAGGTTGCTTCCATGTCCTGGCTATTGTAAGTACTGCTGCAATGAACATTTAGGGTGCATGTATCTTTTTGAATTATGGTTTTCTCTGGGTATATGCCCAGGAGTGGGATTGCTGGGTCATATGGTAGTTCTATTTTTTTTTTTTTTTTTTGAGGAACCTCCATACGGTTCCCCATAGTGACTGTACGAGTTTACATTCCCACCAACAGTGTAGGCGGGTTCCATTTTCTCCACATCCTCTCCAGAATGTGCTGTTTGTAGATTTTCTGATGATGGCCATTCTGACTGATGTGAAGTGATAGATACCTCATTGTAGTTTTTATTTGCATCTCCTTAATAATTAGTGATGTTGAACATTTTTTCATGTGTTTGTTGGCCATCTGTATGTCTTCTTTGGAGAAATTTCTACTTAGGTCTTCTGCACATTGTTTGATTGGGTTGTTAGTTTTTTTGATATTGAGTGGCATTGTATATTTTGGAGATTAATACCTTGTCGGTTTCTTCATTTGCAAATATTTTCTCCCATTTTGAAGGTTGTCTTTTCGTTTTGTTGATGGTTTCCTTTGCTGTGTAAAAGATTTTAAGTTTAATTAGGTCCCATTTGTTTAATTTTGTTTTAATTTTCATTACTCTAGGAGGTGGGCCAAAAAATATCTTGCTGTAATTTAAGTCAAAGACCATTCTGCCTATGTTTTCCTCTAAGAGTTTTATAGTGTCCAGTCTTACATTTAGGTCTTTAATCCATTTTGAGTTTATTTTTGTGTATGGTGTTAGGCAGTGTTCTAATTTCATTCTTTTTACATGTAGCTGTCCAGTTTTCCCAGCACCACTTATTGAAGATACTGTCTTTCCTCCATTGTATATTCTTGCCTCCTTTGTCATAGATTAGGTGACCATAGGTGCATGGGTGTATCTCTGGGCTTACTATCCTGTTCCATTGATCTTTTTTTCTGTTTTTGTGCCAGTACCATACAGTCTTGATTACTGTAGCTTTTTGTTATATCCTCTTCTTGGATTGATTCCTTGATCATTATGAGGTGCTTTTCTTTGTCTCTTGTAACAGTCTTTATTTTAAAGTCGATTTTTTCTGATATGACTATTGCTACTCCAGCTTTCTTTTGATTTCCACTTGCAAGGAAAAATTTTTCCATCCCCTTAGTTTCAGTCTGTATGTTCCCTAAATCTAAAGTGGGTCTCTTGTAGACAGCATGTTTATGGGTCTTTTTTGTATCCATTTGGCTAGTCTATGTCTTTTGGTTGGAGCACTTAATTCGTTTACCTTTAAGGTAATTATCCATATGTGTCTTCCTATTGCCACTTTCTTAATTGTTTTGGATTTGTTTTGTAGGTCTTTTTTCTTTCCTTCCTCTTTTCTTCTCTTTTCTTGTGATTTGATGACTAACTTTAGTGTTGTGTTTGGATTCCTTTTTCTTTTTTGTATGTGTATCTTTTGTAGATTTTCAGTTTGCAGTTACCATGAGGTTTTGATGTAGCAGTCTGTATATAAACAAGATTGTTTTAAGTTGCTGGTCTTTTACCTTCAAATGCATTTCCAATATCCTGCATTTGTGCTCTCCTCTTCTCACAATTGCCAGTTTTGATATCATATTTTTGTGAGGATGATTTCCAACCTTTACTGTATGTTTGCCTTTACCAGTGACCTTTTCCATTCATAGTTTTCTTGTTCTAGTTGTGGCCTTCTCTTTTCTGCTTAGAGAGTTTCCTTTAGCATCTGTTGTGAAGCTGGTCTGGTCATGCTGAATTCTCTTAGCTTTTGCTTACCTGTCAGTTTTTTTGATTTCTCCATCAAATCTGACTGAGAGCCTTGCTCAGTCAGTATTCTTGGTTGTAATTTCTTCCCTTTTATCACTTTAAATATATCATGCCACTCCCTAATGGCCTGCAGAGTTTCTGCTGCAAAATCATTTGATAACCTTATGGGAGTTTCCTTGTATATTGTTTATTGCTTTTCCCCTGTTGCTTTTAATATTTTTTCTTTGTCTTTAATTTTTGTCAATTTGATTACTATGTGTCTTGGCATGTTCCTCCTTGGGTTTATCCCTCCTGGGATTCTCTGTGCTTCTGGACTTGGGTGACTGATTCCTTTCACATGTTAGGGAAATTTTCAGCTATTATATCTTCAAATATTTTCTCAGGTCCTTTCTCTCTCTTCTCCTTCTGGGACCTCTGTAATGTAAATGTTGTAGCACATAATGTTGTCCCAGAGGTCTCTTAAACTGTCTTCATTTTTTTTTCATTCTTTTTTCTTTATTCTGTTCTATGGCAGTGATTTCCACCACTCTGTCTTCCAGGTCACTTATCTGTTCTTCTGTCTCAGTTATTCTGCTATTGATTCCTTCTAGTGTATTTTTCAATTCAGTTATTATATCATTCATCTCTGTTTGTTTGTTCTTTAGCACTTCCAGGTCTTTGTTAAACATTTCTTGTACCTTCTCTATCCTTGCCTTCATTCTTTTCCTGAGATCCTGGATCATCTTCACTATCATTATTCTGAATTATTTTTCTGGTAGGTTGCCTATCTCCATTTCACTTAGTTATTCTTCTGGGATTTTATCTTGTTCCTTCATCTGGGACATATTCCTCTGCTGTCTCATTTTGTCTAACTTTCTGTGATTGCAGTTTCTGTTTCACAGGCTGCAGGACTGTAGTTCTTTCTGCTTCTGCTGTCTGCCCTCTGGTGGATGTGGCTATCTAAGAGGCTTATGCAGGCTTCCTGATGGGAGGGACTGGTTCCTGCCCAGTGGTGGGTGGAGCTGGGTCTTTTCCCTGTGGTGGGCAGGGCCACTCTCAGGAATACTTGAAGCCACTTGTCTGCTGATGGGTGGGGCTGTGTTCCCGCCCTGTTGGTTGTTTGACCTGCGATATCCCAGCACTGGCACCTACAGGCTGTTGGGTGGGGCTAATGGCATCCTCTGGGAGGGTTCATGCAAGTGAGTACTCCCTAGAACTGCTGCTTCCAGTGTCTTTGTCCCTGCAGTGAGCCACAGCCACCCCCCTGCCTCCACAGGAGACCCTGTAACACTAACAGGTATGTCTGGCCCAGTCTCTTATGGGGTCACTGCTTTTTTCCCCTGGGTCCTAGTGTACATGAGATCTTGTGTGCTCCCTCCAAGAGTGGAGTTTCTGTTTCCTCCAGTTCTGTGGAATTCCTACAATCAAACCCCACTGGGCTTCAAAGCCAGATCTCTGGGGGCTCCTCCTCCTGTTGCCAGACTCCAAGGCTGGGAAGCCTGACACGGAGCTGAGAAATTTCACTCTTGTGGGAGAACTTCTGTGGTATAATTGTTTTCCAGTTTGTGGGTCTCCCACCTGGTGTGTATGGGATTTGATTTTATTACAGTTGTGCCCCTCCTACTATCTTGTTGTGGCTTCTTCTTTGTCTTTGTATGTAGGGTATGTTTTTTGGTAGGTTCCAGCATTTTTTGTTGATGGTCGTTCAGCAGTTAATTGTGATTTTGGTGTTCTTGTAAGAAGGGATGAGCTCACTTCCTTCTACTCTGCCATCTTGAGCTAATCTCCCGTTTTTGGTTTCTTATACTTTATTCTTATTTCTCATTTTTTTCTGAAGAACATGTATACGTCCATCAGAAAAAAATAATTAATAAAGACAGTTTCACTATAGGAGGAGGAATTTTACATTTATAACAGACAAATCAAATCAAATAAGCAGCCCTCCTTACAGAGCAATGCCTTAACAAGTCAGAATTCTTTCTGGGTGACTTAATGGACACATGCTCTCCATTGACAGTCTCCTTTTGTGCAAGCCACTTTGGTCATTGCTATGGCCTTTCCAGTGTAGAGAAGGTGAATGGAAATATTGTAAGGACATGGAGAAATTCAAATAGCTTGTAAACTGTGTTTATCTGTTTTGCCTGTGGGTTAAAAGTAAAAGAGTCTAAACAAAGAAGAAAGGTAAAAGCAGACCTCAGGAAATTAGGATAAATCATCAATAATTCTGCTATCTGCTTCTGCTTCCTTTGTCTCTTGCATTAATAGGATGTGTTATACCAAAAGGGAATGCAATTTGGTCTTGACTAATGCACATACTGATAAAAAGAAAATCATCAAAACATGTTCCCAGTCCCTAGCATGCACCAGGAGCCATGGGAAGAACTTTAGAAAATAGATAAATATCATTAAAATTTCATAGAGTATCTCATCTGGTTCCTTCAATATCCCTGTGTGATGGGAATTCCTGCATCATCACTTTACAGGTAGGAAAACTGAGGTTCGGGAAAATTAAGTCCCTTGCTCAGGTAAGCATAATTCATAAGTAGGAGGCCAGGTTTCTTAGCTAGCTTTTACTATTCATTTAAGTTCTTTTTTATGCAGCTTACTTAATTATTTTAATTCTATTTTATTGTGGTAAGAACACTTTACATAGCATTTACCCTCACCAAATTTTAAGTGTACAATACATATTGTTGACCATGGGTAAAATGCTGAACAGCAGATCCCTAGAGCTTATACATCTTGCTTACTTAAAACTTTATGCCCATTGATTAGTAACTTTCTCTTTCCCCAGTCCCTGGAAACCACCTTTCCATTCTTTGATTTTGTTAATTTGACTATTTTGGATACCTCATATAAGTGAAATAATGTAATATTTGACTTTCTGTGACTATCTTATTTCACTGAGCATAATGTCCTCAAGATTCATACATGTTGTCATATATTGCAGAATTTCCTTCTTTTGTAAGACTAAAGTATACCACATTTCCTTTATCCATTCATCTGTCAAAGGACACTTAGGTTGTTCCCACATCTTGGCTATTGTGAATAGTGCTAAAATGAACATGGGAGTGCTAATATCTCTTTTTTTTTTCTAATTTTTGAATTTTATTTAATTTATTTTTTTATACAGCAGGTTCTTATTAGTCTTCAATTTTATACACATCAGTGTACACATGTCAATCCCAATCGCCAAATTCATCACACCATCACACCCAGCCCCCCGCAGCTTTCCCCCCTTGGTGTCCATACGTTTGTTCTCTACATCTGTGTATCAATTTCTGCCCTGCAAACCGGTTCATCTGTACCATCCTTCTAGGTTCCAAATATATGCATTAATATACGATATTTGTTTTTCTCTTTCTGACTTACTTCACTCTGTATGACAGTCTCTAGATCCATCCACGTCTCAACAAATGACCCAATTTCGTTCCTTTTTATGGCTGAGTAATATTCCATTGTATATATGTACCACTTCTTCTTTATCCGTTCATCTGTTGATGGGCATTTCAGTTGCTTCCATGACCTGGCTATTGTAAATAGTGCTGCAGTGAACATTGGCGTGCATGTGTCTTTTTGAATTATGGTTTTCTCTGAGTATATGCCCAGTAGTGGGATTGCTGGATCATATGGTAATTCTATTTTTAGTTTTTTAAGGAACCTCCATCCTGTTCTCCATAGTGGCTGTATCAATTTACATTCTCACCAACAGTGAAAGAGGGTTCCCTTTTCTCCACACTCTCTCCAGCATTTGTTGTTTGTAGATTTTCTGATGATGCCCATTCCAACTGGTGTGACGTGATACCTCATTGTAGTTTTGATTTGCATTTCTCTAATAATTAGTGATGTTGAGCAGCTATTCATGTGCTTCTTGGCCATCTGTATCTCTTCTTTGGAGAAATCTCTATTTAGGTCTTCTGCCCATTTTTGGATTAGGTTGTTTGTTTTTTAATATTGAGCTGTTTATATATATTGGAGATTAATCCTTTGTCTGTTGATTCATTTGCAAATATTTTCTCCCATTCTGAGGGTTGTCTTTTTGTCTTGTTTATGGTTTCCTTTGCTGTGCAAAAACTTTGAAGTTTCATTAGGTCCCATTTGTTAATTTTTGTTTTTATTTCCATGACTCTAGGAGGTGGATCAAAAAAGATCTTGCTGTGATTTATGTCAAAGAATGTTTTTCCTATGTTTTCCTCTAAGAGTTTTATACTGTCCGGTCTTACATTTAGGTCTCTAAACCATTTTGAGTTTATTTTTGTGTATGGTGTTAGGACGTGCTCTAATTTCATTCTTTTACATGTAGCTGTCCAGTTTTCCCAGCACCACTTATTGAAGAGACTGTCTTTTCTCCATTCTATATCCTTGCCTCCTTTGTCATAGATTAGTTGACCATAGGTGTGTGGGTTTACCTCTGGGCTTTCTATCCTGTTCCATTGATCTGTGTTTCTGTTTTTCTGCCAGTACCATATTGTCTTGATTACTGTAGCTTTGTAGTATAGTCTGAAGTCAAGGAGTCTGATTCCTCCAACTCCATTTTTTCCCCTCAAGACTGCTTTGGCTATTCGGGGTCTTTTGTGTCTCCATACAAATTTTAAGATTTTTTGTTCTAGTTCTGTAAAAAATGCCATTTGTAATTTGATAGGGATTACTTTGAATATGTAGATTGCTTTGGGTAGTAAAGTCATTTTCACAATATTGATTCTTCCAATCCAAGGACACAGTATATCTCCCCATCTGTTGGTATCATCTTTAATTTCTTTCACCATTGTCCTATAGTTTTCTGCATACAGGTCTTTTGTCTCCTTTGGTAGGTTTATTCCTAGGTATTTTATTCTTTTTGTTGCAATGGTAAATGGGAGTGTTTCCTTAATTTCTCTTTCAGATTTTTCATCATTAGTGTACAGGAATACAAGAGATTTCTGTGGATGAATTTTGTATCCTGAAACTTTACCAAATTCATTGATTAGCTCTAGTAGTTTTCTGGTGGCATTTTTAGGATTCTTTATGTATAGTATCATATCATCTGCAAACAATGACAGTTTTACTTGTTCTTTTCCAATTTGTATTCCTTTTATTTCTTTTTCTTCTCTGATTGCCATGGCTAGGACTTCCAAAACTATGTTGAATAATAGTGGTGAGAGTGGGCATCCTTGTCTTGTTCCTGATCTTCGAGGAAATGCTTTCAGATTTTCACCATTGAGAATGATGTTTGCTGTGGGCTTGTCATATATGGCCTTTATTATGTTGAGGTAGGTTCCCTCCATGCCCACTTTCTGGAGAGTTTTTATCATAAATTGGTGTTGAATTTTGTCAAAAGCTTTTTCTTCATCTATTGAGATGATCATATGGTCTTTATTCTTCAATTTGTTAATATGGTGTATCACATTGATTTATTTGCATATATTGAAGAATCCTTGCATCTCTGGGATAAATCCCACTTGATCATGGTGTATGATACTTTTAATGTGTTTTTGGATTCTGTTTGCTAGTATTTTGTTGAGGACTTTTGCATCTATATTCATCAGTGATATTGGTCCGTAATTTTCTTTTTTTGTAGTATCTTTGTCTGGTTTTCGTATCAGGATGATGGTGGCCTCATAGAATGAGTTTAGGAGGGTTTCATCCTCTGAAATTTTTTGGAAGAGTTTGAGAAGGATGGGTGTTAGCTCTTCTCTAAATGTTTGATAGAACTCACCTGTTAAGCCATCTGGTCCTGGACTTTTGTTTGTTGGAAGCTTTTAAATCACAGTTTCAATTTCATTACTTGTGACTGTTCTGTTCCTCTTTTCTCTTTCTTCCTGGTTCAGTCTTGGAAGGTTATACCTTTCTAAGAATTTGTCCATTTCTTCCAGATTGTCCATTTTACTGACATAGAGTTGCTTGTAGTAGTCTCTTAGGATGCTTTGTATTTCTGCGGTGTCTGTTGTAACTTCTCCTTTTTCATTTCTAATTTTATTGATTTGAGTCCTCTTCCTCTTTTTCTTGATGAGTCTGGCTAATGGTTTATCAATTTTGGTTATCTTCTCAAAGAACCAGCTTTTAGTTTTATTGATCTTTGCTATTGTTTTCTTTGTTTCTATTTCATTTATTTCTGCTCTGATCTTTATGATTTCTTTCCTTCTGCTAACTTTGGGTTTTGTTTGTTCCTCTTTCTCTAGTTCCTTTAGGTGTAAGGTTAGATTGTTTATTTGAGATTTTCCTTGATTCTTGAGGTAGGCTTGTATAACTCTAAACTTCCCTCTTAGAACTGCTTTTGCTGCATCCCATAGGTTTAGGATCATCGTGTTTTCATTGTCATTTGTCTCTAGGTATTTTTTGATTTCCTCTTTGATTTCTTCAGTGATCTCTTGGTTATTTAGTAACGTATTGTTTAGCCTCCATGTGTTTGTGTTTTTTACGTTTTTTCCCCTGTAATTCATTTCTAATCTCATAACGTTGTGGTCAGAAAAGATGCTTGATATGATTTCAATTTTCTTAAATTTACTGAGGCTTGACTTGTGACCCAAGATGTGATCTATCCTGGAGAATGTTCCATACCCACTTGAGAAGAAAGTGTAATCTGCTGTTTTGGATGGAATGTCCTATAAATATGAATTAAATCTATCTGGCCTATTGTGTCATTTAAAGTTTCTATTTCCTTATTTATTTTCATTTTGGATGATCTGTCTTTTGGTGTAAATGAGGTGTTAAAGTCCCCCACTATCATCATGCTACTGTCAATTTCCTCTTTTACAGCTGTTAGCAGTTGCCTTATATATTGAGGTTCTCCTATATTGGGTGCATATATATTTATAATTGTTATAGCTTCCTCTTGGATCGATCCCTTGATCATTATGTAGTGTCCTTTCTTGTCTCTTGTAATGTTCTTTACTTAAAAGTCTATCTTATCTGATATGAGTATTGCTACTCCAGCTTTCTTTTGATTTCCATTTGCATGGAATAGCTTTTTCCATCCCCTCACTTTCAGTCTGAATGTGTCCTTAGGTCTGAAGTGGGTCTCTTGTAGAAAGCATATATATGGGTCTTGTTTTTGTATCCATTCAGCAAGCCTGTGTCTTTTGGTTGGAGCATTTAATCCATTCATATTTAAGGTAATTATCGATATGTATGTTCCAACAACAATTATCTTAATTGTTATGGGTTTTTCTTTGTAGGTCCTTTACTTCTCTTGTGTTTCCCACTTAGAGAAGTTCCTTCAGCAGTTGTTGTAGAGCTGGTTTGGTGGTGCTGAATTCTCTTAGCTTTTGCTTGTCTGTAAAACTTTTGATTTCTCCATCGAATTTGAATGAGATCCTTGCTGGGTAAAATAATCTTGGTTGTAGTTTCTTCCCTTTCATCACCTTAAGTATATCATGCCACTCCCTTCTGGCTTGTAGAGTTTCTTCTGAGAAATCAGCTTTTAACCTTATGGGAGTTCTCTTGTAGTTTATTTGTCTTTTTTCCCTTGCTGCTTTCAATAATTTTTTGTTGTCTTTAATTTTTGCCAATTTGATTACTATGTGTCTCAGTGTGTTTCTCCTTGGGTTTATCCTGTATGGGACTCGCTGAGCTTCCTGGACTTGGGTGGCTATTCCCTTTCCCACGTTAGGGAAGTTTTCGACTATAATCTCTTCAAATATTTTCTCTTGTCTTTTCTCTCTCTCTTTCTCCTTCTGGGACCCCTATAATGCAAATGTTGTGTTTAATGTTGTCCCAGAGGTCTCTTAGGCTGTCTTCATTTCTTTTCGTTCTTTTTTCTTTAATCTGTTCCACAGCTGTGAATTCCACCATTCTTTCCTCCAGGTCACTTATCCGTTCTTCTGCCTCAGTTATTCTGCTATTGATTCCTTCTAGTGTAGTTTTCATTTCAGTTATTGTATTGTTCATCTCTGTTTGTTTGTTCTTTAATTCTTCTAGGTCCTTGTTAAACATTTCTTGCATCTTCTCAATATTTGCCTGCATTCTTTTTTCCGAGGTCCTGGATCATCTTCACTATCATTATTCTGAATTCTTTTTCTGGAAGGTTGCCTATCTCCACTTCATTTAGTTGTTTTTCTGGGGTTTTAATCTTGTTTCATCTGGTACATAGCCCTCTGCCTTTTCATCTTGTCTATCTTTCTGTGAATGTGGTTTTTGTTCCACAGGCTGCCAGATTGTAGTTCTTCTTGCTTCTGCTGTCTGCCCCCTGGTGGATGAGGCTATCTAAGAGGCTTGTGCATGTTTCCTGATGGGAGGGACTGGTCGCTAATATCTCTTTAAGATCTTGATTTCAATTCTTTTGGATAAATTTTCAGAATTAGGGTGTTGGATCATATGGTAGTTCTCTTTTTAATTTTTTGAAGAACTTCAATACTCTTTTCCAGAGCTGTTGCACCAGAGATGAAAGACTTGTGTATTGAAAACTACAAAATGTTGATGAAATAATTTAAAGAAGACACAAACAAATGGAAAGATATTCCACATTCATGAATTGGAAGATTTAATATTGTTTTGATGCTCATTCTACCCAAAGCAATTTACAGATTCAACATAATCTCTATCAAAATTCCAATGGCACTTTTCACAGAAATAGAAAAAACAATTCTACAATGCATATGGAACCACAAAAGACAACAAGTTGCCAAATCTATGATGAGAAAGAAGAACAAAACTGGAGACATCACACTTTCTGCTTTCTAGATATATTAAAAAGCTACATTAACCTAAGTTTTGAAAGGAAAATTCACAGAAACTATTCAGGTCTTAATGCCAGGTCTGCAAGTGGGAGGAGGATTGAGAAGTTGGGGGGGTGAGGAAGGGCTGAGGGAAGAGAATAACAAAGGAAATTTTCAAGGAAGTGAGTAGCATGGAAAAGAGAAGGCCCCACTCATCACTTCTTTACAAAAGCAAATTTGGAGAAACATGCCCTTTTGGGAAGCAAATTTAGTGGTTAACACAATGTCTGTGTGTGTACACATCCATTACACCGAGAAAGGAAAAAACTCCTTCTCTTCTGTTGGTTCCAGGAAAGGCCATCCTAAACCGAGGGATCAGCAAGCGTCACTGTGTCTTCTTCTTCCTGCCAGAGTGTGTGGAGCTCCCTATGCTGCTCATTTTTAATTGAGAAATTCAACTTATAGTAAATTTCTACTTTAAAAACATGAAACGATGCTGAAGTAAGTAATAAATACAAGGAAAAGTAAATTCTTACCTCCAATTCCTTCCCCACTCTACCACCTGCATTTTTTCTCTAAAGGTGACTCTGTGGAACAGTAGCATTGTCTCTACACAGTTGAGGTTCCTGCCCAGAACAGAGTCTCCCTTCTGTACTTCCAGGAATCAATTTTAAAGAAACACACACAGGTACATCATATACATGGATGTTCATTGTATCGTTGTTGATAACTATAAAAAATTGAGGGAAAATATGCCCATGAATAGGAGTATGAAATAAATCATGGAAGAACCATACCATGGAACAATAAACAACAATTAAAAATAAGAAAGTGGACTTACAACAAGAATGTTTAGAAATAGCCTCCTAACAACCCTTCCTTATTAGGGTCCTGGCTCCTGTCTGGGAGGGAATTTAAGCTTGGGGAGTTCTGGGAAAAGCCTTTTTACCCTAAACAGCTAATAATATAGTGCTCTTCAACTCTAAACATTAAAGGGAACTGAAAAAAGTGAAGCGACAGTACACCTGACAATATAAAAAGTAAATGACCCACATGGATTGAAGGAGGCCAACACAATAAAACTCTGCTAGTAAGACATTTAAGTTATTTTTGCTACTGCCTCTACTATTTTGCTAGTGTTCTATCCAGGCATCCAAAATATTTATGCTCTCTCTCCCTTCCTGCTATCAACTCAAAGGCTGATCTGAAATCAGTCATTTACAGCTTAGTGGGAATGTGTTGCAGAGCCGATGTAGGCCTGGCTGAATCACTCAGGGGCCTATTTCCAAAAGTTCCTGGGCTAGAGAAGTACATGTAGCTAAAGTATTTAAAATAATTGTTCAGTGGAATTGCTTTCTGCTATTTCCCCCATTTTTAATATTTTTATTTCAAGTGTATGGTTTTCTGCTACAGAGGTCAGTTGTGTTTTTGAGGACTAACCTGACAAGATAAGGATTATTTTCTAATATTGTTCAGTGGGGGGATGTGACCCAAATTTCAAAATTCCTAACATTCACATTAGAAAGAAATCTGTTTCTAAATTTTGAACTACATGGATGCTAAATCAGAAATTAAAGGTGGTTAAACACCACAAACTGCTCTCAAGTAGATATTTTTGCCTTTGGAGCAGGAGTCTGAGTGTCATTGCTGAAGATAATGGAAAACCACTGAGGTCATGAGGAAGAGTGACAAAATAAAAGTGACACAGAAAATCAATTTGTTAGTGGAGTGTAGAATGGACTCGAAAAGATAGAGGTGGAGGCAAGCAGATTAGAAAGCTCCCGTTGTGTACAAGTCACTAAAATGCATATTTTACACATCTAACCTCACTTATTCATCATGACAATAATCTGCCATAGATATTTTGATATTTATTTTACAGATGAAACTGAGACTCAAGGAAATAAAACAGCTCTCCTATTATCACATTGTTATTAAATATCAGTGCCAATTTGAGGAAAGAGAGAATATAGAATAAATTTATAAACTTTTAGGGTGTGAGATCAGTTACTTTGATGATCCTCTCTCTAGAACAGTGCTTCCAACTTGGCTGAGCATTGCAATCACTCGAAGAACTTTTCAGAATACCTAGTCCAGCATTGCACACCAGAAAAGTTCTGATTATCAGTCAAGTTTGGGAACCTCTGTTGTCATCCAGATGATCTTCTGGTCATTTTACTAAAAGAGAAACTAGCACAAGGGATGATTAATTCAGCATTAGACCTATTAAATTTGAGATAGTGGCAGGGCACCCAGTAGAATCTCTGCATAATTTAGTTGGAATCATGAGACTGGAGCTGGGAAGAAATATCAGGACTAAAGGAATACATTTTGGATTGATGTGCATGGAGGTGGTACTTGAAGTCATGAAAGGTCTCCCAGGAAGAGATGGAGGGGGGAAGAACAGATGCTGAGGACAAAGCTCTGATAAATAGCCACAGGGGTGGAATGAGAGGAGGAAGAAACAGATAGACACAACTGAGACATTCTTCTTTAGATAGAAGAAGAACCAGGAAGATAAAATGCCACAGGAGTCAAATGAGTGGAGTCCAATTCTATAATCATTAAAGATAATAGTCATTAAGGAAAAATATGGATTTAATAATTGAAAAGTTACTGACAAACCCTGAGATTATTATTTGGAATAGAAGGCAGGCGAAAAGGAGTTGATGAACTTGGTGAGAAAAGGAAGGAAGCAGATGTAGGGTTCAGGGAAGTCTGGCTATGAAAGAAAGGGAAGAAAAAGTAGCAGCATCTGGACCACAAAGCTCAATGGAAGGTGTTTTGTTTTTTGTTTTTGTTTTTTTTAAAGATTTGATGAAAGTTCATAATAATGCAGTTGACAAGAAAATTAGTTATTTCTGAGATATACATTTTAAAGTAATAACTAGGATTATTACTTATAACATTATACCAGAACATATAAGATTTTTAGAAATTTCATGTAATGTCTGAAACATTTATATTAACATATTTCCATACATATTTCCATACAAATACAAATATAAGATTTTTAGAAATTTCATGTAATGTCTGAAACATTTATATTAACATATTTCCATACATATTTCCATACAAATACAAATATAAGATTTTTAGGAATTTCATGTAATGTCTGAAACATTTATATTAACATATTTCCATACAAATAACCCAATGAAAGTTTAGTATTAGTTGTTTTGTTTGTTTTTTTATACTGCAGGTTCTTATTAGGCATCAATTTTATACATATCAGTGTATACATGTCAATCCCAATCGCCCAATTCAGCACACCACCATCCCCACCTCACCGCAGTTTTCCCCCCTTGGTGTCCATATGTCCATTCTCTACATCTGTGTCTCAACTTCTGCCCTGCAAACTGGCTCATCTGTACCATTTTTCTAGGTTCCACATACATGCATTAATATATGATATTTGTTTTTCTCTTTCTGACTTACTTCACTCTGTATGACAGTCTCTAGATCCATCCACGTCTCAACAAATGACTCAATTTCGTTCCTTTTTATGGCTGAGTAATATTCCATTGTATATATGTACCACTTCTTCTTTATCCATTCGTCTGTTGATGGGCATTTAGGTTGCTTCCATGACCTGGCTATTGTAAATAGTGCTGCAATGAACATTCGGGTGCATGTGTCTTTTTGAATTACGGTTTTCTCTGGGTATATGCCCAGTAGTGGGATTGCTGGGTCATATGGTAATTCTATTTTTAGTTTTTTAAGGAACCTCCATATTGTTCTCCAGAGTGGCTGTATCAATTTACATTCCCACCAACAGTGCAAGAGGGTTCCCTTTTCTCCACACCCTCTCCAGCATTTGTTGTTTGTAGATTTTCTGATGATGCCCATTCTAACAGGAGTGAGGTGATACCTCATTGTAGTTTTGATTTGCATTTCTCTAATAATTAGTGATGTTGAGCAGCTTTTCCTGTGCTTCGTGGCCGTCTGTATGTCTTCTTTGGAGAAATGTCTATTTAGGTCTTCTGCCCATTTTTGGATTGGGGTGTTTGTTTCTTTGATATTGAGCTGAATGAGCTGTTTATATATTTTGGAGATTAATCCTTTGTCCGTTGATTCATTTGCAAATATTTTCTCCCATTCTGAGGGTTGTCTTTTCGTCTTGTTTATGGTTTCCTTTGCTGTGCAAAAGCTTTGAAGTTTCATTAGGTCCCACTTGTTTATTTTTGTTTTTATTTCCATTACTCTAGGAGGTGGATCAAAAAAGATCTTGCTGTGATTTATGTCAAAGAGTGTTCTTCCTATGTTTTCCTCTAAGAGTTTTATAGTGTCCAGTCTTATATTTAGGTCTCTAATCCATTTTGAGTTTATTTTTGTGTATGGTGTTAGGGAGTATTCTAATTTCATTCTTTTACATGTAGCTGTCCAGTTTTCCCAGCACCACTTATTGAAGAGACTGTCTTTTCTCCATTGTATATCTTTGCCTCCTTTGTCATAGATTAGTTGACCATAGGTGCGTGGGTTAATCTCTGGGCTTTCTATCTTGTTCCATTGATCTATGTTTCTGTTTTTGTGCCAGTACCATATTGTCTTGATTACTGTAGCTTTGTAGTATAGTCTGAAGTCAGGGAGTCTGATTCCTCCAGCTCCATTTTTTTGCCTCAAGACTGCTTTGGCTATTCGGGGTCTTTTGTGTCTCCATACAAATTTTAAGATGATTTGTTCTAGCTCCGTAAAAAATGCCATTGGTAATTTGATAGGGATTGCATTGAATCTGTAGATTGCTTTGGGTAGTATACTCATTTTCACAATGTTGATTCTTCCAATCCAAGAACATGGTATATCTCTCCATCTGTTGGTATCATCTTTAATTTCTTTCATCAGTGTCTTATAGTTTTCTGCATACAGGTCTTTTGTCTCCCTAGGTAGGTTTATTCCTAGGTATTTTATTCTTTTTGTTGCAATGGTAAATGGGAGTGTTTCCATAATTTCTCTTTCAGATTTTTCATCATTAGTGTATAGGAATGCAAGAGATTTCTGTGCATTAATTTTGTATCCTGCAACTTTACCATATTCATTAATTAGCTCTAGCAGTTTTCTGGTGGCAGTTTTAGGATTCTCTATGTATAGTATCATGTCATCCGCAAACAGTGACAGTTTTACTTCCTCTTTTCCAATTTGTATTCCTTTTATTTCTTTTTCTTCTCTGATTGCTGTGGCTAGGACTTCCAGAACTATGTTGAATAATAGTGGTGAGAGTGGACATCCTTGTCTCGTTCCTGATCTTAGAGGAAATGCTTTCAGTTTTTCACCATTGAGAATGATGTTTGCTGTGGGTTTGTCATATATGGCCTTTATTATGTTGAGGTAGGTTCCCTCTATGCCCACTTTCTGGAGAGTTTTTATCATAAATGGGTGTTGAATTTTGTCAAAAGCTTTTTCTTCATCTATTGAGATGATCATATGGTTTTTCTTCTTCAATTTGTTAATATGGTGTATCACATTGATTGATTTGCGTATATTGAAGAATCCTTGCATCCCTGGGATAAATCCCACTTGATCGTGGTGTATGATCCTTTTAATGTGTTGTTGGATTCTGTTTGCTAGTATTTTGTTGAGGATTTTTGCATCTATATTCATCAGTGATATTGGTCTGTAATTTTCTTTTTTTGTAGTGTCTTTGTCTGGTTTTGGTATCAGGGTGATGGTGGCCTCATAGAATGAGTTTGGGAGTGTTCCTTCCTCTGCAATTTTTTGGAAGAGTTTGAGAAGGATGGGTGTTAGCTCTTCTCTAAATGTTTGATAGAATTCACCTGTGAAGCCATCTGGTCCTGGACTTTTGTTTGTTGGAAGATTTTTAATCACATTTTCAATTTCATTACTTGTGATTGGTCTGTTCATATTTTCTGTTTCTTCCTGATTCAGTCTTGGAAGGTTATACCTTTCTAAGAATTTGTCCATTTCTTCCAGGTTGTCCATTTTATTGGCATAAAGTTGCTTATAGTAGTCTCTTAGGATGTTTTGTATTTCTGCAGTGTCTGTTGTAACTTCTCCTTTTTCATTTCTGATTTTATTGATTTGAGTCCTCTCCCTCTTTTTCTTGATGAGTCTGGCTAATGGCTTATCAATTTTGTTTATCTTCTCAAAGAACCAACTTTTAGTTTTATTGATCTTTGCTATTGTTTTCTTTGTTTCTATCTCATTTATTTCTGCTCTGATCTTTATGATTTCTTTCCTTCTGCTAACTTTGGGTTTTGTTTGTTCTTCTTTCTCTAGTTTCTTTAGGTGTAAGGTTAGATTGTTTACTTGAGATTTTTCTTGTTTCTTTAGGTAGGCTTGTATAGCTATAAACTTCCCTCTTAGAACCGCTTTTGCTGCATCCCATAGGTTTTGGGTCGTCGTGTTTTCATTGTCATTTGTCTCTAGGTATTTTTTTATTTCCTCTTTGATTTCTTCAGTGATCTTTTGGTTATTTAGTAACGTATTGTTTAGCCTCCATGTGTTTGTCTTTTTTACGTTTTTTTCCCTGTAATTCATTTCTAATCTCATAGCGTTGTGGTCAGAAAAGATGCTTGGTATGATTTCAATTTTCTTAAATTTACTGAGGCTTGATTTGTGACCCAAGATGTGATCTATCCTGGAGAATGTTCCGTGCGCACTTGAGAAGAATGTGTAATCTGCTGTTTTTGGATGGAATGTCCTATATATATCAATTAAATCTATCTGGTCTATTGTGTCATTTAAAGCTTCTGTTTCCTTATTTATTTTCATTTTGGATGATCTGTCCATTGGTGTAAGTGAAGTGTTAAAGTCCCCCACTATTATTGTGTTACTGTCGATTTCCTCTTTTATAGCTGTTAGCAGTTGCCTTATGTATTGAGGTGCTCCTCTGTTGGGTGCATATATATTTATAATTGTTATATCTTCTTCTTGGATTGATCCCTGGATCATTATGTAGTGTCCTTCCTTGTCTCTTGTAACATTCTTTATTTTAAAGTCTATTTTATCTGATATGAGTATAGCTACTCCAGCTTTCTTTTGATTTCCATTTGCATGGAATATCTTTTTCCATCCCCTCACTTTCAGTCTGTATGTGTCCCTAGGTCTAAAGTGGGTCTCTTGTAGACAGCATATATATGGGTCCTGTTTTTGTATCCATTCAGCCAGTCTATGTCTTTTGGTTGGGGCATTTAATCCATTCACGTTTAAGGTAATTATCGATATGTATGTTCCTATGACCATTTTCTTAATTGTTTTGGGTTTGTTTTTGTAGGTCCTTTTCTTCTCTTGTGTTTCCCACTTAGAGAAGTTCCTTTAGCATTTGTTGTAGAGCTAGTTTGGTGGTGCTGAATTCTCTTAGCTTTTGCTTGTCTGTAAAGCTTTTGATTTCTCCATCAAATCTAAATGAGATCCTTGCCGGGTAGAGTAATCTTGGTTGTAGGTTCTTCCCTTTCATCACTTTAAGTATATCATGCCACTCCCTTCTGGCTTGCAGAGTTTCTGCTGAGAAATCAGCTGTTAACCTTATGGGAGTTCCCTTGTATGTTATTTGTCATTTTTCCCTTGCTGCTTTCAATAATTTTTCTTTGTCTTTAATTTTTACCACTTTGATTACTATGTGTCTCGGCGTATTTCTCCTTGGGTTTATTCTGTATGGGACTCTCTGCGCTTCCTGGACTTGGGTGGCTATCTCCTTTCCCATGTTAGGGAAGTTTTCGACTATAATCTCTTCAAATATTTTCTCTGGTCCTTTCTCTCTCTCTTCTCCTTCTGGGACCCCTATAACGCGAATGTTGTTGCGTTTAATGTTGTCCCAGAGGTCTCTTAGGCTGTCTTCATTTCTTTTCATTCTTTTTTCTTTAGTCTGTTCCGCAGCAGTGAATTCCACCATTCTGTCTTCCAGGTCACTTATCCGTTCTTCTGCCTCAGTTATTCTGCTATTGATTCATTCTAGTGTAGTTTTCATTTCAGTTATTGTATTGGTCATCTCTGTTTGTTTGTTCTTTAATTCTTCTAGGTCTTTGTTAATCATTTCTTGCATCTTCTCAATCTTTGCCTCCATTCTTATTCCGAGGTCCTGGATCATCTTCACTATCATTATTCTGAATTCTTTCTCTGGAAGGTTGCCTATCTCCACTTCATTTAGTTGTTTTTCTGGGGTTTTTTCTTGTTCCTTCATCTGGTATATAGCCCTCTGCCTTTTCATCTTCTCTATATTTCTGTAACTGTGGTTTTTGGTCCGCAGGCTGCAGGATTGTAGTTTTTCTTGCTTCTGCTCTCTGCCCTCTGGTGGTTGAGGCTATCTAAGAGGCTTGATGGTAGGCTCTGGTGGTGGGTAGAGCTGACTGTTGCTGTGGCGGTCAGAGCTCAGTAAAACCTTAATCCACTTGACTGTTGATGGGTGGGGCTGGGTTCCTTCCCTGTTGCTGTGGCGGTCAGAGCTCAGTAAAACCTTAATCCACTTGACTGCTGATGGGTGGGGCTGGGTTCCCTCCCTGTTGGTTGTTTTGCCTGAGGCAACCCAACACTGGAGCCTACCCGTGCTCTTTGGTGGGGTTAATGGCAGACTCTGGGAGGGCTCACGCCAAGGAGAACTTCCCAGAACCTTGGCTGCCAGTGTCCTTATCCCCCCGGTGAAACAGAGCCACCACTCGCCTCTGCAGGAGACCCCCCAACACCAGCAGGTAGGTCTGGTTCAGTCTCCCCCAGGGTCACTGCTCCTTCCCCTGGGTCCCGATGCACACATTACTTTGTGTGTGCCCTCCAAGAGTGGGGTCTCTGTTTCCCCCAGTCCTGTCAAAGTCCTGCAATCAATTCCCACTAGGCTTCAAAGTCTGATTCTCTATGAATTCCTTCTCCCGTAGCCGGACCCCCAGGTTGGGAAGCCTGACGTGGGGCTCAGAACCTTCACTCCAGTGGGTGGACTTCTGTGGTATAAATGTTCGCCAGTCTGTGAGTCACCCACCCAGCAGTTATGGGATTTGATTTTACTCTGATTGCGCCCTTCCTACCGTCTCACTGTGGCTTCTCCTCTGTCCTTGGATGTGGGGTATCCTCCTTGGTGAAGTCCAGGTTCTTCCTGTCAATGATTGTCCAGCAGCCAGTTTTGATTCTGGTGCTCTCGCAAGAGGGAGTGAGAGCACGTCCTTCTACTCCGCCATCTTGGTTAATCTGATGGAAGGTGTTTTAATTGCTATTGTCATTGGAGTATTTGGTGCATGCTAAGTAAGTGTGAAAGCATAAAGCATATTAAATTTAACTATAAAACAATTTACCCAAACCCAGAGAAAGTATCTCCAGTTCTAAACAGGGCTTGGCCATGTTAACAACAAATGCTTATTGAATTTGATATGTTAAATTTGACTAAGAGGTTATCAACAAGATTCAGTTTAAAGTTCAAAAATAAAGTTTGGGATCATGTTGGGATCAAACCAGAGGAGAGGTAGTCCTGGGGTTCTGTACCTCATGTTTAATGCTTCAAAGATGTGCAAGTGTGGCAGTCTGCTTCAAAGGAGGGGAAAAAAGGCAGACAGCCTACCATCTCACAGAACTGTTGACAAAAATTAAAGTATGTATGTGAAAGGGTCCTATAAGCTTCAATAGCTGTTATTCATAAATTTGGTTTAAGCCTATGTAATGAGATATAAGACTAATGAGGGCAGAGAAAGTCTTTAATTCACAGCTCTAACCCCGGTGGGTAGAACAGCGCCTGGTATGTAGTAGATGCTCACTTGTTGCTTGTCAATGAATAAATGGTCATCTCTCATATTAAAATAAGTTAAATCAATAGAAAATTTTGTTGAATGATTTAATTCTACTCCTTGAAATGTCAGACTCTCCTTAGAGGAATTTAATTTAAAGGTTCTGAAAATAAGATAGAGTCACATATACAAAAGGGTGTTTAAAAATTGAGATGGTAGAACACACAAATCATTCCTCTAAAGGTAACCTCAAGACCTGTGTCCCTAGTTCATTGCCATTAATACTTGAAAATCAACTCAAGCATCATCTCTTCCAAAAAGCCAGCCTTGACTCCCCAGTCTGGGTTAAGTACTCACCACACACCCGACACAGATCCACCACACCCAGAACTTCTGTAGCACTGTGGGAATATCTCTTTCATAATACCTTTCCTATTGCTTTGAAAATCACTTGTGTCTTCCCCACCAGTCTTTAAGTCTCTTTAGGTCAATAGAATTGTCTTATTCTTCTAATAGTTGCTAATTCCTAACATAGTATCCGGCACTTAGTAGATGCTAAACAAGTTTTTGCTGAAGTGAACTGAATTCGTGAAAGACCTTCATAGATGGTATCAATTTTATAACCTGATTCACTCATGCATTAGCTTTCAGCCAGTTTTTCAACTAATCCCTGTTCATACCTGGAAGGAATGATAACATATCATTTCATAAAGACTTTCAGGACCACTTTCAAGTTACCAAATGTTATTTTAAAAGAATTTTGATCAATACTAGTTTAAATTAGATATCAGAAAATCCAATGCATACGTAAGTGTTTGCAGTATTTATATAAAGCTAAACTCAACAATTTCATCCATTTCCTTTCCTTCATTTAGCCTGACATTTCAGCTGATATTCCTGAACTGCTGGGTAAAGCAAATGCATTTCTATTAGAGCCAGTGTCTCCCATGAGATTTTGCCAACAGGTGCTCCAGCTTCTTCATTCTATGTACTCTTTCCCTTTACTTACTGGATTACTAGAACTAGAATTCTGTATTAAAGAATTTACTGTGATTGCTCTAAAGACTGATTTTTACAAATAAGCCTCTTTTGGATTACATACAAAATGAAAATTTAAGGACCAATTGCACCCCCAGCATTGTATGAGAAGTGGTCAGTAGACAGTGTCCTGATGTTTTCTTTCCTACATCTTTCCTCAGTACTGAAATTCCGGGGGGAAAAAAGATATTCCAGGAATGCATCTTTATGTTCACAACTCTTAATATTCCAAACACATAGAAAATCCCACTCTAAGAACATATAACATAACATTTCCCTTCTGAATATGACATACCAGCCTAAATCCATATATTCCAAGTCTCTTTGGTAAATATATACTTTGTGTTACCCATCTGTGCAACTGCCATATATTTTTAAAGCCCCACAGTTCACAGAAAACTGTCTTAGAGAAACAAACAATGGAAAAATATAGAAATATCTGATTTATTTCTCTGAATAGGGACCTCCCCAGAAGAAAGTGTACTACAGTATCTTCAAGGCATGTGGTTTATCTTTGGGGGAGGAGAGTGAGGGTGAAAAAGGCATCGTTTTCCTTCAGTCTTAAATGGAATCTCTAGTTATATTTGCAAAGATAAAAAATATTTATGATTCTCAAGATTTTTTAAAAGTTGGCTTTGACATGTACTAATTAACCTTGAACTCCCTGGATACTGCTTCATTCTTCTTTTCCCAAGAAATTTGCATATAGGCACGCGTGCACGCACACACACACGTGCACACTCACACTTTATTTCCCTGGCTAATTTCAATTGTTTCATTATCTCCTGTCCTTTTCCCTCTCTCACATCTCCTGCCCCAACAGAACAAACATTCTTGAACACTTTATTTTATCTTATCCAGATGAACATCCCCAACAATTATTACTCTGCAGCAGCCCCTGCTGGTAAAAGGCATCATCCAATTTATCTGTCCCTTCTCGATCAGCTGTTTTTGTCAAGCTTGGTGGTTAAATCCCCAACAAGCTATGTCACAGTCTAGCCCTGGTGACCCGCGGGCTCAGCAGAGCCTGGAACAGGGCTGCCAACCATCTGCAGGGGAGCAAATGCACCTTGTTTCCAGTGTGGAAAGAACGCCAGAGGAATGCATAATTTTTAGGTGTCTTTATTTCCCTTGTTTCTAGAGCACATAAGGAAAAAAGGGATTTGAAACTGTTTGTGACTAAATGATAAAGGAAAATCAATACAGCAAAACAGACCACCAGAAAAATCTTCAGTTGAAGCACAAGTTATGACATGATGTCAAAGAGGCATTCTTTTCACAGAGAAGGCGTATTAAATTATGCGAGTGCTGACTGCTCTTCCAAGGACTGTTGATAAATGCTTAGGAGAGGAAAATCTTCCTTTCTGGTTGACCTTAAAAGCTGTCTTATCTCAGGTCTTAAACGTTTAAATGTGAACATAAAACATTTTTTCATTGATCCTAGAAAAAAAAAAAAATTCTCAACCTGTCCTCTTTGGCTGTGGCTTATCAACTGCCCATGCATATAGAAAGATCTGTGTGTGTATAGATAGGTAGATAGATGTATAGATATATTAATTCTCAGCTAAAGAATAAATACATTTATCATTCAGAATGATAGAACTAGAGTGGAAAACACCCAGGTGATTGCAATTTGTTTTGCCATGTGCCTATGAAAACTCCCTATAGAGGAAAAAAAAATAGAGCAAGCAGGTTATGATAATAGGATATATCTGTTTTTCCTCACATTTGTCATTATATTTAAGCTAATCTTCCTAAACAGTTTAAAATGTATACATTCGTGATAGGGATACAATTCCCCTGGAACTGAGTTGCATGGGAAAAAAAAGCTGTGGAACTAATCTACAAGCCCACGTAACAGAGCAAACAAGGCATTGATTGGGAGAAATAAAAAAGAAGAGAACAATGCGAGACAGGAAACAGGACACAGAAGACAAACCGATTTAAAGATTTGGAGTATGTGGCTATTTTGGTATCAGGAAACCTAGCTTTAAAAGGAAGGGTGAATAAGCCTAAAACAATGGGAGATGCATTATTTTTGTGCACAATCTCAACAGGAACAACATCCCTTCAAAAGAGACACCTCGGGGTTACTTCTAATTCAATAAGTTACTTTTATTTAATAGCAAATAACACCACCAGGTGTGCCAGTTACCAGGAGACTGTTAACCAAGCCAGGTAACCCAGATGGATGAGGTTTCTCAATTAGCACTATCACACAATGGGCACACCAGTGCACCCAAGGCCAGCAAAGCATGATGGGTGAGAGTAGAATCTATTTGAATGAAATAGAATAATCCGAATGCTTTGTTTTTCTGTTTGAAAACCAAAGTTGTCCCCAAAGAGCCAGTCTAATATAACAAAGCAACGCAATCCAGGCTGATATAACAGAAACCTCTTAGGCAAAGCTGCTAAACAGTTGTACTTTTTAAAGCAAACAGCCAAAAAGAATAATAATAATCAAAACAAAACACTGTATGTTCCCTCAATGCAAAAGATAAACTTTCAAGTTGTGACAAGGGGATTTGACTTACGGCAAACCTTGACTTAAAGAATCAGTGTGCAGATGAGAAACTGTTAAGTCATCTGACCTTCGTCTGTATTCTGTTTGGCAGACACCCACAAAAATACTTCCCAAGAAATATCACTCCCATAAAGCAATGCAAAAAGTCACTAATGTATTACCGTATCTGGCAGGGGAACACTCTAGAATTTATTCATTGCTAATGAATTACCAATAGGAGGAGTATATGTATATGCCTTTGTGACTTGGGGGGAAATGTCATGAGGGCCCAGCTTATTAAATTTTGTAAATCATAAGGCTTGTCTGAAAATGCAGAGCACTGTAGCTGATTTAGTTGTTGGCCTAGAAACTGTGCTGTTAGGACCATTAAACAGGTCCAGAGTTTAAGTTGCACAGTAAATTATACTCAAAAGAAACAGACAGAGATTTTGCCTCATGTTTTTTGTCTGTGAAACACAAACCAGCTGCACTGTAGTGGCCCTGTGAGATGGTATCAGATTTTTACATGAATATGTCAAGCTAGTGCACCTTGGTTGAGCTCACCTGAGAGGATTGTGGAGTTCTCCTGTGAATTTTAATGTCAAAAATAGAGAACCAAATTAAATTAAGCTTTTCCTATTTGAAACATTGTCACAGCTGGAATAGATACAGCCAATACTCTTCTTAGGTTATGCCAGCTTTTACAGTCACTTTCAACAAATAGCCATCATTAGACATAGCAAGGACAATGCAGTTGATCGTTTAAAAATAAAAGGTTGTCATTTTGATTTTTTTTCTTAAAAGAAATAATGAATTGCCTATAGCCACTATGACTGAAACACCCCTTTAGAGGCCACAAATAAATGAGGCCATAAAGAAAGCATAGTCATATGTCAAAGAAACCTGATCCAATTAATCATTCTTTGTAGTAATTCTGTCACAAAACTTTCTAACGTTTTGTTTCTATTGAGATGCAAACCCTTAGCTGGTAATTTGCAGCTTACTCAGTTACTTAGTTTTATATTCATTTTTCAAAATGAAGGGTTTTTTTTCCATACAAGACTAAAATTTTGAAAGTTCCTAATGGCCAAGTTATAAATAGCCAATTATTTCATAAAAAGTGGGAAACAATTATTTTGTGAAGTGTAGAGACTAAAGGAAAATGCTTTGGAGTATGTAATATAACATGAGTATTTATATTTTGAAAAAGGATTACATTCTATAATTGTTGTATAAACATTTAATTGGCTAAGAATAAATATCAAAATTGACCCTGTTACATTCATATAATCTGGGAGTATGTTTTTCAATCATCATAGAAAGAAAACTATGCTATTCAACATCACTTTTAGAATGGAGCCCTACATACAGTAGACATTCAAAAATGTTGGTTGATGATAAACATGATTCTGCCCATTCTATAGATTTTTTTTTTTATTCTGAATTTTTTTTTAAATATCTTTATTGGAGTATAATTGCTTTACAATGTTGTGTTAGTTTCTGTTGTACAACAAAGTGAATCAGCTATAAGTATACATATATCCCCATATCCCCTCCCTCTTGAGCCTCCCTCTCATCCTCCCTATCCCACCTCTCTATGTCGTCACAAAGCATTGAGCTGATCTCCCTGTGCTATGCAGCAGCTTCTCACTAGCCATCCATTTTACATTTGGTAGACTATCTTTTAAGAATTTTGTGTAATAGGTTTTCCCAGTAAGTTTCTGTAAAGCAGAAAAAGTCTGGGAAAAAGATCCAGAACCTCCTGCTTGAACTGGAATACAAATATAGCTCTCAGAAAGAAATGCATGAACATGTTAGGATTATAAAGAGGAGAAACTGAGATCATGTTTTTAATCTGTGATTTTCTTCATTATTTTTTCTAGAATTAGGCCTTTAAAATTTAATGGGCCTGGTCTTTGAAAATTATAATACTTCACCTTGCTTACCACTTTATTTCTTTTTTATTTTTTAACATCTTTATTGAAGTATAATTGCTTCACAATGGTGTGTTAGTGTCTGCTTTATAACAAAGTGAATCAGCTACACATATACACACGTTCCCATATCTCTTCCCTCATTCTATAGACTTTTTAAACATAAAATTCTGACTTAGTTTTCCATGGTAAATTAGGTGAAACCAATCATCATTGGCAATTTATATCTACAAAGCTCTCTTCAGGGCAAAAGAAAATTAGTGTCAACCATTTATTGAGGTCTTCCTACTGTCCCCAATATTCTGTATACATAGAACTTCACAATGTAATACAACAGAACATTGCTTGCCTAAATTCATTAAAAAAATTTTTTCCCACTCGGATACTTTTTATGTTAAGACACAAGAATCTGGTTTGGAAGATATGATTAAAATGTGGTTTGATATCAATAGAAGAAGGAAAGGGCGGAAATCAATACTGCGGGAGCTAATAAAGACAAATGTTCTGTAATTTACCAGGGAAGAAATAATGGATGAAAAATTGAATATGATTCAGCAGTGTAACACTGTCACCAAAAGGCAAATGCTATATCGGATTGCATTAATAGACATATCATGTAAAACAAGCAAGGTAATTTTTCAGTAACAGTAACTCTCAACACTATCGGTTAGGCCAAAATTAGAAAAGCGCCTGTTCTTTGGGGCACAATCATTGCACAAAGTGTTGTATAGAGTTCACAGGAGAACAAAAAACAAACGCAAAGAAAAATAAATGAATTAATATGGATTGTTAGGGAGATAGATACATGAATACATAGACAGACAAACTATCAGACACAAAGTTTAGAAAACCAGACTTGCTTTCAGAGATCAAGAGAATTAAGTCTATGTTCAGTCAAAAGCAAAGCCAAAACCAGCTAAGGCAGGACATAATTACTATAAAACCAAATACACAAAGGGAAAAAGATCCAAAGAGAAGATAGGGACAAGTTGCTTTTATTAGGCAGTGATAGAACCAATAACAAATGGATTCCAGTTGTTTCAGACAATGATTTTCATTAAACAGAAAGGAAAATCCCTAGCACACAGACAGGCATGCAATGATTCAATGGTATGCCTGGGATCCCAGTCATTGGAAGTATTCAAAATAATCAGGATACTCCATCAATCATACAAAAGTGATCTGGTTAATGAGTACATGGCTGAAGACACCTTCAAACATTTATAGTTGTTTTGTGTGCTATATAATACGACATCTAGTCAGAGTGCTTACTAATAGAGCAAAGTTGAAAGAAACAGCTGAGCAAATTCAACCTAAAGTTACAGACTCCAAGGATCACTGAATCCCCACTTTGTCAAAAATAATCTCAGAATAAAAAGATAAGGAAAATACTAGCTAATTTTATTGAAAATTACTATATACCAAGCCCTGTCCTGTATTTTGTACTTATAAAATCTCATTTAGTACACAATCATATATACTATTATTATCATATATACTATAATTGTCTCCATTTACAAATGAGAAACTAAAGTATAGGGAGATTAGGTAATTTTGCCCACAAGGTCCCACAGTCAGAATTTTGAACTCCAGCAGTCTAGCTGTAGGGCCTAGAAGGCTATCCTGACCCTCAGTTACCTAGGAATATACCACAGACTCAAAAGCAATAAGTAGAATGGGCTAGGATGACAGCTAAGTAGGATGGGCTAGCATGACAGTATCAATAGGTAATGACAGTTGGAGACTAAATAAATAACCTTATAATGCAGAAGAGAAAATTTAAATTAGGAATAAGAAAAAATTTACACTTAATGGATGACATTAAGATTAGAAAACACATTTTAGAAGGCTAAGGAATATTCTCTCTAGACTTTCTAAAATTCTAAGTAGTTTAGATTTTCTTTTAGTGATGATTTAGTGTAATTTCTTTTGGATGTAGACTATTACATTAAGTCCTCCCAAACTCTTTTATAACATATGATTTATGTAAATCATAACATTGCTTGGAAACATCACACTAGAGAACTTCTAAGGAAATATTTAATTTCTAATATAGAGTAGTTTAATATTTAATTTCTGTCTAATATAGATTAATCTCATTAATAGAAACAGCTGGCTACATAATCATACCACCAAATTTTGCACCCCTTGGGTCCCATTGAAAGAACAGACAGTTAAAAATGGGAATAGAAAAGCAATCTAGAACACAGTCATGATTATGACAATTACCTAAATTGTATCACTCATAGTATAAGCATACCATATTTAGAAACATTATTCAAAAATGTATTCATGATATAAGAAAGAATGTTTAGCTGCACAACAGACACTATATTAATGCTGCTTCTTATAAAAATACAATGATTATAACTAGTTTCTTCTTGCCTTATAGCTTCCAGGTATTTCAATATGCCTTGTTCTTCTGTTTCTTTTCTTTCTTTCCCCCTTCCCTGAACTGGTCTCATTGAAAGCATATTTCATTTCTGGTCAAAACAATGAGCCTACAGGTGATATAGGACTTCCTCCTTCAACTCTGATCTCCACTACCACCTTGAACAGGTACGCAGTAGCACAAGTTCTACTGGGGGTGTTTCCCCACCTGTCCCATTATTCTGTTCTTCCCCACTATCTAGGGGTCTTTAAGGGCATTTAGAACAACATTGTATTCTTTCATAATGGGTTCATTCATCTGTCCCTTGTGGATAAAGTTGCATAACTGATCATTCCCTTTCTGCTTTAGGAATTTTCTCATTAAAACTCCTATGTTGGAGATTAAATCTTTTTGTCCAATACAATTTTTAATTCTCACATATAATACTGGTGAATTTATGAGTTGAACACTAGAGTCAAAAATAGCATGCTTCCTCTGGATCCTAAATCCTGAGCCTTCTCAAAAAAAAAAAAAATCAGTAACATTCTTCATAAAAAATGTTGGTTCTTCACTGTTCTTCATTGAATATCCACTAATTGACAAAACACTGTTTACACTGTTCACACTGTTTACATTAAGGTTTAGGACAGATAGGATTGGTTCTGCTACTTACTAGCTGTATAAATTGACAACTCTGCACCTATTTCAGCATGTTTAATGGGAATAACTTTATTACTTTACTTATGTTGCAGGATAACTGAAGATTAGAGATGAAATCAAATTACTATGATATCATGCACGTAGCAGATACACAATGAATGATAGCTTTTAAAATTATGTTTATAGTCTAATTACAGGTTAAAGTGCATTAGAAAGCCAAAGAATATTCCAAAAGAAGGCAACAGATTTTTATACAGATAATCTGAGAGTTGGGATTAGAAGTGTCTCTCCCAATCTTCCATTTCTGTGGACCTACCTTGTACCTCCATGACTTCTAAAGTGATGGAGTGGTTTTAAGAAGGCAGAGCCCCAAATCCCACACTTCTTCCATCAGAGAATCTCAGAATTTGTTTGGTGGACTGGCCTTCCAAATAAGGTTTTATCTGATAAAAACTTTCTTTTAGTAGAATAACCTAGGAAGCTATGTGAGATGTCCAAAATTCAAACAGATATTTTTCTAAATTCTTAAGAGTTGAGATACTAAACAATTTTTTAAGTATATGAAAAAATGCATAACTTTGTCAAGTTCAGGGGTCTCTAATGTTAGAAGGAAAAACATTCTGCATATTTTAAGAGTCAAAGAGATGCAAAATTCAGTCAAGAGGTGTAGCCACCTGAAAGAGGATTATAGAGTAATTGGACTCGTGGTGTATCTGATTAGCTGTGGCTTTAAGTTGTGAAGTCACTGTTGCATACAATATATAAGGGTCAGTCCACCTTATCTACATCACAGGCAAAGAATCTGCTGCTTCCTGAAAAGAACTTCTGATTGTTAATAACTTCAGCAAACTGAGAAGGCAACCAAAAACATCCCTCTTGAGAAAGCCACTCTATAGAATGTTTGAGGCAACAAAACTGCATCCCACAAAGGAAACATTGTTCAAGCCATGTATATTTAGAATTAAATATAGGGTATTTAAGATAATCATGTGTTCATTTATTTATCCATTCATTCATTCAAAAGTATCTATTGACTATGTGCTAGGACCAGGTACTGTTCTGGGCACTGTGGATACATTAATGAGCAGAACAGAAAAAGTCTCTCCCTTTGTCAACTCTGCCTTCTGGTCAGGGAATAAATATAATAAACATAATCAATGAGTAGAGCTGATGATGCCAGTGCCCTGTTTACATTTCCTCCACACTCATGGGTTGAAGGCTATTAATTGTGAATGAACAACTGCAGGTCTGCCTGAACAGCAGGAGCACAGTCCTTTGACACTCAAGGAACAGCAGAAATGAGCTTTCAAGTCCTGAAAAGAGCCCTCATCCAAAGACAGAAGTGGTGCTGGGTGATACACACCCCAGCTCCTCACCTCTTGGTGGCAAGCAGTTGAGCCTTAGCTGTCCACCAAGATAATCTGCTTGATAACCTACCTCTCCCTGACCCACTACCCTACTCCCCTACCTGTTTTTCTTGGGGTCACCTCCCAAATAAACTACTTACACTCAAATTTTGTCTCAGGATCTGCTTCTAGAAGAACTTGCCTGTCCTAGGCAACAAGTACATTACATAGTAAGTTAAAAGGGGATACATGCTGTGAGAAATCACAGAACATATTAAGAAGGATCTGGATTAAAAGGCAAGGGACAAGGTGGTGGAAGGCATTTGAACAAAGACTTGAGGAGATAAAAGGGTAAACCATGGGGATAAAGGGAGGAAAGCTAGTGCAGAGTCCCTGCAGCAGGAGTATGCCTGGTGCCTTCAGGACTTTGGAGGAGACCATTGCGACTGCAATGGAGTGTGTGAAGGAGGGAGTAGTAGAGTATGGGATATGAGTGAGGTAACAGCTGTAGGGAGGTATTAAAGATTTTATAAGGTCTTATAAAGACTTTGGGTGTTAGCCTAAGTAATAGAGTGATATGGAAGGATTTGAGTGGGGGAGTGACATAATCTGACATTTTAAAATCTTTTTAGTTACTGTGTTGAGAAAAGACTGTAGGTCAAAGATAGAAGCAGGGAGAACAGTTGGATATCTATTACAAAAATACACACAAGAGTCCATCAACAGGGACTTCCCTGGTGGTCCAGTAGTTAAGACTCGGCACTCCCAAAGCAGGGATCCCCAGGTTCAATCCCTGGTCAGGGAACTAGAGCCAGCAAGCCGCAACTAAAGATCCTGCATACCGCAACTAAGACCCAGCACAACCAAATAAATAAATAAATAAATATTTAAAAAGAAGAGTCTATCAACAGGTGAATGGATATATAAATTGTGGTATTTACGTACAATGGAATATTATTCAGCCATAAAAAGGCATGAAATACTGATACATACTACAAAGTAGGGTAAACCTCAAAAATATTATGCTAAATTTTAAAATGCCAGACACAAAACGTTACATACCATATGACTGCATTTATAAGAAATATCCAGACTAGGTAAATCCATAAAGACAGAAACATACTAGTAGTTTCCAGGGGTTGGGGGGAAGATGATTTGGGAAGTAACTTCTTAATGGGGATGGGGTTTTACTTTGAGATGATGAAAATATTTTGGAACTAGATAGAGGTGGTGGTTGACAACATTGTGAATATACAAAATGCCTCTAAATTATTCACTTTTAATAGTTAATTTTATGTTATGTGAATTTTATCTCAGTTTTAAAAAGAAAAATCTAAAATGGGGGAAAAATATGTGCAAGAAATTATGATGGCTTGGACCAGAAGGCTAGTAACAGAAGTGTTGAGAGTGGTATGATTCTGGATAAATTTTGTAGGTGGAGTCAAGACAATTTCAGGCCCAAATGTGAGTGTGAAGAGTCAGAGATAACTCCAAATTTGGGGGCTTGAGCAACTATAAGGATAAAGTTGGCATTTATAGATACAGAAGTTTGCCATTGGAGCATGGTTAGGATAGACGATCAAGAGTCCAGTTCTGAATATGTTAACTTTAAGAGGTCTGTAGATAGTCAAGTGGAGTTTGAGATTTCTAGCATTATGGCAAAGATTTAGAATCATATCCATTGTATTATTATGTTCACTGAGCAATGAGTAAACATTTGGTATTTTAAATATGTGTTGTGTTTAAGGGAATTCAGCTTATTGGAATAACACATCAGGCTTGTAATTCTGAGTCAAAATGTATAACCAGAATTTAAATATATTGACGTTTTTAAGTGGAAATTTTGGTTTTGTATATCAGATCACTTAAAAAAAACAAACTTCTTCATATTTGTCATTTTAATTTATTAGATTCATAAGAAATAAAATTCTTGAAACTTGCCAATGATATCATTGATACAGTTAAAAAGAAAATATTAAATCTACTAATGAAGTTTAAATGATTTAGAGGTACATACACTTGCAAACAGATCCAAATGTTATTCAAAGACCTTTAAAAGTTATTGTAGACTTATATAGTAAATTTTGTAAAATAAAACTAAAAGCTTAAGGAAGAACTAGGTTTTTAAATCTCTAACTTTAATAAGTTGACTATTATGCCTTAAAAGCAAGTTAACTACTGAATGTTTCTTTTCTACACCTGAGGGCATCAACAAACTCACATTTAATAGCTTGCTCTGATGAAAAATGAAGAGGTTTGAATGTCTACTGTCTAGTCAAGCAAATTTCTGAAGACCAAGGAAATTAAATGTGCTACTTAAAATTTCAAAGCCTAAATTTCCAGATATTTCCTAACATTATTCATGCCTAAAGGGAGTTATGGTTTAATTGTGAGTTATTTTGGAAGTTTGGGCAATCTATGTTGCATGTCACGTTATTCAGGAAAATGCTTGGAGGCCCAACTTGTTAAGGTGTTTGATGCCTTTTATTACTGCTGTTGTTTTAACTATTCAACACAACGTGTCCAAAATTCCAATCCAATGTACTTTGTGACACAATAGCCCTGCGCATAGGAGAGAATGAAGTTGCCCAAAATGTCCCAATATGTCACAACCAAGGCGACGGCAGGTACAGTCAGTGAGCAAAGGGAAGAAGTTACATCTGAACATGTGAAAGGTGCCGCATTCATTTTTTTCTAGTCCATTAACATATCCAAATAGAGATCACAGCAGAAGTTTAAAATATTAAGAAGAATTTGTGGATACATATAAAACTGTGCTGATTAATTTTTTAAAATATTGTGTATAAGTAATACTGAGCTCTATTGGATTACAGCTATTTCTAAGTTTATAACAAGTGGAGTTTCACTGTGCTTACTCTTTATGGACTTATTTTAATAGTTTAAGTCATCTGAAATTTTGGGTTGCTCCCATAAGTAGAATTAATTTAGGTGGTTTGATAACTGATTATTTATGAGTCCAGTTGGAAGTAGAGTAGTGATATTAAAGTAGAAAATCAGTTTAAGCAGCTGAAGTTTCCAGCCAAGCTTTCGGAATTAGTTTAATTCATTAGGTAATTCCTCATTCCCCTCTGAATTTTATCTTTTGGGGACAGACTATCCCAGAATATTTTAAAAAACAAGAGTTAACCACAGAAGAGTGGAACATGCAATTTTGTAGAACTCAAGATATAAGAAAAGATAACTTATTAAAAATTATCAGTCCTATCTGTCATTTCTTGTCCAACTCATTTGGCTTTATATTTAAAATTTTTACTAGTGTATTTCCAAATCTTAACTCTAAATATAAATGTTTATTTTTTAACTTTGTTAAAAAAATTCTTGCCCATTTTACAAATTCATTTTTTGTAAAATTAGGAAAATACAAGAATGTTTCAAAAAGAAAATTAAAATTTCTCACAAATTTACTACCCAGACTCAACATTTTGATGTATTTCTTTCCATGTTTTTTTCTGCATGTACATAAAGACTTTATTTTTAAAATTTTGGATTATATTTTTCATCCAGTTTAGCTTTCTTTTCTTTCCTAGGTAACTTCACTTTGTGGACATTTTCTCAAACTTATAAAGATTCATGAGAAAAGTTTTTTAATGGTTATATAGTATTTCATTGTATAAATGTATCCTAATTTATTTAACCATTTCCCTATGGTTAAGTATTCTGATTACTCATTACTAAATAACAACCTAATTAATACTTGAAAACATGTGTATGCCAACAGAAAAAAAATTGACTAAAAATATGTATTATAGGGAAGTTCCTAAAGAGTTAAAATATTATTTCTTATTTTTAAAAATCTGTTCTATTATCCTTCTCCTTGGAGATACAACATTTGATTGTATAATTTTAGTACTTATACCTAGTCTTTGATTTTCTTCTTTTTGCTCATAATTGAATATACAGTCAATTAGCTTAATTCCATGGGTCTAATGATTCTGAATTGTTGACATGCTACGTTTTCATTTTTATCTCAGCTATATCTACAAATGTTTGAGAGATTTACTTCTGATTACTTGTATCAGCATTTTGCTTTTTCTGTTTTCCAATATATTTTTTGGAAATAGTGAGGACAATCCAATGAGATATTCAAACAATTATACAAACACTGCTGTTAACACAAACCTGTCATCATTATCAAAGCTGAAATGGTAGCTGGCATTTCATCTGTATATACCAGCAGCAGAAGGCAGCTATAGCTCACCAGCCTAAGGAAAAAAAAAAAAATATTGGAAAAACATGAGGGCTTTCACAGGACCAAAGTGAAGTCAGGATGGAAACAGGAAGCAGGCAGCTCCACAGGGTCCCTGTGACAGGAAACACTAGAAGTTTCGCCCTGGTACTGCTGTGACTAGAATTAATAAAATCTTTTTTTCATACATCATCACACTAGAGGTTCAATTTTCCCAGAAGAAAGTGTCCAATTGGGCAAGTTGCGCTTGATAGTACTGGAGGTGAGAAGAAGGATCTGGAGGGAGGAGCCTACAAGGATGTTTTGGATTCTCTAGTGAGCAAGCAAGCACATGGACTTACCCCTACTTTGTTGTCACGAGATGAAGGAGAAGGAATTCCTCGATGGGAATCAGGGTGCACTTAGGAAAAAGGGAAGTGAATTCTAGACTGCCAACTCCATGGGGCAGGAATCTTTAGGTTTCTTATCCACTGATGCTACATATAGTAGGTGCTTAATAAATATCTGTTGAATCAAATAGAACTGGGTAGGCAAAAAAAAGAAAAGAAAAGAAATGAGGGAGGAAGGAAGGAAGGGGGAGGGAGGGAGGGAAGAAAAAGGAAGAAAAGGGAAAGGAAAGGAAATGAGAAAAACTAAACGTAATTCAGGGTGAATACTTCCTTAATAAAGTAAAGAGCTAAGCTAGATGACACTTCTTCTTTTCAATACGAATAAGGAGTGACTCTAAAGCAATGTGATTGATTTTCCTGGATGGCTTGCATATTGACTTTGAAGGCAATTTTCAAAGGGAAGCTCTAAAATGATCTTAAACAATGGCAGTAATGTTGGTGTAATAGAGAGCTTCCCTATGGGGGCACTTTAAAGGACTCATTTCGATGTTTAAGTCCTGGTAGGTAGGCTTTTAAAAAATTCACTTGTGATTACACATTGCACATTTTCTATAAACTAACTGGTTACGGAAAACAATATAGGTAATAAGAAAACTAAGAGAGGAGCAGGAAGAATACCACTCTAAACATGGTAGGTTTAATAAGATTTGTAGATCCAAAATAATTTGGGGGTCTAAATGATTTCTTAAACACATTTGCAAGACCTGCTAAAAGCTATACCAATTGTTACCATATATCTAATATTGACTAGGTATAAGGCACTTATACATTAAATTACACCTATACATTAAATTATCTATAATACTCATAACATCCACCCAACTACATAGATACCACTGCTCCAATTTTACAGGTAAGGAAACTGAGGGTCAGAAAAGTTGAATTGTCCAAAGTCATGCAGTAAAGAAAAACAAAGCTGTGATTTGAACCAGTCTGTTCAGTGCCCCACCCTAAGTGTGACACTGAAAGCAAACCTCTCCAAAAGCAACTGAGCAAATGAGGCAACATCCCCTGTTCTCCTTGAAGATATAAACTTATGAGCATATTTACTCCCTACCTTCATCTCCAAAACGTTCTCACACAAACCATTTAATATATTTTCTAAATGATGCTAAAGTCAAGCAAGCATTGAATGTTATCAAACCCATCTTTCCATTTTTTTTCTTTTCAACCCAATTTATCTCTAAATTTATGTTTAGGTTTAAAAATCTAATCATGTATTTAATATATAATACTAATTTTCAAAATCAAAGTATCTGAAACATTACCAAATAGATGGCTAGTGATGAACTTTCTCTTAAATGAGAACCTCAGCATATGATTTGCATTTGCACCAAATTCTTATTTTATGGAAAAAAAAAGTCTTGTTTTCTATAATGACCAAGGAATAGGCCTAGAGATATCCCTTGTAAAGACTCCTTGATGCCAGAGCATATCAGCATGAAAAAGTAATAAAAGAGAGCTCACAGAGATCTAAAAAGTTTATGGAAAGAACAACTACTTCATAATGAGAGTTTCCAGATCACAAAGTAGAAAGAAGAAATCCAACTATAAATCTATATTCAGAGTACAGCAGAGGAAATAGGATATGAGGTAATTTTTGCCTTACTTTTTGAGCAGCACAGATCTTATGAACGGAGGTGGAAGCTATTCAATAACATTTATTGCGAGGATTCGTTCAGTGCTTTCCATGGGTGGGCAGTCAATAAATCTTATCTGGAGATGATATTTATGCAATGATAATCAGTCTACTCAGCATAGCAATTCTGGGGGAGAATATTGTCTGCAGCAAGGTTAAGCCTTGTGAAGTAAAATGATAAAAGTAAGGGCAAAGACCAGATGTGGAAAGTATTCAAAAAAGAAATTAAGGTTTATGCAATATTTGCATAAGCATTGGCAACTACAATTTAGAAAAGTAAATGCATTTTCAGAAAAATTTGAAACGCATTTTGGTAAATGCAGGGAAAGCATTAAAATTAGACATGATTCTCCACCACCCCCAAACTTCACCAACCAACACATATTTATTTCCTTATTCAAACAGCTAAGACACAGACACAGAAGAAATTTGACTTTTGTTTCAGGGCAAAGTGGGCTCAGTCATATACAACGGAGCCCTTTTATCTTTATTTCTTGACTCTATGTAGACTAAATTAACAAGTTATAAACACGATCCCTAGAGTTTTGCCACACAAAATATCAAACTAAATTTCATACATTGACTTAATGGTTTGGTTCACCTATAAAAAATAATTTAAACATAGAGTTTAAAATGGTTGATTTTAAGTTGAGAATCTTTATGTTCTTTGAATGAACTAAAGTCCATTACCTCATTTCAACACACACACACACACGCACAAGAGCACTCTCAGTGGACACCCAGGTGCTGGTATATGAGCTGGTCTTGTGTTTAGAAAAAAAAATCCCAAGCCATGCTGACAGTTAATGTAGAAAAAAATTTATACTTTTTCCTTACGAAAAATTTATTTTTACATAATTTTGTATGGCATTTTAAAATAATAGGAATTTCAATTATTCTTTTTTTCTATCTAGTAAAAAAACTCTAGTTTGAGGAATGACTTATGGAGAGGAATAAAATGAGGAGTAGAGAAGGAAAAAGCTGCTATGACAACATTTCTCTAATTAGGTGGCACATAGAGTTATTTCACTCCATTCACCATAAAGTTATCCAACATGCATGTTTTAGAAGTTGTTAACGACTCAAAAATAATATGTAAAGTTAAAAATATAAATAATTGGTGCTGAATCTGTCACCTTAATAGTCTAATTTCTCATTTAATGTTTGTATGATTAGTAAGAAGACAAGCTACATAGCAGACAGGACACTCTGTTACAAACCCAAAAAGGAAAAAGATAATTGACTGCAAACTTCAGGTTACCCAACCACTCAAATCATTTCTATGTTAGGGTCTAATTTTAGTTTTCTTAGACTTGTCTATATCCTCCTTCCTTTTTCTGTTCATAAACCCAGTCTGAAGCTCTGTGGCTGGCATAACTCCCCAAGATTTCAGCAGCCAGCTAGGAACAATAACTTTTACCTGATCTTTTCTTATAGAGAAAATGGGGAAGAAGAAAACTCAGGCTGTTCAGTTAGCAGAGACAATGAAACCTAAAATAGAGAGATTTCTTTTTTGTAGTTGGAGGGGATATGTAGACGGGCCAGGCAAGAGAAGTGTAAGAGGCAAACTTGTCCCCAGGAGCTGCCATCAGCCAAACAACCAGGAAGATAAACTGAAAATAAGAATGACTTCTTTTCTCTGGGGCTTCTCATTTTCCACAAACTCCTCTCTGCATCCATATTCCAACTTCATCTCTGACTTCCTTCTGCAGGGAAGTCTGTTGTCACAATTCAAACGAACAAAGTTTACAGTAAATCTTTACAAGAAGACAGCTGAAGCCTTGGGAGCAAGTCGCTCTGAAAACCTGGAGAGGACAAAACTCCACAGTGCACAGAGACCAAATCAAATAAATTACATATTTGTGCCAGTACCTTTTGGAAACATATTAGACTTCACATGCACACACACACACACACAAATTAGAAAATTCTGAATGTGTCACACTTTCCTCATTAAGCCTGGCATAAGAACATGTGTGCACGTACATGCATGTGTGTATGTAATGTTTGCGGGCAGGGGGGAGAGAAGGAGAAAGACAGAGAGAGAAGGAGAGAGACAGAAAGACAGACAGAGAGACAGAACTATAGCAAAACCCACAGAAAGAACCCAAAGGAGATGAAAAATGTTTTTTCCATCCTTTGTAATGTTCAAGTACTTAGGAATTACTATATCAGAATATACCCCATTCAGGCAAAAAAAGTTTCATGTTAGAACTTGGGGGAAAATCTTTTGGAATAGGATTCTATATGAGTCTGGTTGAATTAGAGGTGGTCAAATAAGGAGCATAAATTAAGCACCAGTCAAATTTAGGAACATTGGCTAAACAAGGTGCAGACAAATAACGTGTTCAGCAAGAATTTATTAAATATCCACTCTTCGTCCATTCAACAGTCATAAATATTTGTTGAGCACCTGCAACATTCCAAATTCAACCTCTGCTTTCAGTGAGTTCACAGATAACCTTATCCAGGTGGCCAAAGGTGACACTTCTGGGAGTCAGGCAGCAAGGATCAGAAATTCAGGCTAAAGAGAGCAAAGAGAAAAATCAGATACCTGGGCAGAGGAACGAAGCCAAGAGAACCTGGGCCTTCAGACCAGTGGATCTGCCTCGATTAACAGAGAGATGCTCAATCTCAATTCAGGAAGGCTCCTGAATCGCAAATGGGAAACTAAAGTTGACCCAAATCCTATACAGTCTTCTCTCCTCCTGTATCAGTCCCATATCTCCTATTATCACCCCCACCCTCACTTCCATCTTTGCACATTTCTGCTCAAACCCTGTATTTTAGTACAAAAAGACTTTTAAACGCATTCTTTCTGACCATCTCCTACCTCTTCTCTGCTCTCACTCTTCACCCAGCTGATGGAACCAATTTCAGATCTGCACATACAATACGCTCTTTCATACTTACATGCTTCTAACAGAGCCTCCACGTGACAAGTTCTCACACATGCTAGGCATTGTGCCAAGTGCTCAATGTGAATTGCTCATGTAATCCCCATGAAGAGGCTATGATGGTTATTATTCTCTCCCAGACAAGGAAACTGACACTTAAAGAGTTAACTTACACAATAATTCACAGCCATGAGTTGAATTGAGGTCCAAAGCCTTGAAACCTGCCTCCAAAGTCAATTTCATCATGAATCAGACTACCTTCACGCTAACTCCTATCCCAAACAAACTTCCTCACGCCATCATTTGACTTCGATATGGTTCTCTATACTCCCTAAATAACCTGTCATTCCTCTGTCACAGCACTTATCACACTCACCTTCATAGCTCCATTTACTTGATTGTCTTTTCTCCAGTATCTAGAATAAGCCCATAAGCCCCTTACACTTGCAGAATTTAGCCCAATGCCTGGTATTTGAAAGGTAAACAATGAAAGTTGTTGACACTCAGGAATAAATAAATGTATGAGGTTATGAAATCATGAGAATTGGAAGGATTAAAATATAAATTCATCTAATTTCCAAGCCATTCTTCTTTCAGTGTACCATACTGGCTCCCAGCTAATTGTGGATAAAAGTGGAAACAAAATTCTCCATTCTGTCATCCTTGAATTAGGATAGTGGGAGAACCAGAGTTAAAATCTACTGTTTCTTATATCTGTCACACAACAGGAGCTCAATAAAATTTGTTGAATAAATAAGCCTGGTCCTAGTGTATAGGTAGCTGCTGACTCCTCGCATAGGTTGACAGTGAATGTGTTACTCAGATTGTGATCTGTAGACCAGTAAGATTGGCATCAGCAGGGAGCTCGTCAGAAATACAGAATCCCAGGCCCTGCCCCAGATCTGCTAAATCATAATTTGCACTTTTTCAAGACCCCCAGGTGACTAGTATACACGGTAAAGTTTGAGAAGCACTACTCTAGAATGTATGCTGTGTATGGAGATGTGGTTCCCACCCAAGGGACTTGCAATTTAAGTTAGAGAGAAAAATTCTCCCAGTCATAAAGTACAGTAGATTAACACCATAAAAACAATATTAATGCGAAGGAAGAACAGCACTGATGTAAATTGAAAATCATAGAGAAGAAAATAATGCAATATTTCAAGGAGCTCTTCTTAGGCAGAGGACACAGAGCACTCAATACAGGTGCTGACTGCAAAAGTTTGGTAGTGAGCCTCCTGCCCAGCACACCTGCCTTTAAATCATAATGAAGACAGACCTCAGAAAACCCATGTGGTTGGCTTCATATCACAACTCAAGGAGAAGACTTGTATAATGGACAAGGAAGCAGGATCTGGAGGTAAACAGCCTGGGTTCAAATCCCAGCTCAACCATTGACCAGCTCAACAATCTTGACATTGGGCACACTGCTTAAACCTCGGGACAATATGGGTACCTAACTCATAGAGTTGCGATGAGCATGGGATGAAACAATTCCTGAAAAGCACTTAGCAGAACGTCCGACACGAATAAGCGCCCAATAAAAATAATATGTAATTACATAAACAAAATAATTCTTGAAATACATAGGCAGTTGGTTTGCTTTGGCATGGCTCCCCTGCCCTGATAGGCTTGATGGGTAGCCTGGGTTGTCCCATCCCTGTTTCCACCTCCCCATCCCCAAATGTGGTCGCTTGTCTCCTAATCAGAGCCCATGAGCTAGGGCGCATTTGAACCCCTTAACCTTATACGAAAATGTTGCATACAGAAGTGTTTGTGCATATTTCTTCAAAAAAATTCATAGCTTTTACCAGAGTTTCAAAGGCATTGATGGCCTCAGAAAGGTCATTAATCACTATTCTAAATGAGGTGGGCTAACAAGTCAAAAGTAGGTAATAACAACAGACTTCAATTCGGTCCTGACTTCATGAGTTGCATGACTTTTCTAAAGGTATCATCTCATCTTTAACGTGGGGATAATAACACCACCTTATTAATATCATTTCCTGTGAGGGATTGTGTAACTGTCAAGTGAGATGCTGTATGAAATGGTACCCTAGCTATAAAAGGCTTCCAGGTGTTAATGACAGCTGTTATTATTAGTGATTTCTCAAACATCTTCTCCCACTCACTCCAAGGAACTGTGTTCTCAGGAAACATCCCCCTTTGAGAGCCACAAGTCAGGTAAGCTGGTTAGGAGGCTTCAGTGCCCACAACTTGTGCCCCTGTGATGTTTATAAGGATGGAGATGGTTGAGTGGAGCAAGATGGAAACAGCAGCTGGGAGGAGTGGTTACTATGAAATGTTGCTTAAGCAGGAAGAGGGGATGGTGGCAGCGTCTGGCTTGGCCGCCATGGGCTGCTATACTTTGATCTCTGGACAGATGTCTCAGGCAGACATGCCCAGATGTGTCTTCCAGCCAGCGCTGTATTCTCTTCAGCAACACATCTCCAGGCAGCCTTGCTGTGACATTTCCATTTATCAACAACAAAAGTGAGTGGAATACAGATTGCAGAAGTCAAAAGATTCTGCTTCTTTAATTAAAAGAGGTCAAAATAAAGCATTATAGAGAAAGGGAGGGAAAACAAGCTACATGAGTAGATGGGGACATAAGCTTGCCTTTGAACATAGACATTTCCACACTGTAATCAAGTGGATTGTCAGGAAGCCATGAATGTATAGCTGAGGTGCAAGTGAAAATGAGACTGCAAGGGGTGTGATAACAGTCCTACATCCACAAAAATTTCATCTCATAGGACTGTTGTACAGAAAATGCATTTGTCAGCAGCTTTCCTGCCTTTCAAATGGGAATCTGGCTGGAAGACTGCAAAATGGGAGCCATCCGGAAGTTCGATTTTGCATACATGCCAAGAAGACAACAGTGGGCTAGCCCTGTGCTGAGCACAAAGACGGCTTCAGAGTTTTTAAAGATGTGTTACAGTCTTCGTCGTGTTTTTGAACAATTCATTCCAATCAACCAGTCTTTCCCAGCTAGCATTCCTTTTGAATTTCAGAAAGGAAAAGGCAGGTTCTCTGTCTTCCCCTTATTGATTTCAAATCAGAAATAAGGATATTAAATCAGTTCATGAAGAAATGACATAGGAGAGCTATTTAAAACTTCAAATCCTTGATAATATGGAAAAATAGGATGATATTGGGAGTTTCCTGTCTCTAGGATTGAATCATGTTTGGGTCAGCCCAGGACCATATACAACTGATGTTCATGGCCTGGCATTTGTTTGCATTTCTTCTCTCTGAGCTTTACAGCTTGAACAGTGCTAGTAATGAGAGGAAATGTATTTGTCTCTCATAGCTGTCAGAGATGACACAGAGAAGCAAAAGGAATGTGGGCAGTGCTGTTTTGTTTCTAATTAATGAGGGTTTTCAAGCATTTGTGTAAAAAAAAGAAGTTGACATTCAAAGGGTCGGAATCTATTGCCCTTTTCAATGTTTTCCTTTAAGGAAAAAGAAGACAAATTTTTATGTAAAGAAAATACTATGTGTGCAATTCAATGGAAATGATAGGGACAGCTAGAAATGAAATACAAAAAAAAATTAAATCATCCAGTTACCATAAAGCAATGCATAGCTGAAGGTACCTTATTACTTTGTATCATACCTTCTCATTCTGAATAACTACTGTTATGTAATATGAATCATTGATGTTTAATAATAGGAATAACCACAGTTAGATGCCAAATCAAGGAGAAAAGATCTGCACTTTGAAAAAAAGAACTCTCTTAATATACATGCCACATAAACGTTCAGAGCTTGAGCTCTGAAAGGAATCCTGCAGTGAGGAGCTATTGAGAAAAGCAGTTCTGAGCTGAAGAAGTGGGGGGGAGGGGGCGGGTGGCAAATCTAGTTACAATTCTGGCTCTTTTCCAGTTGAAGTAAGTGACACTATGAAAGTACATCTAGGCCTAGCTCTGTGTGTGTGTATACCACCACACACAGACACCCTTTCTGGTTGCCTAGTAGCAGCTGGCAGAATTCAGTGGGCAGCGTGTCCATCCATCAAATATACCTACTGAAGTGTCTAATGAGAAGAGAGCTCTGTGTTACTCATCTTAAGGGAATAAAAAACAAACAGGGCTTCCTTGGTGGCACAGTGGTTAAGAATCCGCCTGCCAATGCCGTGGACAGGGGTTCGATCCCTGGTCCGGGAAGATCCCACATGCCGCGGAGCAACTAAGCCCGTGCGCCACAACTACTGAGCCTGCACTCTAGAGCCCGTGAGCCTACTGAAGCCCACATGCCACAACTGCTGAAGCCCGTGTGCCTAGAACCCGTGCTCTGCAACAAGAGAAGCCACTGCAATGAGAAGCCCGCGCACTGCAATGAATAGTAGCCCCCACTCGCTGCAACTAGAGAAAGCCCACACGCAGCAACGAAGACCCAACGCAGCCAAAAATAAATTAATTAAATTAAATTAATCAAAAGTTTTTTTAAAAAATTAAAGAAAAACAAAAAAACTAGACTTTATGACTCAAAGACAAAAAGCAAAACATAAGAATATCTCTACAGGGTAACATAGCAATAAATAGAAGGTATTCATATTGCAAAGTGCAATGTATTAACAGTGCAAAGTCAAGAAGTAAAGGGATGCCCAATACAGTGTTTAATAATTACCATAAAAAGAAAAGAATATACTTGTGATGCAGATGTGGGTTCAATCATTTATGTCTTCCTGAAAGAGGAGAGTTTTTAACAGACAAGGAGTGATGGAGATCTATGAGAATTCACAGGTGAATGGAACATGTTGTTCAACGTTACCATACCCAGAATTTAACTAGCCACAAGTAACAAAAAAATGTGATGGACAGCAATTCAAAGCAATGGGGATTTCTTGGTTTCGCATAACAAAAAGCCTAGAGATAGGCAGCTGCCGGTATTAATTCTGCAGTCTCAAAAGATAAGAGCTGGAGTTTCTGTGATTTGGGGGATCCTCTCTCTTGATCACAAGATAGCTGCTGCAGCTCCAGTCATCATAACTTCATTCAAGGCAACAACAACAAAGCAAAGAAAGGATAAAAGGATGACAGAGGATGGGAGGGGAGGAAAGGAGGAATGATTAGTACTCATGGTATATGTAGTATATGCCACTTTTACTAGGAAAAGTAAAAGTTCTCCCCAAGCCCCCAACCCCCCTGCAGACTTCTACTTGTATCGTATTGGCTAGAAGTGCTTCTCAGGACCATACAGGGATTCTGACAATGTGAGCCTTGAGTTTTTCCAGTCTCCAGAATGGCTGGCAGAAAGAGCTGGGGAATGTCTAATGATATACCAAAAATTGGTGCCTGCCACAATTGGACAGACAAATAAGAGAACATACAGGTTATGGAGAGATTCACTTTCAGGACTGAAACTATCTAGATGGTATTTTGAAAGATTTTACAAAGCACCCAAAGAAAGCACAAAAGTAAATTGTGGGTAGAAATAATATCTAGAATATCTTGCTTACAAAAACATTCACACCCTTATAATACACTTTCACACTTTTATGCACTGGAAAATTTCTATCCATGACAGAAGATCAGCCATCTCTGAAAAGAGGATATGGCAGTAATTGGCCATGCTGCACACAGGAATTCTATGACACAGGTTAAACAAGAAAAGAGAAACCACTTTCACCAGAGTGAAGCTACAAAAACGGGTTGTTAGAATAGAATATATCTACTTAAAGAATCTCCCACTGAAGTTCCACATTTCACCTCTCTTCTCTGGTCTGTTATCAAACAAGTGACCTCTGCTTTCTGTAGCACCTAGGCACTTTGTCTTGTTTGGGGATGTTTTATTTAATTGCAGACACATCCTGCTGGGTACCCTTGACCTGTTACCTGAAATGAGGGGGAACTGTAGGGGGTTTTGCTCTCTGCTTGCTCCCTGTCAATGAAGCCTTTATGCATTGGGACTTTTGAGGCTCTCCACAACCCCATGATTTGAAGTATTACTATCCCTATTTGAAAGTTGAGCAGCCTGAAGGTTAGAGAAGTAAAGTTAGATGACTGAGAAGGAACATCATAGAGCAGCAGCCTGGTGCCAAACCAAGACCGTCAGACCACTGAGCCTGCTGTGGTTTCTCCTGAATACCCTCTTATTCTGGAAGTCTAAGGGACTAGCCAAGAACTAGCAAACTAGCAAAATTTCTGTATTATGTTAGATGTTGAATAAGTGAATGAAACCAATTCTACTCTGGCATCAAAAGAGAGAGTAAAAACAAATGAAATATTTTCCAACTTTGAGAGCACCAGGTCAGTTTGATTCAAGCCACTGTGGTCATCTGAAAGCCATTCTATGGTTCAGAAAAAGTAGCCATGGCATGCTGGGCATGCCAGTAGTTAGGCATGCTGGGAGGTCCCCGACTATTTTCAGGACATGAGGTAACAGAATCCCGTGGAAAGAGTGAGAACCAAACAGTTCTGAGTGCAACTCCTCATTCTACGTATCACTAGCCATTGTCCTCAGTTAATAGCTGAGTTCTCTGAGCCTGCTTTTCCTCTTGCATACAATAGGGTTCATAATGTCTACCCAGTTGAAGTAATGTATGCAAAGCACCTTGCATAGTGCCTGACACAGATGGTTGGTGCTCTAGAAGGAGAGCAAACATGAGTGCTTGAGCCCTCTGTTAGCCCCATGGTCTCCATGTGATGATACTCCACAGGCCAGGGACCTTTCAAGGTATGACCCCAAAGTGGATGAGGGAAACAGAGTCAGCAGGACAGTTCTCCATGCCCCTGCCAGCCCAGGACAGGGCAATCTAGGGCTCAGTGCTACCTAAAAAGCACATTAATATAATACTGGGAGAGTTTGGGCACACAGGAATGTGATAGAGAGAAGATGTCAGAGATTAGGACTACTGAGAGGATGGAAAGATGAAAAGGAGACCCAAGAGAACATAAGGCTTGCTGGCTGCACTGACCTTTTCCAAGTTACCTCGGTTTGGTTTCCTCATCTGTAAAATGGGGCTAATTGATAATAATATCTTCCTCATAGGGATGTTGTGAGCTTAAAATGAAGAAGCACTTAGAACAGTATGCAAGGGCTTCCCTGGTGGTACAGTGGTTAAGAATCCGCCTGCCAATTCAGGGGACATGGGTTCGAGCCCTGGTCTAGGAAGATCCCACATGCCGCAGAGCAACAAAGCCCATGCGCCACAACTACTGAGCCTACGCTCTAGAGCCCGCAAGCCACAATTACTGAGCCCGTGTGCCACAACTACTGAATCCTGAGTGCCTAGAACCCGTGCTCTGCAACAAGAGAAGCCACCGCAGTGAGAAGCTCACACACCGCAGTGAAGAGAAACCCCAACTTGCTGCAACTAGAGAAAGCCCGTGCGCGGCAACAAATACCCAACACAGCCAAAAATAAATAAATAAATTAAATTAAATTAAAAAAAAAACAAAACAGTATGCAAAAAAAGAAAAAAGATCTTCTACCAGGAAGATCAAATGCTCCACAATTAAAGAAGGTGAGGTTTTAAAGCCTTAGAATTTCATAAAATTATGTTACTCCCAACAGCAGAGTGGAGTGGAGTGGAATTGTTAGTGTGAACTAGGAAATGGGTGAGCAAGCAGTGAAAGCCTGGCAGTGGAAAGCCAGAGATGAGCCAGAGTTAGAATGGATACAAGGGTCAAGCCAAGTTTTGGAGGGGGTTGTTTTGGAACAGGGTTTCTTAACCTTGTCACTATTGTTGTTTGGGGCTAGATAATTCTTTGTTGTGGGGCTGTTCTGTGCATTGCAGAATGTTTGGCAACATCTCTGGTCTCTACTCACTGGATGCCTGTAGCCCCTCCCACCCCCAAGTCTTGACAATCAAAATTGTCTCCACACTTTGCCATCTGCCCTTCGAGGGCAGGGAAGGGAGAGAGGAAGGGGCTACAAAATCACTCAATTGAAAACCACCGCTCTCCAATTCAGAGACCAGGATATGTTTTAAACCACAAGGAAAGAGATATATAGTTTCCATTTCCTGTCATGTCAAGCTTTTCTGTTTCATATCAATATAGAGGAAGAATGCCAAAATTTCAAATGGTAACAGTAAAAGGAAAAATAGCAATGACTGTCAACTTGAAAGGATGGAAATCAGCAGGTTCTTTATTGCTGTTTTTCTATGCAATAGTGCAAGTAAAGACAACTGGGGGAAAGTATTGAACTGTAATTTTATTTAATTTCAGGATATGACCAAATTAAGAATAATCTCTATTTACAAAATAGAAAAATGTGTACTAGCTTGAAAACAAATTTCCAGTCAAGAGTTTTGAAAGAACTCAATTGGCTTACAGTACTCTTACTGTCTGGACAGAAAGAAGCAATGAATATGACAAGAAGTCCTGATAGCTTTAGTTTGTCTTTTGTTTTTTTCAGACATGATGCACTTAGAGTCTTTCAATTGTTCTTACCTCCCGGCTTTCTTTCAATATGAAAGCTTTAGCATTCAGTCATGAAATACTGCATCCCAGTTGTTCCTATTTTTAAAGAGATTCTTCAGAGTTGATATTAGTATAGTTTAATGTTTTAGGCAGAAGTTCAAAAAATAAATAATTCAACCCCATATCTTTACTTAGTCACATATTAAAGAAATATAATTTATAATAAACATCTGCTTTCCAGTAATAGAGTAACAGACGGCAAAGAAAATTGGGTGTGGGAAATGACATACACTCATGCATATATGTAATTAAACCTTAAAAGAATAGCTGAGTGATATTTTTCTTCTAATGCCAATCCAAGAATTAATAACACTCAAGTCAGCGTCAGGTCTTATAAAAGTACCATCTTAAACATAATGGCCTGGTCCAATGGTAACACCTGTTAGTTCTCTTCCTAGACAGCTCTCTGATGTACATGCTGAGGTGACACTACAGGGAAACAAAACAACTGGTCAGCTCAGAAGGGGGGAAATCAATACAATTGATTATTTAGCAGTGTGAATACACCTCTCCAAAAAAAGTGATCACATTTAATTTTCACTTTCCAATTGTTTGCTTTAAATTGCTTTGATAAAAATGTACAGGAAATTACTATAGCGATTGCTCTGTGTTATCTTTATACCAAAATATATGATGCTTATATTTTCTTCTGCCTCTTATCAAGAAGAAATAATGGATATTTGAAAAAGTAGTTGCTGGATTTTCTGAAAAAGTCCCCAAAGATAAAGACTTTAATTTTAGAAATAGCCATTAGGTTAAAACCAATAAACTCTGGTGTAGAGCACGTTGCAAATGAGGTCAAACTCTTGAGTTAATTCTGAAATAAGCTGTTTATTTTGGTTTTGTTCCATGACTATAGATTGTAGCTTCCAACCAGGCCAGCCAAATCAAAACCACAGATGTTAATCCAAGACTACTCTCTAGTTTAAACGAATCAATTCAAACCCGTGACCATTACTGGAAAAACAACTCAAAATATACCGACCCACCCTAAAACATGACCCAGTAATGGGGAAAAAATCAACCAGCAGGCCTGGTTCTTATGGTTGATCAATAATGCTACCTTCATTTAGGGGGAAGAAAACCAATATATTTGCCATTTTGAATTACAATAAACAAAGGGAAATTCTACAATTGGCTCAAACTCAACCAAAGATTACTGGTTACAAAGGATCTGCGCCTCTCTATAAATCAGCAAGGCCAATCTGCAGACATGGCCTATAGATTCGCAGTTAAGTTACAGCCGGCCTCAGTCACTCTTTTAAAACTGTTATTAAACAGGATTTGAAATGCCATTTGTTGAGAGATGACTCAGATTATAGGGTTCCAAATGAAAAGAAAGTTATAATAGAGTAGGAAGGTAGAGCATCCATATTCTACAGAATGAAGTTCCAAATGACCAAAAAAACCTTTACTGAAAACAGTGAAGATCAATATTCCATTCTGTACCATAAACACTATAAACCCAGAAATCTGACACCCAAACACTTGAGTCTTAAAGCAAGCTGACAATACATAATGTTTTGAATGCTGCAAAAGGATGATGATAAAAACAGAAAAGAAGTTTTTAGTGTCGATTAGAAAGCATCTTGGAAATGACTTCATCTGTTGTTGATAATTAATTTTGCAAAAAAAAAAAAAAAGTCAACCATATTATCTCACCTTCGAGTTCTTGCAAGTTGTTCATTCATCATATTACTTTTATGGAAACAAGATTAAATAACAAGAACATATTCTGGTATTAGGGATTCCTTTATAAAAGCAATCTTAGCATTCGAACAGTTTCAACCGACTTTCTCAACTTACTACATTTACATCTTTAATGTTCACCATAACTGATGCTTAAAATATTAAACTCAAGGCAGTATAAGAGTCTGAAAAGTCAATTTGTGTTTAATATACCTTGTTTATGAAAGCATAAAATTAGAAAATACATTTTCAAAGACATATTCAAAAGGTATGATTGAAGCAAAGAAATAGAAGTTGGGATGATAGATAGGTAATCAGATGGCTTATGTTCAGCCATGCCAGAAAATTGAGCTGTGACCAAATATTTATAGTTCTGTTACAGAGCTCTTTTTAGTCAAGCTGCCTAAATTTGCTCTCCATCAGTGGTTCTCCACTTCTGTGTATATGTAGGAGGGGAGAGGATGAGGGGCAGGGTAGGGGACTAATGGGGAGGACGTGTCAAATGCCCAACTGCATAGTTCCTCTCAAATAGATCTGACATTGTAAGTCAGAGGGGATCTCGTGCAGACCTGTATGATAAGTAACCCAGATGACTCTGATGTAAGTGGTCCACGAATAATACTTACATTAAGAAATGTTGCAGCCTTCTGCTTAACACTTGAGAAGCCTTGCTTACATCCTTAATACTCTCTACCAAACACTCTCGGGAATGGACATTCCTCATAAAAGATTCCTCCTTACTTCTTACCATTTCCTTGGGGTGTCTTTCCAGTCTCTGCCTCCCAAATCTCCTTGAATCTCTCCCTGCATCATTTCCTTCCACTGGAAACTTGATAATTTGGACTGTCCTTTACTTCCTGAAACTGCTTTTGCCTGATGTGAAGATTCTAGTTCCCCTGCAAATGCAATTTTCTGCAAGGTACAGACAGTTCTGTTCTTCTTTCAGCGTAGCTGCTATCACAAGTTTATGACATTCTTATTTTGAAAAAGGCAGAGTGGTGTAAGACAAACAACCGGGGAGCTGGAGTCCAGAAACTTAGGTTTGCATTTTGATGCATTTTGATGCTGCTAATTCTGACTTAGGATATTGGGAAAGTCACTTTATGCTCTGAGCTCCAGTCTCCTCATCTGTAAAATAAATCAAATAATGCCTAACTCTTCAGACATTAGTTAGAGTTAAATGAGATAATGTCTGGAAAAAGTCCTTTGAAAACGGTAATTTCCTATAAATTTGGGAAATTTTTGCAAAGCAAGAGAAAGACCTGCCTATGATAATTTTGAAATCCTTGTCTCATGTGGAAGAAAATATGGAACTTCTAGCTACTTTTTCATGAAGGGTATAAAGCATAATCCCTTGATAATAATTTAGTTCTTTAGACATCAATAATGCTAACTCTTTAGTGATCCAGAAATCAACTGTTCTGGATATTTTCCATTTTTGCACCTCCTTCCTTTCTTCCTCTGTCCTGCTTTGATGCTTAGGAGTTGGTCCCTGCAGACCACATCTCCTGGAATCTCTTGCTAGCTGCCTTCTGGGTGGCACTGGCCAACAGAGGGACCAGCAGGAGATGGCTGGCAGGATAGAAGCTGGGCTGTTTCTTCCCTACTCATTCCGTTTTCATACCATATCTGTGGTGGCAACTGTATCCACTCACTATGATAGCAGCCCTCTCCCTCCAATTCCAATGCTCACTGGGTTCCAGTTACGTATTTCCTCCCCTCAGTCCCTCAGCCCGGGGTGTGGAATGGCTTCCTGCTTTCAGCCCCTGAGTGGAGCACGTGTTCATACTTCATTCATTCTCATTTGATCCCAGTGACCACACCCCTATAAGTATGCCTTTTATTAAAGTCTTCTCATTTGAACCATCTGGAATGAATTCTGTTTCTTGCAGGGACCCTGACTGATACACCAGTACAGTAGTAAACCAACTACGTTCATGGAATTTTTGAAGGACATGGATTTAAGTTCATTTTTAGGATTAGGGATTTTTGTTATTGTAGAGTATTTTCCATCCTCCTGTTCTTAGTCATAAACAGACATTACTATTAATATTGAATCATTTGCCTGGAGCAACATGGTGAAAAAGATTATTGCCCTAAAGCTAAATAGAAACAAATTCTCTCTCCTGAAGAATCTCTCTGAAGTTTCTGTTACCATGGGGTACTTTGGCTTTGGAGTGTTTTTCTTTTCTTTCTTTGTTTTGTTTAAATGACAAAGAAATGGAAGTTTTCTATGGAGGGGTGGTATTTTTTCCTGTTACTAAGGTGGGGTGAGAAATGATTTCTTCTTTTTAAATAAATGTTTATAAGTTTTTAATGTGCATTAAACTCCCTCAATATTTTTTACGGAGAAAAAAAATTAATGAAGAAGTTATTAACATTGGAAAATAAGCTATCTCAATTACACAGTAACTTTTTCCCGATGGTTTTCTTAATATTTATATATTGACATCATAATGATTCAATACAATTTATACAATTTGGAGCCATTATTGTGAAAAAAGATCCCTTAAAATAATAACTCCACCTTACAGACAGATTTGACATGCCATAATGGCTCATGGGGAGCCAAATGCAGGATTATATGATAGGTCAGAAGCTGTGTCATGGTCTACCAGGCCAGGTAAGTAATACACATTTCGTAAAGGAGCCAAGTAAATAGTTACAGAAACAGGAAAGTCTCTGTAGAGTAAATTGCGCTCAGGCAATTTTTAAAATATGGATTATGGAAGATTCTCTTTTCTCCTTTTCTCTAGGCTTACCTTTTTAATAAGAACAAAAGTAAAACAAACGTGTGTGCACAAAGACACAGAATACATTCTAATAACTTCAGGGACTCTGTTTTAATCTACTGAAGATATAGTTCAGAGTAGAGAAATGACATCTTGAGACCTCTTCATTCTATCTGGGTGTTACAGCTGAGATGGGCCTGTGGGAAGCAAGCTAAGAACAATATGTGCTGTTCTGATGCCTGAATATTATAGGTGCAGCAATAACTAGCTTGCAGAGCTTCAAAGAGCAGAAACGATTTCAACCTTAATAACCTCTGTGGCATTTTTCAATTTTCCAGGCTGCCAGTCAAATGAATGCATGTCTGGGGTTGGAGAGGAGACAAGAAAGGGAAAAGATTAACCTCTGAGATCCATGATATAAACTCCATTGGCTAAAACTAGTCATGTGTTAGAAACCAAACTCAGATAGCGATAACCCTCTCTATACACTGAGCTCAGATGTTAGAACAAAGGTTCTAGGAGGGAAATTGGGATCTTCAGGGTTGCCTGGCTGAAATAATCTTGGAATGTTAATCATTCTTTTTTTCTTCTTCCCCTAGATCGAAAGCAACCCAGCAGTCTCCTCCTGATCTTCCAATGTAATTAGTTCAAGAGATGGTTCTTAAAAAACCGTTGAGTGTCTTTTCAAATGAGAAAGCCTTGCAGAAAACTCAGACCTGCCCCTGCCCAAACTCCTCTTTCTCACCAAAGTGAGCAAACAAAACTCTTGGTCTGGCACCTTCCTCGTACACAACCCTTCCTCAGGCTTGCTTTATTTGTCGGGAAATTAGAAACTCCCCCAAGAGGTGAAGATCTCCTAATTATGGATGCTCTAAGAAAGCTAAGATTGCTACTACTGCCAAAAGAACACAAATTATACGCAGAATGAACTTGTTCAAAAGAAGAAGCCATTGTGCAGATGTCTCACCACACCTTGACTTGTTTCTTACATTTTCTGGTATCAAACACTTTCAAGTTTTCTTTCAAAGTGTATCTTGAGGCTCTGCTTTTACATTCAGTGCTCCTCCCAGAACTTTTGTGCAAGCACTGGGCATTCCAAAAATAAGACAAGGAATCACCCACTTCTGGAATAAGGGTCCATGAAATTATGGGAAAAACTATGAGGAATAGTCTGTTGATTCTGTCAGAAATCACCAGTCCCAGCCCTTGAGTTTGGGAGTGTCACCATGATACTGCCAAGGGGCTGCTGACTCCAGGGCTGATTTCATCTGAGCTGATCCTTTTTCATTAATTCATCTATTTATCTATTCATTTATTCATCTGTGAAATATGTAACTCGTAGATATTATGTACAGAATTCTGTGACAGACACTAAAGAGAAATAAAAGCAGTCCAAAACATATATATCTTGCTAAGGAGAGTCTGCTCCACCTTAATCTACCTGTTTTTTTGTTTTTTTGTTTTTTGGCCAGACCTCACAGCATGTAGGATCTTAATTCCTCGACCAGGGATTGAACCCATGCCCCCTGCAGTGGAAGCATGGAGTCTTAACCACTGGACTACCAGGGAAGTCCCAATGTAGCTTAGTTCTTGTCTGAATAACTATAAGAGTGTCACACCTAGCTTCCTTTACCCACCCAAGTACCCTTCTAATCCATTCTCCACACTGCCCCCAGGCCAGTGATATTTTCAAATGCAGCTCTTCTGTGTCTTCCCCTCACTGCAAGATAAAGACTGCACAAGGTCCCTGGAAATATTCAGCCTTATCTTGCACCGTTGTTCCTTTACATATGAGCTTCTTCCATTCTGGCTTTCGTTTTTAAATAAACTTTTAATTTGGAATAATCATAGATTTGCAGAAAAGTTGCATAGGTAGTAGAGAGTTTCCACACACAACTCACTCAGTTTCAGTTTCCCCTAACATTACCATCTTATATTACTATGATATGTTTGTCAAAACTTAGAAACTAGCATTAATACATTACTATCAACTAAACTCCATACATTATTTAGATTTCACCAGTTTTTCCATTAATGTCATTTTTCTATTCCTGGGTCTAATCACCCTTCCCTTCTCTTAAATGCTTATCCCAATCAGCCATTATGCATGTCATTGCATCACTTAAAATATTCTCTTAACCTCACTCTTCCCCCCAGCTCTCTTTGCTATGTGGTTTCTACTCATTGTTCAGATCTTAGCTCAAAAGTCACTTCCTCAGAGGACTCTCTCTAAAGCCTGAGTCTAGGGCTGGTTTCTGTGTAATGTGCCTTTATACAACTACATGCCCTTCCTTTGTAGCACTTTTCTCTTTGATGTGATTACTTAATTTTGTCCCTATCTGCCACTAGGCTCTAAAGACCATGAAAGCAGAAAGCCTGTCTCTTTTTCCTAATCATTGTATTCCCCAAGTCTTAGCATGGTGTGTGGCATATCATATGTACCCAAAGAATGTGTTGAATTAATAAATGAATAAATGAATGAAAGAGAAGAGTTAAGTGATAAGAGGAGGAAGCACATTATAGAACATCAAAATGAGTGACCCAGACAATACAGATGGTCGCAGAGCTTCAAAAGAGGGAAAGATCAAAGTGAGAGGCAGAATTACAGGAAAGCTTCATGAACATAGAGAGTGGGACTTTACCTGGACCTTTTATTCATGCAATTAACAATTACTGAGTACTTACTAAGTGCCAAGCCCTCAAAGTGTTTTGTTCATTTTAAACAAGGAAATGGTGTGATCAGTGTGACATGTTGTAAAAGACAATGGAGCAATATGGAGGATTGACTGAATAAGAAAGAACCCAGAAAGTTTTAAAAAACAGTTAAGATAATAATTCAGCTAAGAAATACTGAGATCTCAGACTAAGGCAAAGGTGATGAAGAAAAGGAAATACTGAGGAGGTCAATTCAACAAGCACTTGGAGATAACAAATGTTAGAATAAGAAATTCCCAGCAGGTTAAATAGCAACAAGAATGAGTTACAAGTTAAAAATTAACATGGATATTTGGAATACAGTGAGAGTACTTCCAGGTTGAAGTAAAGGGCTCATGATGGAAGCTATGGAATAGAGACTTGGATAGATAAATTCTGCTTTTGAAAAGTCAAGGAGATTGGACTTTATTCTATTAGTAATGAGTCATTAAGCAATAATGACATGATGAAAGTGAGATATAGGATGAAGAGAATTTAGACAAAGGAAGGCTCATTGAGAAGCTGCTGAAGAAATCTAATCATTTGCTTTAGAGTGTTAGCGTTAGAAATGAAGAGGAAGTGACATACCTACCGCATTTTTTAAAAGAAAATTGATTTACAAGTACCTAAATCAGTATCCAATGTATTGATAGTATCTAGTACAGAGTATTTTATCCTCAATAGTTTTATTTGACTTACTCTTCTTTATGGAGAAAACATCCTGGAAGACTAGTAGGTTTTGAATACCCATCAATATTCATTGAAAACCCTTTATATGACAAGAACATGGAGCACACACACAAAAAAATGTACATATGTGGTCTCCCTTTGAAGTATCTTTTTTACTCTTAGCTTTCAGGAGAAATGAGTATATGTGATATACTTCTGTGGTCATGTTCCTCCAAGATGACCCCCATGATCTCCACCTCCTGGCATTCACACTCTGTGTAGTCCCCTCCTGTGTTGTATTGGGTTTGGTCTGTGAGACCAGTGACCTAGAGCAGAAGTGATGGCTTAGCATTTCCCAGAGTACATATAAAAGACTGCATCTTCTGTCTTGGCTTTCTTTCTCTTTCTCAGATCACTCACTCTGGGGAAAGTCAGCTGCTGTGTCATGAAGATATTCAGGCCACCTGTGAAGAAGCACGTGTGGTGGGAAGGGAAGCCTCTGGACAACAGCCAGTGAGGAACTGAGGCCTGCCAACAATCACATGAGTGAGCTTAGAACTGGATTCTCAGGCTTCAGTCAAGCCTTGATTCAACTGCAGCTGTTGCCAACAGCTTGACTGCAGCTTGAGAATGTAAGCCTGAACCACCCAGCTAAGCTGCTCCCTGCTTCCTGCCCATGAGAAACTGTGAGAGACAATAAATGTTTGTTGTTTCAAGCTGCTAAATTTGGGGGTAACTTGTTACACAACAATAGATAACTAAGGCAACTTCATACTACTAAACATTGAAAACTAGCAAGGAAATCATGTTTCCATCTTTGTCCTAGCTGCTAAGAAATTTAAGCTAAATATTATTCTTGATTTTGGTTGCTTTTCTCAGTCTAGAGTTATTGATTTATCTTCTTCCCCCCCCCCCCCGCTTTATTTTTTCTTTCCTATCCTTTGTCCTCTGTCCTCTGATTTTGGTTTTATTCTTCTTACTCCTTTATTGTAAAGCTCCTAAAGCCTTTTTGGAAATAGATGCAGGATAAAACAACAAAGTAAAAATAGCAGACATTAAGATAGGGTTCCAGCCACCATCAGAGAGATCACAATCTCATGGTAGAGAAAAGAGACCAAGTAATGTGACACAGTCTATTACTAGTGTTCAATCACACCGAGATTGCTGTTAGAATTCCAAGGAAAGGGATACCAGAAAAGTTGTATTTTAGGTCAAGTTCCCCAGAAGCAGACCTTGAGATAGGATTTGCATTACAAAAGTGCCCTCAAAATAAACTGTTAAGAAAATGAGGAAAACAGGACAGAGAAAAGGAAGAAGCAAAGCCAGGAAAATTTTGAAAGTCTCATGGAAGATGGTTTCAACCTGATCCTACATGATAAGTCAGGAATATGAGAACCGCTTAGAGAGAGAGTCCTGAGCTTCTGTACTTCTGTACCCATTGGCCAAGGGCCTCTGAAAGACAGGGAAGCTCCCAGGCATGCCAGCTCCTGCTGGGGCCCCTTGAACTGCAAAGAAGTGGCTGCAGTAGCCTGAGGGAAGTCCTCAAAACATAGCTGCAGTTGTCAGCGGTCAGAAGAAAGAACACGCTGAAACCAAGTGAGAACACAGAAATGGTGAAGAGATCTGAGGGCATCTGCATAGAGCACCAAGGTCTGCTCTATTAGGGAAAGTTCCATTCAAGGAGAAGGCTCATCACCTGTAAGGAACCTTATGGGATAGCTAGAATTGGGCTAGACATGAAGGAGAAAGTATTTTACAGAATCTGAGATGATTAACCAATTATAAAACTGGTAGAACCTCTCGGGAACTCTAGAATGATTCAATATTATAACTTAGACTCTTAATTCTATTTCTAATCCCAAGGCAGGATCTTAAGCCCACCTCTTTTGGGGGTTATTAAAACACAATCATTTGTCTTTAGAAAAGAGCTGGTGAAAGGTTAGAAAAATCTCATGCTTCTTCTAAACCTTAGACATGCTATTTTTCACTCATTCTGTTTCTAAAGTACAAATACAGCATAAAACTCTGAGCTAAATCTTAAATAAAAAGAAAGCCTGGTGGAAGAGGATGAGAATCTCTAAAGTGTTTTAAGACTCCCTCTTCTATTATTATCATTATTCCTGGGCTACTAAAATGTGGAAACCACTTCAAATACAAGCTATTTAATAATATGTCTCTTTCTCTTTCTCTCTCTCTCTCTTTTTTTTTTTCCAGAATTTATCACTAACAAGTAAAGTGTTGTAATAGCTTTTCCTCTTATATACACTTTATGATATAGTCTAAATTTATCTGGAGTTGAGCATGAAGGCATAAATCATTAAGCCCCTGCTTGCCTGATCAAGAGCCTATCTTCTAGAAAACTCAGGCCTCCAGGGGCTGCTGTTCACAGAAACTCTATTTTCTTGCTCTCCGTCAGGGTTGCAGACACCTCTCCCCAAGGATTCATCAACTGCCAAACAAAGAGGAAGGCAGGTTAACGACATCAAAATCTGCAGCTTCAGGAGCTTCTGAAGTTCCTGACCAGAAAAAAAATAATAATAAAGAGAGAGAGAGAGAAAGGAAAAACATTTTCAAAGGAACAAAAACACATGGTCTTATAATTCATAGGTTATGTTCACAGCATCTCCATAACAAGCAAGTTTCTGGGACTCCAATGATGGGCTACCCACCAGCCTAGGTAGGTACTGATCATTATTGTTTTATTAGATAGAGTCCAGTTTTGTGTGCTATTCTGTCATTTTGACAAAAGGATTTCTTCATGACATCTTTTGTCATGTTATCATGACTTAAATGTGGATGAACCATACTGAATGATTCACATTTATAGAATGTAGGTTCTGCCTTCTAACTGAATACTTCTCTTTCAATTTGTCCCCAGATACCCTTGTACTTTGGCAACACCAATTTATTGCACAAAATGTTAGAATTCCAACCCAAAACAGGAACCATTGCATTGAGGGTTGTCACTTGTTTTACAGGTGAGAAAGCTGAGATTCAGAGAGGTCATATAAACCTGCTTAAGGCCAAGCAAAGCCTGTAGTAGAAGACCAGTTACTTGTCCTTCTAGCCAAAGCTCTTCCAGATATACCACAGTTCAACTAAGAAGGTTAGAAACCAATTTAAACTCCAAAGTGGTGCTGTATAAGGACTTAAAGAATCTTTTGAGGCTGAGACATAGTTCAATGAAAGCTGGATAGATGAGACAAAAAGCAAACTCTATCACTTCAGCATCGAATGAGAGAAGGTTATCAGGCAAGGCCACTTAGCTGCTGGATAGAGGAAGAATGACAACAAGCTGGGGACAGAGGCAGGGTAAGTATGGCAAGTGGGGTGGGCTGAGCTAGATTTTTCAAGCTTCCTGTGGATCAGCTAATTTGAATAATTCTGTGGGTTCCCAGGTATAGGGGCTGCCCTTGTTGTCTGGCATCTGGGTCTGGGGCAATTAGGGTGGGTGCATATTAGCCCTGGAGTGTGGAAGCTCCATAAGGGAAATGGTTGGGATATGGACTTGACCAGTTCTGAGAAGGGGAACTGACCAGCCTTTAGCCATGGCCTTAGAATTGGGTGAGCACAGCATCTCCAAAAAAATTACAAGTGTTTATGAAAAAATAGAATTAGCCCTGGGCCAAACCACAGATATTCACAGAAGCAGCTGTGAAAAAATAAAGAAAAATAAACAGCACCATTAAGAATCAAAAGACCTGGGGTTGAGTCCCTCTGTCATTCATTTGCTATGTGGCTTTAGGCAAGTTGTTTAACTTCCTCTGTACCTCAGGCTCTTCATCTGTGCATAGAGAATTCATATAATTCACCTTACAGGATTGTGGTGGAGATTAAATATAATAATGTACATCTAACAAATACACATATTTCATGTTTATATAAAATATAAGGTTGTAAACAAAGGAATTTTCACCCTAATCATAGATACCATTCAAATGTGATGATATCAAAATATTTTTTTAACATCTTTATTGGAGTATAATTGCTTTACAATGTTGTGTTAGTTTCTGCTGTATAACAAAGTGAATCAGCTATATGTATACATATATCCCCATATTCCCTCCCTTTTGCATCTCCCTCCCACCCTACATATCCCTTCCCTCTAGCACCAAGCTGATCTCCCTGTGCTATGTGGCTGCTCCCCACTAGCTATCCATTTTACATTTGGTAGTGTATATATGTCCATGCCACTCTCTTACTTCGTCCCAGCTTACCCTTCCCCCTCCCCGTGTCTTCAAGTCCATTCTCTACATCTGCGTCTTTATTCCTGTCCTGCCCCTAGGTTTGTCAGAACCATTTTTTTTTTTTTTAAGATTCCATATATATGTTAGCATACAGTATTTGTTTTTCTCTTTCTGATTTACTTCACTCTGTATGACAGGCTCTAGGTCCATCCACCTCACTACGAATAACTCAATTTCATTTCTTTTTATGGCTGAGTAATATTCCATTGTATATATGTGCTACATCTTCTTTACCCATTCATCTGTCGATGGACACTTAGGTTGCTTCCATGTCCTGGCTATTGTAAATAGTGCTGCAATGAACATTGTGGTACATGACTCTTTTTGATTTATGGTTTTCTCTGGGTATATGCCCAGTAGTGGGATTGCTGGGTCATATGGTAGTTCTATTTTTAGTTTTTTAAGGAACCTCCACACTGTTCTCCATAGTGGCTGTATCAATTTACATTCCCACCAACAGTGCAAGAGTGTTCCCTTTTCTCCACACCCTCTCCAGCATTTATTGTTTGTAGATTTTTTTGATGATGGCCATTCTGAGTGGTGTGAGGTGATACCTCATTGTAGTTTTGATTTGCATTTCTCTAATGATTTGTGATGTTGAGCATCCTTATAATGATATCAAAATATTTTAAAGGACCATATTCTTATCACTACATATATCTACAATCCTTCTAATTCTCAGAGAGTGTCTTTTTACTACCAAATAGACAGAACTATAAATTGTAGATTCTTGATATAATAGATCAAGATAGCTCATTCCAATGTGTTGTGTTCTATTGCCTCAAAATAATAAACTGACAAGACAATATCATGCATCATATTAGTGGCAGCTTATTCAGTGAAACTCCCAAGGAGAGGAAACTGCAGCCCACAGACAGATGCTAGGTTTCATCCTTTGTTAGCTCATCCTTCTTTGTAAACTCCTGAATTTCACAGAGTAAGAAAAATCTTAACTTATAATGATCAGAAAAAGGCATGATTCATGAAAACACTCCAAGTTCTTGGAAACACAAAACTTTAAAAATTATCAGGGGTAAAAGCAAGATAAAAATAAATCATTTTGAACTTAGAAGGACTAGTTTGGGGTAAAGATTTATAAGGGGTATCTAGGAATGGGAGTCTGACTGTAAAACATTCAGAGTTCTTTTCCAGACTTCAGAAGTTCTCAATGATTCTCAGTTCATTTTTCTCAGGAAGCACAGTTCTTTTGATATCAATAAAAGAGGCTCAAATTGACCTCACCACTGAGTCTTTCTCATTAAAATTTCTTCCCTCATCAGAAATGGGTGGTAGAGCAGACCCCCAAGGAAGGAAACAGTCTGTCAGTTAAAACCCTTGTTCACATTCTCTCAAGAGCTAAAAAGTGTTTTCCAGGAAGACCTCAAACATTTCCAAGAGACAGAGCTTTTCTTTTGTGTCCTTTCTCCACAGAAACGAGACACTGGTGAATTACTCAACTACATATATTTTCAAAGCATCATAGTGTGTATACTTTTTTTTTTTTTTTAGTGTAGCCACCAGTTAGATTTTATTTTATTTTTTTATTTTTTATTTTTTTTCACACACACACACTGTATTTTATTTTTACAAGAGATAAATAGACTGACACCAAGCATTGTCCATGGATGACCACAACAAAAGCAACAATGATTGCAATTACCAAACATGAAACACACTCATACTATGTCATAATATTGACATTCAGTCCAGTAATCCTCCACTGTAACAGCTCCTTTACTTTGCAGTGAAAATTGATTTGTATATTCTTTGCCTCTGAGTCCTTGTGGGATTTTTTTTTTTTTAATTCAGACAGAAAGTCACAAAAATTATACTCATCCTCATCAGTTCACTCAGTCCCATGTAATTAATTTTTTTTTTCATCTTGATCTTTTGTTAGCACTTTTATGAGTTCATCAGTTTTTCATTAGAGTTCTGAAAATGCTTATTCATTCAGTTCAGCAGTACAGTCAGTTACCAGAAACCTGTACTTGTCAGAGTCTTTTCCATGAATGTCTTGAAGATGAAACCCTTTTATAGGAACATATTTGCCAAAGCATCAGAGTACACCCAGAACTGTCTGTAAATGACAAAAGACTTAAAAATGACCACAGTTAAAGATTTGATGAAAGCTCACAATAATGCAGTTGACAAGAAAATTAGTTATTTCTGAGATATACATTTTAAAGTAATAACTAGGATTATTACTTATAACATTATACCAGAACATATAAGATTTTTAGAAATTTCATGTAGTGCCTGAAACATTTATATTAACATATTTCCATACATATTTCCATACAAATACAAATATAAGATTTTTAGAAATTTCATGTAATGTCTGAAATATTTATATTAACATATTTCCATACATATTTCCATACAAATACAAATATAAGATTTTTAGAAATTTCATGTAATGTCTGAAACATTTATATTAACATATTTCCATACAAATAACCCAATGAAAGTTTAGTATTAGTTGTTTTGTTTGTTTGTTTGTTTATACTGCATGTTCTTATTAGGCATCAATTTTATACACAACAGTGTATACATGTCAATCCCAATCGCCCAATTCAGCACACCACCATCCCCACCCCACCGCAGTTTTCCCCCCTTGGTGTCCATATGTCCATTCTCTACATCTGTGTCTCAACTTCTGCCCTGCAAACCGGCTCATCTGTACCATTTTTCTAGGTTCCACATACATGCATTAATATACGATATTTGTTTTTCTCTTTCTGACTTACTTCACTCTGTATGACAGTCTCTAGATCCATCCACTTCTCAACAAATGACTCAATTTCGTTCCTTTTTATGGCTGAGTAATATTCCGCTGTATATATGTACCACAACTTCTTTATCCATTCGTCTGTTGATGGGCATTTAGGTTGCTTCCATGACCTGGTTATTGTAAATAGTGCTGCAATGAACATTCGGGTGCATGTGTCTTTTTGAATTATGGTTTTCTCTGGGTATATGCCCAGTAATGGGATTGCTGGGTCATATGGTAATTCTATTTTTAGTTTTAAGGAACCTCCATATTGTTCTCCATAGTGGCTGTATCAATTTACATTCCCACCAACAGTGCAAGAGGGTTCCCTTTTCTCCACACCCTCTCCAGCATTTGTTGTTTTTAGATTTTCTGATGATGCCCATTCTAACAGGAGTGAGGTGATACCTCATTGTAGTTTTGATTTGCATTTCTCTAATAATTAGTGATGTTGAGCATCTTTTTATGTGCTTCGTGGCCGTCTGTATGTCTTCTTTGGAGAAATGTCTATTTAGGTCTTCTGCCCATTTTTGGATTGGGGTGTTTGTTTCTTTAATATTCAGCTGAATGAGCTGTTTATATATTTTGGAGATTAATCCTTTGTCCGTGGATTCGTTTGCAAATATTTTCTCCCATTCTGAGGGTTGTCTTTTCGTCTTGTGTGTACACATAGTGTGTATACTTTTTAAATGCCTATAAAGCAATAGTCTGCGTAGTGCAGTTCCCAAAGAGTATCACTTCTAATGAAGTCCAGTGCAAACAGGAATTTCCAATCACTACTCACAAATCCCATATATTAAGTGTATCTGCTTACAAGTGCATAAAACCTCTCATAATGTGTATACTTGTCTATTCTATAACCTTGAAACTCCTGGGAGCCTCCTACTACCCTAGTCCAAGTTCATGTACTCTCTTACCACTCACCTGTTTACTAAGAATTCTCCTCCTATATCAGTGGCTAGAATGAGGTCATGTAATAGGAAAGAACATATCTGACTCCATATTAAATCTATTTCTTTTGCTTTAACGTTGGTATTCTATTGCTTTTGCTTTGAGTGAAGAATGTTGTCTAGAGAGAAGATGGCGGAAGAGTAAGACGCGGAGATCACCTTCCTTCCCACAGATACAGTAGAAATACATCTACACGTGGAACTGCTCCTACAGAACACCCACTGAGAGCTGACAGAAAACGACCGACCTCTAAACAGGCAAGAAACTCCCCCCATACTTGGGTAGGGCAAAAGAAAAAAGAAATAACAGAGACAAAAGAATAGGGACGGCACCTGCACCAGTGGGAGGGAGCTGTGAAGGAGGAAAGATTTCCACACACTAGGAAACCCCTTCGCGGGCAGAGACTGCGGGTGGCAGAGGGGGGAAGCTTCGGAGCCACGGAAGAGAGCGCAGCCACAGGGGTGCGGAGGGCAAAGCGCAGAGATTCCCGCACAGAGGCTCGGCAACGAGCAGCACTCACCAGCCTGAGAGGCTTGTCTGCTCGCCCGCCGGGGCGGGCGGGGCTGGGAACTGAGGCTTGGGCTTCGGTGGGATCGCAGGGAGAGGACTGGGATTGTCGGCGTGAACACAGCCTGAAGGGGTTAGTGAACCACAACTAGCCGGGAGGGAGTCCGGGAAAAAGTCTGCAGCTGCCGAAGAGGCAAGAGACTTTTTCTTCCCTCTTTGTTTCCTGGTGCGTGAGGAGAGGCGATTCAGAGCACCGTCTAAACGAGCTCCAGAGACGGGCGCGAGCCGCGGCTAACAGCGCGGATCCCACAGCAACAGGGGCGCAGAGGAAAAAACGGAGAGATTCCCTCACAGAGTCTCGGCGCCGAGCAGCACTCAGCAGCCCAAGAGAGGCTCGTCTGCTCCCCCGCCGGGGCGGGCGGGGCTGGGAGCTGAGGCTCAGCTTCGGTCGGATCGCAGGGAGAGGACTGGGGCTGGCGGCATGAACACAGCCTGAAGGGGTTAGCGCACCACAGCTGGCTGGGAGGGAGACCGGGAAAAAGTCTGCAGCTGCCGAAGAGGCAAGAAACTTTTTCTTGCCTCTTTGTTTCACGGCGCGCAGGGAGAGGGGATTCAGAGTGCCGCCTAAACAAGCTCCACAGACTGGCGCGAGCCGCGGCGATCAGCGCGGGCCCCAGAGACGGGCGTGAGACGCTGGGGCTGCTGCTGCTGCCTCCAAAAAGCCTGTGTGTGAGCACAGGTCACTCTCCACACCGCCCCTCCCGGGAGCCAGTACAGCCCGCCACCGCCAGGCTCCCGTGATCCGGGGACAAGTTCCCCGGGAGAACACATGGCACACCTCAGGCTGCTGCAACGTCACACCGGCCTCTGACGCCGCAGGCTCGCCCCGCCTCCTCTGTACCCCTCCCTCCCCGCGGCCTGGGTGAGCCAGAGCCCCCGAAGCAGCTGCTCCTTTAACCCCATCCTGTCTGGGCGGGGAACAGACGCCCTCAGGTGACCTACACGCAGAGGCGGGTCCAAATCCAAAGCTGATCCCCAGGAGGTGTGCGAACAGAGAAGAGAAGGGGAAATCTCTCCCAGCAGCCTCAGAAGCAGCAGATTAAAACTCCACAAACAACTTGATGTGCCTGCATCTGTTGAATACCTGAATAGACAACGAATCATCCCAAATTCAGGAGATGGACTTTCGGAGCAGGCTATATTAATTTTTCCCCTTTTCCTTTTTTTTGTGAGTGTATATGTATATGCTTCTGGGTGAGATTTTGTCTGTATAGCTCTGCTTTATAATAGCTTTATTTTACTTCACTATATTATAGCCTCCTTCTTTCTTTCTTTCTATTTGTTCTCCCTTTTACTCTGAGCCGTGTGGACGAAAGGCTCTTGGTGCTCCAGCCAGGCATCAGGGCCGTGCCTCTGAGGTGGGAGAGCCAACTTCAGGACACTGGTCCACAAGAGACCTCCCAGCTCCACGTAATATCAAACAGCGAAAATCTCTCAGAGATCTCCATCTCAACATCAAGACCCAGCTTCACTCAACGACCAGCAAGCTACAGTGCTGGACACCCTATGCCAAACAACTAGCAAGACAGGAACACAGCCCCATCCATTAGCAGAGAGGCTGCCTAAAATCATAATAAGGCCACAGACACCCCAAAATACACCACCAGACGTGGACGTGCCCACCAGAAAGACAAGATCCAACCTCATCCACCAGAGCTCAGGCACTAGTTCCCTCCACCAGGAAGCCTACACAACCCACTGAACCAACCTTAGCCACTGGGGACAGATACCAAAAACAATGGGAACTACGAACCTGCAGCCTGTGAAAAGGAGACCCCAAACACAGTAAGATAAGCAAAATGAGACGACAGAAAAACACACAGCAGATGAAGGAGCAGGGTCAGAACATACCAGACTTAACAAATGAAGAGGAAATAGGTAGTCTACCTGAAAAAGAATTCAGAATAATCATAGTAAGGATGATCCAAAATCTTGGAAATAGAATAGACAAAATGCAAGAAACATTTAACAAGGACGTAAAAGAACTAAAGAGGAACCAAGCAATGATGAAAAACACAATAAATGAAATTAAAAATACTCTAGATGGGATCAATAGCAGAATAACTGAGGCAGAAGAAAGGATAAGTGACCTGGAAGATAAAATGGTGGAAATAACTACTGCAGAGCAGGATAAAGAAAAAAGAATGAAAAGAACTGAGGACAGTCTCAGAGACCTCTGGGACAACATTAAACGCACCAACATTCGAATTATAGGGGTCCCAGAAGAAGAAGAGAAAAAGAAAGGGACTGAGAAAATATTTGAAGAGATTATAGTTGAAAACTTCCCTAATATGAGAAAGGAAATAGTTAATCAAGTCCTGGAAGCACAGAGAGTCCCATACAGGATAAACCCAAGGAGAAACACGCCAAGACACATATTAATCAAACTGTCAAAAATTAAATATAAGGAAAACATATTAAAGGCAGCAAGGGAAAAACAGCAAATAACACACAAGGGAATCCCCATAAGGTTAACATCTGATCTTTCAGCAAAAACTCTGCAAGCCAGAAGGGAGTGGCAGGATATACTTAAAGTGATGAAGGAGAAAAACCTACAACCAAGATTACTCTACCCAGCAAGGATCTCATTCAGATGTGATGGAGAAATTAAAACCTTTACAGACAAGCAATAGGTGAGAGAGTTCAGCACCACCAAACCAGCTTTACAACAAATGCTAAGGGAACTTCTGTAGGCAAGAAACACAAGAGAAGGAAAACACCTACAATAACAAACCCAAAACATTTAAGAAAATGGGAATAGGAACATACATATCGATAATTACCTTGAATGTAAATGGCTTAAATGCTCCCACCAAAAGACACAGGCTGGCAGAATGGATACAAAAACAAGACCCATATATATGCTGTCTACAAGAGACCCACTTCAGACCTAGAGACACATATAGACTGAAAGTGAGGGGATGGAAAAAGATATTCCATGCAAATGGAAATCAAAAGAAAGCTGGAGTAGCAATTCTCATATCAGACAAAATAGACTTTAAAATAAAGACTATTACAAGAGACAAAGAAGGACACTATATAATGATCAAGGGATCGATCCAAGAGGAAGATATAACAATTGTAAATATTTATGCACCCAACATAGGAGCACCTCAATACATAAGGCAAATACTAACAGCCATAAAAGGGGAAATCGACAGCAACACAATCATAGTAGGGGACTTTAACACCCCACTTTCACCAATGGACAGATCATCCAAAATGAAAATAAATAAGGAAACACAAGCTTTAAATGATACATTAAACAAGATGGACTTAATTGATATTTATAGGACATTCCACCCAAAAACAACAGAATACACATTTTTCTCAAGTGCTCATGGAACATTCTCCAGGATAGATCATATCTTGGGTCACAAATCAAGCCTTGGTAAATTTAAGAAAATTGAAATCGTATCAAGTATCTTTTCCGACCACAACGCTATGAGACTAGATATCAATTACAGGAAAAGATCTGTAAAAAATACAAACACATGGAGGCTACACAATACACTGCTTAATAACGAAGTGATCACTGAAGAAATCAAAGGGGAAATCAAAAAATACCTAGAAACAAATGACAATGGAGATACGACGACCCAAAACCTATGGGACACAGCAAAAGCAGTGCTAAGAGGGAAGTTTATAGCAATACAAGCCTACCTCAAGAAACAGGAAACATCTCGAATAAACAACCTAACCTTGCACCTAAAGCAATTAGAGAAAGAAGAACAAAAAAACCCCAAAGCCAGCAGAAGGAAAGAAATTATAAAGATCAGGTCAGAAATAAATGAAAAAGAAATGAAGGAAACAATAGCAAAAATCAATGAAACTAAAAGCTGGTTCTTTGAGAAGATAAACAAAATTGATAAACCATTAGCCAGACTCATCAAGAGAAAAAGGGAGAAGACTCAGATCAATAGAATTAGAAATGAAAAAGGAGAAGTAACCACTGACACTGCAGAAATACAAAAGATCATGAGAGATTACTACAAGCAACTCTATGCCAATAAAATGGACAACCTGGAAGAAATGGACAGATTCTTAGAAATGCACAACCTGCCGAGACTGAACCAGGAAGAAATAGAAAATATGAACAGACCAATCACAAGCACTGAAATTGAAACTGTGATTAAAAATCTTCCAACAAACAAGAGCCCAGGACCAGATGGCTTCACAGGTGAATTCTATCAAACATTTAGAGAAGAGCTAACACCTATCCTTCTCAAACTCTTCCAAAATATTGCAGAGGGAGGAGCACTCCCAAACTCCTTCTACGAGGCCACCATCACCCTGATACCAAAACCAGACAAAGATGTCACAAAGAAAGAAAACTACAGGCCAATATCACTGATGAACATAGATGCAAAAATCCTCAACAAAATACTAGCAAACAGAATCCAACAGCACATTAAAAGGATCATACACCATGATCAAGTGGAGTTTATCCCAGGAATGCAAGGATTCTTCAATATACGCAAATGAATCAACGTGATACACCATATTAACAAACTGAAGGAGAAAAACCATATGATCATCTCAATAGATGCAGAGAAAGCTTTCGACAAAATTCAACACCCATTTATGATAAAAGCCCTGCAGAAAGTAGGCATAGAGGGAACTTTCCTCAACATAATAAAGGCCATATATGACAAAACCACAGCCAACATTGTCCTCAGTGGTGAAAAACTGAAACCATTTCCACTAAGATCAGGAACAAGACAAGGCTGCCCACTCTCACCACTATTATTCAACATAGTTTTGGAAGTGGTAGCCACAGCAATCAGAGAAGACAAAGAAATAAAAGGAATCCAAATCCGAAAAGAAGAAGTAAAGCTGTCACTATTTGCAGATGACATGATACTATACATAGAGAATCCTAAAGATGCTACCAGAAAACTCCTAGAGCTAATCAATGAATTTGGTAAAGTAGCAGGATACCAAATTAATGCACAGAAATCTCTTGCATTTCTATACACTAATGACGAAAAATCTGAAAGTGAAATTAAGAAAACACTCCCGTTTACCATTGCAACAAAAAGAATAAAATATCTAGGAATAAACCTACCTAAGGAGACAAAAGACCTGTATGCAGAAAATTATAAGACACTGATGAAAGAAATTAAAGATGATACAAATAGATGGAGAGATATACCATGTTCCTGGATTGGAAGAATCAACATTGTGAAAATGACTCTACTACCCAAAGTAATCTACAGATTCAATGCAATCCCTATCAAACTACCACTGGCATTTTTCACAGAACTAGAACAAAAAATTTCACAATTTGTATGGAAACACAAAAGACCCCGAATAGCCAAAGCAATCTTGAGAATGAAAAATGGAGCTGGGGGAATCAGGCTCCCTGACTTCAGACTATATTACAAAGCTTCAGTAATCAAGACAGTTTGGTACTGGCACAAAAACAGAAATATAGATCAATGGAACAGGATAGAAAGCCCAGAGATAAACCCACACACATATGGTCACCTTATCTTCGATAAAGGAGGCAAGAATATACAGTGGAGAAAAGACAGCCTCTTCAATAAGTTTTGCTGGGAAAATTGGACAGATACATGTAAAAGTATGAAATTAGAACACTCCCTGACACCATGCACAAAAATAAACTCAAAATGGATTAAAGACCTAAATGTAAGGCCAGACACTATCAAACTCTTAGAGGAAACATAGGCAGAACACTCTATGACATACATCACAGCAAGATTCTTTTTGACCCAGCTCCCAGAGAAATGGAAATAAGAACACAAAGAAACAAATGGGACCTAATGAAACTTAAAAGCTTTTGCACAGCAAAGGAAACCATAAACAAGACCAAAAGACAACCCTCAGAATGGGAGAAAATATTTGCAAATGAAGCAACTGACAAAGGATTAATCTCCAAGATTTACAAGCAGCTCATGCAGCTCAATAACAAAAAAACGAACAACCCAATCCAAAAATGGGCAGAAGACCTAAATAGACATTTCTCCAAAGAAGATATACAGATGGCCTACAGACACATGAAAGAATGCTCAACATCATTAATCATTAGAGATATGCAAATCAAAACTACAATGAGATATCATCTCACACCGGTCAGAATGGCCATCATCAAAAAATCTAGAAACAATAAATGCTGGAGAGGGTGTGGAGGAAAGGGAACACTCTTGCACTGTTGGTGGGAATGTAAATTGATACAGCCACTATGGAGAACAGTATGGAGGTTCCTTAAAAAACTACAAATAGAACTACCATACGACCCAGCAATCCCACTACTGGGCATATACCCTGAGAAAACCATAGTTCAAAAAGAGTCATGTACCAAAATGTTCATTGCAGCTCTATTTACAATAGCCAGGACATGGAAGCAACCTAAATGTCCATCGACAGATGAATGGATAAAGAAGATGTGGCACATATATACAATGGAATATTACTCAGCCATAAAAAGAAATGAAATGGAGGTATTTGTAATGAGGTGGATGGAGTTAGAGTCAGTCATACAGAGTGAAGTAAGTCAGAAAGAGAAAAACAAATACAGTATGCTAACACATATATACGGAATCTAAGGAAAAAAAAAAAAAAAGCCATGAAGAACCTAGTGGCAAGACGGGAATAAAGACACAGACCTACTAGAGAATGGACTTGAGGATATGGGGAGGGGGTGGGGTGAGATGTGACAGGGTAAGAGAGTGTCATGGACATATATACACTACCAAATGTAAAATAGATAGCTAGTGGGAAGCAGCCACATAGCACAGGGAGATCAGCTTGGTGCTTTGTGACCACCTAGAGGGGTGGGATGGGGAGGGTGGGAGGGAGGGAGATGCAAGAGGGAAGAGATATGGGAACATATTGTATGTGTATAACTGATTCACTTTGTTATAAAGCAGAGGCTAACACACAAAAAAATAAAAAATAAAAAAAATAACAGCAAAAGCAGGGAAGAGAAGGAAAATATTTGTTGAGAAACACAATGGAGGAAGTTAATGTATAGACCCTGGAATAGTCATATCTAGGTGTGGTTCAATTTAGTTTTGCTTTGCTATGATTTCTGTTATACCCAAATCATCATAAACTACTTTGAACCTTAAAAAAAAAAAAAAAAAAAAAATGTTGTCTATACCCTGAAATGTACAGGATAGACTATTCTCAATGCTCTGACCTTTAGGGGTGTAACACTTTTCCATTCATATAAAGATAAAAAGTTGCAGAATAGAGAATAACATTTGTCTTGTTGGAGGTTTACAGGAACATCTGACCTGACCTACCTGGACAGCTGTAAGAGCAAAGGATTCCAACACCAAGAAGTTTGCAACAACCAACCACACCCCCTCCTCTTTCAGCATAAAAGAAGCCTGAATTCTGACTTGGGTACGATGGCTCTCTAGGATGTTAGTTTGCCATCTTCTCAGACTTTCCAAATAATGTCATTATTCCTTGCTCCAACACCTCATCTCCTGTTTTATTGGCCTGTCGTGTGGCAAGCAGAACAAGCTTGGACTCACACATCCACTTCTGGTGACATATCCAGCCACTGGTGAGGGGAATTAATCTACCACACTTGGCTAGGACAAGTCAGGATTTATTGCTGAATCATGTGGGAAGGGGTGGGCACTGAACACATTAAGTTCTAAAATGTCCATTGGGTAGGAACCCAGCAGGGTCTGTTAGCATTGTCATTTCCTGAGTACTGCATTTAGCATTTTAATACAATATTTTATTTTATCTTCAAATACTCACGAGCTATTTATTACTATTCTCATTTTACATATGAGAAAACAGTTGTGGAAAGAATCAATAATATGCCTAATAGATCAGTGATATGCCCAATGTCACATCATTTTTCATAGTGGAGCCAGAAACTATAGCTAAGTTTGATTCTAAAATGTTTACAATTACCTAGTGTGCTGAACTTTGCAGTAAAAACTTCAGCAGCTATGGTTTCTGTTGAATCATCATAATAAGTTGCTGTTGAATCATCAATTCATTTTCCTTGGAAGTTCTTGGCAAATAACAGATGAAAGATACTGGGCTTGGACCCTTCTTAGTTATCCCCAAACCAACTCAGTCAGATTCACCTATGTTGAGATTGTTCAACAAAACAGCCATATGAAAAAACAGAGAGAACCAGAGGCTTACCATGGAGCTCTGAGAACAATAAAGTTATTAGGAAGAAATACCAAAATATCATTTATTTGCTGGAGAAAATGTTCCTGTTCTGATCCTCACATGCTGATACTACAGATGGACCCAGCTTAGCTGAGGCATGCTCTGTGCTTCAGCTGTTTACTTAAGCAGCACCAGGGTTCTCAGAAATAGTTGCTATGCCAACCAGCTCCAGGACTATATATACATTCATGACCAGGGCTTATTCTTAGGGCTTTGTTACCTCTCTTTCAAAAGTTTGAATCTCTTATTGCTAAACTGCTTGCATTCATGCATTACAGTCTCTGATAGTCAGGCGGCTTCCTTTTCTCCAGCAGGTGAAAAACCCAAGTGGAGGTTTGCAGCCTGTGCAGAGCAATCTTTTGACGCCACAATTTTATAGTCAGGGACCAGATTGCTCTTTTTGACCAAGCCTCTGAAGATTTGGTGTTTAGATGATAAAGGGCAGTGCCTTTTGTCATCTATTATTAACTGTCACATGTGTGCATTACCACGGAAGTTCTCAAAGGGGAAGTAAAGTGTGATTTTGAGGTACTATGATCATCGTGCTTTTTAAATTTCTTTGCCGCATTTTTAATGGGGCACATTTCAGAATAGCATCAGCCAACAAATTTGGCCAATCAATCCAGCTCATGTCTCCTGCTACTGCTGCATTTAAATAAACCTGTAATGTTGAAAGCTGAAGAGAGAAAGCTCTTTAATTACCTTTTCTCCTGTTTATGTTACTTTGATGGTTTTGTTCAAATGCATCTGAATTTTCAGTCTGTTTATTTTCTAATTATTGGATGACTATATGCAGCACTGCCATTTCAATTAGATTTTGATGGCTGATAAAACCACTGTTGACAGGGAGTGCACAAATGAATTTGGGTAAACCAGATTAGTGATGTTTGTGCCGTTGCATTTAAATAAAACCAAATATCCTGGTAGCAATGTGATCAAATGTGAAAAAAATTTTATAAAGAAAGAAAAAGCAGTACTGTGAGAAATCAGGTTTTCAACAGAGAAGCTGTTTCCTGTTGAGACATCATTTTAAATCCTCAAGTGTGCCGCCACTTCTTCAAACAGATTAAAACCAAAAAAAACAATCATATAATCTCTTCTAACAAGAGCTTTGCAGCTAAACAGATTGCTTTAAAGGAGAAAGAAGTAGAAAGAAAGTCAAAATCTAAATACTGATAATACATGCTAAATCCATCTGAATTGATAAGGTAGAGAAAGCATGGTGATAAAGCTTAAGGGGTTAAGACTTTATGTTCACCCAAAAGATCAATACCTAGGGTGGAAGAAAACTTGGAAACATTTCCATCTCCAACTAACAACTGAAATATACATAGCAGAGGAGGCAAAGAAGAAACAGACTGGCTATTTCCCTGGGAACAGACCCTGCTCCAGCGGGGCTCAGGCTTGCTTTGTTATCGATGTAACAACTGTGCAAATGATAATCTTGAAGTGCTAAAATATTTGCAAAAAGGAGTGGAAATCTGCTGTTCCTCTCAAGTCATTAAAGCAAAGCCAGAGAGTTTAAACAAAACAGAACCGTGTGTAGTTCGCCAAACTGAACAGAAACTAACATCCGTGCAGGGTGCGTCACCCGCCATGCCCTCTGCTCCGCGCTGTGCCATGACGCAGCCTCCTAGCTTGGAACATGTCGCCCACCTGGCTGCTCAAGGGAAGAGCTGGGATGAGAACCCAGGAGTGACTCCAACGCCTGTGCTCTGGGCCATTTGGCAATGGCAGGTTATCTAGTTTGATTTCAGCTTATAAAATATTCACTTATTATCTACTATTTGCTCCTCCTTACCCTCCTCACTGAGTGGAATCTGAGGTCTTCACCAGGAAAGCTCAGCCAGGATTGGAAGTGAGCGAGAAGTACTGCCTACCATCTACACGTTCACAAACAAAGCCTGATGTTAAATGTCTGGGAGAACAAAACCCAGAATGGTTGGCTGCACTTCTCACCTTTCAATCAGATGTTTTGATATAATAGAGTAATAACAGCTAACAACTATATAGAGCTTTCTATATGCCAGGCACATTCTTAAACCCTTTATAGATAGCTCATTTAATCATCATCACAAAAGTTAGGTATTCTTATTTCCATCACCCCTCTTACAGATAGGGAACAAGGGGGCAGAGAGAACTCTCAGCTACTAAGTAGAAGAGCCTGATTCTGACCTAGGCAGTCTTGCTCCAGAGTCCATGCTCCTGCCTGACAATATTTCCTGAGCCTGAGAGGATGACTGAGTGGGCATGTGATCTTGCATCATGCACATATAAGTGGTGCTTGCATCTAATTGTATATCTCTGGTCCACTGAACAGTGAAACAAAATTGCTTTTCTATTACCTGTTGTTTTTCATGATTACTGCTACTGATAGTTGGCCTGATAAAAATGTGTTTCTAATTGTTATAATGTATAGAATTTCTAACATTTCCATATGCCAAACTTATGAATAATATATTTATACCCTGCTTCACAAATAAATTGCCAATATTCTCTACTTTCACACGAAAGGAAACAGCTCTATGAAACTAACATCTACTTGTAATGCATTCTATACCTACTGTTCAAATGTGTACAGCATTTCATTTGGTCCTCACAGCAAGTCCATGAAGTAATATAGGTGTTATTCTCTCAGAGTGAAAAGGCAAAGAACCAGGCATGGGTAAATGAAATACAATAATCAATCGGATCCATTCTGAAAGATAAAAGAATAAGATGGAAAAATGATAGATGCTGTGACTGAAGAAGTTGGCTTGCCCATAACGACTGTTGAATAAGTCAGACAAACTGCTTAAGATCCTAGGGAGGCTAGGCAGAGGCCTATTAGCCCAGAAATTACAATTATTGTTTTCTGAATACCATACCATGAACTGTGGGGAGTTAGATAAGGAGAACCGAAGTCTCTAACTTTAAAGGACTTATAATTTGAAGAAGAGATATGCACATAAGTCCATATAAATAAGAAAAAGAGGGCTTCCCTGGTGGCGCAGTGGTTGAGAATCTGCCTGCCAATGCAGGGGACACGGGTTCGAGCCCTGGTCTGGGAAGATCCCACATGCCGCAGAGCAACTAGGCCCGTGAGCCACAACTACTGAGCCTGCGCGTCTGGAGCCCGTGCTCTGCAACGAGAGAGGCCGTGATAGTGAGAGGCCCATGCACCGCGATGAAGAGTGGCCCCCACTTGCCACAACTGGAGAAAGCCCTCGCACAGAAACGAAGACCCAACACAGCCAAAAATAAATAATAAATAAATAATAAATAAATTAAAAAAAAAAAAAGAAAAAGAAAAAGATTTAACACAGCTTCATCGTTTTGTTTTTTGGGTTTTTTTTGCTGTGCAGCTTGTGGGATCTTAGTTCCCTGACCAGGGATCAAACCCAAGCCCCCTGCACTGGACCACCAGGGAATTCCCAACACAGCTCCACCTTATCTCCCAATAAAATATTGATACTTGTAAAAAGTAACTGTCTGCTAATCTAATATCCACTAGATTACTTACAGGATTATTGCTAAAGAAAGAATTAAAGTTATTATTGAGAAAAGAATAAAGAGCACAATGAAATCATTGAGTAAGATGCTTGAACAGATGGAGAGGATTTAATGTTGATGGGTAGGATAATGCTGTAGGTGAAGGAGCTGTTGTAACCCAGTTGCTGCTGGAAGTTAGAAGTCACTTTAATACAAATTTCCATTGTATGAACTCGGGACCAAGATCCGAAATGAGAGTATGATGGAGTTTGAGTGTAGCACATTCTTACCCAGCCAGTCTAAGAAGTTAGGAAGAGTAAGCACTGTACTCTCTTGGTTTCTTGTTTGGTAGTAAGGCTGTGTTGGAGAAAAGGAAAGTTTTATAATGATAAAAACTCTAAGGAATTGCCTGGTGGTGCTGTGGTTAGGAATCCGCCTGCCAGGGCAGGGGCCACGAGTTCGAGACCTGGTCCGGGAAGATCCCACATGTCACGGAGCAACTAAGCCCTTGTGCCACAACTACTGAAGCCCGCGCACCTAGAGGCCATGCTCCACAACAAGAAAAGCCACCACAATAAGCCAATGCACTGCAACGAAGAGTAGCCCCCGCTCTCTGCAACTAGAGAAAGCCGGAGGGCAGCAAAGAAGACCCAACACAGCCAAAAAACAATAAGTAAATAAAATAAATTTAAAAAAATATTCTATACTGTATTTCTAACATGAAGATTACTGCCTTTACCTGTTATGATCTTAGTTGCATGTTTTTATACTGGTGATAGACACGGCTTATTCATCTACTCTCTTATGTGACCCCTCCCTTTTTCCTTCCCTCTCAATAAACATCACACATTTACGATAAAAAAAAAACAAGACAAAATGAATCCCAATGGACTGGGTTAGGTTGTACATGCAAGAGCTGTCTGGGGAAAAGAAAGAGAGCTGGCTCTTATCAACATGTTATGACAGAATCAGGCAGACATCCCACCATAAGTACCCAGGAACTAGACCCAGGGGTTATTTCAGGGGTCACACTAAAATAGCTGCTTTTCTGCTTTTAATTTCAATTACATATGACAGTTTACCTCAACATAACCTACAGATAAATTGTGATTCAGAATCTAAGAAGGTATAAAATGTTACACATCTTATCAGAATTTTGTTTACTACAAACTTTATAGTCTTACTGTTAAGTAGTGTATGGCCTTAAGACACTATGCTAATTTCTCTGAATGTCTTTTTCTTCATCTGTAAAAGATGGGATTGAATTGGGAAGAGATATAAACTCCAAAATCAGCTAAAACTGGAGTTCTAGGCACTGTGACATACAAATATGATCTTGCAGCACATTGTATTACACTGATGTGCTTTACTCCAGCTCTTCTTTCATCGTGTGATAAAGGGATTCTGTCCAGTAAACAATACTTCTGTGTAATACTTGAACTCACAAACACTTATTTTTGCTGTATTATTACCAGCATTTTGTTTATATTTTTTAAAAATCCTTTTTTCCTTGTCATCAAATATAGTAGTTTCTTCACATTGAATTTTCAGAAGAAAGAAAGATGGGGAGTTTTCAGAAAGAGGAAAGATATATTCTGTTTCAAGTCAGTTTCATCTTTTCAGTCTTGCATTACATTGCACTTTAAGTCTCACATGACGTATCGATAATCAAACTTCAAAGTATCTAGGAAAAATTCAAATCACCCCCTTTCTCTCCTCTTCTACTCTTCTATTAGAGGAAATTTAACAAAAGGACGTGAGAAGAAAAGAGAAAAGGAAAGGAGAGGAAACTTTTCAAGATTTCGGACTGTCACTATCAAAATAAAAGTTCTTACAAACACCTTCCCTGTAAACAGAAGTTGAGAGTCTAGCCCTTCTTGAGAACATGTTTCTTGCCCCTCCTCCTCTGTGCTGCTTGCTCTGTCCACAATTTTACCCCTGCTCTCCTCTCTGTAATCTCTCCACTTAGCTCTGTTTTCTTAGTGCTCTCCCTGCCCCCAGCATCTCTTCTGCTCTGGCCCCTTTGGCTCTCTCCAAGCTGCCTCTGCTCCTCCGTTATCCTATTCTATTTCAGTAGCCCTTTCCTTGCCCTCCTCTGCTCTCCCTGCCCTCCACTCACCCTTGTGATCTTTCTGGCTTCCGAAGCTTTTCCTATGATCGCTCTCCTTGGTTTTTCTCTGATTTCTCTGCCCTCTCTGGCTTTCTCAACTTTCTTTAGAACTCAGAAAACCTTAAAAGGTTCAGAGATTAATTTCAGTTTGGATAAGCACCCAAACTTGTGAGTGCTTACACTGATTCTTTACTAAAACTCTGGATCTAAAAATCTCACTGGGAAAGTCGGCCTTATAAAAGTTCAAGTTCTTGGAATTTTATCGAGAGAATAATTTCCCCTCAAACACTAGCCTTTCTGCTTCTAATTCTGGGTATGACGAAAAGAGAGCCATTGTTTACTATGCACAATTTATCTTCTTTCATGGGAGGTGGGCTCTATACATGATTAGAAATCCCAGTAGTAGGGCACTGAGGAGAGACCCAAGCAATCATTTTTTTATTCATTGAGTAAAGGTTTATTAAATGCCTGCTACATGATAGAAGTTCAGGAAGCTGTGCTTTACTTCAATCTCAATGAAATAATCATAGACTTACTTTTCATAAATACATTTTATAGACTGTATACTTTGTGACCTTAAATTAGATTAGAAATGTCAAAAATGTTACCGTGTAAGTCTCCCTACCACTTTTGCTTCACTGTCTAGAATTTAAAGATTAGATATTGTTATTTACTTTCTTTACCTTAAAATACATATTTCCATTATCCCTATCACAGAGCAACTTAGGTGCTTCTAATCAAAAGTTTTCACTGATTCTGTTACCAAACAAAGTTTGTGTGCCCAATGTACAGTGAGGTCAAACAAAGCGAAATATCGGAGTTTGGAGCAGAGAAATCTTTATTGCAAGGCCAAGCAAGGAGAATGGGTAGCTCATGCTCAAAAACCCAAAGCTCTCTGATGGTTTAGGGGGCAGAAGTTTTTATAGGCAAAATGTGGGGTGAGGGCTGCAGGGTGTGTGACTTTCTTCTGATTGGTTGGTGGTGAGGTAATAGGGCGGTGCTCTAGGAATCTTGTGCTCAGCCTCAAGTTGCCATCCTCCACCTGGGTGGGGGCCTTAGTTCTGTAAAAGAACTCAAAGGTATTATTATGTATATCCCTTGAGGGGGAACCAGAACACTGCCCCAAACCTGCACTACTGTTTCTTGACTGCTCCTCCCTTGTCTCTGCCTCCCCTTCCTTCCCTGATTAGCAATTGTTTGAACCTGCCCTTTGGAACTCAGGGAAGATCAAGGAGGCTGAATGAAGCCTATTTCCTACAAACAATAAACAAGGGACATAGAAACGTTTTGACCTGGGAGCCTCACAGGGTCCTGCTCTGTTTCAATTCCCCCTTTCCTGGTCAAGTCCCTACTATAAAGAATGAAAAATGAATAGGATGAAATCATAATTCTTTTTGCTTGATGTCTCCATCCGCTATTTAGTATATTTCTTTGTTTAGCTTTTATTTTTACATTTTTTTATGAAAACTGGAAAACTGAATTTTTATAGTTAACATCAAGCCAGATTGCATAATCTGAAAATATCTGAAATGTTGAGCCAAAAGGTAAACTCTATCTTCTGTCCTAATAATATACGGACATTTGCTCCTGTATCCCTTTGTTATAGGAGTCACAAACTGGAGGTTCATGGGCCATGTCTGCCAAAAGACATGTTTTATTTGCCTGTAAAATATTTTTTAAATCTGGACATGAATTCTATAGCAGACTGATAATCTCCACTTTGCCATAATCTCCAGTAATATCCAGTCATCTACTTGTGAAAGCATGGACCTCAGATTGAGACTTGAACCCACAGGGCAAGACTTGAACCTAGGCAAAACCAAGATTGGGACTTGAACCCACCTTCTTTTAACTGAGATCACACACTTGGTCTCAGGTCTTAATGAAGTTCAGGTTCTTGATGTCTCATCACAGAAAGAATTCAGTGAGAGACAAAGTGATACGTAAGAAGTGGATTTATTTAGAGAGAAATGCACTCCCCAGATACAGTGTAGGCCATCTCAGAAAGCGAGAGCGGCACCAGGGTATGGGTGTTAAAGTCTCCTACTATGATTGTGTTACTGTCGATTTCCCCTTTTATGGCTGTTAGTATTTGCCTTATGTACTGAGGTGCTCCTATGTTGGGTACATAAATATTTACAATTGTTATACCTTCTTCTTGGATCGATCCCTTGATCATTATATAGTGTCCTTCTTTGTCTCTTGTAATAGTCTTTATTTTAAAGTCTAGTTTGTCTGATATGAGAATTACTACTCCAGCTTTCTTTTGATTTCCATTTGCATGGAATATCTTTTTCCATCCCCTCACTTGCAGTCTCTGTGTGTCCCTGGGTCTGAAGTGGGTCTCTTGTAGACAGCTTATATATACGGATCTTGTTTTTGTATCCATTCAGCCAGTCTGTGTCTTTTGGTGGGAGCATTTAATCCATTTACATTTAAGGTAATTATCAATATGTATGTTCCTATTCCCATTTTCTTAAATGTTTTGGGTTTGTTATTGTAGATGTTTTCCTTCTCTTGTGTTTCTTGCCTAGAGAAGTTCCTTTAGCATTTGTTGTAAAGCTGGTTTGGTGGTGTTGAACTCTCTCAGCTTTTGCTTGTCTGTAAAGGTTTTAATTTCTCCATCAAATCTGAATGAGATCCTTGCTGGGTAGAGTAATCTTGGTTGTAGGTTTTTCTCCTTCATCACTTTAAATATGTCCTGCCACTCCTTTCTGACTTGCAGAGTTTCTGCTGAAACATCAGCTGTTAACCTTATGGGGATTCCCTTGTGTGTTATTTGTTGTTTTTCCCTTGCTGCTTTTAATATGTTTTCTTTATACTTAATTTTTGATAGTTTGATTAATATGTGTCTTGGCGTGTTTCTCCTTGGATTTATCCTGTATGGGACACTCTGTGCTTCCAGGACTTGATTAACTATTTCCTTTCCCATACTAGGGAAGTTTTCAACTATAATCTCTTCAAATATTTTCTCAGTCCCTTTCTTTTTCTCTTCTTCTGGGACGCCTATAATTGGAATGTTGGTGCATTTAATGTTGTCCCAGAGGACTCTGAGACTGTCTTCAGTTCTTTTCATTCTTTTTTTCTTTATTCTGCTCTGCAGTAGTTATTTCCACTATTTTATCTTCCAGGTCACTTACCCGTTCTTCTGCCTCAGTTATTCTGCTATTGATCCCTTCTAGAGTATTTTTAATTTCATTTATTGTGTTTTTCATTGTTGCTTGGTTCCTCTTTAGTTCTTCTACATCCTTGTTAAATGTTTCTTGCATTTTGTCTATTGTATTTTCAAGATTTTGGATCATCTTTACTATCATTATTCTGAATTCTTTTTCTGGTAGACTGCCTATTTCCTCTTCATTTGTTAGGTCTGGTGTGTTTTGACCCTGCTCCTTCATCTGCTGTGTGTTTTTCTGTCGTCTCATTTTGCTTATCTTACTGTGTTTGGGGTCTCCTTTTCACAGGCTGCAGGTTCTAGTTCCCATTGTTTTTGGTATCTGTCCCCAGTGGCTAAGGTTGGTTCAGTGGGTTGTGTAGGCTTCCTGGTGGAGGGGACTAGTGCCTGTGTTCTGGTGGATGAGGCTGGATCTTGTCTTTCTGGTGGGCATGTCCACGTCTGGTGGTGTGTTTTGGGGTGTCTGTGGCCTTATTATGATTTTAGGCAGCCTCTCTGCTAATGGATGGGGCTGTGTTCCTGTCTTGCTAGTTGTTTGGCATAGGGTGTCCAGCACTGTAGCTTGCTGATCGTTGAGTGAAGCTAGGTCTTGATGTTGAGATGGAGATCTCTGAGAGATTTTTGCCATTTGGTATTACGTGGAGCTGGGAGGTCTCTTGTGGACCAGTGTCCTGAAGTTGGCTCTCCCACCTCAGAGGCACAGCCCTGATGCCTGGCTGGAGCACCAAGAGCCTTTCATCCACATGGCTCAGAATAAAAGGGAGAAAAAATAGAAAGAGAGAAAGAAAGAAAGAGGATAAAATAAAATAAAATAAAATAAAGCTATTATAATAAAAAATAAGACAAAAATTATTAAAAAATTTATTAAGAAAAAAATTTTTTTTAATTTTTTAAAATAAATTTATTAATTTTTTAAAATAAAAAATAAGAAAAAAATTATTACAAAAAAATTATTTTTATTTTTTGCAAATAAAAAATAAGGAAAAAATTATTAAGAAAAAAATTATTAAGAAAAAGAATTTTTTAAGTTAAAAAAAAAAAAAAAAAGAAACAGATGGACCGAACACTAGGACAAATGGTGAAAGCAAAGCTATACAGACAAAATCTCACCCAGAAGCATACACATATACACTCACAAAAAAAGAAAAAGGGGAAAAATTAATATATCCTGCTCCCAAAGTCCACCTCCTGAATTTGGGATGATTCATTGTCTATTCAGGTATTCAACAGATGCAGGTACATCAAATTGTTTGTGGAGGTTTAATCCGCTGCTTCTGAGGCTGCTGGGAGAAATTTCCCTTTCTCTTGTTTGTTCGTACAGCTCCTGGGGTTCAGCTTTGGATTTGGACCCGCCTCTGCACGTAGGTTGCCTGAGGGTGTCTATTCTTCACTCACACAGGACGGGTTAAAGGAGCAGCTGCTTTGGGGGCTCTGGCTCACTCAGGCGGGGGGGAGGGAAAGGTACAGATGCGGGGCGAGCCTGTGGTGGCAGAGGCCGGCGTGACGTTTCAGCAGCCTGAGGTGCACCGTGCGTTCTCCCGGGGAAGTTTTCCCTGGATCACGGGACCCTGGCCGTGGTGGACTGCACAGGCTCCCGGGAGGGACGGTGTGGATAGTGACCTGTGCTCGCACACAGGCTTCTTGGCGGCAGCATCAGCAGCCTTAGCGTTTCATGCCCGTCTCTGGGGTCCACGCTGATAGCCGCGGCTCGCGCCCGTCTCTGGAGCTCGTTTAGGAGGCGCTCTGAATCCCCTCTCCTTGCGCACCGCGAAACAAAGAGGCAAGAAAAAGTCTCTTGCCTCTTTGGCAGCTGCAGACTTTTTCCCGGACTCCCTCCTGGCTAGCTGTGGTGCACTAACCCCTTCAGGCTGTGTTCACACAGCCAACCCCAGTCCTCTCCCTGCGAGCCTCAGCTCCCAGCCCCCACCCGCCCCAGCGGGTGAGCAGACAAACCTCTCGGGCTGGTGAGTGCTGCTCGGCACCGATCCTCTGTGCGGGAATCTCTCCGCTTTGCCCTCCGCACCCCTGTGGCTGCGCTCTCCTCCGTGGCTCCGAAGCTTACCCCCTCTGCCACCTGCAGTCTCTGCCCACGAAGGGGCTTCCTAGTGTGTGGAGACCTTTCCTCCTTCACAGCTCCCTCCCACTGGTGCAGGTCCCATCCCTATTCTTTTGTCTCTGTTATTTCTTTTTTCTTTTGCCCTACCCAAGTACGTGGGGAGTTTCTTGCCTTTTGGGAGGTCTGACGTCTTCTGCCAGCGTTCAGTGGGTGTTCTGTAGGAGCAGTTCCACATGTAGATGTATTTCTAATGTATCTGTGGGAAGGAAGGTGATCTCCACGTCTTACTCTTCCGCCATCTTGCCCCTCCTCTGGCACCAGGGTATGGGGTTGTCAGTTTTTATAGGAGTGGGTAACTTCATAGGCTAATGAGTGGGAGGAATATTCCAGCTATTTGGGGGAAGGGGTGGGGATTTCCAGAAATTGGCTCACCGCCCACTTTTTGACCTTTATGGTCAGCTTTGGAACTGTAATGGCATCTGTGGGTGTGTCATTTAGCTCGCTGATGTGTTATAATGGGCGTATACTGAGTCTCAAGGGCTAGTGGAAGTCAACTTGTCTACCATCTTGGACCTATTTGGTCCTAATCAGTTTATGTCAGGTTATGTCATTCTTTTAAAGGTTGTGCCCTGCCCCCTTCCCTCCTGTTTTGCTTGTTCTAGTTCACACATTTATATTACTCACCTAGTTCCATAGGCATTTGTATTTATGATTCGTAACTGAGTGTAAAAAGGGAGGTGAGATATGGAGGGACATGAAGTTTTGATAATAGCTGAATACATCCTAACAATAGATTTGCTTGAAATGTAGTGAGAAAATGCAAACTTCAGGGCTCGTTCTCCCACACCTACTCTGTATGGATAAAAAAATAAGGTGAACTAAGGAAAGGAAGCATTTTATTTTCTTGATAACTCCCAAGAGACCCTTCTACAGTGTTTGGGATGAGTGAGCCTGCATTCTTAGAAGAATTCTCTTTTAATAGAAGCTAGCAGGAATATTCACTTTCTCCCAAACAGGGGGATGTTGCTTTCCAGTGTTAAATTTTATTCAAGGATCAGGAAGATAATATTTATAAGTAAGCCCTTAAATAAAATTACATAGGTTATCAGGGTATCTTTTATGGTATGGTAAGGTAACGCCTGAGTACAAAAGGGCAGCAAGATTACAAGAATTTGTCCATTTCCTTAATTCTGGCAGAATTGTACCTACATAGAAAGTGTCACTGACAATTGCAAGTTCCTTCAGAAAATCAAGGGGCCAGAAATAAGTTGAACCTACACTGGATATGCTGCTTCTCAACTTGCTCTATATAGCCACCTCACTCGAATTCTGTATCAGGATCAAAATTATGTTTCTGTATGGGAGGAGGGCAGAGTAGTATACAGTATAGGATTAATTTAGTACAGATTGAGGTTTGACCTTTGCCCTCAGCTCCTGGGAAGTAATCTCTACACCTTTAGAATGTCCACTGATAAGAGTGTCTTTGTTGGGTGTTGGAGTGGGATGGTTGAGCCATGCTAGATAGTCTATACTAACGAAGTGACTTATGGTGGGGAGCTTTGTCCACATGGCATCAGCTCAATCTCTGGATGGGCTGGAGACTAAAGTCAGCCACATGGACAGTCAACTATGTCTATATGACTGAGCCCCAATAAAACTCTGGACATTAAAGATCATGTAAGCTTCCCTGCTGGCAGTACTCCAGGTGTTGAGAGAAATAGGTACTGTCCACACAACTCCACTGGGAGAGGACAACTGGGTGCTCCATTCCTTATCTTCTGGACCCTCCCCTTTGCAACTCTTCCTTCTTCTGATTTCATCTGCATCTTTTCACTATAACAAAACCCAAACCATGAGTATAACAGCTTTTCTGAGCTCTCCAAGTCTTTCTAGTGAATTATTGAACCTGTGGATGGTCTTGGGGACCCCTGAAATTGCAGGTGGAGAAGGTCGGAGGGATGGGGGGAGAATCTGTAATGCTTTAGAAATTCTGCGGTAACTTTCTAAGGGTTCTAGCCCTACAAAGCCAACTATTGTCAGAAGACAGAGCTCCTCAGACTTTCAGCCCTTATCCAGCTCACAGAAAGGGGTCTAGGCATCCAAGAAGGGTAGCCTGAGCTTCTCAGCAACAACATATGGATTCTTCTTCTTCTTTCCAATGTAAGCCCCACCAAGAGAGAGAAAGACAACCCAGCCAACTCAACTTTCCTTCATTCTCAGCATCTTATTCGGTAAGTTTTCCTAAACCTGCTTCTCAATATCATCTGATTAAGGAAAAAGATAATTATGATATTAATGTCTTGCTTCCCAACACTGAGTGAAGTCACAAGCATTTAACTTCACACTTCAAAGAAATGGGTACCAGTGTACCAGACACCTATTATTCAAATGCAAATCTCAGAGTGAGACTGAAAACTCAGTTTCTTTGCATTTCTGACTACAAAGAACAGATGGCATTTTCACTGAACTGATCTCAAATTGCCTGTGGGACTGGAGGAAAAACACAGGTATGTGTATAGATCCACCTTAGAAAATAACAAATTATATTTGGAAAAATATACATCTAGACTAATTCACTCCTGATACTAATAACATGCTGCCAAACACTGGAAAAGTTATCCCCTACCTATCACTTTCCTTCTTAGTATAAAGTTCTAAGCCCTAAAGCAGAAATATAGGAAGCCCAATGGTGCACACCCAGAGTTTCCTCTCTCCTAGTATATCTTCCATACTATAATCACAGGGCAGGACACAGCCAATGTGGAACATGGTACAGACACCAGGGTTGCTACGACGCCGACTCCTACTACTTACGGAACGGTTTTCAAGTACCTGTCACTGTGCTGAGCACAGCCATTATCTTCTTCCATCCCCCCAACAGCCCTGGAGGGAAGAGGTGTTATTCTTCCCATTTTATACAGACGAGGAATCCAGTGTTTAGAGAGGTTCAAGGACCTGCCCAAGATCACAAAGCTAGCAACTGCAAAATCAGCCTTCCACCCCAGTTCTGTCCACCTAAAAACAGTTTTTTAATTGATGCACATTCGGCGCTCTAGTTAATTAGAGACTGATTCTAGCCATTTATCTTATGGATCATTAATGGATTGCTAATATTCAAATAATTAAAGTACAGTAAAATACCCTTAAGATTAAAAGTACTCAAATTATACAGAATATAATGAAATTTTTCTTGGATGCTTCAGATGATACTTTAAGCCCTGCTAACGTCTCAGGTGCATCATCCTGCAGAAGAGTGATTGTGCTAAAGAAGTGTAGGTCAGAAGAATAACAGATAAATCAGCTTCCACTTACATATAATCACTACCTTAATTCTCATAAATACTTTTGCAGAGTTCATAATGTAGTGATCTACTAACTTTTTTTCAATTCAACTTAACAAATCTTTATCTAGCACCTTCTTTGTGCCAAGCCCCATGGTAAGCTCTGGGCAGCCGTAATAAGTGTGATATAATGCCTGTCTTTAAGGAGGACACATTCTGACTTTGGAACAGTATATTATCCCCCTTGCAATAGAATTACCTTATCAATATTTAATTGGCTGTAAGTGGAATATTAACAGCAACAGATCTACATTTTAAAAAATAACAATTGGTATGTCCACTGATGTTGTAAAGTGACTACTATTTTTCTCTTCTCCTCTCCTTTATGTTATCTATTTCAATGAGCTATAATTTTACCTCCTATGTCACCCAAGTTTATTTTGAAACTCTCTCCCATATGCACACACATACACACACACACCCCTTACTAAATAAATCATTTGATGGTGGTATTTATGGTATTACCTAACATCTAACACTGCTGCATATTCACAGGGATTTTGCAAAAATCTCTCTTATGACTCTTGGGAGGGAAGAGGAGCAGGGAACAAAGGCAGAAGAATGAGAGGAAAGAAGCATAACCTTCTCTTTGGCAGATGTCTGAGAAAAGGAGACCCTTTATGAGATCACTGCATCAAAGGGAAGTAAGAAGTTTCCAGGCTGGCAGTCACAAAGCCACCAAAACTCACTTTTAATGAAAAAAGAAACTGTTAACTCCTGCACTGTTGTAAAATACTTACCAAAGACACCTTCCCTGCTAAGTGCCATTCATTTCAGGAGTGAAATGCTGTAACAGAGAAAAATGCCCAGGGCAACTGGGAACGGGGAACTGTGTGGTTCAACTGTCCCTGTAGGGGAGGGAAAGCGTCTCTTTCCTTGACAGCTACCCCACTTAACTACTGTGCAGTCAGCTCTACTTGGCACCAGTGAAAATTCAGCCTTCCAGCAGATTCCCTGCCATCTGCCTTATGACTATCAGCCTACAGTCAACACACCTTGAATGCTTAAAATCCTCAATGACCCCAAGGGCTGCCTTTTGGGGGCAATTAGAAGATCCATGGGAAGAAAATCTTTACTTTGCCACTTGGCTTCAGTTTACAAATTTAGTTGAAATTCTGGAAGACAACATTCAAGTAAACATTATTTCCTGATTTTTTTTTTTTCTTTACCTTGGTGCTTTTTTGGTATCCACAGCCAGCAGCAATGGAAGCTGAGGGAGTGACAAATGGCCATCAGGAAGGCTTGAGTCTCCAGAAAATCAGCATAGATTTTATTCAACTAACAAGGAGGAAAAAGGAGAAATGAAAACAGAAACAAAATAAGCTCAGTTTTTGGCTCCAGGGTTCTACCAGGTATGTGCCAATTTATTCACCCTGAAATCTGAAGAGATTCCAGATGGAAACATTTTCATTTGTTTTTATTATTTCTTTACTTTACTGGGATTTTAGTGGTTACTACTTGAAAGTTTCCTTGTACTAAGGAAGGAAGGGCTAAGAAAGAAACAAAGACAATTACCCAAATCTATGGAGGGAAGAGAAGTGTTTACTCACTTAGATCACTGGAGTATGGAGTATATGTTTCAGTAAAGCCAAGATCTGCTCTTCCAAAATGTATTTTTCAACAAGAAAAAAAAAAGTTTAATTTTTTTTTTGTACAAAACACATGACTGGGCTTGAGTACAATCAAAACATGTCTTCCTGATCCATTTGAGTCCTAGCTAAATGACCAAAGCTAAATGACTATTCACCAGTCAGTCCAGGGCCTGAAAACTTAGATAATTGCTTGTATCTTCATAGTCTGTAAAGTCTTGTGAACAGTGGTATAGATGGTAGAAAGTTTTTTAATGCAGCTAGTATTGTCCTCCGCACGGTTACCTTTTTATCCCTGGTAATTTCTGTCTAGTTCCTCTTGTTGAATGATTCCTCTAGATTTGGATTAATAGACACCTTAAATTTCTTCAATTCAGATCCACGTTAATTAGATTCATAGCTCTACTCATTTTCCTAGGCACACACTTAAAGAGGTCATAAGCTCAAATATAAATAATGCCTCTGAACAAATGCATTTTTCAATACTGTATTTAAAAATACACTAAAGCTGAAACAAAAGCTTCCTAGTTAAAATAGAAAGTGGCGTAGTTTCAACCAAAAACATATTAACCATTTAACCATACTGCACCTGTGTTCCAAGGACAGTTTTTTAGCTTCTTAAAGACATTTAAAAATGCAATTTAAGGGCTTCCCTGGTGGCGCAGTGGTTGAGAATCTGTCTGCCAGTGCAGGGGACACGCGTTCGAGCCCTGGTCTGGGAAGATCCCACATGCCGCGGAGTAACTGGGCCCGTGAGCCACGATTACTGAGCCTGCGCGTCTGGAGCCTGTGCTCCGCAACAAGAGAGTCCACCATAGTGAGAGGCCCATGCACCGCGATGAAGAGTGGTCCCCGCTTGCCACAACTAGAGAAAGCCCTCGCACAGAAATGAAGACCCAACACAGCCAAAAATAAATTAAAAAATAAAAATAAAAAATAAATGCAATTTAAGTTATTTCGTAGCATCTTAACATGGTTTTCAATCACTTCCATTTGGAATTAAACTTAGATTGACTTTACAATCAATACTCATCTTCCTTTTTTCCTAGATTTTTTGGAGACAAGAAGTAATTCTCTATGTTGCAAAGAAGAGTTTTAGTTGCATTAAGAATTTCTACTCTGAAGAGAAAGACAAATACCCTATGATATATCTTATATGTGGAATCTAAAATATGACACAAATGAACCTATCTATGAAACAGAAACAGACTCACATACATAGAGAACAGACTCGTGGTTGCCAAGGGGGATGGGGTTGGGGGAAGGATGGAGTGGGAGGTTGAGGTTGGGGTTAGTAGATGTAAGCTATTATATATGGAATGGATAAACAACAAGGTCCTATTGTATAGCACAGGGAATTACAGTGAATATCCTGTGATAAACCATAATGGATATATATAACTGAATCACTTTGCTGTACAGCAGAAATTAACACAACATTGTAAAACAACTATACTTCAATTTACAAAAATTAAAAAAAAAAAAAAGAATTTCTACACTGTCAGAATTTGAATCAAAAAGAACAAACATGGTAACTTTGTTTTAAACTGAAAAGTAAGTGAAAGATCCCAAGTGTATGGCTCACTCATATCAACTCTCAGGTCAGGGTCTTAGAATAGCAAATGGTGTTTTTCCAGCCTCTAGATCCCTGTTGCATTTGCTGGGATTCTCTCATTAGCAGTTTCTGGAAGCTGGAAGTGAGTTCCATAGCCATGACTGATGCTTTGAACTCAATAGGTTTCTTCGGGGTAAAATTTTACACCAGGGTTCCAATTAGAATCTAAGGCTGATTACTTGCATTTATAGACCTCCGGTCTAAATCCAAGCTTTCCTCATCACTAAATCGATGTTTCTTCACTAGATGATTAATCAATTAGTGGTTTCTCCCCAGAAGTCTTCTTTCTATTGCTTTTGGGCAAGCTCCAATGGCGTTGCTTTAGCAAACAGAGAAATTAGCTACGAGGTAGCTCTGGAGCCTCCCTGCCTCCGTTTATAACCCAACAGCACCACTTACCAGCATTGCCACCTTGAGAGATTTGCTAATCCTCTCAAGGTCTTAGTTTCCTTATACATTAAATGTAAATACTTAACAATACTGGTCTTAAAGAGTTCCTTTGAAGATTAACTGTATAAAATATTACAGCACTATAGTAAGTACTCAAAATATGGGATATTGTAAGCTATTATTATATATGTTATATATGTATGTTATATATTATTAGGTTTTTTCTGGTTCACTGGAGTCTCACTGGGGTGTAACACAAATTATAGCATAACCTAACATGCCCTTGAAAATCTCCCTAAGGCAGTATGTACTCTTTTGGGTACAGAGCCTTGAAAAGACACAGCATCTATAGCAAACATGGTCGATGCCCTGTTGATATCCTTACTGCATGCTAACACCTGCAACTCTCTGCTGAAGGACTTTTCATACGTCTGTGGGCCCACCCTCAGCCCACGTTTAGGGTCAGCCAGAAGTCTGGAGAGTTAATGCCTCTCAGAATCTTCAACAAATGACAAACAAGCAATTGATAGGTAAATGTCACTTATTCCTTGGCCATCAGTTGGGACAAATGAAATATGTTCACACTGTCCTCCAGAGTTCCCTTGAGGGTCTGAGCTCCAGATACCCTCAGAGATAACTGTTCAGAGGACACCTTTAATTGTCTTCATCTCCTTCATTCACTTCTCTATTCTCCCAGTATTTCCTGGGATGACCGCCCATACACATCACTTACACTTGAATCTTTGTCTCTAAGTCAGCTCCTGGGAACCCAAGAAGAGCTCTCAACAAAACTGTATATTTTCTTTCAATAAAATGTGGAAATAAATTGTTTCTTTTTGGTTGAGGACCTAGTAAAGTAACTGACTTGGCTTGAAGGCTATACATTACTTATATGTATTTATATTACTTATATGTATGTGTGTATTCTTAGAGTTGAAATCATAGTGGAACTCAGCAGCGTGGTTCTGCCTTTCCACTCCAACTTCCAGAAATTTCTCCATTCTTCTGAGAGGTTCCTTTAGAATACGGGCCTTAGTTCTCCCTTTTCTCTTCTCTTCTTGAAAAATTGACCTCAAATCAGTAGCTGGGGCCAAACCAGATACATAGTTTTGCATTTCTGGGGAAGGAGGGAAGGCAAAGCAGCAGCAACACAGGGGATATTAGAACTAAGTAGGAAGAGAAGAGTTGAGGGGTTGGGGAGGGGGCTTGGAGTGGCATGTTGGAACCTGAGTAGAGCATACATAGCATAAAGATCAGGGTTTCTAAACACTATTTGTTGCTAAAAGGAACGAGGGCTGATTCCTGGCTTCTAGATGATCTTGTGCCAAGGACAAAAAGAAGTGCTCCAGGAATAATGGGGCTGTGTCAAAAGGATACAGAGGTCATATTGAAGGGGCTCCTACTTGTCAAATCTGGGACAATTTAAGCATCAATAGAAAACTATGTAGCAACAAATTATAACCATTCAACAAAATAGAAATCTGTGAGTTCCTACTGATCTTAACTAATGAATTAAATTTGATGAAAAACAGGATATTTACAAAATCTTGAAGCACCTCCCACACAAAACACATCTTAATTACAAAGGGAAAAGGAGTGACATTACTATGGAGAATCCTGGCAGACACCATCTAACTCAAATGTTCAAACTTAATATAACTAATAACGGAACAAATCAAAATTGTGCACCACCACGTGATAGAATGCAGTAAGAAGTTTACTGCTGTGATATTCCTGCTGAAGACACATAACATGAAAATAATCAGGAGGAACCATTAGTAAAAGGCAAAATAGAAGGACATTCCACAAAATATCTGACATTCAAAAATGTTAAGGTCATAAATGTTAAGGTAGAACTGAGGAACTTTTCTAGACTGAAGGAGACTAAGAGATATGACAGCAAAAGGCAACATATGAGACTGGCCTGGATTCTTCCCATAATGGACATTATGTGAAATTTTAAATGAGATCTGAAGGTTAAACAACAGCAATCTTAATTTCCTGATTTTGGTGTACAATTTGGTTATATAGGGAAAAGTCCTTGTATACAGGAAATACACACAAAATTACCATGTAGGCCACTTACTCTCAAATGATACAGAAAAAGAAAAAGGGGGGGGGGTGGTATATTCACTAGTCTTAAAATTTTTCTCTAAGTTTGAAATTTTTTCTAATTTGGTAGCCAGAGAAAATACCTATAGATACCAATATTTAAAGATCCTTACCCTGCCCCCCAAAAATCAGTTAACCAGCAGAAGATCCCAGTCAACAAGCTCTATCAGCAAAATGCAGGTTTCATCAGGTTTTCAGTACCTCACACCAAAGTGTGAATAATCAACCAAAGATCATTAAACTCTTTAGGAAAGCTTACACCATGCCCAAACAAACCACCAAGGGACAAAATGATCCAAACAAAAACACACATAAGAAAAAGAGAACATTGGTTCATTTTTTTTTTAAACAGTATCTGTGGAGCATTCACAAAGTCACCACATAAAATAGTGGAGGTTTTTTGAATGAGCTCTCCCATTTTCAACACAAAATTCAACTTTGCCCACATTCTTTTGACATACTCTCCCAGAATAGTTGAAATTTACTAAAGCAATCACTGATGGCTGTTTTTAAGAGAGTTGATGGAGCTGAAAATCACTGAAATTCAAGTAATAGTTTACTACCTAGGCTTTAGAATCAGACAGACTCTGGTTTGAATCACAAATCTGCCAATCATATTGAATGTTCTTCCTGATTCTTCTTTTTTCATCTGCAAAATGAGGACAATCATACCTACCCTCACTGTATGGTTGTGAAGAGTAAATGAGATTATATTCACAACTTTGCACATTAAAAAGTACTCATCAAGTGATGCTATTGATAGTATTTTTATTACTCACCATTAGCTGTTCATAGTCTCAAGATAAATAGGTCTTCCTTCTGGAAGAGGCCCTGAGCTCATCATTTGTCTCAATCACGTTCTGTCAAAGAAATGTCCATGGCCAGTTTCTACTGATCACTCCACTCTCCTCGTGACACCCATTCCACCAATCAGTATCTATGTCCCAGTTTCCTAATTATTAAACTGTTGTCTCTCAGCATCAGACCCTATTTTCTGTACTCTGTTTGGCAACACAAGGGCTGAGACGCTAAAAACCTTCCTCTTCCTTTGCCAGCAGCTCCCTGTTAGGCTCTGCCACAAGGGGACGCTAGAGGGAAGTTGCTCCTTCCTGTTTGCATCCTGCTTCCATTTTGGTTTTCTGTTGTTGCTTTACTTTCCTCTTCTGTGTCACTCTGACAGCCCTTCTTCACCCTGATGGTTGGTTCCAATGTAGTCGTTGATCTCAGTCTACAACACTCAGAGAACCAGCCTCAACACACGACTCAAGGACAGCAGCTCTGCAGAGCCCCTCCCCCAGCCACTCAGTGTTAATAATCCCAATCTCTTCCCTCTTCCTGTGGTCCTGGGGTTGTGCTCGGTGTTCCCTTTTGACCTTTTTATTTCTGCAGTACCTGTTAACAATAGGTATCGAAAAGTTCTTTATTTTAAATTCTTTCTATTAAAATAATGGGTGTGTATTTTACCTCCTGCGTGGACTCTGTGTGATACACATGGGTTGTACATCCTTCTTAAAGTCCTCTTTAGACTCTATCCCAGGATCCCTTCTGGGAATAATCTTGAGCCATAAGCTTAGTCAGTTCTGCACCAACCTACTCAATGTAGGCATTTCTCAAATAACTTTGATCCCCATGACTGTTCAGGCTAACCACGGCTCTCTGTCAAAGTAACACTTGTCACTACATCTGATCTTTCCATTCACGTCCACTGACCCCTTAGAGACAGACACATGTGTTTTACCTGAGTGCCACCAACCATTTCCCTTCACTTCCTACCTCCCACCGAGATCACCTGTAAAAGGTTTTTGACTCAGGCTAGTAACATAGCTGAGAAAATTGTTGAAACCAAAGGTAGTAGAGAAGGATAGACAGACCCATATGTATCATGTTTTTATCACATATTCTGCCTCTCTTCCATTTCTGCTACCTGCAGGTCACTCCAAAGAAGCCATCAGTATTTTCCTCAAACATGATTTTCATCTTAGCACTCCCTTCCTCAAGCAGGTACAATGACTCCCTATTGCCTACCAGATCAAGAAAAAACTCCTAAGTTAGACCCTGGGTATCATTAAGATGGCTTCAACCAATTAGACTGTAACAGTCTGCAGGTATTCCCACTGGGGAAATGGGATGCGTGGGAAGTGGGCCTGGGGTTCAGCCACTCTCAAACACTCTGGAATGTGGTATACTGGGGAAAGGGCAGACGAGAAGCCATAATCTCCTTAGAATGTGGTAAAGCCTAAGAGGGAATCCCTCCAGAAATGGAGCAAGTCTTTTGGAAGAGCTTGAAATGCTCCTCACCTCAGTTACATGCTGTCAGGGGCCACGGAACATCTTCAAGACTATTTGAGGGCCAGGAAATCTTCATTCCTTGACAACAGAGGTTGCTATGCCTCTTTGTAGAAGGCCATTTATGTACAGTAAATTGAGTCCTTTACCTGCATTAAAAGAATTTGAATACTTTACCTGTCTCAATGGGTGTTTCCATCAACCACACATATCCACCAGATAAATTTCTACAAAAAGACTTTTTAAAAAATGCTTATTAAATAAATCTATGATGGCTACCTTAAATAAACAAACAACTACAATCTTTAGTTTTTTGGATGGTCACTCTTTTGGTTTTATTACATTATATAAGGTTTGCCAAAAAGTTCGTTCTGGTTTTTCCATAAGATAATATGTTACCTACAAGGAAAATTATCTATGCCTAATTTATAAGTTTTAAAGAGATTGTTCAGGTTTTTTCTATATGATTCTAAATAGCCAGCTAAAAATAGAAAATTCAATCAAATGTCTGCATTTCTGATCTACATGATATCAAACACCTAGATATTTAAAGATACCTGGATCATTGGCATATCTTATAGATCAGCCTAAGGAAGAAAGAAAATTAGGACATGTAAAACACATTTCCATATTTTTAGTGCTCCTACTGAATTTTTACTTGGCTAATTATGATTTGGCTTTAATGTTAAATATTATGTTTGGGGTTTTTTTCTTATAAGTTGACTTGGTACTAAATTATATTTATTTTTGATGTGTCTGTCATGACTTTAAATATATTTACTGTCATTCATTTCACTTAAATGTTTCCTCTCAGCTATGCTCTTGCCATTTACTCCGTTTTAGCTGTTTTGTGATTAGGATATGGCATATTTCAAGCTTTTTCACTCTTTATTTCTCGAGGATTTATATTTTTAACTTAGCTTGATTTCTTACTTAATGTTACAAATCTCTCTGATTTAAGGAATCTATAAAAATACTGAGGGCAAAATGAGGGATATAATCAAAAGAAAGTTTCTGTTACCTGATTTCACCAAAAAATGAAGATTTGATGAACAGGGTGGGGGTGGGTGGTATTGCCTATCTAAATCCATCCGTGGCCCACATTCTGAGCTTCACATGTGGCACATTACAAGATATTTTAAAATTTTTGCTTATTTCCATGAAATAAAATATGTTTACTATACATATACTACTGAAACAAATAGTTTATTCACACTTGAATGTAAAGAACATGCTTCTCTTGATGAGTCATCTGGAGGTGGTAAATGTAAGTAACAATGTATTTATTTTTGTAAATGTCCTTTAACCCACACTGCTGGCCAAACTTCAGGTTCAGCCTCATTTTATAGGCTGCTTTAAGAAAAATAACTCTCACTTAAAAATAAATAAACATATGACCATCAATAACAATTTCTTCTATTTATATTTCCTTAGAATGCATCATATCTCATATAACTGAATTTAAATACATTCTCAGATTAGTAAAATGCCACTCATTCCAAAAGTCCTTTGGAATGTGCCTACCCCAAGAATACCAAGATGCACTTAGAATAAAATCCAAACTCTTTTACCCTGACCGACAAGGCCCTGCCTGATCTGTCAATTACTCATCAATTATTACTCCCTTATTTAATATATCCCAGCCATACCAGTCTTCACATTACATGACTTGCAAGGCTCATTTTCCCCTCAGAACCCTTGCATTTGCTGTTCCCTCTACCACCAAGGTTGTTCCTCCAAGTCTTTGGATGACCAGTTCCTTTTTATTCAAGTCTTACCTCAAATGTCACATCCTCGAGAGGTCTGCTCTAAAATTCTAACTGCTCTCTACTCCATTTCTTTGGATCATAGCACTTATCTGTATCTGACATCAGGTATTTCCTTGTTGTCTGCCATAGGCTGAGTCTCTGAATAGCCTCATTCTTCCCTGGGCCTTCTCCTCCATTCTGACCATCTAAGTGTGGTCCTTAGATTCTCTCCAGGTTTCTGATTTGTTTTCCCACTCTCTGCTTGGACTGGGGCCTGCCTCAACATGACATGCCTCAATCGTGACATGTTTATGTTTGGCCCTGATGCCTGTCTTCCTCCTACCAGCACCTTCTGTCTCAGAACTAGATGTGGCTCCCTGTACCCTCATGCCTTGTTTTCACAAAGGGACCTTCCTAAAAGTTCTTATATTTAAGCTACACTCACTAGATCAGAAACTTTGGCTTGGACCTAGGAACTTTGGTTGAATATTCACCTCCTTAAGAAACAGGCTGAACATGAAGACTGTTTTCTTACTCCTCCAACATTCCTTGAGATGGTACATTTTGACTCTCTAGTATTTCTTGATATTTTCAGGAACTTTATTTCTGGAAATAAATGATTTCTCATTAATTTTATCAGGATGCCAAACTATGATTCATGCAGCTTAATGCAAGCAACACATGTGAGGTGGTTAGTTGCATGAGTCTGGGTTCAAATCCTAGCTATACCATTTACTAGCGATGTGAACCTGGAGATACTTGTCAAGATCTCTGAGCCTTATCCTCCTAGGTATAAAATGGGGGTAATAAAACAGTCTTCCTGAAAAGGTTGTTGTGAGGATTCAGTGAGATAATGCGAAGTGTTTATATCTGTGCCACACACGCTCACACATAGTGGAGGTGCAGAATGATACAACCCTATGGAGAGGAATTTGCAATATGTAACAAAACCACATGTGTATTTTACATTTTGGTCCAGCATTGCACCTAAAAGTACACCTCCACAAGTAGAGTACAGCATAGGCACAAGGTTACTTGTCAAGGCTTTGTTTGTGATAGCAAAGTATTGAAAAAAATCTAAATTTGCCACCGCAGAAGGCTGATTGACACAATAGAGCACTACGCAGTTGTGAAAAGAGTGAGAAGTACTTGTATGAACTGATATCAAGGGATTTCTATGATGTACTAAGTGAAAAAAGCAAATGCAAAAGAATATTATGATATATATGTAAAACCTTCACATTAAGACAGAAAATCAGAAATATGTATGTATCTATACACACATATGTAGAAACACATACATATGCATGTATACCTATGCAAATATTGATACACATATTCATATGTAACTTATTTGCTCACTTTTGCAAAATGAAATATAGGAAGAATAAACCAGAAACTAATGAAAACAACTACCCATAAGTGGTAGATGGAAATTGGGAGAAAGATAGAAATAGAAATAAGGTTTCTCTGAGTAGATTTTTTTAAATGCAGTTTTGCCTTTTGAACCATATGTTTTACATATTCAAAAATTAAATTTAAATGAAAAAGGATTTACAAAAAGCAAGCTCTAAAATTGAATACAAAAACAAATGAACTTAACCATATATCAACTTGATGATATAACCACACAGAGAAGCAGAAGGTTTTGAACACTGTAGTCCTGACAATACACTTGGTAGGACCTTATCAGGCAAATACAGATTGTGGGACTTTCTATAGGGTGTCCATCTTGGAATCTTCAAAAATATTAATGTTAAAACTGAAAAAATAGGCAAGGGGGACTGTACTAGATGAACGGGGACAAAAGAGACAAGATAATGAAATATAGTGTGTGATCCTTTCTTGGATCTTGAATTCAACCACAAAAAACAGCCATAAAGGACATTATTGGGACAACTGGGGGGAATTTGCATATGGACTGTAGGTTACAATATATCATCATATCAATGTTAAGTTCCTTGGATATGATCATAATAAGATGTTTTTGTTCTTAGAAAATATATGCTGAAGTATTTATAGATGAACTGTCATGATTCTACATGAACCTTACTTTCAAACTTTAGGCAAAAAGAAAGACAGAGAGAGGGAAAGCAAAAGTGCAAAATGTTTATATTACTCTTTCAACTACTCTGTAGGTTTGAAATTTTTCAAAATAAAAATTTGGGAGGTAACCTCCAAAACAAACAAACTAAAAATGATCTGTGCCTGCTAGCTATTACTATCTCTGATTCTCCCAGTCTGGGAGGCTGTGAAAAGGAAACCTGGAATAAATACATATGGCTGATAAATAAGAAATCGTGTACTGGGATCTATTTTCAGCTTACTGAAGCATGTCAGTTGATACTTATTCATTTCCCATAACATTTTCCCAAACAAATAAAATTGCCTCCAACTTTTAAAAAAGGAAGTGAGACTGTCTCCAAGCCTCCCTGGAAAGAAGCAGTTAGATCTTATCCTTATTTTACCTCCCTCTTACTTAGTGATGTGCTTTGGCGGAAACTCAAGGGGAGTATAGTTCCAGCCAGCCTCTGGAAAAAACGCAGACAACACTCTCTCGCTCCCGTGAATTATGCTGGGGGACATGCCGCTGCTTCCAGCCTGCCCATCTCAATTATGGTGACAAAGCATCAGGCCAAGAGGCAGACCCCTGGGTAGTTGGGTCTATATTATTTCAGATTTTAAATACTGAAAGCAAGACAGAAAACCTTTCTCCTAGATAGGGAGTGGGAAGTATAATTTACAATAGATTAAGCTCCCCTTATCTGGGGGGCATTTAAAGATCTATAGGACCTTCCTTTTAAATTTCTGGTACACAATTGACCTAACAAAACACCTTTACACACTCCTAAATTACATACTTTTAAAAAGTCTTTTTCCCAGATATATAATATTTGCCCCACAAGATGATGAAATGACAATTTGCCACTGGCCTTCTATTTTCCTTTCTTTCAAGACTTAAAAGCCTGTTTCACTTCTATTGCAGGATTGTGTCCAGGTATAGAGAGACACCCTTTGTAACTGGTTAAAAGCTACAGAAAGGCTCTATTGAAACAAAATGCTGCTCATATCCCGATCCATGCCAGTAGGAATAAATCACACAAAAGCAACTAAAGAAAACCGTTTTATAGTTACTACTGTGGTACATTAGCTGACAAGGGAGAGATGCTTACATTTATAGATTTTTTTTTTCCTTTTGTAGAGGCAGAATCTATATGCAGCTGAAGAATTGTGTATTATCACCGCTGGAATTTGAATACAGCTAATGAGAACTAAGAGCAAAAGGAAGATGCCTTGCGAGGCTTCTTGGTCTTGGCCCTGTACATGGGCCATAAAATTAGGCTGCCTTGCTTCCCTTCGGGACTACAGCACTGCTCTGCAAATGTATTTCAAGATTCCATTTTCACATCCATAAAAATATTAAAATATGCACCTCCTTAAAGTGTGCATCCTAAGGTAATTATGAAGTTGAAGCTATTAATACCAAGGTAACCTTATGATATCTTATATTTACATAGTATTATGTACCTCTGTGCTTGAGAGCATAGTCACAGACATAATCTCACTCAATCCTGGGAACTCTGTGAGGTAGATTGAGTGGTTCATCTTTCCATTATGCAGTTAAAGCAACGGAACAAGACATCATTCTCAATGCTGAAACTTTATGTCTACCATTTATCAGAACTGAAAAACTCCAACTTGAGAGAGAGAGGAAGAGAGAAGTATTCAGCTCTTTCACTTACTAGTTGTGTGGCCCTAGACGAATGACCCAACTTCTCTGAACTTCGGTTTCCTCAGCTGCAAAATAAGGGAAATAATACCTAACTCTTAAAAATGGTTTGATGGTTAAATAATTTTTTTTTAACTTACACTCAAAAATGATAGCTATTTATTTATTGACTAATTCACTAGTGAATAAAATATTCAGTATCTTAGTGTTTTTAGCATTTGACAGACAAGAAAGATACAGATCTAGAGGAAGCAAGTAATATAACCATACTCTTAAGATACAGTGCTAGCCTTCATGGAACTCACAGACTTGAAGGTTGGTAGACATTTAAATAAACCATTAGAATGTAGTGTGATATTATGGAAAGCCTGCAAAGGCCACCATGGACAGTGTGAAGGTTTTACACTGCACAATCCAGGGGGCAACATTCATGTCACAGTGTCTGTGAGCGATGAAACTCCTAGCGTTGTGTAATGTACCACCTGAGAAGCCATCCACAGCAATCCTGCTGGTAACAGACAAAGGTTAATAATAGCTTCATAGAGGTGACATTAAATCTAGGCCATTCCAGAAAAGAGAAAAAGTGCATAAGAATATATGAAATGAATATGGAATTGCAAGACCACCATTGCCATAGTAGGTGGAGTACACATATGACCAAAAAATGAAGTTGAAAAGATAAAAAGAGACCATGTGGTGAAAGGCCTTGTAAACCATGCCAGATGAAGTTAACTCTCCCATAATGTGGGGATTAGGGGCGCCAACCTCCCACACAGTCAAAAATATGCATATAACTATAGTCAGCCCTCCATATCATGTTTCACATCCTCAAATTCCACGAACTGCAGATCGTGTAGTACTCTAATATTTACAACTGAAAAAAAAAAGCTGCATATAAGTGGACCCACACAGTTCAAACCATGCTGTTCAAGGGTCAACTGTAATTTGTACTTTACTCTCAAACAACAAAGAGCTTTAGTGCAAATATATGACTGCTGCCTTAGCATACCTTCTCCATTTCCCATCAGCCTCCAATGTCCATTTGGAGATAGTTCCAGGGATTGTCCAAACAGAATGAAACCCAAAAATGTTATTGATAATGCTGAGACCACTATACAGGATGCACTGTGGCTAAAAGGGAAGACAGCCTTAGAATAAAGCGGACACCCTGGCAGGTATACTGGAGTGAGAAGAAGAAACCAGGCTCCTGATGACTATATTGAATCCCTGGGTCCAGTCTTGACTGAAGTCCACCTACTTTGGGATCTTCGGTGATGTGAACCAATAAAATTCTATTTATTACTTAAACCAGTTTGAGTTTTGCTTTCTGTTTCTTTCCACCAAAAGATTTTAACTAATACAAGTGCCAACGAAAGACTCTAAGCAAAGAAGTAGCATAATTGTATATACATTTTATTAAAATATTACTGGTAGGAACTGGGAAAAGAATATACTAGAAGAGGCCAGAAGTCAATAGAATAGTCTTTCACCAAAGTCCAAGCAAAAAGGGAAGACAAAAGAATGAGTTGTATATCCTGTCATAAAAAAAAAATCTGCAAGGAATATTTTTCACAGTAAAACCAAGTTGCAAAAAAATTTGTATAATATAATCTTGTTTAATTTTTAAAACCTTCTTTATTTATGTGCTTATGTGTCATTTCACATTTTACTATTATATTCTGCCTGAATTTTTTTAAATGACACCTCTTAGTTGTATGATTTAAAGAAAGAAAATTTAAGAAATAATAACCAAGTGACTCAACTCTGTGGCCTTGAATGGAAAGGATGAATTTGAAAGACATTTAGAAGTCAATCTATCTAAAGCCATCCTTTTAGGAAAAGTTCTAGCCCCACCTTATACATGACTCTTTTCTGGACTACCCCTGCCCAGGATGATCTTTCTCCTTTTAACTCCTAATATTCTCACTCTCTAGATGATCATTCAGTCTTTCCCGCATTCTGCCTTGTACTGAATATAAACTTTTTATGAATGTATTGATATATCTTCCAAATGGTTATAATCTCCAAGAATCTTGGTTTATGCTTTTTTTATAGCTCCACTATGCCTAGCTCTGTGCTTTGTATGTTATAACTATTGAAATATCTCCTGGTTTGCTGGGTGTTCTTTCACACCCAGTGTAGAGAGGGCACTACACTGCCCTCTCTATTCCCCATTCCCCTACCAAACTCCAAGCACCCCTTGACCAAACAGGCCTGGAAATCTCCTGAGAATGCTTCTGTCCTGCAATGTTAGAACTCTTCCAGGTTCTAGTTTTAGCACTGCCTCTGTATTACCAAAAGGCCTTGGGAAAGTCTCAACCTCTGTGGGTCTCTTTCTGTCTGTAAAAACCTTCACAGAAATATGTGGAGAGGCCAAGATTAAAAGTCAAGATTCATGGGACATCCTTGGTGGCACAGTGGATAAGAATCTGCCTGCCAATGCAGGGGACAGGGGTTCGATCCCTGGTCCGGGAAGATCCCACATGCCATGGAGCAACTAAGCCTGTGCGCCACCACTACTGAGCCTGTGCTCTAGAGACCGTGTGCCACAACTACTGAAGCCCACGAGCCTAGAGCCCATGCTCCGCAACAAGCGAAGCCACAGCAATGAGAAGTCTGTGCACCGCAACCAAGAGCAGCTCCCGCTCGCCGCAACTAGAGAAAGCCCGCAGCAACAAAAACCCAACGCAGCCAAAAATAAAAATTAAATTAAATCTTAAAAATAAATAAATAAATATTTTTTAAAAACAGTGTACATACACCTTAATTTAAAAATACTTTATAAAAAAAAGTCAAGATACTCAGAACCTGTGAAGCACAGAAGGAAAAAGCTGGCTGGTGCAGGAAGACAACATTAGAGAAGAAATAATATGTCTAAAGGAAGATAATTAAAGTACATTCTAGAGAAAGCACAACTGATAAAGACATCCATTTGAGAAAAGCAATAGGACAAGAGGACATAGCTAAAGGCTTTGCACCAGAACCCATGATCCAAGTAAATAAGCTGTCCTCAAATGACTAGAACAAAACCACAAACAGATTTGATCTGGTTGTGTTTTGTTGTCAAGGTCATTTACTCAATGAGTTCATTTAGTTTCTATATTTGTGAAGCACTGTGGTCAGTATTGAGAAGACAGTAATAATCAAGATAAGCATGATCCTGCCCTCATGAAACTTTAGTTCTAGTGAAGGATAAAGACAAGTAAACAATCAATTGCAATACAGTATGATGAGTGCAGTATTGGGAGGGCACCACTCACATTGTAGTCTGTGTACCTGGACATTTACATTTTTCCCTGAAGGACATTTTCACAAACTGCAATGTGGGTAGTGCTCTGGATAAGAAATATAATGGGTGTTATGGACGGAATGTTTGTGTCTCCCTGAAATGCATATGTAAAGCCCCAACCCCTAAGGTGATTATATTTAGAGACAGAGACTTTATGAAGGTAATTAAGGTAAAATGAGGTCACATGGTTGGAGCTTTCATCTGATGGGATTAGTGTCCTTGTAGGAAGAGACATGAGTGGAGAGAGCTCACAATCTTGCTCTCTCCTCACCATGTGAGGACACAGCACGAAGGTGGCTGTCTACAAGCCAGGGAGAGAGCTCCCACCAGAAACCAATCCTGCTGGACCTTGGTCTGGGACTTCCAGCCTCCAGAAAATTTCTGTTCTTTAACCACCTAGTTTGTAGTATTTTGTGATGTCAGTTCTAGCATACTGATTCAATAGGAAAATCACAGAGCATCATAGGAGCACCTAACCCAATCTTAAGGGTTTATAGAAGTCCTCCCAAGAGAAAATGAAATTTAATATCAGATCCAAGGAATGAGTTATAGTTAGCAAGTCAAAGGGAGAGCTGGTAGAGGGGCTGCAGGAAGGTGTCGTGTGGAAATGTTTCCCAGGCAAAGAGAGGAGCAGATACAGAGAGCAAGGCACAGTCACGGTCCACACTGAGTGAGAGGGGCACAGTTGTAAAAGGATTAGCAGGACACAGTCACACAGGTCTTTTATAAACCTTCATAAGAAGTTTGGATTTTACCCACAGATCCATAAAAATGCTATAATATTCCTAATATCATGAAAATTAACAATAACTGGAATCATTTGTTCTATGAAAAATAATTTGCAATCTGGAAGGAAATTTTCACTTTTGCAGTTTTTCAAACATTTACTCAGCACCACATGGTGAGCCATCAGTGACATTTGTTTAATAAATGATGAGTTTAGTCCTTTTCTGAGGATATTATGATCCTCATCTTACTATCGCAATGTACCCACGGTTCCAAATCAAAGGGTTTTTTAATGACCTCTTATTGACATGGTAAAAAAGCCTTTCTCTAAAGAAACCCACATAATAACTGCTTAAAATTCAGGCTTGCAGTCAGGTTGCCTCCTAAAATTCAGCCTTTGCATCACCAGATCAGCCAACACAGTGCTGGATTTGTGAAGGTCAGGTTTAAACCATCCACTCTGGCCTCCAGAACAATTCTGTATTCTTGCTCCTCCTGCAAGCTGCCAATCCGTGGATGAGTATTACCACTACCATTTTACATTTCTTATCCTTCCGGAAAACAATAGCTAAACATCAGAGCATGAAATAATATTTTGTTTGGGGTCTGCTGAGCATGTCAGGTCAAATTCTCCCTTTTTTTTGGCCTTCAAATTGTTTTGTGAACTCCCCAAATAGCATTGCACCACGTTTCGTCTTCAGGAAAACAGACTTTTTGAAAACAAGAGTTGATGGACCCTGACAGCCAGCTCCTTAGCATGGGAGATAGTTACACTCTGACCTTGGGGTCCTTGCCCTTCTCCAACGTCCTCCCACAGCACTGTGAACTCATGGCTGCTGGGAGTCCACTGACTGCTGAACATACCTTAGTCTCAGCATTTGGAGAAGAGGGCTAGCTCTCAGAAATCTTGAAAATACTTTTTCATACTGCCCATTTTTTAATGTGTATCTGATGCACATGAAAAATCTCAATGTGATAAAACTAAGAATTGGAGCCATGGGATGAGGAACACTATAAGCCATATAAACTCAGGTTGATAACGTGAGCAAACCCCCACCCCAATACGGTACCACTGATGATTGAGCTGGCAGCAAGAAGTCATTTGGAGGAAAGGTGTTTCTGTGATCAATAATCTTTGAGCATCCTATTCAGAAATATCAGGCTTTAGGACTCAACAAAAGAGTCTTCCTGAGAAAGCAATGAGACATCCGAATTGCTTCAGAAACAGAGATGTCACTCAACCTCCTGAAACTCTAGAGGAAGATCAGCGAGTGCAGCTCACCTGAATTCTTCACCACTGTGTAAAGATGTCTTTGGCCAAGTCATTGGATCTATTTCACATAGAAATAATATTAAGCGCCTACTCTGCCTGAATAACTGTTCTCACCTCAGTGAGGGGTTCACTCTGCTAGAATCCTTACAGGTGCTTTTCTTTCCTCTGGGGCAGCTACCAGCCCCTCTACCACCAGTAATGGACAGCGTATCTACCGGTCACTTCTTTATTTTCACTTGTCTTTGTCTGCTTGTCTGTCTTAGGTCAGGTTTGCTGGCAACAGACCCTGAGACAGAGACTTGCACACAGTTTTATTGGGGGATGCAGTTAGGACCGACGTACACATGGAAGTGAAGAACAGAAGTGAAGGAAAGGGGTTCGCGGTAAGAAGAAGGAGATGAATTGGGAGGTAGTCACACTGGGCCCCAGCCCTACAGAGAGCACTGAAGCTAGCATGGGCCTTCAGAGTTGTCCCAATTACAGCAAGGGGGCCGGGACTTTATATTCCTCAGTTGACAGGTTCTTAGGTGAGGCCTGCTCTAGGAAGTGATCCTGGCCTTGGGTAAGGCAGCACCAGCAGATAGAGAGCGATTCCTGGGGAGGTGCTCAGCTGTGAGTCTTCAGCATCAACACCCCCAGAATCTGGGGGACTGGTGTCTTTCACTGGAAGGGGGCGTGGATGGTGCCTCACAGCATTGACCACACCCTCTCATCCGATAATTTGAGGAGCAGCAAGGGATGGAGAGAGTCTGACTTAGGGTGATTAAGTCACATTTTCTCCCCTCTCATTTAGGTCAGCATCCCCTTTTCATTCCTCCTCCCTCCTAAACTCTGGTGGTATGTTAAGGAAATGCTCCAAGGGGGCTCTTGTTTCCACTCCTCCAAAAGGATCAGACTAAGGCAGGCAGCTTAGGCCAAGGGCCTTGTAGTTTTAAATTCTGCAGTGCTTAGATAGGTTTAAATACATTTTGTAATATTTTTTTACAAAAGGGAATTTCTAATACTTCTAATTTCTCTTGCTAGCTTTGAAATGCAAAATGCACAGTATTTCCGCTGCATTCTGGTCCAATGAATTTTTGTCCACCATCCAAGAAGGCTTACAGCCATTGTTTCTATGGGAAAATGTATATTGAGTTCCAACTACTCAGATCAAAAGAAGTCTTGGAACATTGCCAGGTGGGGACCGCCACACAGGTAGTGGCTGAAATGAGCACGTCACAATCGTCAAATCCTTCAAATACACAGAGGAAGAGCAACCAGCCGATTAAAAGCTGAAGTTGCTCAAACTCACGTTGGAGGGCCAAAATATTGTTCTCATCAATTTATTCCCAACAAATAAATCCAGTAACACACACTCCAAAACAAGGTAGGCTGTCTCTAGAGGTCACACGTTTTAATGGAATCGCACTTCGTTTCTGGAACAAGCACATCTTGCCCAAGCAGCTCAGCTGTCATTACTGAGCTGTCTGGTCACTGCTCCCTCCATCCCCAGCATTATCCCCGTCATACGAAGGAAGCTGGCGTGAGGAAGGATCAGGGCTGCAGCCTGCAGCTGGGAAAGCGGGCCTGCCCCTGCCACAGCCTCCGCCTGGGACTCCCTCCGGGCTGCGGGGCCTGAAATGTCCCTTTAACTCTCCTTGGCTTTTTTACCTGTGAAACAGGCCGCAAACAGCCTTTTCCAGGAAGACTCAATGTTCATTCAACGTAATCAAAGAAAAACCCGCCCTCAAGGGAGACACAGAGCTCAGAACAGTTTCTGAGAAATGACTTACTTTCCTCCTCAAAGGGGGTTAGAATTTCTGAGGTTCGAGGCCCTCTGATTCCTTTGACAGCGATGTTCATAATCGGCGGCTCTCCGCTGGCAGGGCGGCACCACCGAGGAAAGCCCGGTGTGGGAGATGTGCCCAGTGCAACGATGCCGGTTAAATAAGTACCCTTCATCACCTCCCAGCAGTCAAGGAGTTTCAAACCCTGTCAATTCATCCCACGTGAGGGAGATTATGTGATTTCCATGTTCAAGTGCCCCTGTGGTTTGATTTGCATAAGCAAAGACTTTGGGGGCTTGGAAACAAAGGATCAGTGTGAAGGGCCGGAGCGCTGTTAACATAGAGCATTCTGATTTCCAGACATGGGGCCGGCAAACCACCGGTACCTTCCCCCCCCCCTCCACACCGCCACCACCCCCTCCCACGCCCCCGCCCACGCGCTGAGTTTATAGGATTTGACGATTTCTCATCTACTGTAAGGAGAGAGGTTAGGGAGCTGGGGTGTGAGGTTTACTAGGAAGGCTGTCTTCTTAAGCACAATAATTTATCTTTCCTTAAAGGGCTCCCTTCATCCCAACACCTCTTTCTCTTCTGATGTTCATTCCAAGGCACAAATATTCCGCCTGATGATACTGGGAGAGGCAGCCACAACGATTTCCAACACTGGAGAACACAAAGGGGAGCTCTGCCTTCATCAACACACACACACACAAATGTATTTATTTTTATCCTGTTTTTTCATCCACTCATGGAATATTGATCCAGCAACACCTAATAAAAAGGACACTGGTTAGGAAATTTGAAGACTTGGGTTTGTCCTGACTTTGCCACATTAGTGATCTGGGCAAGTCACCTATGTCCTCTGCAACCCAGTTTTCTCCTCTCTAAAGTAGAAGAGATGGACCTGAAAACCATTGGATTCCTTCCATCCCTAACATAAGAGAAATTAATAAGACAACCCAGTGCATGGTTATAGCAGACAGACTGAACAACTGGAATGTACGGGCTGAAGGCCAAGGGGAGTGTCCCAGAAACCCCACCTTAAGTATGTTGTCACCTGTCACTTTAACAGTTTGTCACCTACCATCCCTGAGCTGTCTCTACTTCTTTGAAAGAAGAATATCAACAAATGTGTCTTAGGGCTGTTGGGAAAGTTAAATATAGTACTTCTATGTGAAAAGCACTTTGCAAATTATAAATGCAATACACTGCTACTAATGTGTTAACTCAGGTGAAATTGAAATTCCAAGTACTAACAGCAGGATGTTGTCAAACAGTCCTTTAACCCATTGGTTTTCAGGGGAGTGGAGTTGGGACTGATTTTACCCCCCCAGGAGATATTTGGCAATGCCTGGAGACACTTTTTGTTGTCACAACTGAGAGCAGAGGAGAGGGGCTATTGGTGCTGCTAAACATTCTACAAGACACAGGACAGTCCTTCGCAACAAAAAATTATCCTGCTTAATAGTAAGCCTAATACTCCCAAATCATCCTAAACAGCGGCTGTCTGTTTTCCCGGGAAGGAAGACAGGTCCAGTCAGAATGGACCACCAATACTTAGATCCTGTGAATATACCTAGACTCCCACAGAGTCCTGTAGTCCCATGACAGAGCTCCAGCTAAAAGCAGTTTCCCTCGAAGATTTCGTCACCTAGCTCTTAGCTACAAGAATTTGGATGGAGGTTGTCCTGTGACCAAAACGTACCATACATGGAAGGACAGGAAAATCATGAGCATGTGCATAAGTATGGAAAACATAAGCTCTCTTTTTCACTGGGGCCAGGGGAAGAAAGTCAAATGTCTGTAACACATTTATTACATGTAATTAGGCAATGAGAGTTGGGGAAAGAATGTATGCAGATTGCACAAGACATCCGGTATACTGTGGGCTGAACTCACTAAGTCTGTGTGTATTCCATCCCATGCAAAGGAGTAGCTCATTCTCTCTGGAAATCTACCAATCTAAAAGTCTGCTGTGAACAGACAATGTAAGGGTTTAAAATATCTGCTATAATTGATATTTCTTTCAGTTACTTTTTTAAAAAGAGGTTTGATCACTAGCCAGGTGTTACAGAATTTGAAGCGTGACTAGTTCTACTGAATGTCTGTTGATCATTTGCACTAGAAACACTGCTTCCAACCCAGGCTGAACAGTGAACATGATTCTGTTGGATCTTTAGTGGGTTGGTAGTTTTAGTCTCCAACTGGTTCAACACCTCAGATGGAGAAAAATAAATAATGAAACCAGAAACTTTTATTTCACATTTAAATAGCAATGTTTTTGTCCCAAAGAAAAAAATAATTTTAAATGCATTTGAATTATTTCTTGCCATAATGCCTTAAGGAGGATGTTACCATAAATGGGGAAACAAAATTGTAAGGAATAAGAAAGCTTTGAAGGTAGGATTAGAACTCACAACTTTTAAATCATTGAAACTCATGGCAACAGTTCTGAAAATGCAACAGTTACCTTCGCTATACCTTCTCCTTAAACTTGACGTTTTCCCATTCCGTGTTATGCCAATATGTTCTCTAAAAGGCTTCTTTTTTTTTTTTTTAATCACAGTGACTTGGTAGGTGAGGTTATTGCAGTGCTGGCCATTCCCTCTTGACTTGTCACATTCAGACCAGATTTCAGTCCTTGGGCCTGGTGTTAAGGTCTCTGACACCTCTGACCATGCTGAGAGTTCTTCCTTTACCCTTTTGAAATGTTGGTGCAGGCACTGGCACTGACTCTTTCAACAGAGGTGAAGAGCCTGGCAGTGAAATCGCATAGTAGAGGTGAAGACCTTGTAAAACACAGAGCAAAGGCATGATGGTTTTAAGGTGAACCAAGGTCACTGCTCCTGGGAGTTTGGTGAGGTGACATTGACAACACCTTCAGAAGCCCTGGTTTTGTAGTACACTGGTCACTGAGGTCTCTTTGAGAGGAAGTAGCTGATTAAGGTATATGCAGATAACATTCCAGATTTTTCCTGGGTCTAAATATAAACTTGGCTGGCCTTTTTGAAATGGCATAAAACCTGTCAAGTCACCAGGCTGCCATTTTTGAAATTCCTGCTACAATGAACTAAGTGGCACCTCCCAGGATTTACCCCATGTTCAAAAATTGTCCTTATAATTAAAGGATAAAACCACCTGATAAAACTCTAATAATATAATTTAGGTCCCAGGACACTTCAACTATTGGGGGCCTACTTTTGTCTCTGTACTTCCCTTAGGACCTAAGTGAACTCTTAAACTTTCTAATTGACAGTTTATTATAAGAAATTCATAAAAGGTATTATTCTCCTATCATCCTGTAACATGCATGCACACATACACATTTTCTTTGTAGAGTTCACTTCTGAGGTTTCTGGTTAAAGACAATCCCAGCTTCAAAATCCCAGGTTTGAAGCAGAGAGAGACGAACAGCTCAGGAGGTGCCTCTCAGAACCTGTAGATCATTTTTATTAAGGATGGGGAGACACAGGAATGGATGAAGGCAAAGGGAAGATTATTTTCCATAGACGTGTATACGTTCAAACTGGAGGAGAAGTTCTCAGTGGTGCGTAGGTTAAGGAATCTTAAATAAGTGTCCAAGGAGCTTTCCCTGAGAAAGCAGTACTACCCCTGGTAGGGTCACCTACACGGGCTGGTTTTGTCAGCACAATTGGAACAGAAGAACCTCAAAGCCAAGCCTCTGGGAGAACAATAGCCTAGAATGACAAAGAGATACAGGGAGAAAACTCATCTTAGTGAAGATGATGTTTATTCAAAAATACTTCCAGAAGCTATCATGCTTCAAGGAATAAAGACACTTTTTTCTTTCTATAATAAGGAAATTGAGCCAGTCACACTGTTAGAGCAGTGGTGACAAAGGAAGCTCAGCCAGACCCAAGATGTGGGCAGGTACTTATAAGACCTTCAGATGGGGGACCTTCAGGATGGTGGAGGAGTAAGACATGGAGATCACCTTCCTCCCCACAAATACATCAAAAATACATCTACATGAGGAACAACTCTTACAGAACACCTACTGAAGGCTGGCAGAAGACCTCAGACACCCCAAAAGGCAAGAAACTCCCCATGTACCTGGCTCTGTGGCTGACAGGGTCATGGTGCTCCAGTCGAGTGTCAGACCTCTGAGGGGGGAGAGCCAAGTTCAGGACATTGGATCACCAGAGACCTCCCAGCCCCACATAATATCAATCAGCGAGAGCTCTCCAAGAGATCTCCCTCTCAACGATGAGACCCAGCTCCAATCAACAATGAGCAAGCTCCAGTGATGGACACCCCATGCCAAACAACTAGTAAGACAGGAACACAACCTCAGCCATCAGCAGAGAGGCTGCCTAAAATCATAATAAGGTCACAGACACCCCGAAACACACCACCAGACACAGTCCTGCCCACCAGAAATACAAGATTCAGCTGCATCCAACAGAACACAGGCACCAGTTCCCTCCACCAGGAAGCCTACACAAACCACTGGACCAACCTTACCTACTGGGGGCAGACACCAAAAACAACAGGAATTATGAACCTGCAGCCTGCAAAAAGGAGACCCCAAACACAGTAAGTTAAGCAAAATGAGAAGACAGAGAAGTACACAGCAGATGAAGGAGCAGAGCAAAAACCCACCAGACCAAACAAATGAAGAGGAAATAGGCAGTCTATCTGAAAAAGAATTCAGTGTAATGATACTAAAGACGATCCAAAATCTTGGAAATAGAATGGAGAAAATACAAGAAACGTTTAACAAAGACCTAGAAGAACTAAAGAGAAAACAAACAATGATGAACAACACAATAAATGAAATATAAGGTTCTCTAGAGGGAATCAATAGCAGAATAACTGAGACAGAAGAACGGATAAGTGACCTGGAAGATAAAATAGTGGAAATAACTAACGCAGAGCAGAATGAAAAAAAAAAAAAAAAATGAAAAGAATTGAGGAGAGTCTCAGAGACCTCTGGGACATTAAATGCACCAACATTCGAATTATAGAGGTCCCAGAAAAAGAAGAGAAAAAAAAAGGGACTGAGAAAATATTTGAAAAGATTATAGTTGAAAACTTCCCTAATATGGGAAGGAAATAGTCAATCAAGTCCAGGGAGTGCAGAGAGTCCCATACAGGATTAATCAAAGGAGAAACTCACCAAGACACATATTAATCAAGCTATCAAAATTTAAATACAAAGAAAAAACATTAAAAGCAGCAAGGGAAAAGCAACAAATAACATACAAGGGAATCCCCATAAGGTTAACAGCTGATCTTTCAGCAGAAACTCTTCAGGCCAGAAGGGTGTGGCAGAACATATTTAAAGTGATGAAAGGGAAAAACCTACAACCAAGATTATTCTACCCAGCAAGGATCTCATTCAGATATAACGGAGAAATTAAAACATTTACAGGCAAGCAAAAGCTAAGAGAATTCAGCACCACCAAACCAGCTTTACAACAAATGCTAAAGGAACTTCTCTAGGCAGGAAACACAAGAAAAGGAGAAGACCTACAATAACAAACCTGAAAGAATTAAGAAAATGGTAATAGGAACATACCTATCGATAATTACCTTAAATGTAAATGGATTAAATGTTCCAACCAAAAGACACAGACTGACTGAATGGATATGAAAAAGAGACCCATATATATTCTGTCTACAAGAGACCCACTTCAGACTTAGGGACACATACAGACTGAAAGTGAGGGGATGGAAAAAATATTCCATGCAAATGGAAATCAAAAGAAAGCTGGAGTAGCAATTCTCATATCAGACAATATAGACTTTAAAATGAAGACTGTTACAAGAGACAAAGAAGGACACTACATGATGATCAAGGGATCAATCCAAGAAGAAGATATAACAATTGTAAATATTTATGCACCCAACATAGGAGCACCTCAATACATAAGGCTAATGCTAACAGCTATAAAAGGGGAAATTGAAAGTAACAAAATCATAGTAGGGGACTTTAACACCACACTTTCACCAATGGACAGATCATCCAAAATGAAAATAAATAAGGAAACACAAGCTTTAAATGACACATTAAACAAGATGAACTCAACTGATATTTATAGGACATTCCATCCAAAAACAACAGAATACACTTTCTTCTCAAGTGCTCATGGAACATGCTCCAGGATAGATCATATCTTGGGTCATAAATCAAGCTTTGGTAAATTTAAGAAAATTGAAATCATATCAAGTATCTTTTCCGACCACAATGCTATGCCACTACATGTCAAATACAGGGGAAAAAAAACTGTAAAAAATACAAACACATGGAGGCTAAACAATATGCTACTAAATAACCAAGAGATTACTGAAGAAGTCAAAGAGCAAATCAAAAAATACTTAGAGACAAATTACAATGAAAACACGACGATCCAAAATCTATAGGATGCAGCAAAAGCAGTTCTAAGAGGGAAGTTTATAGCAATACAATCTTACCTCAAGAAACATGAAAAATCTCAAATAAACAACCTTACCTTACACCTAAAACAATTAGAGAAAGAAGACCAAAAAAACCCAAAGTTAGCAGAAGGAAAGAAGTCATAAAGATCAGATCAGAAATAAATGCGAAAGAAATGAAGGAAACGAGAGCAAAGATCAATAAAACTAAAAGCTGGTTCTTTCAGAAGATAAACAAAGTTGATAAACCATTAGCCAGACTTATCAAGAAAAAAAGGGAAAAGACTCAAATCAACAGAATTAGAGCTGAAAAAGGAGAAGTAACAACTGACACTACAGAAATACAAAGGTTCATGACAGATTACTACAAGCCACTATATGCCATTAAAATGGACAACCTGGAGGAAATGGACACATTCTTAGAAAAGCACAACCTTCCACGACTGAACCAGGAAGAAATAGAAAATGTAAACAGACCAATCACAAGCACTGAAGGTGAAACTGTGATTAAAAATCTTTCAACAAACAAAAGCCCAGGACCAGATGGCATCACAGGCGAATTCTATCAAACTTTTAGAGATGAGCTAACACCTATCCTTCTCAAACATTTCCAAAATATAGCAGAGGGAAGAACACTCCCAAACTCATTCTACAAGGCCACCATCACCCTGATACCAAAACCAGGCAAAGATGTCACAAAAAAAGAATACTACAGGACAATATCACTGATGAATATAGATGCAAAAATCCTCAACAAAATACTAGCAAACAGAATCCAACAGCACATTAAAAGGATCATACACCATGATCAAGTGGGGTTTATTCCAGGAATGCAAGGATTCTTCAATATACACAAATCAATCATTGTGATACACCATACTAACAAATTAAAGGATAAAAACCATATGATCAACTTAATAGATGCAGAAAAAGCTTTTGAAAAAAATTCAACACGCATTTATGATAAAAAACCCTCGAGAAAGTAGGGATAGAGGGAAATTACCTCAACATAATAAAGGCCATATATGACAAACTCACAGCCAACATCGTTCTCAATGGTGAAAAACTGAAACCATTTCCACTAAGATGAGGAAAAAGACAAGGTTGCCCACTCTCACCACTATTATTCAACATAGTTTTGAAAGTTTTAGCCACAGCATTCAGAGATGAAAAAGAAATAAATGGAATCCAGATTGGAAAAGAAGAAGTAAAACTGTCACTGTTTGCAGATGACATGATACTATACATAGAGAATCCTAAAGATTTTCTCAGAAAACTATTAGAGCTAATCAATGAATTTGGTAAAGTAGCAGGATATAAAATTAACGCACAGAAATCTCTTGCATTCTATACACTAATGATGAAAAATCTGAAAGAGAAATTAAGGAAAGACTCCCAGTTACTCTGCAACAAAAAGAATAAAATATCTAGGAATAAACCTACCTAAGGAGACAGAAGACCTGTATGCAGAAAACTATAAGACACTGATGAATGAAATCAAACACAATACAAACAGATGAAGAGATATACCATGTTCTTGAATTGGACGAATCAACATTGTGAAAATGACTATACTACCCAAAGCAATCTACAGATTCAATGCAATCCTTATCAAACTAATAATGGCATTTTTCACAGAACTAGAAGAAAAAAGTTCACGGTTTGTATGGAAACACAAAATACCCCGAATAGCCAAAGCAATCTTAAGAAAGAAAAACGGAGCTGGAGGAATCAGGCTCCCAGACTTCAGACTATACTACAAAGCTGCAGTAATCAAGACAGTATGGTACTGACACAAAAACAGAAATATAGATCAGTGGAACAGGATAGAAAGCCCAGAGATAAACCCACGTGCCTATGGTCACCTTATCTTTGATAAAGGAGGCAAGAATATACAATGGAGAAAAGAGAGCCTCTTCAATAAGTGGTGCTGGGAAAACTGGACAGCTACATGCAAAAGAATGAAATTAGAACACTCCCTAACACCATACAGAAAAATAAACTCAAAATGCATTAAAGACCTCAATGTAAAACTGGACACTATAAAACTCTTAGAGGATAGCATAGGAAGAACACTCTATGACATAAATCACAGCAATACCTTTTTTGACCCACCTCCTAGAGAAATGGAAATATAAACAAAAATAAATAAATGGGACCTAATGAAACTTCAAAGCTTTTGCACAGCAAAGGAAACCATAAGCAAGACGAAAAGACAACCCTCAGAATGGGAGAAAATATTTGCCAATGAAGCATCTGACAAAGGATTAATCTCCAAAATTTACAAGCAGCTCATGCAGCTCAATATCAAAAAACAAACACAATACAAAAAATGGGCAGAAGACCTAAATAGACATTTCTCCAAAGAAGACATACAGATTGCCAACAAACACATGAAAGGATGCTCAACATCACTAATCATTAGAGAAATGCAAATCAAAACTAACAATGAGGTATCACCTCACACTAGTCAGAATGGCCATCATCAAAAAATCTACAAACAATAAATGCTGAAGAGGATGTGGAGAAAAGGGAACCCTCTTGCAGTGTTGGTGGGAATGTAAATTGATACAACCACTATGGAGAACAGTATGGAGGTTCCCTAAAAAACTGAAAATAGAACTACCATATGACCCAGCAATCCCACTACTGGGCATGTGCCCTGAGGAAACCATAATTCAAAAAGAGACATGTACCAAAATGTTCATTGCAGCTCTATTTAAAATAGCCAGGACATGGAAGCAACCTAAGTGTCCATCAACAGATGAATGGATAAAGAAGATGTGACACTATATACAATGGAATATTACTCAGCCATAAAAAGAAACGAAATTGAATTATTTGTAGTGAGGTGGATGGACCTAGAGTCTGTCATACAGAGTGAAGTAAATCAGAAAGAGAAAAAGAAATACCGTATGCTGACACATATATATGGAATCTAAGGGGAAAAAAAAAAGGCATGAAGAACCTAGGGGCAAGACGGGAAGAAAGACACAGACCTACTAGAGAATGGACTTGAGGATATGGGGAGGGGGAAGGGTAAGCTGGGATGAAGTGAGAGAGTGGCATGGACATATATACACTACCAAACGTAAAATAGAGAGCTAGTGGGAAGCAGCCGCATAGCACAGGGAGATCATCTAGGTGCTTTGTGACCACCTGGAGGGGTGGGATAGGGAGGGTGGGAGGGAGAAACAAGAGAGAGCGTATATGGGAATATATGTATATGTATAGCTGATTCATTTTTTATACAGTAGAAACTAACACAACAATGTAAAACAATTATACTCTAATAAATATGTTAAAAAAAAAAAAAAAAGCCAAAGACCCTCAGGTGTAGTTTGTGGTCTCTGCTGGAGAGTGAAGGATTCCAGGAAGAGAGATGAAGCAAACATTCCTATAGTGTCTGTCTCAGAACAGCAAGAAAACGTCCTGAGATCAGAGCATCCCAGAACATGCCACCTCACCCTTGCTCAGATTTTACATCAAAACTAATTACCAATATTCCATTTGACACAAAAGTGCTTTAAAATAGAATGAAAGAAGCTTGATAAATATGAAAAGGCAAGAAGGTATATGTAATTACTTCTGTTCCCTTTGCTAATAACTTATCCTATGTGGTTCCCTTTGTTCCTCGAGTCTAAAATTGTCATGTGGATCAAAACAAAGTCTTCTTTTAAAAAAGACTTTAAATAAATAAATGAAGAATCTATTTAAAGAAATATATTCTGAGATACACTTGTTTAGTTTCCTCAGTCACTACCCTGATATTAAGTCAAAGTTACACATACTCTCCTAGTGAAATGCTTAAGATAAAACAAGGTTTAATAAATGTTTCAAGCTTATCTGTGAACAGTCACACTTCTCCCTCTGTCTTTTCATTTACTACATTTTTCCACATAAGAAACGCCATATCTGAACAACCATTTTAAAAATAAACAAAGCTCTGTGGGTGGCTGATCTCAGATTGTGTCTGAGATTCATCTTTGTATCGGTGCTAATCTGTGTTGTCATCCAGTCCTGATGCTTCCCCAGCCTCCAGTGGAAGGCACTCACCTAGGAAACAGAAGATCCATTTTTCAATTGTCCCAGAAGGTTCTGTCTCAACATGAATGCTTCCATGAGTAGTTTATATCCCATTGACTATAACCCTATTACCTCTATTGGGAACAGATGTTGGTATGTTGTGGAAAACTAATATTCATCACAAAAATTTCATTTAGATCATTGTACATGAACACATAGAGATAAATGCAGGGCTAAAGTAATAAAATTCAAGAACATGGAAAAATTCAGAAATAGCTTATTCTTGCTATGCACTTTATCTTCTGGAAGTAAAAGCAACAAACTGTGCCAAGAATTGATTGGGAATTGGTTATAAAATTCTCTGACCTAAATCAAATTATAAATTATGTGAAAATAGAATTATTTTCATACATTGCAAAATTGTACTTTCCTGAGTATATCTGTTTTATTATGTAGTATTATACACTTTTTTAATAGCACTCTATGCTAATCATCGTCATTTATTTTATACACATTTTAGCTCAACTCTACTTATAAGGACACTTAGGATTCCAAACATGTACAGTTTTATGGAAAAATACCATCTTTGATATATTGCCCAGTAGACACTGATAATGTCAAATCTTTTGAGAAGCTTACCAAATAGTGGTAGATTTTTTAGTTATGATTAAAGTGATACAGAATGCCTAATACATGTTGACCAACAAAGAGAGATTTTTGGAAGATTCCAGAACAGTGAGGTGCTATCAGAGGGTGTTCTTAGATGCCCACCAAAGGCTGTTCATTACTTAAGGCCAGGAAAGATTTATGAGGCCGCAAAAGGAACAGAGTGTAACAATTATTCAAAAAGGATATTTGAATTTAGGTATCAAAAATTTGAACAGCCTTAGTTATAGGACATTTGACAAGGGAAATGTCACTGTCTTGATTTTTGAGCCCTTAGAAATGAGTTTGAAACTTGGAATAAGTATAAAATCATCAAAGAGGAGCTCAGCATCTCTTAGTAGGACTGTCCCAGTTTAACCATGCTGTTATCCGTATGATGTTGTAAAAATTCAAATAAAGATTGAAAGTGTTTTTCCTCACCTGCTCCTGTCTGGTAAAAGTACTCATGAAGAACTTAAGTATCAGAGCCATGCTCAAGTGGTAGAGAATTATGTCACAGAAGTTATTTTTTTTAGAATTAAAATGGGAACTAAGATATCTAATACAACTCCCTTATTTTATAGATATAAATATTCACATTTGGAGAAGCTGAATGATTTTTCTAAGTACCTGTGGTAAATCAGTGGGAGGCTGTTAAGCTTGAGGGTGGGTGCTCTGGAATTGTACTGCCTGCTGGGCATCCCCCCTCCACCACTTGGTGACTATGTGAGCATAGAGTGTTTCTTTATTAATCTTTCTAGATTTCTATTTCAATTTCTTCATCTGTAAAACAGACATAATAATAGTAGAGTGGAAGCCCTCTTATTCAATGTCATAAAGACAACTGTACGAAAATGTCATTGTAAGCAGTGATACATTAAAAAATACACAATAAATTATTTATTTTAACCTAAAAAGTATTTATTTTATTTATCCATCTTTCATGTAGGGCCAAGGCCTTTTCTTTGAGTACAAGTCGTCCAGCTTTGTTTACAGTCATCCATAAAGGTTCCATTCCTTCAAAGTACAGCAAGCATTTTAAAGACATTGTAAGTCCATCTAAACACAGAACTCCTTTAGATTTTTACAGTTTCCAAATTTGTAGTTGTTGTCTTACCTGTACCTAATTCAACACCTTTTTGAAAAATATATCATATTGATTGAATCCTCCCAATACATTCAAGTTAGTTTTTATAAACATAACCTTCTTTTCTACTGGGATTCTTACTGCATTGAATTGTGTTATATTTAATAAAAATATGTTTTGTTGTAACAAGTGCAAATGGTATAATCAGATTTGGGTCCAAATATCTCTGACTCGATAACATGTACCTTGATTTAGAGGAGCAATTTTGCTCAGCTTCCTGAAGATGTGCCTTAAGTATGTCAGTGTGCTTTACAGATGATATGGAGAAAGGTAAGTAGTCCTCTCAATCCAGGTGGTCAAGGAAACTTGTACTGAAAGTTCACAGAATAGTGCCAGTATGTTAGCTATTCAAGTTTAGAACTCATTTCTCCTAACTTCTTGTCAAGTGTCAGGAAGGGGAAATTTCTCCCCTACTCCTCTTGAGTTCTTTTGGCTGGTCTAATAATTAAATTGATCAAGACAGATTAACAAGGGAAAAAGACTAATTTAATTCATACGCACAGAGCTCTCATAGAAATAAGACCCCCGAAGCGACCAAAGTAGGCTGTTTATATATCATTTTTAGACAAAGAAAAAAGTATTTATGAAAGGGGCTGTGCTTCGGGTAGCAGACTAATGAAGAAATAACAAAGTCTGTTTATACAGCTTTCTTAGCCTTGAATTCCCTAACTTTGTTGATAAGAATGCTTTCTATCCTCTGGTATAGGAAGGAGGCCTTCACATGGGAGATTTATTTCCTGCTTTTAGGGGAAAGTTGGGGGGTAAGACTGTTTTTTACATATCTTTTTTTTTTTTTTTTTTACCAGCTGTTTCTCAATTAACTTTAATTCAAAATAATAAGTATGCCATTGAGGTATGTGTTGGGGTGGCCTGCCCTTGGCCCTAACACAGAAGATAGATAGATACTTGTAGGTAGATATTCTTCTTTCCTCTCCACACTTTTTTTCACATTGACATTCAAAATTAACTTTGACTATTTAGTTACATTAATAAAAATTACTACTTGATTACATTACATATCCAATGTTTGTTACAATAGTAAAGACTGGTGATTAATTCTAGAGTCACGCTAAATACAGTCCCCATAAGAAAGAAGTTTTTATTTTTTTAAGAGTTAGTTTCTATTTTTCTCACAATTAAGATACATATAGTTTAAGAGTCAGATACTGTATGACACTGATTCAAGTCTGCACATTTACCCATATTTTAATATCTTGGAGAGCTGGATACCTTCTTACTGTCCATGACATCTCATAATTACCGTGGACCAGGTGGCAGTCATAACATATGATGCTGCCTGAACATTTACACTCCTTAAATGTATCAACATCAAAATGCTGAAGTGACAGCAACTTGGAAGAGAATCACAGAATCAATAGATCAGTCATTTGAGGAATGCTGCGTCACTAGTGATCTCAATGGCCCAGAGAGCCACACAGTGGTATGGAAAACTACAAGCACTGACAACTTTGAGCTGAAGTCATTCAAAAGAATTTGAAGTTTTAGGAATAATATCCAATTCATTTCACTTACATTTTTGTTTTACATGTATTCACAGGAGGGATGTATGATTAAAAAATACTATGTCAAATAAATATAAATGAGCTCTTTCATTAATATTATATAAAGATTAAAATGATCCTGACAATAGTGCAGTAACAAGTACCAAAGTAGCACTCCCATCATAAACGAGTGTAATAATGGGGCAAATATATGAGGCAACTTGGTTCCGGCACTGGTCTGCAAGCAGTGTAAGGCTGTGCTCCCTGAAAAAGGAACTCACGATGTGAGTTTCATTCATAATAGCCCAGCTGTCTGACTAGGGACAAATTCTTGATTACAGTGCAGTGAGCTGGAGTCCAAGCAGATCAAGGCAATCTATCTGAGCTGAGGAGCCAGAGATCAGATTTGGGGCAACTGAAGCAGCTAGAATCTATAGGACCAGGACCCCAGAGGCAGAAGCTGCATGGGACTTTAAAAGTTTGAGTGGCGTTTCCTCATGCACCGCATGACAAAAGGCTGTGCTGTGCATGGTCAAAATGATATCACATGAGGCTTGCCAGAGAACAGCTGCTACAGGGTTCAACCTGGAAAAGAGATATTAGTGGTCAAGCAGTGCTTGTTAAAATGTCACTAGCACTTTGGATATCCTCCAGGGCAACAAAAAACTGCCTTTTAGAAGTAAAGCCTCTGCCTTACTCCATACCCACCCAAACAAAACCTAAAACCAAACTCTGACAAGATCAGCTGGAAGACAGAGTGCAGAAATTGAGTCCCATCAAGAGGAGGTTAGAAAACACCTCCAAACACCTTTCTGAACATCTATCCTGACAAAGCATATAACTAAGGCTAAGGTTACACAATGCAAGGTGATCAGCCAATAATTGAACTGCCTGCTAAAATAAAATCAACATTTTCCAGAGTCTCAACAATGTACTATCAAAGATGACGACTATAAAACCAAATCCAGGGACTTCCCTGGCAGACCAGTGGTAAAGACTTCACCTTCCAACGCAGGAGGTGTGGGTTCGATCCCTGGTAAGGAAGCTAAGAGCCCACATGCCTCAGGGCCAAAAAAACAAAATATAAAACATAAGCAATATTGTAACAAATTCAATAAAGACTTTTAAAAAACAAACAAACAAACAAATCCATAAAGAAACAAGAAAACGTGAGTCATAGTCAGTAAAAAAGCTGTCCAAAAAAACCCATTCCCAAGATGACTTATATGTTTGATTTACCAAAGACTTTAAAGCAGCGACTATAAATATGTTCAAAGAGGTAAAGAAAATTGTTTTAAAAGTAAAGGAAAATATGGTTGGTCATAATAAGTAAATAGATAGAAAAATCTCAGAAGAGAATTTAAAAATTTTTAAATATAAATTGTACAACTTAAAGTAGAACAACTAAAATGAGAAAATGGGGTTAACTGCATATTAGAGTTGGCAGAAGAGTTAGTGATCTTCAAGATATATGAAGAGAGATAATCCAATCTGAAAAGCAGAAAGAATAAAATACTGAAGAAAAATGAACAGAGCCCCAAGACGTCTCAGTATTACAATTGGAAAATGTTAGATGATAGATATAGACAGAATAAAGAAAGGAATGGAGAGAGGGAAGGAGGGAGAGAGGGAGGGAGGGAGGTAGGAAGGACCTAAAGATTTGAAAAGAGAAATGGAGAAGCAGAATTATCTCTGTTTACAGATCATATGATTTTCTTTACATAAAATTCTTAAGGTATCTACAAAATTTTTTGAAATTAATAAGTGAATTTAGCTAGCAAAATTTAATACACAAAAATCAATTGTATTTCTATATACTAGCAACAAACTGGAAAGTTAAAATTAACTGAATAAATTTAATTTAAAAAGTACATGATCTCTATACTAAAAACTATACTGCATTATGGACAGACATTACAGTGGACTAACTGGAGAGAAATATACAATATTACAAGTTCAAGTTCATAAGCTGGAAGGCTTGATATTATGATGTTCATTCTCCCCAAATTTGAACTACAGATTCAAGCAATCTCACTTAAAAGTCACAGCAGTAGAAATTAATAAGCTCATTCAAAAGTTGATATACAAATAAAAGGACCTAGAATAGTCAAAACAATTTTAAAATCAAAGAACAAGCTAGAAAAATTACACCATCTCATTGTAAGACTTACTAAAATTTACACTAGTCAAGACAATACAATAATGGTGAAATGACAGACAAAAGTATCATGGAAATAAAATAGAGTCCAAAAACTGATATACATATATGTGGCCAATTGATTTTTCACAAAAGCCAAAATGTCATCAAATAAAGAAACATATTCACTTCATCAAGTGGTGCTGAAACTACTAGATACCTGTATGAAAAAAAAAAAAGAATCTTGACCACATCTGACACCATATACAAAATTAATTTGATACAATTCATACCTAAATTTAATAGTGTAGACAATAAAATTCCTAGAGGAAAACGTAGGAGAAAATCTTTGTAAACTTGATATAGGGAAAGACTTCATAAACAGAACACAAAAAATAATTGATAAGTTGGACTTCATCAAAATTAAAAATCTCTGACAGAGCCGGGATGAGGGTGAGGCAAGAGCAGCCAAATCATGCACATTCAGAGTCAGTTTCTGTCTTTATTTAAAAGTTTGATATTTTGTTCATCATGAATTTTTTATACTAATTTTAATTTTTAAAATATTGGATTAAAATATTATTTATCTTGATTACTTAGTTTTTTGGCATCCCTTTAAACTTGTGCTTGAGACAAGTGGCTTACTCTCCTCACCCTAGTCCTGGCCCTGATCCTGTCCTTCCTAAATTTTGAACTCTGTATCCTCAAGTCAGTGGGACCCGCAGGCTTGCTTTTGGTTCTCCCTCCCTGCTGTGTAGCTGGAACACCCTTTCCAGTCAGTAAACTGGGTCAGTTACAGAAAATACCTCATTTGTTTTGCTTCTCCAGGAATCACTGTCCAAGTACCTATCTTCCAATGGGTGAACATCATTTTTTCATATGTTTTGTCCAGTTTTCTAGTAGTTTAAGAAGGGAGGGTAGTTCTGGTCCCTGTGTTCCATTATAGCTGGAAGAAGTACTTGCAAGAGTTTTGAAATGTATTTTTATCTCTAGTGTTTGTATGTTTAAAGTTCAGTGAATACGGCAAGCTCCTCAATATACCTCAATTTATACTGATTTAGAAGAGAAGGTTATCAAAAAAAATTTTTTAAGTATTATAATTTTTAATCTATATTAACATTTTGCAGGTGGCCTGGTGACCATTGATTTTTATAATGCTGACTTTATTTTTAAGTCTAAAAATATTTGGTAATTACTTGTAAGAATGCTGTGGGAAGTACACTGAACCAAAGTTATGGACAATGTGCAGGTGTGTGACACATGACTGTCTGAAACAGGATCCACAATGAAAGAACTGTAAGTTGCTGGGTTTCGTGAATGACATTGAAGTTATTTCTATCTCGTATGTGGAGATGTATTCCATCTGCATGAAGCAGGCTAGAGATACAGAGAACTTTTATACTTGCCTCTATTGCTATGAAACTTTGAAAGATGTTTTATCTTTCCTTCCCAAAACAGGGATGAGGTATTATTTCCAAGAATGTGGACTAGGCTCAGAGGAGGGAGGTCAATTGATCTCAAACGACAGGTCTCTGGGCTAGAATCAGGAGAGGCAGGTGGGAATGACCAAGAGGAAGAATGAAGTATTCAGGTTCCTAAGCTATGGAATGAAGACCAGAGAAACCAGCCACAGTAAGAAGGTCTGAATTAGAGATCAGGAGGTTAGAGGCAGCAGCTTGTATATCCTCAGGCCTGAGAGTGGTTGGAACAGCTTGTAACATAGCAATTTCTGCCCCTCCATTAGTGGGCATTAAATACTTCATCCAGAGGGACAGCTCATTTCATTCTGTTGTGATCAGCAGCACGCATTTACTAGGAGAGAGCAGTAATCATACAACAACAACAGAAAAGAAATTTGTACTCATAAATTATCTCCCTAAGGCATAAGACGTTATTTAGATTAGTTTAGATTAAGAAAATTATCTTTTTACTTCCTCTTACTGACCAAACATAGAAGAAGCTTCGGCATTTTCTAGCACTGCTTCAACATGTGTTTACTGCAAAGAAATGTGACAGAAACTGCCACTCTGCAAGGTGTAAGAGGCCCATTCATTCTTTTTTTTGGTTTTTGAATTTTTATTTTGAGATTCGGAAAAGAAATTTATAATTGTCAGATTAATTTAGAGATTGTTGAAGTACTTAAAATCATGGTTAACATTACTTCTCTGATATTCCTTGTGCCATGCCAATTACTCAAGATGGTTTCTTAAAAGATTGAAATAATACAGCATATCAATGAACTTTATTTTCTAATTCTTGAAACTTCAGTGTAGACCTGTGGAGGAATGTACAGTCAGGCCCATGGATGCAGAGGGCCAATGACACTAGTTATTTTATATAAGGTACTTGAGCATGTCCGGATTTTGGTATCCACAGGGATGGGTGTTTGGGGGTGTCCTGGAACTGATCACCCGAGGATACTAAGGGACAACATAAAATTCACTCTCTTAGTATTTAGTTAACTGGCTTTTGGAATGCATCTAGCATAGTCTCTCCTGTTTGTGAAGTGTGGACAAAGGAGCTAGACAGACTCGAGGGTGTTTGAGGGATGACCACGGACAAGCTTGTGGATCCCCGTGAGCCTCTGTTACTTCTGTAAAATGGAGATTACCTTCCTTACTTCCTAGGGTTGCTCAAGAAACACGTCACTGTCAGAGACTTTCCGGGGTGGCCAGCCTTCGGTTACAACAAAGTCTGCTGGCCTAGTGGAGCTCTGAAAAGACAGGGGGTCTGAGTATTCCTTTGCAGACTACAGTAATTTAAATTTACAACCAAAGCTAAGTTGGTATTTATCTTGGACTAATGGAAAAATTAGGCTTCAGTTTTGTAGACCAATAAGTCAGAAAATGTGCCTGGTTGCCTTTTTGTTCCTGTCTCTCCTCTTCGTTGAACTTTTGTGAAACTTCCTTTCCTCACCATGACCAGACCACTGTTGACTTTTCTCTCTTATGTATGGGAGGTCCCACAGGCTGCTTCTCGCAGTCTGCTGCTTGTCTTCATTACTCTGTCTTTAGAGAGATCTTTCTTGTTGTTAGAATAATTGAGTGCAGAGAACTAGGAAGCCATTTTCAGTACACAGTCCTTTGAATGTGGTCCAAATAACTTGAGGCTCCTTGGTTGGCAGCTCTTTTTAATGTAAAAGAGCTTGAGACTGCAGTACTACATGGTAAATGTGACATGGGATCCATCTCTTTTGTATGATAATGACTCCTTTCATCTGTATCTCCAGCCCAGATCCCTCTTTTGAGCCTTGTATGTCCAACCTTGCAGGACACCTCCAGTAGGATAACTTAAAGAACGACTGCATCCAATCCTTCCTGAAGGTCAAAGCAACTCATCATTTCTGACCCAGTACCCAGGGGAAAGCAGTAGCAGGTGGGCTATGAGGCACTGGAATCTGCAGGAACAAAGCCTTCCTTCCGAGGCCCATTCATTCTTAAAATGATTCCTTGTTCTCTTCTCCCTGCTGAGGCTGCCAGCCACCTGCCAATTGTGATGTATTTTGTAATGTAAATGGAGGGAGCTAGACAAGGATCACCAATTAATTTCCTTCCCAACAAACGACAAAACGTATCATGAAACTGGTGACCACTGGGTCTTGGCTTCTACCCCGAAGGCAACAGTTTCTCCTCTTTGACAACTACTTTAAACTTGGAATGAACTCAGCCGTTCTTGCCCCTATGGCCACAACTATCTAAGCCAGGTCTATAAATAGAATGTTTGGAAAAGACGGTAGAGATCCTCTGATCCAGGCCTCCCAGCTTAGACAAGCTAACTGAGGCCCAGGAAGTTATATGACTTACGCAAAATCAGCATAAGTCAAAGATATGTGACTCACACATTTATCCAGTTATTATAGTCAGGGATACCTTTCTTACTTGCCTTACCCTGTCTACACAGTTTTAAAGATAAGTCTATTTTTATTCAAATTATGAAACTAGTTTGCAAATATGTGGTCAGGCTTCTTTATAACCAGAGTAAACTAAAAATTTTAACTTAATAAACAATTAAATAAAATTCAATAAGTTAAATATTTTAAAAGATCAAGGAAAAAGCAGGTACTAATTGCATTAACAAACACTTGAGTGTTTATAATATACAAGGTGCTGGGCTAAGTTCTAAGGAGGATAATGGGGCAAATGCAAAGAAATTTAAGGTAACCTCCAGCATCAGCTATGTATTGCTGCCAAAACAAAACAAAACAAAAAATGAAGCTGAGCAGATTAAGACAACAACTTATTGTATTTCAAGATTTTTTTTTGAATTTTTGAATTTTATTTTATTTATTTTTTATACAGCAGGTTCTTATTAGTTATCCACTTTATACATATTAGTGTATATATGTCAATCCCAGTCTCCCAATTCATCCCACCACCACCGCCACCCCTGCCACTTTCCCCTCTTGGTGGGCTGACCAGGCAGTTCTGCTGATCTCAAGTGGACTCTGGGGCTGCAGTAGTCTGGTGGCTTGGCTGGCACTGGGTGTTCTGATGGCTTGGGGTCTAAGTGGGAATGTCTAAAGTAATGGAGATGGCTGGGCCTCTCTCCACTTGATCTTTCATCCTGGGCTTCTTCACGTGATGGCAGAGCATTTCAAAGAAGCAAGAGCGAAACCAAAATCTGCAGTCTCCTTGAGACTTCCACAGCATCAAGTCTATTATGCTCTTCGGGACAAAAGGAGAAAAAGGCCCACTCAGATGTAAGTGATGAGGAAAAAGAGGCTTCATCTCTTTGTGGGAAGAGCTGTGAAGGGTTGGTGATCATTTTTAATCCACCACTTCTCCCTATCTCAGGAACTTAGAATCTAGTTGCAGAAATCATAAGTATAAATTGCCACCAGACATAGCATTATTTTACTGCTATGTGTGAGGCAAGTTTCTAATGCCTTTATATGTATCATCTATCTTAGTATTCATTATAATCCTATGAATTATTTTGAGTGATAATAGGTTTTATTAGTAGACATGATGAAATCTTAGTATCTAAAAGGTTAAGTAACTTGACCAAGGTCATGCAGTTTGAGGGCATTGAAGCAGAATGCAGGCCCAAGCAGTCAAATCCAAATCCCAGTCTCTTGAACACCGCAGTTTGTGAAATGCTGTTAGGTACTGCAGTAATTTTCTATTGCTGACATAACACGTTGCCACAAAAATATTGGCTTAAAACAACACAAATGTATTATTTCACAGTAGTGTAGGTCAGAAGCTTGGGTTGCCTTGGCTGGTTTCTCTGCTCCAGGTTTCACAAAACCAAAATCAAGACTGGGCTCTATTTTTTTCAAGTTCTTTTTTTTTTTAATTGAAGTATAGTTGATTTACAATGATGTGTTAGTTTCAGGTGCGTACAACAAAGTGATTCAATTATATATTCTTTTCCAGATTCTTTTCCTTTTAGGTTATTACAAAATATTAAGTATAGTTTCCTGTGCTATATAATAGGTCCTTGTTGGTTATCTATTTTATATACAGTAGTGTGTATATGCTAATCCCAAACTCCTAATTTATCCCTCACTCCTTCCCCTTTGGTAACCATAAGTTTGTTTTCTATGTCTGTGGATTTATTTCTGTTTTGTATATATGTTCATTTGTATTTTTTTTTTTTAGATTCCACATATGAGTGATATCATATGATATTTGTCTTTGTCTGGCTTACTTCACTTAGTATGATTGTCTCTAGGTCCATCCATGTTGCTGCAAATGGCATTATTTCATTCTTCTTTACGGGTGAGTAATATTCCATTGTATATATATATATATATCACATCTTCTTTATCTATTCATCTGTCAATGGACATTTAGGTTGCTTCCATGTTTTGGCTATTGTAAACAGTGCTTCAATAAACATTGGGGTGCATGTATATTTCCAAATTATGGTTTTCTCTGGATATATGCCCAGGAGTGGGATTGCAGGATCATATGATAGCTCTATTTTTAGTTTTTTAAGGAACCTCCATACTGTTCTCCATAGGGGCTGTACCAATTCACATTCCTACAAACAGTGTAAGAGGGTTCCTATTTCTCCACACCCTCTCCAGCACTTGTTATTTGTAGACAATTTGTTGATGGCCATTCTGACTGGTATGAGGTGATACCTCAGTGTAGTTTTGATTTGCATTTCTCTAATAATTAGCAATGTTGAACATCTTGTCATATGCCTGTTGGCCATCTGTTTGTCTTCTTTGGAGAAATATCTATTTAGGTCTTCTGCCTAGTTTTTGATTGGGTTATTTATTTTTTTAATAGTGAACTATATGAGCTATTTGTATAATCTGGAGATTAATCCCTTGTCCGTCACATCATTTGCAAATATTTTCTCTCATTCTATATGTTGTCTATGGCCATACCACCCTGAATGCGCCCAATCTCATTTGATCTCAAAAGCTAAGCAGGGTCAGGCCTGGTTAGTACTTGGAAGACTGGGCTCTTACTGGGAAGTTCTGGAAAGAATCTGTTTCCTAGTTCATCTGGGTTGTTGGAGGAATTCAGTTTCTTGCAGTTGAAGTACTGAAGTTTCATTCTCTTGCTGGCTGTCAGCCTAGAGTCACTTAGCTCCTAGAAGCCTCTCTCCAGTCCTTCCATGTGGGCCCCTATATCTCAAAGCCAGCAACAGTGCATGAAATCCTCCTCACACTTATATCTAACTTTTCCTTCTGCTGCATCTCACCTGGCTCCTCTTCTGCCCCATCTCTCTTACTGCAGCCAGAGAAAGTTCTCTTCTTATAAGGGCTCATGTGATAAGACTGAGCCCTTATCAATCTTATCACAGGTGATAAGATTGGGTGATCCAGGATACCCTCCCTATTTTAAGGTCTGTAACTTTAATTACACCTGCCAAATTCCTATTGTCCCATAAGGTCACACATCATGGATTCCAGGGATTAGTGTATGGACATCTTTGTAGGTTATTCTGCCTACCACAGGTATTAAGTACTACTGGAGTTCAGAGGAAAATGAGATCATGAGGACTGGGAGGTTGGAAAGTGTTCAGGGATATAAAACAGGAGTTGGCTTTTAAGAGGATGCATGAGACCTGCTCTTTGTGTTGGGGAGGAAGAAATAAATGCCCATGGGGGAGGCTATTCCAGTTAGTAACAAGAATTGCACAAGTAAGGACACTCGGGAAAGTATAAGGCATTTGTAGTAAATGATAATGATTAGAACAATGGATTTGTGGAAGCAATTAGTGGGAAGATATGTTAGAATACAGATTAAGGTCAGCTGGTGGGGAACCATTAATGCCACATAGAAGAATCTGAGTTTTATTCTACAGGCAACAGGAAGTCATTATGTTTTTTAGAAATGAGTGAATAATAAAATGATCTTCTGAATGAATCCAACCAGTGTATAGGAAAGATAGGACTGGGGAGAGCAAGAAGATGGCAGAGTAAATTAGGGGACTATTATAGTCATCAAGTTGTGCAATAATAAGTGTGGATAGAAAGGAAGGGAAATTGGCAAGAAGTCTCAGGAAGAAAGCAACAGCTGCACTCTGGGATTGATTGAAAGTTGCATGTAAAAGAGGAAACTGTGATCTTAGAGAAATGGTAGAGGGGTGGGACAGGATGAAATCTACTACAAAGAGGAAGGCTGAGTCAGGTTAAGCATTAAGTGTGATACCAGTCTGGGGAGAACAGCTCTGCCCTAACAGGGAGGGGTTGGGGTCAGCATCCTGTTCAGCCTTCATGTCCCTGCTTAGGGTAAGAAATGGACTCCCCACAAAGCGGGTACCCACCTGAGTCCCCCTGACTTCAAGAGCCGCAGCTCCAGGCACAGGAATGCAGAGACACATTTCCCCCTGAAAAGTTCCTTTCAATATTTGGAGTTATTTTCCAAACAGTGGTTTAATTAGTGTTTATAATTTCTGCACTTAATGAAAAATTTACAGCTCCACGTTTGCTTCTGAGGATTTTATGTATTTGTGAAAGAGCTTTTTTCTTTCTTCCTATTTTTTTAATGCAAGATTTTTATAGACTCAAAATCTTCTGAACTTTAATCTTTGGGAGCATCTCTGCATATCAGAATTGATGTATATAATAATAAAAAATATCCCCACTGTACTAGAGGATGGATTAAGAGATCACTCCTGAAGGCACTTCTTAATAAACATTCTTTGGCAGGCCTGAGATTTACAGGGGCCATCATCAAAGCAGCCATGTAAATAGGGACATATTGACAACTTTCCCCCTTAAAGGCAGAGCAAAAAGGATTTATACGCTTTGGCCACAGCTCTCTTGGGAACTCAACAAGGGACTTATTTTGTTTCTCTTTTAATAGCTCCTCTTGGGTACTTTATGGACCAGTTCTCTCATCTCAAGCATCCGATCCCAAGACATAAATTAATTTTAGATGCACCTTTTATCCACCTTGTCTGCTAAGGCAATATTCACTATTTGTTTTGGTTGCCATGGAGATAATTGACTTCCTGCTGTGGCAGGGGTCTTATTTGGGGGTATTAAAGGGGTTTGGGTCCAAGGATTCTTTAATTTACACACAGTGAGGAAAGCCATTTCATCAATGGAGCATTTGTATACATCACCCACTTACAATTGGAATGATTTTTTTTATCACCTTGTGAAATTTCCCTTTTTATTTTCCATCACTTCCTTTTTTTAAGGTTTAACCTCTATTCTCAAGGTGCTGACTAAAACCACAGCAAAGGGCAAACAGTCCATTTATTACTGTTGTGTAAGATGGTTGGACACAGCCTCCCAGCAGAATACTATCTGAAAAAACAGCTGAAGAATCTGAGAAAATGGTGGATTATAGAACCCTATTCAGGTGGATGGAGAGGCTACATTTTATTAAGGCAAGAAACACTTTGAATACCAATTCATAAAATCAGTCTCCTAGTGATCAATTCGGGCTGCTAAAGATTGGGTCCCTCTGGAGTTTATGTACCAGTTCTGATATTTACAAAGGCGATTGTTGGATTCTGCTGTAAACTGTTAGAACAGGCAGTGTGAAAGCCCTTTTCAAGTACAATGAGAAAAATTAAGAAATGGCAGTTTTGAAACACTCAAAGAGAGGTATACAAATAATAAAATGATAAAATATAACATTTTACACACATTCCCCCTTACTGTCCACATTTTGACTACTACTACAGATCATGAACATTTGCATAACAAATTATAAAAGGACCTTTAAAGGCGTTTAAAAATATAACTACCAGAAATATACCATATTTATTGCACTCCACAAATCTGATGTTTGAAAATCATATGATTTACAGTATTTCCACACATATATTTACAACACCCAAAAAAATCCCTTAACGATTATCCACAGGGCTAATATTTTTGCTAAAATAATTTTTTGTTGTAGTTCAAAAAGCTATTACTGAAAAAATATTAAATCAATGATCAGCATGAGAATCCTTAGGAGCAATAATAGTGAACAAAACTCTAAGAACCCACTTCAGTTTTTAAGTGCACAGCACAAAATCAATTTGCTATGACCCTGAGAATCAGCCTTCTTCACCACATGACAACAAAAGAAATGGGGATGAAAACAAATTAAAGTATGTTCTTAAAAGTCTTTTTTGCCTTCCAAAGATTTCAGGGTCTCTTTGAGCTATGAAACTTTTAAAGGCAGCTCTTTGAATGTTTATCAATATCGTTATATATTCTTACAGTAATGGCTTTTAGGCTGACCCTAGAAACTCATGATTCACTTTCTGACTCCTCTTTCATTCTCATTATTGGTTTATTCCACAAATATTTTTTGAGGGTGTATCACTCAGTGCTAGTACATAGCACTGTACTAGTCAAAGGAGGGAAAGAAAAATAATTGATGCAATCTAGATATGCACTAAGGTAAGGATAACACAAGGCAGATAATTGGGTGTATGCATCCAGAAGAAAAAAATGCCAAAGGAATACAAAGTGGAGGCGACTGCTCCACTACAGTGTTCCCATACATAGGATCCTTTAACACTGCTGATTCCCAAAGGTAGTTAACATGTGTAGGAGAGGAAAAGGCATTCCAAAGGGAAAAATGTACACATGGAGGCTAGTATGCATGGAGACAAATAATCGCTGAGTCTTACATGCACTCACTCGCTGCCCCCAACACGGTCCTAAGTGCATTCTATATATTAACTTGTTTCATCCTCACAGTGACATCCTCATTCTTCAAGGAGAAAAGGTACTATTATCATTCCCTCTGTCTAAGGAGAGCTGGAAAAGCAGCTTGTGGCCAGGCTGAGAAAGGCCTTCCTTCGATTGCCCTCTCTAGGCTTTGGGGAGCTATATTTTTCTTTTCTTTTTCTTTCCTTTTTTTCTTTTTTCTTGAGCAGGGATAAGCTCAACTCAGCTTTGTGCTTTAGAAAGATAACCCTGAAGCAAAGAGGAGCATGGATTGAAAGGGATAAAATTTGGAGGGACTTTTCTTTCAACAAAAACATATTTATAGATAACTCTGTGCACACATACATACCATGCATAAAACTCACATAATACACTGCACACTCACACACAGCACATAAATGCACATATACCACATACTCCAAACACACACATGTACACATGCATACACATACACACCAAACACACACATGTACACACAAATACACATCACAGGCACATACATATGTACCACACATAGACATTCACACATATCCCACATATACATATATGTACATATACACTCAAACATGGCACAGAACACACCCACTAGTACCACATGCACACATACAACATGTAAACCATACATATATACACCACACACACTCACAACACCAACACACTGACACATACTCACATACATACTCACATTCATTCCCTGGCTTCTATCATGAGGTAAATGAGCTCAAAAAAGCAATGCTCACTAAAATTACTTTACATCACTTATTTTCTGTTCTCTGACAGACTGGACATTGTCAGCAATCCTGAGCCTGCAGTAAAGAAATGTTGCAAATCTCCTTCATCTTCTATTTCTAATGACCTGACATTAGAAAGACTTTGTGTTTCTGAGCTCAGTGCTCATGCCAGGAGGGCTATCTGGAAAGGCCCCAAAAGGGACTTTGGGCAGCATTGTACTCAGCTACTGCAGATGATGTCCTGGCCACTTATGCCTTAAATTAAGAAAAACCAATACATTTTGGTTTCCCAAGTTTCATCTGGTTTCTTTTTAGAAAGTGTCTGTGTTAAGCCTGGAGAAAGTCAGTATATAGACCAAGACAGTGACTCCAGCCTGCCAGGGGATCCCCCTGAGTATATGGAGACTAACTTAAGCAGTTTTCTTTATGTCTCATTTTTCTACATTTCTTTTTATAATTAACATAATGTATAATTTCATTTATAAGAATAATATATCTGTATCTATACAAAATAAAAACTTTTTTTTTACTCAAAATAACTGCCACCTAGGTGATAAATTATATTCATATTGTGATTCATACTTGTAAATTTCTTTGAGCCTTCAAGAAAATCTGGAAAGCGAAACGTTTTTGAGGTCACGCGATTTAAGTTTCACTTAGGGACCATGAAAAACACATCCTTTAGAACACACGTAGAACATTTACAGGAAATGTGGTCCATGAGATATGAAGCCTCTGTCTGGCCTGAATGGAAGATCACATTTTCATAGTTTTAGGTCAAATTACATCAGTTTCTTTCCAGTTTAAAAAAACAGTGTCATACTAGAATGTTAATATCTTTAAAACCTCTGAGACGCAATATTGTGATCTCTCAGGATAATTTACTGAAGTGAGACCAATAAGCTGCAGCAGCTGTAAATACCCAGAGTTGTGCTTAGGAGAAAAGGATTTCTGGAATAAACCATTTGCAGGGAAAATAAAATCTAGCATCCTTTATTTTGAGAACCTACTTTTAGAGCGGAAGAAAAAAACCTCCAACATATATCAGTGTAGAGTTTTCACACTTTATCATAAGTATGAATAATTCGAGTTGCTGCAGTAATTTAGGACTTATGACCAATGTATGACTCTAGGAATAATTTCATTGAAAGAAACAACCAAAATGATTTCTTTTAGTTTCTTCCCTTTCCTCCCTTTTTCCTATCTGTCGACTGTCCAGTATCACTATTTCTACAGAACTGCATGCAAAATATATTCAAGAAGCATTTACTGAGCCCCCCACTCTGCTAGGTTCAGAATGAGACATAAAAGTGCAGGAAGCTTCATATTTGCCCTCAGTGAGCCTGAAGTTCAGCAGGAGGGATAAGACACTTACGGGAACATCTAAAAACAAAAGCCCAGTTACGAGGATGAGCAGGGTGGCGCAAACTGCTTTAGGAGCACAGAGCTGAAGTTGAGAATCACCAGACTGCAGGCTGAAGAAGACATATGCGTAATTCCAACAAGGGGAGATGAAATTCCCATTTCAGGGACATAAAGTTTAAATCTGTTGAGGGACATTTTGACGGCAGCAGCAGATGTTTGAGACCCTGTGCTAGAAACAGGGAGAGTTAATGACTACAGGTCATTATCATACCAAAATGACAAACAACAATAACAAAAAATCCATAACAACCTGAGTGGCTTCTGCTAGATGTGCTGGCATATTTTCAAACACTGAAAAAGGTTGCTCATCAATTATCTTTCAAGTTGATTTCCTTTTTCTCTGTATACTGGTGAAGTGCTTTAATGAACATTCACACCATCTCAGTGGAATTGGGAGTTAGTGGTTTTTGGAAAAACAGGTGAGGTTGTTGCTCAAGGATGTCTAAATGTTTCTGCCCAAGGGGTACAGCAGTGGACTCACAGAGCCCCTGCTGGGCCCAGGACAATCACAGCGACTATCAAAGCAAGAGGTTTTTGGTCCCTGGGGAGTTTTCCAAGTGGGATTTTATGGAAGACTCTATCAGAGAGCCCTTGAGGCTCTTTGTGAGAGTTCACACACATCCCTCCTCCTGCTCCTCCCCTTGGCACCTGCAACCTGAATTTCCTGCACAGAATCACATCCAGATCTACAACGCAGAAGAGCCAATTCGATCAGAGGCATCCCTCCCTGCCCCACCAGTGGGGAAGAACTCCACTGTTAATACTTCTGCTGAAGTCTGAGCAGCCCAGAGCCCATAGGTTAAGTAAATACATTATCAGAATTGCCAGTCTCCAGGGGAAATAGCAATCTGCCATTTGCAGAACGCCTATTGTGCTCCAGAGACTTACCTATTCTTTTTCTCTAAACAATAGTCCTGTGAGGTTAGTTACTATTATTCCTTTTTCATAGGCTTCAAAAGGTAAAATAATTTGCCCAAGACCCCATGACAGAGAGTGGTAAGACTTTCTGATCCCAGACCATTGCTCCTCTCTATTCTGGGACTGGAAATATAAGCCACAAGTGAATTATATATTGCAGTCTAAGCAGTGTAAAACCATGGTGATCAACTAGGTATAACTATATTGGGCTAACCCTGAGAGAAATTGAACGAAACCCCTGGAAAGCCCAGACCACATTATTCTAGGTTAGAAGAGGTTGAGGAAGGAGCTCAGACTGGAACATGGTAACCTTAACCAGATAAACGAATTCCCTGCCCACAGGGGCCAGTGTGATGGAGCCTTGCTCTCTCTTTTATAAGACAGTATTTTCACAGACAAGAAACCCTCTCAGAATCTTAAACTAGGGCTTGATGATTTGCTTGTTCACACATAGTGCCTACTGAAGTGTACTGGGTGGAAATCTGAACCCAAGCTGGTTATAACTTCATGACTTTTCCCTATGAGCAGTTAATCTAAAAAACAGAGATTTCAACATGGACGTTCCAAGTTGCTGTGCCATCCCTTTGGAAATAAATGTTGCTTATTCAAAAATTACTGAAATCTCATAGACTTGAAATGGGCTGACCCCAAGGCATAGGGATGAAGAGAAATGAAAGATGAAAGGATCTGTCCTAAAGGACAGTCATCTTACTCTCCTACTACCTGTGACTTGGAATGAAATAGATCCTAGATTAGGCAAATTTTCCAGCATCTCCTAGACAGCATCCTTTCATTTCTCCTCTTCCTTTTCTTAACTGGCAGTGGTCTCTGTGGAACAGTTGTGTTCAGAGTAGGATGGGTGTTGAGGTTTATGCAGAATAGAGAGAGATGGGAAAGAGGAGGAAGCAATTAATTCTTTTAATCATTCATTTCACAGTATCCGAGTACCACCTTTGTACAAGCTAGGGATATCATTTAGGAGAATAGTCAATACTCCCTGCCCTTGTGAAGATCACATTCTAGTGAGGGGAAAGATGAAAAAAGAACAAATAAATAAAATATATTGTATGTTAAACAATAAGTGCTAAGGAGACAAATAAAGTAGAGGGGCATAAGAAGTGTCTGAGAATGCAATTTTACATGAGGTGATAATTTAACATGGGAGCACATGTAATCTACTCAAAGACTTCTAATTGGTGGAATTGTCCTAACCCTGGTACAGTAGACTTAGTTGGTGCATTAGTTTCCTAAGGCTGCTTTAACAAAGAACTACAAACTGTGTGAATTAAACAACAGAAATGTATTGCTTCACAGGTCTAGAGGCTAGAAGGCTGGGATCGAGGCATCAGCAGGGTTGGATCCTTCTGAGGGCTGTGAGAGAGAATTGGTTCCAGGCCTCTCTCCTGGCTTCTGGTAGCCACAGGTATTCCTTGGCTTGTAGATGGTGTTCTCCCTGTGGCTTCACATTGTCCTCCTTCTGGAAGCATCTGCATGTTCATGTCTGTCTCTGTGTCCAAATTTCTCCTTTTTATGAGGACACCAGTTACATTGGATTAAGGCCCACCCTGATGACCTCATCTTAACTTGATGATCCTCAAGATCCTGCTGCCAAATAGGGTTGAATTCACAGGTCGTGGGGTTGAAGAGTTAAATATCTTTTGGGGGAGACACAATTCCAGCTATAAAAATTGGTGAGTAAGAAATGCTTTAAAAAAATGTAAAGTTCTGACAATAGCACTTGGAGAGAGGAATCATTAAAGGGGTTGATTGCTCTAATCAGGAAATGGTGATGCTGCCTGCTTCTATATTTAATAAAGGCTAATTTCAGCCCTACAAACATTTGTAATGAATTATTTAATGTAAGCTGGCAAAAATATACCCATTGAACAAAGATGTTGTCTTCTGTTGCTATTGGATTTGTCTATAGAATAAGAAAGGAATTAGTGATCTCTCAGGGACTAGAGCAGCAGAAAATTGGACAGGCAAAGGTCTCCTTAGCCAAATCATAGTAACTCAGCACACATTGGGCTAGTACCTGTGCTAGCAGCAGCTCAGCATTGCCTCCTGGGTTCCCTAATAAGCATATTCTCTGTTCACAAAGGGTAGAAAATATTATCAAGCTAAATTTTTCCTTCTGCCAACAGTTAGGGATAATGTGCACAATGTGAATCAAACTGATCACATAAATTAAGCCTTTAAAGCACAATATCTGAGCATTTCCCAACTGAACATTACTTTTCTGTATAAATTTAAAATGTCTAAAAGGGGGTTTATTAGAAGGAGACTATCAAAGCTTTTTATGAACATGCTTTCTCTTTTGATCTATATAATTTTCAAAAAGTGTTAGACATATCATGATTTCTAGCACAACTGGAATTTTAAATAAGAATCAGAACGGAAAAATGCAAATAGAAAGACATGATTTTGAAGCCATGTCTATTCTGCTGCAATTAGTCATTAAGCAGAGGAAATGAATTTCGGTAAAAAGCTTGCATTATCTAACACTTTATCAACCAGAAAGCTCCAGAAAAATAGCATTTCTAATATCCCCCAACACAAATCTTCAATCTATTAACCACAGGATTACAAGAAGGTTGTTATTTGCTTTCTTACTGGTTTAGGGAGGAGAGAGAAAATCACATCTTTGCATCAGTGAGCTTTTTCAAACAATGGAGATTTACATATCAATCTCCTGATTATTAAATATTATCTATGTGATTTTCAACCACATCCAATAGAAAAATAATTTTAGTCACAGACGATATTTTAAAAATACTAACTATGTACTTTGAATTTACATAGAGCCTTGGAGAAGATCAAAGTCCTTTCAAGGTATGCTTGTGGATCACTGAGCCAGAACAGATCTGAAGTGGTCATTTATTTCCTAGCCCTCTCTTCAAGCATGTCAATATTAAAATATCAAATATTAGCAGACTTTTCAGGTTCCATTCTTAAAGAACTCAATCCATGTAAGGCAAGTTAATAGTGCCTCTTCGTACTTGGGAGATTACTAAATAGTAAATACAGTGTTCATAATGAGTCCAGGTTGGTGGCCATGGGAGGTGATGGAAAAATAATCCTTGTCTGAGTGGCAACTAAGGAAAAGTAAAGTCCTTCTCTCCTGAAAGGTTAGTCCGTCAAGTTACTGGACCACAGAATACTCAAAGGATACAAAGTCAAGTATATTACTTTGCTAGGACTTCCATAAAAAACCAGAGACTGGGTGGCTGAAACAACAGAAATTTATTTTCTAATAGTTCTGGAGGCTGGAAGTCCAAGATCAAGGTTCTGGCAGAGTTGGTTTCCTCTGAGTGCCATAAAAGAAGGGTCTGTTCCAAGCCTTTCCCCTTGGCTTGCAGATAGCCACCTTCTCGCTGTGTCCTCACATGGTCTCTCCTCCTTGCATGAACACCCCTGGTGTGTCTCGCTGTGTCCTAGTCTCTTCTTACAAGGACATGAGTCAGACTGAATAAGGCCCACCTTAACACCCTCATTTTAACTGAACTACCACTTTAAAGGTCCTATCTCCAAATAAAGTCATCTTCTGAGATATTGGGGGGTAGGACCTCAATGAATGAATTATGGGGGGAAATAATTCTGCCAATAACAGCAAAAGATGGGGATCAACTATTGGGCTCAGTGATCATGACTCTGCTGTTCATAAAGTTTTGCACATTCTTCTTGCTTGAAGGATGAATGCAGGCATTGTCATTTTTTTTTCTTTCTTATTAGTCATCAATTTTATACACATCAGTGTATACATGTCAATCCCAATCGCCCAATTCAGCACACCACCACCCCCACACCCCCCGCGGCTTTCCCCCCTTGGTGTCCATATGTTTGTTCTCTACAGCTGTGTCTCAACTTCTGCCCTGCAAACCGGTTCATCTGTACCATTTTTCTAGGTTCCACATACATGCATTAATATACGATATTTGTTTTTCTCTTTCTGACTTACTTCACTCTGTATGACAGTCTCTAGATCCATCCATGTCTCAACAAATGACTCAATTTCATTCCTTTTTATGGCTGAGTAATATTCCATTGTATATATGTACCACTTCTTCCTTATCCATTCGTCTGTCGATGGGAATTTAGGTTGCTTCCATGACCTGGCTATTGTAAATAGTGCTGCAATGAACACTGGGGTGCATGTGTCCTTTTGAATTATGGTTTTCTCTGGGTATATGCCCAGTAGTGGGATTGCTGGATCATATGGTAATTCTATTTTTAGTTTTTTAAGGAACATCCATACTGTTCTCCAGAGTGTCTGTATCAATTTATATTCCCACCAACAGTGCAAGAGGGTTCCCTTTCCTCCAAACCCTCTCCATCATTTGTTGTTTGTAGATTTTCTGATGATGCCCATTCTAACTGGTGTGAGGTAATACCTCATTGTCATTTTGATTTGCATTTCTCTGATAATTAGTGATGTTGAGCATCTTTTCATGTGCTTCTAGGCCATCTGTACGTCTTCTTTGGAGAAATGTCTATTTAGGTCTTCTGCCCATTTTTGGATTGGGTTGTTTGTTTCTTTAATATTGAGCTGCATGAGCTGTTTATATATTTTGGAGATTAATCCTTTGTCTGTTGATTCATTTGCAAATATTGTCTCCCATTCTGAGGGTTGTCCTTTTGTCTTGCTTATGGTTTCCTTTGCTGTGCAAAAGCTTTGAAGTTTCATTAGGTCCCATTTGTTTACTTTTGTTTTTATTTCCATTATTCTAGGAGGTGGATCAAAAAAGATCTTGTTGTGATTGATGTCCAAGAGTGTGCTTCCTATGTTTTCCTCTAAGAGTTTTATAGAGTCCAGTCTTACATTTAAGTCTTTAATCCATTTGGAGTTTATTTTTGTGTATGGTGTTAGGGAGTGATCTAATTTCATTCTTTTACATGTAGCTGTCCAGTTTTCCCAGCACCACTTATTGAAGAGACTATCTTTTCTCCATTGTATATCCTTGCCTACTTTGTCATAGATTAGTTGACCATAGGTACGTGGGTTTATCTCTGGGCTTTCTATCTTGTTCCATTGATCTATGTTTCTGTTTTTGTGCCACTACCATATTGTCTTGATTACTGTAGCTTTGTAGTATAGTCTGAAGTCAGGGAGTCTGATTCCTCCAGCTCCATTTTTTCCCCTCAAGACTGCTTTGGCTATTCGGGGTCTTTTGTGTCTCCATACAAATTTTAAGATTTTTTGTTCTAGTTCCATAAAAAATGCCATTGGTAATTTGATAGGGATTGCATTGAATCTGTAGATTGCTTTGGGTAGTATAGTCACTTTCACAATATTGATTCTTCCAATCCAAGAACATGGTATATCTCTCCATCTGTTTGTATCATCTTTAATTTCTTTCATCAGTGTCTTATAGTTTTCTGCATACAGGTCTTTTGTCTCCCTAGGTAGGTTCATTCCTAGGTATTTTATTCTTTTTGTTGCAATGTTAAATGGGAGTGTTTCCTTAATTTCTCTTTCAGATTTTTCATCATTAGTGTATAGGAATACAAGAGACTTCTGTGGATGAATTTTGTATCCTGAAACTTTAACAAATTCATTGATTAGCCCTAGTAGTTTTCTGGTGGCATTTTTAGGATTCTCTATGTATAGTATCATATCATCTGCAAACAGTTACAGTTTTACTTCTTCTTTTCCAATTTGTATTCCTTTTATTTCTTTTTCTTCTCTGATTGCCATGGCTAGCACTTCCAAAACTACGTTGAATAATAGTGGTGAGAGTGGACATCCTTGTCTTGTTCCTGATCTTCGAGGAAATGCTTTCAGTTTTTCACCATTGAGAATGATGTTTGCTCTGGGTTTGTCGTATATGGCCTTTATTATGTTGAGGTAGGTTCCATCTATGCCCACTTTCTGGAGAGTTTTTATCATAAATGGGTGTTGAATTTTGTCAAAAGCTTTCTCTGCATCTATTGAGATGATCATATGGTTTTTATTCTTCAATTTGTTAATATGGTGTATCACATTGATTGATTTGTGTATATTGAAGAATCCTTGCATCCCTGGGATAAATCCCACTTGATCATGGTGTATGATACTTTTAATGTATTGTTGGATTCTGTTTGCTAGTATTTTGTTGAGGACTTTTGCATCTACGTTCATCAGTGGTATTGGTCCGTAATTTTCCTTTTTTGTAGTATCTTTGTCTGGTTTTGGTATCAGGGTGACGGTGGCCTCAGAGAATGAGTTTGGGAGGGTTTCTTCTTCTGCAATTTTTTGGAAGAGTTTGAGAAGGATAGGTGTTAGCTCTTCTCTAAATGTTTGATAGCATTCACCTGTGAAGACATCATGTCCTGGACTTTTGTTTGTTGGAAGCTTTTTAATCACAGTTTCAATTTCATTACTTGTGACTAGTCTGTTCATATTTTCTTTTTCTTCCTGGTTCAGTCTTAGAAGGTTATATCTTTCTCAGAATTTGTCCATTTCTTCCAGGTTGTCCATTTTATTGACATAGAGTTGCTTGTAGTAGTCTCTTCGGATGCTTTGTATTTCTGCGGTGTCTGTTGTAACTTCTCCTTTTTCATTTCTAATTTTATTGATTTGAGTCCTCTCCCTCTTTTTCTTGATGAGTCTGGCTAATGGTTTATCAATTTTGGTTATCTTCTCAAAGAACCAGCTTTTAGTTTTATTGATCTTTGCTATTGTTTTCTTTGTTTCTATTTCATTTATTTCTGCTCTGATCTTTATGATTTCTTTCCTTCTGCTAACTTTGGGTTTTGTTTGTTCTTCTTTCTCTAGTTCCTTTAGGTGTAAGGTTAGATTGTTTATTTGAGATTTTCCTTGATTCTTGAGGTAGGCTTGTATAGCTCTAAACTTCCCTCTTAGAACTGCTTTTGCTGCATCCCATAGGTTTAGGATCGTCACGTTTTCATTGTCATTTGTCTCTAGGTATTTTTTGATTTCCTCTTTGATTTCTTCAGTGATCTCTTGGTTATTTACTAACGTATTGTTTAGCCTCCATGTGTTTGGGTTTTTTACGTTTTTTTTCCCTGTAATTTGTTTCTAATCTCATAGCGTTGTGGTCAGAAAAGATGCTTGATATGATTTCAATTTTATTAAGTTTACTGAGGCTTGACTTGTGACCAAGATGTGATCTATCCTGGAGAATGTTCCGTGCGCACTTGAGAAGAAAGTGTAATCTACTGGTTTTGGATGGAATGTCCTATAATATCAGTTAAATCTATCTGGTCTATTGTGTCATTTAAAGCTTCTGTTTCCTTATTTATTTTCATTTTGGATGATCTGTCCATTGGTTTAAGTGAGGTGTTAAAGTCCCCCACTATTTTTGTGTTACTGTCGATTTCCTCTTTTAGAGCTGTTAGCAGTTACCTTATGTATTGAGGTGCTCCTATGTTGGGTGCATATATATTTATAATTGTTATATCTTCTTCTTAGATTGATCCCTTTCTCATTATGTAGTGTCCTTCCTTGTCTCTTGTAATGTTGTTTACTTAAAAGTCTATTTTATCTGATATGAGTATTGCTACTCCAGCTTTCTTTTGATTTCCATTTGCATGGAATATCTTTCTCCATCCCCTCACTTTCAGTCTGTATGTGTCCCTAGGTCTGAAGTGGGTCTCTTGTAGAGAGCATATAGATGGGTCTTGTTTTTGTATCCATTCAGCAAACCTATGTCTTTTGGTTGGAGCATTTAATCCATTCATGTTTAAGGTAATTATCAATATGTGTGTTCCTATGACCATTTCCTTAATTGTTTTGGGTTTGTTTCTTTAGGTCCTTTTCTTCTCTTGTGTTTCCCACTTAGAGAAGTTCCTTTAGCATTTGTTGTAGAGCTGGTTTGGTGGTGCTGAATTCTCTTACCTTTTGTTTGTCTGAAAAGCTTTTGATTTCTCCATCCAATCGGAATGAGATCCTTGCCGGGTAGAGTAATCTTGGTTGTAGGTTCTTCCCTTTCATCATTTTAAGTATATCATGCCACTCCCTTCTGGCTTGTAGAGTTTCTGCTGAGAAATCAGCTGTTAACCTTATGGGAGTTCCCTTGTATGTTATTTGTCTTTTTTCCCTTGCTGCTTTCAATAATTTTTCTTTGTCTTTAGTTTTTGCCAATTTGATTACTATGTGTTTTGGCGTGTTTCTCCTTGGGTTTATCCTGCCTGGGACTCTCTGCGCTTCCTGAACTTGGGTGGCTATTTCCTTTCCCATGTTAGGGAAGTTTTTGACTATAATCTCTTAAAATATTTTCTCTGGTCCTTTTTCTCTCTCTTCTTCTTCTGTGACCCCTATAATGTGAATGTTGTTGCGTTTAATGTTGTCCCAGAGGTCTCATAGGCTGTCTTCATTTTTTTTCATCCTTTTTTCTTTATTCTGTTCTGCAGCAGTGAATTCCACCATTCTGTCTTCCAGGTCACTTATCCGTTCTTCTGTCTCAGTTATTCTGCTATTGATTCTTTGTAGTGTAAATTTCATTTCAGTTATTTTATTGTTCATCTCTGTTTGTTTGTTCTTTAATTCTTCTAGGTCTTTGTTAAACATTTCTTGCATCTTCTCAATCTTTGCCTCCATTCTTTTCCTGAGGTCCTGGATCATCTTCACTATCATTATTCTGAATTCTTTTTCTGGAAGGTTGCCTATCTCCACTTCATTTAGTTGTTTTTTGGGGTTTTATCTTGTTCCTTCATCTGGTACACAGCCCTCTGCCTTTTCCTCTTGTCTATCTTTCTGTGAATGTGGTTTTTGTTCCACAGGCTGCAGGATTGTAGTTCTTCTTACTTCTCCTGTCTGCCCTCTAGTGGATGAGGCTATCTAAGACGCTTGTGTAAGTTTCCTGATGGGAGGGACTGGTGGTGGGTAGAGCTCCAGGCATCGTCTTATCCAACTGCACAAGCTACAAATTTGATCTGCCTGAATAAAGAAGATTTAACACAACATGGACAGTTAATGCAGCACTCCCCACTGCAGCAAGTGAAGCTGTCAGCCTCTCCCTTCTGCTCTTGAAATAAAGAGGAAATGCAGTGTGGTTTATGAGAGTCAAGGCTTTAGAAGTCTCAAAGTAGAATACTGAGTCCCCTGGGAGATTTTAAAGCCTTGTCTACCACAGTGTCTGATACAATCAGGAGCTACCTGAATAATGTATCTCTAAGTAAGCTGGCCTCCATCATACTCCTTCTTGTTTGTATCTTTCAGCAGACAGCAACCCCTATCAGAGCAGAGATGTACCACATTCACTAGATTTCCCCAGTTCTAGCCATTTTAGTAGATACATAGTATTGTTGACCCTCGAACAGCACAGGGGTTAGGGACATTGACCCTCCACACTGTGGAAAGTCCACCTACAAATTACTGTTGGCCCTCTGTATACACCTTTCCCCATATCCACGGTTTCACATCTGTGGACTCAACCAACTATGGATCATGTAGTTCTGCAATATTTATCACTGAAAAAATCCACAAATAAGTTGACTTGCGAAGTCCAAACCCATGTTGTTCAAATGTGAACTCTAATTGAAGCCTGTTGATGAGTGAATATACCTTTTCCTTTAGAGGCAGCTCTAGGGCTACCACAGTCATAGGTGAGGCAATTTTAAGCTTCCTGAATCACTGCCTTTGTCTTTTCCAAGTAATCTGATTCAGATTGTCTGCCCATTCTTGCTGAGAGAAAGGTAGTCTGAGCTTCTCAGTCATGGGTTTTCACTTTTTTCCCCATTGCTCTATGTAGTCTCATTATCTAGCTGAAGGAGACAACTCTAAACAGAATTGACTTTCCATTGATTGGCTTTGCTTCTGGTTTGATTCGTCTGAATCGCAATCAAGGAAGGGCCTTCACAGGAGTGCAGCTGGCAGTAAGGGTTTATGTGCTTTTATACTTTACATAGTACAAGGTAAATTTTTTTCTTCTAACTAAACATCTGACATTATCCATTTCACTAAATTTCTCACAAAGTGTCCTCCTAATGAACATGCGCTCACTTATAGTAAGTCACACAACTGTGACTGAAAGGTAACCATGTCCATGTGCATTTTCATTGCAGTCTATGCAAATTTAAAGTCTGCATGCCTGCGGTTCCTGTTTCCTAGTGTGAGGACTCCTAGACTCCCCTGGTTTGCCAAGATTCCCAGGGAAGAAACGTGGACCGAGAGTTAGAGACCTCTCCCAACTACAAGAGGAATCTCAGTACCAGCACTGCTTCCCCTGGCCCTCCCCTCTCCAGCTTCCTGGAAATGGAGGTCATTCCTCTTTGCTAGAAGACCAAGGGTCCCTGCCCTGCTCTGAGTGTCACAAGATAGAGAAGACAGAATAAGCAGCAAAATAAAAGATTGGATGCTGTTTCCAGGAATTCACTCTCGTTCTCAGATTACAGATTATCTAAAGGGAAAATTACACTCAACGAAAAAATCCGTTCAGCTCTGTGAAGCTGCAGACGTTATAAATGGACTCTTCCCTAAAGATCACCAAACCTTGAATTTTTCCTGTCAGAGAGGAGCTGATCTTCACGGATACCCATGTTATTACTAGACATTAAGAAGGAAGGTGAACTCTGTTCTCTCCTCACAAAAGACATTGTTTGTCTTTCCCTCTCTTCTTCCACTGAACCCACTATGTTTACAAGTACAAGCTACGACTCTGGAGATGGAAAATCTGATACTGTCAGCACAAGTGGAACAAAATGAAAAGGGAAAAAAACCTACACCCATCTGGACTTCCATATGTTCTGTAGCCAGGAGGCTAATATAATTCCTTGAATGTTGGTTATAAAGCAATGTGATATGGATAACTGCTATGCACTGAGCTTATTTAGACAAGTGTTCTTTCTACTCAATAAACCTTTGAAAGGATTAAAGTACAATCACTCCCAATTATCTACCCATAATTTCTTCCCTTCTATCAGAGTTTGGACCATACCCTACAACTGGTCCCTGTTTTTATCCCAGTCTGGGTCCCTGTCCACTGGACCAGGGGATTGAGTGTAACAAGAGGCATGAATTCAGGGAAGGTTGAGAAATTGAACATGATGAGGGTGCTGGGTGCACAGCCAGGTAGCGGGCTGCCAACAGGTCTGCCTAATGAGTTAGGAGCCAGGCTGTACATAGCCTTATATGTTATGGAATAGATTTCATATCTGAGCAACAGGAACCCTTTGCAGTAATGTGATGTTTTTTGTTTGAAAGAAATAATCCTGGTGACAGTGTGGACAATATGCAGAAGAAGAGAAAAAAGATGAGGGAACAATTTGGTAGGATTGCCATGGTCCAGCAAAGAAATATGAAGACCAAACTAAAGCAACTCCTGTAGGTATGGAGAGGAAAACCCAAGTTGAATGTTGTACTCAGAATGATACAACTGCAAAAAGAGACTCTCCTCTTGTCAAGAAACAAAGCAAAAGTAGAACCCCCAAGGAATCCTTCTGGGGATTTTCACAGCCCCTATTATATAAAGAACAATATTAAGGAGTCTTCATGTTTGTTGAAGAATACTGGGGAAAAAAGTGGGGAGGACCTTAAAATTATACACCTTATTCCTTTATCTTATAGGAGCAACAGTCATTAATATTCTAATTTCTCATTTTAATGTGTAAGTTGCCTCATGATTTCTAAAACTCATAGTTTTCTGTATCTTAATTTTATTCTGTTACACTGAATATAAACACACCCTTGGTGTTTTTGTCTTTTCATTTTTTTCTGATGACACCTCAGATTTCCACCTCCAAAAGCTCAGTATCAGCCTTGACCATGGGCCCTTTAGTACACTTCATAATAAAATTAAAACTAAATAGATTTCAACTTAATGTTTCTACATCCTCTTTTATATATATCCTTTAAAGTTGGAGACCACAATGGTCTTTGTGCCAATTATTTTTTTAAAAAGAGGGGAGTTTTGCAAGATACTTTTCCCCCTAAAAATTTAAATCTTCTGCTAAAATCTGGTCAAAATTATTGCTACATGAAAAAACTGAAAAGAGGCACGATTCAGTGTGGGTAGATGAATACCATTATAATATAATTTACAAAGATTGCACCACGCTAACCAAACTCTCTGTTGTTCTACACTTGGAATAATTGTGTATTCCAAAGATTTTCACCTGTTAGAAAGGATGAGCCGGCTTAGCTGAACACTGTTTTGTAGGTCAGCAGGTTCAAGGTCACCCCTTAGAAGCAGCTTCTGAAGAGCTCCAGAGCATGATGTGAATTAGATAACCATACCAACCTCAGAAGAGCTTGGCACTCAGATGCTCAGGGACCCACAGCCTGGATACAGAGGAGTCTGAGTCTTAGACATTAGAAGTGGGTGGAATGACGGGATTGTGAGACATGTTTTTAAAAAATTAAGGATTCTGAAAGAGTGGGAGGAAATCGCCTCATGTCCTCACTGAAGCTTCTTGGGAAACCTGGACGCTAACCCGCTGCATCAGAGAAGCAGATGTTTCTGATTTCTAGCTTTCCCTTTGTTATGAAAATAAGCACTGGTTAAAAGAGAACTGCGTTTGTTGGACCACGATTTGAAGTACGAATCCCACAGGTATGGGAGAGTTGGGAGAAATGGCAGCAGAAGCCCTCACCTGTTTTCTGATAGGCTGTGCAGAGATACAAGCTCTTGAGAAGTAAACAAGCTTGTCAGTTCACTAAGAAATCAGCGGACCAGCTGTCACTATTGCACAACACTTAGTCTTTAATTTTATCCCGAAGACATGAAAACAGACATCCAATATCACCTCTCCGTTCGCCTAAGTAATACAATGAAACTGAGATTCTCCAAGTCCACAGAGAAAAAATGTAATTGGAGTAACTAGAATAGGGAGAAAATAAACATATATATATAAGGGAGAAGTAGTCATCAGCCGCTAACTCAGGATTGGTTTTTCAGTGGGTCTTCCTAATCCTGTCTGGAGTCTTTATAATAAAGGCAGCTTCCATTTTCACCAGTATAAGCCCACATTTCAAAAGCAAATTGGATACCTGCATGAACAAGCAGGCAGTTAGGCAGCTAATTACTGTTTGCAATTCAATTACCTAATTACTGTGGGCAAGTGTAGGGTGTTTGTGCAAGCAAACTGTCCCACCCACAAATATTGCAGATTTGATTAAGAAGGCTTAGGTGCAAAGATCCGTGTTCACTGCTAGTGCCTAATAGCTCAGTAATTTTCCCTCTGGGCCCAGGAAAGTCCAGGTTAAACACTCTTCTAGGAATGGAGTGGGGAAAAGCCCACCTAAGCAGACCTCACAAGCTTCTCTCCATGTCAGGCTGATGCTAAGATGGAGCTCTGCCTTGCTACTCAAAGTATGGTCCACCTCACTACTCAAAGTATGGTCCACCTCGTTACTCAAAGTATGGTCCACAGAGCAGCAGTATCGGCATCCTTTGGGAGACTGTTTGAGAAGCAGAATCTCGGGTCCCATCCCAGACCTACTGAATTAGAATTTGCATTATTGTAAGATGCCCAGGTGATTCATATGCACCTGTGTGTTTGAAAAGCACCACCATAGATGGCTGCTCCGGAAACAAGGCTGCCCGTGGCTCTAAGTCTGCAAAGTTAGGTTGAGGGGTGGGGGGGAGGGGGGGAGTGTTATCCTTGGAGGCCTTCCTTTAAAATGAGAGGCAGGATGGTAGAAGGAGATGACCAGTGTTTATTCAGCCACAATGAGCAAGCTTGAAGCTTCAAGAGAAATCCTAAAGAGGAAACCTTTCAGGAATAACCTGAAAATGCTAATACTGAGAGTACTCAGCACGTGCCCTGGGAGAGAGTAAAGACAATGGAGCTCGTTACCTCCCTAAAGTCTTTCTCGTGCCATTCCATGAGCATTCTCCTCTCATCTAGGATCCGTTTGCCTGGTAATATTTATCTACATCTGGGACTACATGTTCAGCCACAAAATCATTCTGTGAATGTCCTCAACCAGGACTTTGAGTCCAATTAATCAGTACAATCTGCCTCCACAGAAGAGCAATATAAGAGGACTCTATTTTGTGGTCTCTGCCAATCTCCACAGAGACCAACCACACTGATGCCTTTACCCAAACGTTGCTGAGACGATGGCCATGCAGCATCAGGGAGAGGATTTTTCTACTCCCAGAGAGACTGCTTCAACCACCTCATCAGTCTTGCTCACTTTGCATGGTGCTGGAACCTGAGAGCATGCCATTTTAGGCAAAATGGTGTAGTTTGTCTTCATGATCTAGAGGAAAAGCACTGCACCGGAATCAGGCACCTGACCCCACCACTTAACAGCTGGGCAACCTCGGGCTCAGTCTCTTCATCCAGAAAATGAGGGGATTGAACTGGATGGTTTCATTAACTCCTATTCCAGTTCCCACAATAATGTGTCTTCATCTCTCCATACTTGGGCTCACAGCTTCTAAGCCTACCTCCAGATGCCCCATAGAGCACATGAGACCTTCCATTTCCCAGCGTGGGCCTTTTCAGCTATCTCTCACCTATACTTTCCTACTATGAATCTCATCCAGTTCAGAGCTTCCTTCAGCTATCTGTTCCATTGGACACATTCCACAAAGCTGTACTCTAAAGTATTAGCAGCTAATTTAAATGTGTGAACTTTCCCATGGAGTATTTAGGCTTGAAAGGAAAACTCTTGCCTTAGCACAGAGGACTCAATTTCTAATGACGAAATTTTAAACTTGTTTCCTTGATAAAGAAATTATGGTGTTTCGACACATAGCCGAAGCACTGATCATGAGGCCACAAAACACAATCTGGCTCTTTTTGTTCCAGCGACTGAGGCCCAGAGACATGAACTCACTTGCCCAAGGAGTTGCCAGGATTAGAATGAACATTTCCTGAATCTCAACACTGTAAGAAGGTTCATCTTTTTTATTGTTATTATTATTAAAGCAATTGCAATTTGAGGTAAGTGCTGATCAATCAGCATGATCATTAACTTTGTCTCTCTAAAGGTCAATGGGAGACCAGATCTCAAACAGGAAATGGTTTTCTTCTCAGGACTTCTTCTGTAAAGGAAACGAAAAAGTATCTTTCACAATAATGCTTTACAGTAGTTATCCAAATGAAAGTTAGTGGGCTCTTAAAATCAGTCATTCAATAACTCAAAGGGAAAAGGCAACATTGCTGAGAGCACAGAGATTATTACAAGAGACCAAGACAGAGAAGAGGATGCAGGGAAACCTCTGACTGTCAGTCACTGGAGTCAATGACTTTGATTCTTTGTCTGGGGTTGGATTGGATGATCTCTACGTTTTTCTCATACTCTGAAAGTATTTTGAAAAAAGTGTAATAGGTAGGAACAATGAATCAAAAGTCCAAAATGAAGGTTAGTAGGAATAAATAAAAGGTCTGATATATGGATCCATATAAATAACTGTACAAGGACAGGATGAAGTGAAGCCATTGTTTAGCAGCTCTATGATTTTTTAAAAGTCACTGATTCCAGTCAATCTCATATGACTTTGAAAGGGTTAATTTAAGTTCAAACAACATTAATATATGTTCATTTGAATATAAATTAAGGAAAATTATAGTCCTCCTCTCCTTGGTTAGACCACATGTAGAGTTGCATTTCATTTTGATACCACATTTAAGAAGCACATGGATAACCAGAAGAAAGTGGCCAGAATGGTGAAGAGACTCTGAACTTTGTCCTGTGAGGAATGATAGAAAGATGCAGAGTGTTTAGTCTGAGGGGAAAAAAGGCTCCATATAACCTGATGAATACTTGAAGGGCTGTCATTTTCAGGAAGGGCTGGTGTTATTCTGTATAGTCTCAGTAAGTGGAGTCAGGGTCAGTGCAAAGGAGATGCAGAGAGGGAGGACTCTGAGAAGTCACGGGCATCCAAATTCAGAATGGGCCACCCCAGGAGGTCACTCACCAGAGCAGTCCAAGCCCTTCTGTTTGTTCTTCTTTGGAAAATATCCAAGCATCACATGAGTGGATGAACAAGGGGAACCTTCCCAACTAAGAGTCTATGAAATGGAGAGAGAAGCTGGACAGAAAGAGAAAGCAGAGATGAGCACGTGCCAGGTGTTTATTACTGCTTTAAATGAAACCATTCCTGTCTAGGGAATAGCACTAAATCACTCATTTTCACAGGGGGATATTTTTAGTCTATTTTGCTAATAGACATAGAAGGCACTTCTACAGCATTACAACAGTTAAGGCACTCTTGATGTCACTGATATAACAAGGCTATCACCTATTAGTAAGTTTTATTTTTTGCTAATGAGACACAAATATCTCGTGTTTATAACTAGCAAACTCATTTTTTTCTGTACCTAATATGTGAATTCACTACGTGTGCCTTATTTAAGGTTGTCATATCTCATTAGCAAACTTTATTTTCACCTGACCAGTTGAAACCTCATCATGTTAATGGCAACTCTTATTACTGCATGAAGAAGTGTGTTGCCTTTGCTTTGTATTCATTCTAAGTTTCTTTGTTGCTGCCAGTGTAACTATAATTTATTAAGATGTGACTGTCTTCAGTAGTGTCACCATCTGTGTTATTAATACAAAAGCAAAACAAAATCTGCTCCTTTTATCTTATATCTACCACTGCCCCCACCCCCAAACACAATGATTGTCTTATTCTGACTTGGCCTAGAGGCATGAATTGTTTCCTGATTTTAAAAGCCTCTACTTGGAAGGTGTTTGAAGTTCACCTCTTCTCTATAGACACAAAAGAAATCACTAAAACTCTGACAATACACATCACAAACAAATGTGCAGATGTCTACAACTATTAATTAGCACAGATATTGAAATTATCAGAGGAAAACGTTCCTCTGTGGTTTGTATCACTATAGTCTGCTTTGAAATTGTACTATATTACTCCCAATAAAAGCCTGGAGACAGAGAAGAAAGATATACCAATTCATTAAAAAGTGAGCATTTTTTATAATTAAAACAATAAGCTACTAATTCTTTTTGGGAAAAGGAAAAAAAGGGAGCAGTGATTTTTGGAGAGCTAAGGGATAAAATAAGGTCCCTGAATGCTAGAAAGTAAAGGAAAAGAGCCTGTAGGAATGCTGGAGAAAGTACATAAGGGGATGTGAAGACACAAGTGGCCACTTTTACCTGCTTTTTAGTTTTTCCTGGGTTATAGTGAAGCCAACTGCCAAAGAAAATAGTTATGTCAGCTTATATCTGGGCAGGAGGTAGAAACAGCCTCAAATAAGAGGAGCCCTGGGCCATCCTGGGCCAGTAAGAGTCTCTCCTTTGTAAAGGCCTCTGAAGAGCTACACTGTCTCTCAGTAACCCTCCAGAGCCTCCCAAGAAATGTTCTTTCAATGATCATTCTTGGGGAGTTCAGTCCATTAAATGACCTGGGATTTCAAGCTCATGTCTTTCTCTTGATCACCACTATTTTTACCAAGGTTCTGTCACATGTTAGAAGCCTGGGGAAGGAGCAGGAAAGCCCACAACAAACAGGCCACACAACAAAGTTCATGCTCCTAAGTCTTGGAAGCCACTGCCCTTCACTGGACCTCCTCTCCACCAATCATGGTTGTCAGAGAAACCAACCCTCTGTCCAGGTCAGCCTGTTCTAACAGCCCACTGTCAGAGCATTAGTGACCTTTGAAGAAAGGAGGAAAGAATTATTTGAAATAACCAGCATTTCTCAATGCTCTCTGGGGATAGAGGTGGGGGGGATTATTTTTATATTTTTTATTTCATTTGGTTTTTAAGACACAACTATGAGTTAGCAAAAGTAAACATCACATTCTCCAATGGACAAATGAAGAAATCAAGGCAAGAAGAAATTGAGACTTTCCATGGTTGTCAGTGTCACTCAACTATGGCCAGTCATTCAAAGGTCATATGGAGATAAACAAAATTAAGATTAGAACCCAGGTGCCCAAATCCCTAGTTTAAAGCTCTTTGGTGAAGTCAATTGCCCTCTTCCCAACACTATTTAATTCTCTTCAAAAAGAAAAGCTTTTAATTCTGCATTAGTTCCAGAAACTGTTCTAGATTCTGATGAATCAGTTAAGTCCACAGAAACTCAAAATTTTTAAGTTAGACAGGTAAGTCAATAATTACATGATTAGTACTGTGGATAGTAATACAAGTTCAAAGAAGATGCTACAGGAACACAGTAGAAAAAACTTCAGTTTTGTCTGAGGATGTCAAAGGTAGTAATGTTTGAGCTAGTTCTTAAAATGTAAGAGTTTCCAAAGTAGAAAAGAGGCAAGAAATGTCCTGGAAGAAAGCATAGGGTAAATAAAGGCAGAAAAATATACAGATCACAGGTATTCTAAAGGAATGGTCAATGGTTTAGAGCCACTACATTGGGACTGGGTTGGGAAGGGGCCTGTATGCTAGGTTAGTGAACTGGCACTCAGCCCTGTGGGCCAAGGGAGATATGGAAGGATCCTCTAAAAACAGTGAGTAACAATTGTTACCAACAACCTATTAGGAGCAGAATTCCAGGTTGCAGACACCACTCTACTGGCATGCTGGCATGAATTGAGAACAGCAAGGCTCCTTTTGCTTATACTAACCTTCCTCCCCAAAGCTGATATCACCATTTCACCTCCTCTTCTACACCAACCAGGAGGCATCTCATGTAACTGAACATCCATAGCAAGTTCTATGTTTGCAGTGAATGGAGTCATTCATCCAACTACAGGATCCTTATTATAACTGCAGGAAGCTCTCACTGTGGGCTGCATTAGGAGAGCATACTCAGGGCTGGCACGAGGACAATGGGCTGGTAGAGCCAGCTGCTAATGTCATGTCCAGCTTTTATGCACAAAGTGAATGGGAGTTTTAAAAAAAGTCAACGTCCATTATCATTGTGATTCATCTTCTTCCCATCAGCACCAGGATGTCTCAGATTAGGTTATCTGGCTTTTGGGGAAAAGATCTAGGGCCAGGCTGAAGGGAAGGGGTGTCACTGAAGAGGCAGGGGTTCCTCTGAGGCTCCAGCTGCAGACACCACGCACCAAGATGAGAGTCGAGCCAAAGTTGGCCTGAACAAGGGCTGAAAAGGCCTGGAGCCTCCTGTTCCCAATAAAAGGAGAATCAGGGAATGGTAGGAACTGACTGTAATTTTCTTTTTCTGTGGTAGCAGAGCAAGGAGAAGTGTCACTAACAGAAGTGAGAGGAAACGGAAGATCTTTATGCTGAGCCGCTAAATTCACTGGAATTTGAAAACCGCAATAGGTTAAGTTCACTTCCAACACCATTTGGCGTTTCACCTTGTGTGTTCAAGAACCTCGGGTGCAAGGATTTTAAAAATACAGCCGTCTCATCTTCAGACAGGGACAGATTGCCTGAAACCTTGGGACTAAACTATGAGGCCCTGAGTGCCTATATCTGTGAGGGTCCAATCAGAAAAGCAATTTATTGTGCAGATTTGACTTACAAAATTGAGGGAGCTGGTAAATAGTCTCTGCAAAGCTGTTGTCTTTGCATCTGATGCTGGAGGCTGATGTGCAGAGGGCAGGCAGCCCAGAAGGGAAGGTGAATGTAAAGTGGGCAGAGAGAGGGGAGATGAGCTGGAATCTGGGGAGAGTCCCTCACAGGGACAAACTCACACTTGGCCAGGAGTTGGAGAAGCTGCAGAAGGATTCAGGAGAAGACAGAACAGTTGTAGACCCAGCTGCTGCCCCTCACCCAGGCAGTGGATGAGCAAATTGCGCACCTCTGTGTAGGAGTGACAAAAGGACCTGGTGACCCTGCCCGGGCTTCCAAGCGTAAAAACAATAAGGTAGTTGCTGTTATAGTTGTGCCCCCTAAAGCTTGCACAAAAATATCTCTTGTACCTGCCTTGATTAGAAACATACAAGGAGGGGGATTCTGGCAAATGCATCCCAGCCTGGTCAAGTCGACATGCTGCAGAGCAAGAACATGCTTTTAGAACTGACTTTGTGATTCTAACTGAACGTGGATGGTGTATAGGTGTTGTGTCCATTTCTTAGGGCTCCTGTATCAAAGTGCCACAATCCGGGCAGCTTAAAACAACAGAAATTTATTCTCTCACAGTACTAGAGGCTAGAATTCCAAAATCAAAGTGTCAGCAGGACCACATTTCCTCCAAAGGCTTTTCTGGAGCCCGGGGAAGAATCCTTTCTTGCTTCTAGTTTCTGGTGGTTGCCAGCAATCCTCAGTGTTTCTTGGCTTGTGTCAGCATAACTCCAGTCTCTGCCTCTGTCTTAAATGACCTCTTCCCAGGTTCTCTGTGTGTCTTCTTCTCTTCTTCTAGGGACACAAGTCATGCTGGCTTTAGGCCCCACCCTAATTCAGTATGACCTGATCATAATGTAACTAATTACATCTGCAGAGACATGGTTTCTAAATAAGGTCACATTCTAAGGTTCTGCATGGACATGAATTCTGTGGGGGACACTGTTTAACACAGTACAAATGTCATAAGGGAAACTCTAGACCAGGAAATAAATGGAAATCTTAGAATAGAGAATTCAACCCGAGAGGAGCAGCCTCATTCCAAAGAATCATGTGTTCAGGAATGCAGTTAGGATCCCAGTTAGACACTAAATCTGTTAACCTTGGAATTCAGGCATATCTAGAAGACTGAAAGGCATGTATTTACTGTTTTTTCATTTATCTCATTTATTTCCTCATAGGACATACCATATTCTTATTCAAATGAGAAAATCTAGGCTCAGAGAGATTAAATAATATGACCAATATACAACAAAGAAGCAGTAGGGTGGGATTTGAACTCAAGACTATCAGCTTCTGTAGGACATCTTCTTTCATTATCCACATTGTGTACCAGTAAATAATATTTACTGAGTAAATATTAAGAAACTTTTTTGGACCATCTCTAGCTGATCCTTCAATGCTTGTATTAAATATTACATCCTCTCTGCAGATTCCCCTAACTGCCCTGGACAGAGTGACTTCCTCCACTGATCTCCCACATTTTGATCACAGTTCCAAGACTGCACTCATTCCATTGTGCTGTAATTCTCTATTTGCATATCTGTTTCCTGTCTCCTGTGCCAGTTCTTATCATTACAGTACTCCTGTGCCCAGCCCAGTGCCTGGCACATAATAGGAACTCAAATCTTAATTGATTAAAGTTCTTCAGAGAAGAAACATTACTTTCTAAAAATTTCTGGGAATGTTGTGTCTATATCCTCCCCCAATACACTATTTTCAGACTTTAGAGACTCTGAACTTTTCTCTTTTGCCGAATGAAATACTTCTACTGCAATGCAAATTTTTATTTCTCTTCCCTTTTCTGAAAAGGTATAAAACAGCTAGTCTTCTGAAAAACTTCAGAAAAAGTAGCAAGTAATTTTATGTGTCCATTTTTCTTTTTCTGGTTAATAATCTTACTTCCATAACCTAATTTTATGATATTTTTTGAAAAACTGTTACCTGTACTTATGAGCACACATAAATATTTTTCATTTCATTTTTTGTTTTTAGGTCATTTCAGAAACTTTAAAAATCCACATTAATCCCAGCCATGCTTTGTGTTCTATTTCTTCCCATGCACCTTCTCTATTTCTTGCTACTTTGCTCATTTATCTAGGAAAAAGCATCTGCCTTCATCAGACTCACTCACTTCCCAGGGAAACAGATCACCATGAAAACTATACCAAAGGGGGAAAAAAAGAGGCAAGGCAAGTTTTACTCAGGGCCACTACCTAAATTTAGGCTCACTGATTCCCCTGGGCCTTGCAGCAACTAAATATTATTTTTACTTATCTAGTAGCCTTCGGTTTACTCAGGTCTGTATTATCCACAATAGAGGCTACAAGTCAGAAAGGGTCAATTTATTTTAGCCCATGGCCAGCTCTCATTTCCTTAAGTATTTCAATCCATGCCTAGTGATGTCCTAGATCCTGGCTATCAACATGTGCTCCACAGACAAGCAGCAGCAGCATTTCCCAGGAGCCTTTTAGAAATGCAGCGTCTCTGGCCCCTTCTCAGACCTACTGTGTCAGACTCTACATTTTGACAAGTTTTCCGGTTGATTCTTATGTACATTAATTTTTGAGATGCTTATCCCTAGATAATTGGAGGCAACTGTGAGTTAGAAGTAATAAATATAAATGGCATAAAAAAGAAAAAAACACCTAGGCTGGAATCCTGGCTGTTCTATATTTCTTACCTATGTGACCTTTGGAAAATCACATGGCATTTCTGACCTCCAATTTCCTCAACTGTATATAAACACTGTAAAGTAATCTAAGAGTCACTTGCATCAGAGTCTTAAGTCCTACTCTATAACCACTAAATCAGAATTTCTCAGAGATTTACATTTTAAAAAGCTTCCCAGGTTCTTATGCACATTTTAATTTAACAGTCACTGTTGTCAATACATCTAGGGAATAATCTTTTCTATGTTGACATCAATGTTAGTGACTTGAGGGAAAAGGACAGTGATTTGAATAATTCTCTCACTAAGCTGGTGTCTGTACTGTGTTTCATCTTCCTCCTTTAGTCTCCATCATAGATGAAGAAGGGGTAGTCTTCCCTCAAACTGAATCATAGCAGGAAGATTGCTTTATGGAAGAACTCAAAGATTGACAATCATTCGAAAGCATTCTACCAAGACAAAGGCATGTGATGCCTAGTGAGTTATTGTTATTATCAGTGACTATTCATTGCTCTTCTGATTTGTCTAATACTAAAAATGTTTCCAGGGAGATGTGGCTTCCCACATTCTCCTTCACAAGATGTTTCTACACCTAGCAGTTAAATAAAATGCAGAAAACCGAGCACTCCCTTCTTACTGCTATGCAAGCTTTCTAGAATCAAAGAAATCCCTTCAGCAGTCCTATACAATTAAGTTAGAGAGCAATGATGGAAATCAACATTCAGTAAACCTCTCCTATATGCCAGGCACTGTGCTAGTTATCCTATGGCCTCAGATTCAGAGAAAAAAAAAAACAAACCTGCAATCTTAAGAGCCGGGGGTTTATTTATTGCATTTTACAGATAATGATGACAAGCATTTGGACACATTACATTCTGTTTTCATGCATAGGTTTGATTCTGAGCTTTAGTTAGCTCCTTAAAGTCTCAAAAAAACCAAAAATACAAAAACCTAAGAACTAATACTCCAGTGGTGCTTAACTTACAATTCATTCACCATCTAATCCTATTCACAGTTTTCACTCTCACAGTATCACGCAACTTAATTCATGAAATATTGTTTAGTGCTGACTCTGCTCCCCGGGCCCCTGATAGGCAGGGTGAGGGCCGGTTAAGTATGAAATGATGATGACACCTATGAAGACTGTCTTACATCCTACTCTAGAATGGGATTGGTACAAACAAATGAGCTGATACCACATGAGTAAGAACCATTTAATCAGGGACAGACTCTGGGAACTTCCACTGGTATCTGGCTGAGGGTGACAGACTAGGCACAGGAAGGATCTTAACGTGCTGAGATGGAGGGTTGAGCATCGCAGGAGAAAGATCAGATAAGCAAAGGTTGGGCAGCAGGGCAGTTCAGGGTCTATTCAAGCACACTGGAGTGGCCCCATTTGGTGGCAGCACAGCAGATATGCAGGAGAGACCTGGGAAGGCAGGATGATATCATGGAAAGTCTTGAATGTCAAGCCAAAAAGCATGTCATATATTCAGAAGGTTTTGGAGCAGAAGAGCATTTGATGAGAGCTGCACTTTAAAAATCACTCTGCCAGCTCTGTGTAGAGTGCTTGGAGGAGAAAAAGAGATAGAGGTAGGGAAGGAGGCTGTAGCCAAACCAAATCCCCTGGATGAGTGAGAGTGGAAAGGGACAGCTGATATGAGAAACCTCCATGGAGCAGAATGTATGCACCTTGCTGGGGACGGAACATCAGTAGCATCAGAAGGAAGGCAGGGCTGAGAGGAGGCCACCTGTGATCCTTGATGTCAACTAGATCAGCATTGGTACCCCACCTCTGTTCAGCTACCAAAACTCTCTGAGTCTGAAACCTTATTTGTAACAGGGAAAAAATAACCTTACAGGGCTGTGGTGAGGGGTGACTGAGTGAACTTGTAAAATGTCTCATCCAGAGTGCTCCTGATACCTTGGCTTCCTCCTTTCCCTGTGTTCTTGTTCTTTAAAGCACAGGGCACGTTAGGGGAGGGATGGAGTGGGAGGTTGGGGTTAGCAGATGTAAGCTATTATGTATAGGATGGATAAACAACAAGGTCTTACTGCATAGCACAAGGATCTATATTCAATATCCTATGATAAACCATAATGGAAAAGAATATAAAAAAGAATGTATATGTATGTATAACTGAATCACTTTGCTGTACAGCAGAAGTTAACACAACATTGTAAATAAGCTGTACTTAAATTTAAAAAAAATACAAAACAGGGCATGTATCAGCAGCAGCATCACCTAGAAACATGTTAGAAATGTAGACCCTCACTCCCCACCCTAGACCTACTGAATCAGAATCTGCCCTTTGACATGATCCCTAAAGATTTTCATGCACATTAAAGTTTGAGAAACATTACCCTATGCTTTCCATCCAGGTCCCCCAGCTTCTGTCTGACTCCTTAGCTTTGACTCTCCCATTCTTTCCTCCACCTCCCATCCTCCAAGAAAAACTGGAGAAATGAAGGGGAAAAACACAATAAAGCCTAGAAGAATGTCCTCTGACTCTAGCATAATGACATTAATTTTTCTCTTTTGTTAAAACTGTCACTAGAAGGCATTTTTTAAAAATTTCTAAGAAGTGAGTTTCAACAATATTTGAAGAAAAATGACTTCCAAAGACAGATTTAGTTGGCAGTTTTTCTGCTGTGTTTGTGGGGAGTGGAGGCTGTCTCAATATTTCATTGGCACACCTGCAGTGAAGTTTTTAGATGGGCAGACAAAGGAAAAGACAGTGCTCCAGTACTAATCCAATTTTATAAGGTAACAAGCAGGACCTGTGGCTGAGAGACGAGAACCTTTGATTTTGTAGATTAAGGATCAAGCTCAGTCCTGAATGCCTGTACATTTGGCTAACATTCAAACCAAAGATTTTAGGCTCTCGACACTGTGAAGCAACAGCATGGTAAAGGATCAAAGGATGGAGATTTCTTCACAAGGGAGGGTTAGTTCAGGTTCTGCCAATGTAGGTATTCTCTGCATTACATCCACAAGCACGGGGAAGTGGCTAAGCTGGCAAGCCAGTGGCTCAAGGCAGCAAAAACAGACATTCTGACTCCAAACAGAGAGGACAGCACCGTGAGCTCCAAGCCCCAGGCTTGCAAAGCTGTGTTCATGATGAGAACACAAAAGCCACAAAACAAACAACCCTGGATCAACACCTCAGAAATTCACCAGCGTGGATCCAGGACTCCTTACCAGAAGAGTCCTCCAAATACTTTTCTGTAGTAATGGGAAAAACTTCTAGAATCTCCTAACCCTGATGAGAATCTGCAACTGACAAAACATTCCCTGATTTTATTTCAGTCTAAATAAGTGAGGACGGCATGGATTAAAAAGTATATGCAGTTGACTGAATAGTCTACCACATTTAATATAATTTCTTATTATTAATGACGGCACCATTATGATAGAGAACAAAGATTTAGGAAGGTGAGATTCTCTGCCACTTAGCTGAGTTCTTAAGCAAGTCGAAACCCACCTTTTAAGTATCCATGCTGTTGTCAATAATGACTATAGTTAATTTCCATTTATTAAGCAACAGACTATTCTTACAAAATGTTACTGTAAGGGTAGTAGATAATTCCCAAATGTTAAAATTGAGACAGAGAGAGGTTAATATTTGTCCAAGGATATACAACTGATAAAAGATGAACCTGCCCATTACATTTATATCTTTCTGACTCTCAAATCCTATCCACTAACTCACATTGCCTCCACTAAGTCAGTTCACCTTACTGTGCCTCACTTTCCTTACCTGTAAAATGAAGACTGTATGGCCTCCCATGTCATTTACTACCCTGACATCTTTTTTTTTGAACAACTTTATTGAAGTATAATTCCTTTACAATTGTGTGTTAGTTTCTGCTGTATAACAAAGTGAATCAGCTATACATATATATATATCCCCATATCTCCTCCCTCTTGTGTCTCCCTCCCATCCTCCTTATCCCACCCCTCTAGGTGGTCACAAAGCACCGAGATGATCTCCCTGTGCTATGCGGCTGCTTCCCACTAGCTATCTATTTTACATCTGGTAGTGTATATATGTCCATGCCACTCTCTCACTTCATCCCAGCTTACCCTTCCCCCTCCCCATATCCTCAAGTCCATTCTCTAGTAGGTCTGTGTCTTTATTCCCGTCTTGCCCTTAGCTTCTTCATGCCTTTTTTTTTTCCCCTTAGATTCCATATATATGTGTCAGCATTCTTTTTCTCTTTCTGACTTACTTCACTCTGTATGACAGACTCTAGGTCCATCCACCTCACTACAAATAATTCAATTTTTTTTCTTTTTATGGCTGAGTAATATTCCATTGTATATAGTGTCACATCTTCTTTATCCATTCATCTGTTGTTGGACACTTAGGTTGCTTCCATGTCCTGGCTATTTTAAATAGAGCTGCAATGACCATTTTGGTACATGTCTCTTTTTGAATTATGGTTTTCTCAGGGTATATGCCCAGTAGTGGGATTGCTGGGTCATATGGTAGTTCTATTTTCAGATTTTTAAGGAACCTCCATACTGTTCTCCATAGTGGCTGTATCAATTTACATTCCCAGCAACACTGCAAGAGGCTTCCCTTTTCTCCACACGCTCTCCAACATTTATTGTTTGTAGATTTTTTCATGATAGCCATTCTGACTGGTGTGAGGTGATACCTCATTGTAGTTTTGATTTGCATTTCTCTAATGATTAGTGATGTTGAGCATTCTTTCATGTGTTTGTGGGCAATCTGTATAGCTTCTTTAGAGAAATGTCTATTTAGGTCTTCTTCCCATTTTTGGATTGGGTTGTTTGTTTTCCTGATATTGAGCTGCATGAGCTGCTTGTAAATTTTGGAGATTAATCCTTTGTCAGTTGCTTCATTTACAAATATTTTCTCCCATTCTGAGGGCTCTCTTCTCATCTTGTTTATTGTTTCCTTTGCTGTGCAAAAGCTTTTAAGTTTCATTAGGTCCCATTTGTTTATTTTTGTTTATATTTCCATTTCTCTAGGAGGTAGGTCAAAAAAGGTATTGCTGTGATTTATATCATAGAGTGTTCTGCCTATGTTTTCCTCTAAGAGTTTTATAGTGTCTGGCCTTACACTGAGGTCTTTAATCCATTTTCAATTTATTTTTGTGTATGGTGTTAGAGACTGTTCTAATTTCATTCTTTTACATGTAGCTGTCCAGTTTTCCCAGCACCACTTATTGAAGAGGGTGTCTTTTCTCCACTGTATATTCTTGCCTCCTTTATCAAAGGTAAGGTGACCATATGTGCGTGGGTTTATCTCTGGGCTTTCTATCCTGTTCCATTGATCTATATTTCTGTTTTTGTGTCAGTACCGTACTGTCTTGATTACTGTAGCTTTGTAGTATAATCTGAAGTCCAGGAGCCTGATTCCTCCAGCTCCGTTTTTCTTTCTTAAGATTGCTTTGGCTATTCGGGGTCTTTTATGTTTCCATACAAATTGTGAAATTTTTTTTTCTAGTTCTGTGAAAAATGCCATTGGTAGTTTGATAAGGATTGCATTGAATCTGTAGATTGCTTTGGGTAGTATAGTCATTTTCACAATGTTGATTCTTCCAATCCAAGAACATGGTATATCTCTCCATCTATTTGTATCATCTTTAATTTCTTTCATCAGTGTCTTATAGTTTTCTGCATACAGGTGTTTTGTCTCCTTAAGTAGATTTATTCCTAGGTATTTTATTCTTTGTGTTGCAATGGTAAATGGGAGTGTTTCCTTAATTTCTTTTTCAGATTTTTCATCATTAGTGTATAGGAATGCAAGAGATTTCTGTGCATTAATTTTGTATCCTGCAACTTTACTAAATTCATTGATTAGCTCTAGTAGTTTTCTGAGAGCATCTTTAGGATTCTCTATGTATAGTATCATGTGATCTGTAAACAGTGACAGTTTTACTTCTTCTTTTCTGATTTGTATTCCTTTTATTTCTTTTTCTTCTCTGATTGCTGTGGCTGAAACTTCCAAAACTATGTTGAATAATACTGGTGAGAGTGGACAACTTTGTCTTGTTCCTGATCTTAGAGGAAATGCTTTCAGTTTTTCACCATTGAGAACTAGGTTGGCTGTGAGTTTGTCATATATGGCCTTTATTATGTTGAGGTAAGTTCCTTTTATGCCTCCTTTCTGGAGGGTTGTTATCATAAATGGGTGTTGAATTTTGTGAAACAATTTTCTGCATCTATTGAGGTGATCATATGGTTTTTGTTTTTCAATTTGTTAATATGGAGTATCACATTGATTGATTTGAGTATACTGAAGAATCCTTGCATTCCTGGGATAAACCCCATTTGATCATGGTGTATGATCCTTTTAATATGCTGTTGGATTCTGTTTGCTAGTATTTTGTTGAGGATTTTTGCATCTATGTTCATCAGTGATATTTACCTGTAGTTTTCTTTCTTTGTGACATCTTTGTCTGGTTTTGGTATCATGATAATTGTGGCCTCATAGAATGAGTTTGGAAATGTTCCTCCCTCTGCTATATTTTGGAAGAGTTTGAGAAGGATAGGTGTTAGCTCTTCTCTAAATGTTTGATAGAATTCGCCTATAAAGCCATCTGGTCCTGGGCTTTTGTTTGTTAGAAGATTTTTAATCACAGTCTCAATTTTAGTGCTTGTGATTGGTCTGCTTATATTTTCTATTTCTTCCTGCTTCAGTCACAGTAGGTTGTGCTTTTCTAAGAATTTGCCCATTTCTTCTAGGTTGTCCATTTTATTGGCATAGAGTTGCTTGTAGTAATCTCTCATGATCCTTTGTATTTCTGCAGTGTCACTTGTTACTTCTCCTTTCATTTCTAATTCTGTTGATTTGAATCTTCTCCCTTTTATTTTTGATGAGTCTAGCTAACGGTTTATCAATTTTGTTTATCTTCTCAAAGAACCAGCTTTTAATTTTATTGATCTTTGCTATCGTTTCCTTCAGTTTTTTTAATTTATTTCTTATCTGATCTTTATGATTTCTTTCCTTCTGCTAACTTTGGGGTTTTTGTTCTTCTTTCTCTAATTGCTTTAGGTTTAAGGTTTGGTTGTTTATTTGAAATGTTTCTTGTTTCTTGAGGTAGGATTGTATTGCTATAAACTTCCCACTTAGAACTGCTTTTGCTGCATCCCATAGGTTTTGGGTCATCATGTTTTCACTGTCATTTGTTTCTAGGTATTTTTTGATTTCCTCTTTGATTTCTTCAGTGATCTCTTGGTTATTATTAAGGAGTGTATTGTTTAGCCTCCATGTGTTTGTATTTTTTACAGATTTTTTCCTGTAATTGATATCGGGTCTTATAGCATTGTTGTGAGAAAAGATACTTGATACAATTTCACTTTTCTTAACTTTACCAGGGCTTGATTTGTGAGCCAAGATATGATCTATCCTGGAGAATGTTCCATGAGCACTTGAGAAGAAAGTGTATTCTGTTGTTTTTGGATGGAATGTCCTATAAATACCAATTAAGTCCATCTTGTTTAATGTATCATTTAAAGCTTGTGTTTCCTGTTTTATTTTCATTTTGGATGATCTGTCCATTGGTGAAAGTGGGATGTTAATGTCCCCTACTATGATTGTGTTACTGTCTACTTCCCCTTTTATGGCTGTTAGCATTTGCCTTATGTATTGAGGTGCTCCTATGTTGGGTGCAAAAATATTTACAATTGTTATATCTTCTTCTTGGATTGATCCCTTGATCATTATTTAGTGTCCTTCTTTGTCTCTTGTAATAGTCTTTATTTTAAAGTCTATTTTGTCTGATATGAGAATTGCTACTCCAGCTTTGTTTTGATTTCCATTTGCATGGAATATCTTTTTCCATCCCCGCACTTTCAGTCTGTATGCGTCCCTAGGTCTGAAGTGGGTCTCTTGTAGACAGCATATATACAGGATTTGTTTTTGTATCCATTCAGCCAGTCTCTGTCTTTTGGTGGGAGCATTTAATCCATTTACATTTAAGGTCATTATCGATATGTATGTTCCTATTAACATTTTTTTAATTCTTTTGGGTTTGTTATTGTAGGTCTTTTCCTTCCCTTGTGTTTCCTGCCTAGAGAAGTTCCTTTAGCATTTGTTGTAAAGCTGATTTGGTGGTGCTGAATTCTCTTAGCTTTTGCTTGTCTGTAAAGATTTTAATTTCTCGGTCGAATCTGAATGAGACCTTTGCTGTGTAGAGTAATCTTTGTTGTAAGTTTTTCCCTTTCATCACTTTAAATGTGTCCTGCCACTGCCTTCTGGCTTGCAGAGTTTCTGCTGAAAGATCAGCTGTTAATCTTATGGGGATTCCTTTGTATGTTATTTGTTGCTTTTCCCTTGCTGTTTTTAATATTTTTTCTTTGTATTTAATTTTTGATAGTTTGATTAATATGTGTCTGGGTGTGTTTCTCTTTGGGTTTATCCTGTATGGGACTCTCTGTGCTTCCTGGACTTGATTGATTATTTCCTTTCCCATGTTAGGGAAGTTTTCAACTATAATCTCTTTAAATATTTCTCAGTCCCTTCTTTTTCTCTTCTTCTTCTGGGACCCCTAGAATTCGAATGTTGGTACGTTTAATGTTGTCCCAGAGGTCTCTGAGACTGTCCTCAATTCTTTTCATTCTTTTTTCTTTATTCTGCTCTGTGGTAACTATTTCCACTATTTTATTTTCCAGGTCACTTATCCATTCTTCTGCCTCAGTTATTCTGTTATTGATTCCTTCTAGTGAGTTTTTAATTTCATTTATTGTTTTGTTCATCATTGTTTGTTTGCTCTTTAGCTCTTCTAGGTCCCTGTTAAACATTTCTTGCATTTTCTCCATTCTATTTCCAAGATTTTGGATCATCTTTACTATCATTACTCTGAATTCTTTTTCAGGTAGACTGCCTATTTCCTCTTCATTTGTTTGGTCTGGTGGGTTTTTACCTTGCTCCTTCATCTGCTGTGTATTTCTCTGTCTTGTCATTTTGCTTAACTTACTGTGTTTGGGGTCTCCTTTTCGCAGGCTGCAGGTTCATAGTTCCTGTTGTCTTTGGTCTGCCCCCAGTGGCTGTCCCCAGTGGCTAAGGTTTGTTCAGTGGGTTGTGTAGGCTTCCTGATGTAGAGGACTAGTACCTGTTTTCTGGTGGATTAGGCTGCATCTTGTCTTTCTTCTGGGCAGGACCACCTCCCATGGTCTGTTTTGGGGTGTCTGTGACTTTATTATGATTTTACGCAGCCTGTCTGCTAATGGGTGGGGTTGTGTTCCTGTCTTGCTAGTTGTTTGGCATAGGGTATCCAGGACTGTAGCTTGCTGGTCATTGAGTGGAGCTTGGTTTTAGCATTGAGATGGAGATCTCTGGGAGAGGTTTCACCATTTGATATTACGTGGAGCCAGGAGGTTTCTGGTGGACCAATGTCCTGAACTTGGCTCTCCCACCTCAGAGGCACAGTCCTGAAACCTGGCCGGAGACCAAGACCCTGTGCCTTCTTTGTCTCTGTCATCCACCATCTTGTTGCAGTACCATCACCAGGGAGTGCCCTGTTGCTAAGCTAGGTTGCAGTGTCCTTACCCTGACATCTTTGATTCTCTGTGAGGTTAGGTTAGTCAATTCATATACTGTAATGTATTGTGATGGTTAATTTTATGTGTCAACGTGGCTAGGCTATAGTGTCCACCTGTTTGGTCAAAACTAATCCAGAATTTGTGGTGAAGATATTTTTTATAGATGTGATTAACATTTACAACCGGTTGGCTTTAAGTAAAGGAGGTTATCCTCAATAAGGTAAGTGAGGCTTATTCAGTCATTTGAAGGCCTTAAGAGAGAAACTATGGTTTCTCAGAGAAAAAGTAATTTTGCCTCAAGACTATAACAGAGAAACCCTGCCTGAGTGTTCAGTCTTCTAGACTACCCTACCAGTTTTGGACTCAAGACTCCAATTCTTACCTGAGTTTTCAGTATACCAACCTGCCCTATAGATTTAAAACTTGCCCCTACAATCTTATAAGACAGTTCCTTAAAGACAAAAAGAAAAAAATGTATATATATTTCTTGACTGTTCTAGTTCTCTGAAGAACCCTGACTAATATACGTGATAGGAAATCATTTGTAAATTTTAAATACAGTGTTTTTCAATCATTTGGCCTAGATGAGAGCACTAAACACAATCAAAATCAGGTATGCAGAAGAGCAACATCAGCAATATGAAAAAATTGACCTGCCCCCAGATTGATCTTGGACTTCTGAGCCTTCAGAATTATGAGAAATAAGTTCCTGTTGTTTATAAGCCACCCAGTCTGTGACATTTTTTAATAGCAGCCTGAAAAGTCTAAGGTAAAAGACAAAGAACTAATTAACAAAATGACAATAGTAAATCCTTTCCTATCAATAATTACTTTAAATGTAAATGGATTAAACTCCCCAATCACAATACATAGAAAGGCTGAATTAATTAAAAAGCAACAAACAAAATCTTATGTGCTGTCTACAGTGATTCATTCTACATTTAAGGGTAACATTGGCTGAAAATGAAAGGATGGAAAACATATTACGTGCAAATGGTAACCAAAAGAACTCAAGAGTGGGCATAATTATATCAGACAAAATCGACTTTAAGTCAAAAACTGTCAAAAGAGACAAAGACAAAACATTATATAATTATAAAAGGGTCAATTCACAAGAGGATATAACAATTATAACTCAACATCAAAGGTATATATACCTAAATACATAAAGCAGACATTGACAGAACTGGAGAGAGAAATAGACAGCAACACAATAATTGTAGGAGTTGTCCATACCCCACTTTCAATATGGATAAAATATCCAAACAGTAGATGAATTAGGAAAGAGAAGACTTGACTAACACTAAAGATCAAATGGTCCTGGGACTTCCCTGGTGGCACAGTGGTTAAGAATCTTCCTGCCAATAAAGGGGACATGGGTTTGATCCCTGCTCTGGGAAGATCTCACATGCTACAGAGCAACTAAGCCTGTGTGCCACAACTACTGAGCCTGTGCTCTAGAGCCCATGAGCCACAACTACTGAGCCCATGTACCACAACTACTGAAGCCCACATGCCTAGAGCCCATGCTCTGCAACAAGAGAAGCCACCACAATGAGAAGCCCATGCACCACAACAAAGAGTAGCCCATGCCTGCTGCAACTAGAGAAAGCCCGCATGCAGCAACGAAGACCTGATGCAGCCAAAAATAAATAAATAAAATAAATAAATTTATTTAAAGGAGAAAAAAATTATCAAATGCCCCTAATAGGTATATATAGAATGCTCCACCCAAAAGCAGCAAAATACATGTTCTTCTCAAGCACACATGGAGCACTTCTAGGACAGATCACATGTTAGGTCACAAAACAAGTCTTAACAAATTTAAGAAAATTGAAATCATACCAAGTATCTTTCCAGCCACAATGGAAATCAATAACAGAAAGAAAACTGGAAAATTTGCCATATGTGGAAATTAAACTTCATACTCTTGCACAGTGGGACAAAGAAGAAATCAAAAGGGAAATTAGAAAATATCTCAAGACAAACAAAACACACAACATACCAAAACTTATGAGATGTAGCAAAAGCAGTACTAAGAGGGAAGTTTATAGGGCTAAAAGTCTATATTAAAAAAAAAAAAAAAAATGTCAAGTAAACAACACAACTTTACAATGCAGAGAATTAGAAAAAGAAGAACAAACTAAACCCAAAGTTGGCAGAAGAACAGTAATACTAAAGATTAGAGCAGAAATGGAAAATAGAAAAACAACAGAAAAAGTCAACAAAAATGAGTCCGTTTTTCAAAATGGTCAAAAAAATTGACAAACCTTTAGCTAAACTGACCAACAAAAAGAGAGAAGACTCAAATAAATAAAATCAGAAATGAAAGAAGTTAATAACTGATGCCACAGAAATGAAAAGGATGAGACAACTATAAACAATTATACTCCAACAAATTGGATGACTTTGAAGAAATGGTTAAATTCCTAGAAACATACAGTCTACCAAGACTGACTCATGAAGAAATAGAAAATCTAAATAGGCCCATAATTAGTAAGAAGATTGAATCAGTAATCAAGACCCTCCCATCAAAGAAAAGCCCAAGACCAGATGACTTCACTGGTAAATTCTACCAAACATTTAAAGAAGAATTAACACCAATTTTTCCTCAAATTCTTCAAAAAAATTGAAGAGAAGGAAACACTCCTAAACTCATTTTATCAGGCCAGCTAATGCTGATACTAAAGCCAGAAAAAACACTATAAAGCCAATATTCCTGATGAATATAGGTTAAAAAAAATCTTCAACAAAATACTAGCATACCAAATTCAACACACCTTACAAGGATCATACATTATGACCAAGTAGGATTTATCCCTAGATGTTCATGTTCAACATATGAAAATAAATCAATGTGGGTGATACATTACATTAACAGAATAAAGAATAAAAATTACATGATCATCTTTATAGACACAGAAAAAGTATTTGATAAAATTCAACACTCTTTCATCATGAAAAGACTCAACAAACTAGGAATAGAAAGATTGTACCTCAACATTATAAAGGCCATACATGAAAAACACACAGCTAACATCATACTCAACAATGAAAAGCTCAAAGCTTTTCTTCTGAGATCAGGAACAAGTCACGGATTCCCACTCTCTCTGTTTCTATTCAACATAGTACTGGAAGTCCTAGCTAAAACAATTAGTCAAGAACAACAAATAAAAGGTAGCCAAATCAGAAAAGAAGAAGTAAATTTATCTCTGTTCACAGAAGACATGATGTTATATGTAGAAAACCCTAAAGATTCCACACATACACACAAAAAGTTAGGACTAATAAATGAATACAGAAAACTTGTAAGCTGCAAAATCAACAAATAAAAATCAGTTGTGTTTCTATACACTAGCAATGAATAATCCAAAAGGAAATTAAGAAAACAATTTTATTAACAATAGCATCAAAATGAATAAAATACTTGGGAATAAACTTAACCAAGGAGGTGGAAAACCTGTACTCTGAAACCTACAAAACATTGCTGAAAGAAATTAAAGAAAACACAAATAAATTGAAAGGCCTCCCACGTTCATTGATTGGCAGACTTAACATTATTAAAATGTCCATACTACCCAAAGTGATCTACAGATTAAATTCAATCTCTATCAAAACCCAATGGTATTTTTCACAGAAATAGGAAAAAAAAAATCCTAAAATGCATATGAAACCACAAAAGACTCTAAATAGCCAAAACAATCTTAAGAAAGAGTAAAGCTGAAGGCCTCACACTTCTTGATTTCAAAACATATCACAAAGCTACAGTCATTAATACAGTATGGTACTAGCAGATAGACAGACATATAGATGAATGGAACAGAATAGAGAGTCCAGAAATAAACCCATGCATATATGATCAACTGATCTTCAACAAAGATGCCAAGAATATTCAATGGAGATTGCATTATTTCTTCAAATGGTGTTGAAAAAACTGGATAACCACACATAAAAGAATGAACTAGGACCTTTATCTTATACCATACACAAAAATCAATTCAAAATGGATTAAAGACTTAAATGTAAGATCTAAACTCATAAAACTCCTAGAAGAAAACATAGGGGCAAACTTCTTGATGTTGGTCTTGGCAATGGATATGACACCAAAAACACAGAAAACAGAAGCAAAAATAAATAAGTGGGACTGTATCAAACAAAAAAGCTCTGCAAAGTAAACAAAATAATCAAAAGGGTAAAAAGGCAATCTATGGAATGGGAGAAAATATTTGCAAACTGTATATCTCCAAAGGGATTAACGCCCAAAATATTTGAAGAACTCCTATAAGTCAATAGGAAAAAATAATAATAACCTGATTTAAAAACAGGCAAAAGATTTAAATTAAAAAAGACATACATATAGCTAACAGGTGTATGAAAGATGTTCAACATCACTAATCATCAGAGAAATGCAAATCAAAACCACAATGAGATATCACATCATACCTATTAAGATGGCCATTATAAAAATAAATAAATAAATAAAACAGAAAATAACAAGTATGAGTCAGGATGTGGAGAAATTGGAACCCCGACACATTGTAGTAGGAATGTAAAATGGTGTAGCCACTATGGAGAACAGTATGGATGTTCTTTAAAAAATTAAAAATAGAACTACCATATGATCCAGCAACCACTTCTGGGCATTTATCCCCCACGCAGAAGCTGATATCAGAATCTCCAAGAGATGTATGCACTCCCATGTTTATTACAGCATTGTTTATAAACCTTCTAGCCAAGAGGTAGAAACAACCTAAATGTCCATTGACTGATGAATGAATGAAGATATTGTGGTATATACATACAATGGAATATTATTCAGCCTTAAAAAGAAAGGAAATCCTGTCCTATGCTACAACATGGATGAAATTTGAGGACTTTATGCTAGTTGAAATAAGTTCCAGAAGGATACATACTGCATGATTCCACTTATATGAAGTATCTAAAGCAGTCAAACAAAGCAGAAAGTAGAATGGTGGTTTCAGGGCTGGGGGAAGAGGGAAACTGGGAATTGTTGTTCAATAAGTGTAATGTTTCAGTCATGCAAAATGAAAAAATTCTAGTGATCTGCTGTATGACATTGTGCTTATAGTTACCAATACTGTAATGTACACTTAAAAATTTAAGATTACGTCTTGTGTATTTTTTACAATTTTTTTTAAAGGTAAGTATATGTTAAAATTGAAAGTAAAAGCTAACTAGTGAAAGGATTTATAAGAAATGTAATTTTTGCCTCTAGACCTACGGCCAGCCACAGTGAAAACCATGTATAGTTTTGTTTTTTGAAATATATTCCATAATTTTCCACGGCAACTCCCTCCTTTGTCCTTAGGAAATCTTTCTTTAAAATTCTTAACTCTGTCATGAGATATGGTATTTGTTTCTTGCTCTAAGTTTTAATGTTTTATTCCATACTTGTCCATGCCCTTAGGATTCTCTGTGTGCCTTTTCTTCCCAGTCCTATAAAATTTTTTAAATAGCTCTGAGACTTTACCATGCTATAAACCACTTAAATTCCTTGGTATTGACCAACAGATTGACGATCCTTAAACGTCATTATGAAATAACCAATTCAGTCAGCAAGGTAGTTGTCTCATCAGATTTTATTCTCTTGGCTATGCTTTTCACTTTGTTAGCCCTTGCCTTTCAAAATGCCTAAAATTAGGTTTAGTTTACCTGTGCTAGCCACATGTAGCTAGTTATATTTAAATTTAAATTATTTAAAATTACATAAAATTGAAAATTCCATTTTCTAGTCACACTAGTCACATTTCAAGTGCTCAATAGCTACATGTGGCTAGTTGCTACTGTGTTGAGCAGTGCAGATATAGAACATTATCATTACAGAAAGTTCTATTGAACAGTGCTGTTCTAAATCCTTTCTTCACCCTCCAAAAACCCCACCGTTAGTTGGCATATTAGCAGAACACTTAGCCTCTAAATAAAGTTCACTTGTCTCATCTGAAAAGTGAGAATAGCACTTTTCTGATTCAAGAAAGAGGACTGACCCAGATTATTCTGATGTTTCTTACTAGTATGATAGTCTCATTTCTGCAAATCCACTAAGACTTGACCCTTGGTCAAGAAAATAACTCCATTATAATAATGTTTCCCCGGAAAAAAATCAAATTTAAATTACATCATCTCAACTCACAGCCTCTTTGCCAAGAATATAACCTACTTAAGTGTAGGAACTGCATTCCAACGTCACGAATTCCTTATTCGGTCCAATATGGCAGGTGGTACTTAAATCGTATTTTTTCACACCCCAAGGGGCCTTGAAAACACTGTGATAAGAGAATCAGCCTCTCTATGAAGGGTCACAGCATCGCTATAAGAAGACATCTGGGAAGCAGAAAATTCATTTAAAAATGCAAACTACATAGTCCTGTAAGTAATTAATTGGGGAACATCAGTTGTATTTGAACTAAAATTGAACCTTTGATTACATTTAATGTCTGGTGGATGATTAATGTTTAAAGTGTTTGTTGTTTACTAAACAAGGGATTTGTCTTTTCTTACCATCTGAAAAATCTTGTTTAAAACACTTAGTTTCAGAGATGTGATCATTTCTTTGGCACTTACTGGAGTGTTAAATTGAATTCATGCTGTCCTTCCATGTTTCCCAGCCTACGCAAGAAGTATGAAAATGGGAACTGATGAGCAAGGCCTGGACATGTTTCCACATCCACTGTATTAACGTTTATTAATGCAAGTCAGCCCTGCACACAGATCTACCACCTGGACCAAGATAAATGGTGAACAGTGTACTTGTTGCTTGGGCAAATTCCCTTCCACATCCAAAACAGAAGTTTCCTAACTTGAAATGTTATTCACTATCACTGTAAACTTTACTGAGATCATCATTTTATCTTAGAAACCATTTTATATCAAAAACCCAGATATGGTTGAAAGACAACAATTCCCAGCTCAGGATATAATAGGAAAGGTTAACAAACCACCCTTCCCTCTTTGCCTCAAATAGTCGTCTTTGCTCTAGGGTTTCCTGAGCAGGGAAAATGAACTGGGGGAGGATTGGGTAACTCTCTCCATCCTTGCATTAACCTTCCCGGTCTTCTACGGTGCCAACTCAACTTGTTGTGTTATTCTTGGCTTCCTGCCTCCTGAAGAACCTGAAAAAAAAAAAAAAAGCCCCTCTCTCATCCCCAAGTTTTAATAGTTGAGATGTGATCAATAAACATGGATGATGGACTTCAAGTGCTGAAAGATTGACCAGTGATGTCCGAAAGCTGATTGTAATAACACCCACCACTATTTGTTATGGGGCCAAGCAGTTTATACACATTCTTCTATTTAATATCAATAATCCTTCAGGTGGGTATGATTTACTGTATTATGAGATGAGGGAAATGAGGCTCAAATTGGCTAAATATTGTGTTCAAGATAACAAAGCTAACACATTGCAGTGCCAAAATTAGAGCCCAGGTCACTATGATTCAAAAAGCTTGTTCATTAATATTGCCCAGTTAGGAATGTCCTCCCAGACTCTAGGCATGGACCACCAATTCTCCCATCATGCTGCCTGAAACTGAAAAAGTGTCACATCTCATCATTCTTTGGGCAGGGCAAGATAAGGCTAATTTTAGAAGTCCAATGAGAAAGAATTAAGGTACTTCCTGTTAGACAGTCAACACAAGTGGCTCTCATTAGCAACAAGGAAAAACCAGTTTGTATGGTCAGCAAAGGAAGCAGCCTCAGCTTTTTTTTGTGATTCTCAGCTGGTTGCCCCTTTAAGTAGCTTAGCCCACATAGTCACATTCATAGATCCTCTAAATCAAAACCTTTTTTAAAAACACCCATTATTTGGTAGTAATGATTCCTAACTACCAAAGAGTAAGACATACCTTCTCAGGAAAGAACACTGAAGAGGTTTCTCTGAATGCTGGTGAGTTTCAGCTTTTCAAGAGAAAGCCATCTAGAGGAGTGATTTTACACAATTTGTGAATTTTATTCAATTCCAGCAAACTTTTATTGGCACCTGTTCTACATAGGAATTGTGCAAAATGCTGCAGAAGAGGCAGAGAGGTATAGAATGAGATTGCTGTCCACCGGAGTTTCACGGTTCATTGAGAAAGACAGACACACACCCAATATGCATAATCTGGCAGACAGTAGTTAAGTTGCAAAATCGATCTCCAACTAAAATGCAAGAGGAGAGTAGGAGAGGAAAAGAGTGATTCTAACGATAAGCAGAGTAGAGACAGGTCTGAGAAGGGATTGTAGAAATGCGGGTTCTTGGGGTAAATAAAGGCAAGTAAGACATGGATAGGAACTAACATCCCAGAAGCATAGAAGAAAGCATGTATGCATCTGAGAAATAGTAATAGCCTGGGAAGGCCAAACGTAGAGTGACTGTGCGGAGTCAAGAATATTAAGGGCAATCAGCCTGGGAAGATGTTGGAAGCCGAGTGTATTGCCATAATTGTCGGGCTCCTCCTGTAGACCCTTGCTACTCAGAGTTTGGTCGAGGGAATTCCCTGGAAGTACCGTGGTTAGGATTTGGCGCTTTCACTGCTGTGGCCCAGGTTCAACCCCTGGTCGGGGAACTAGGAGCCAGTAAGCTGCCCATCATGGTCGAAGGGAAAAAAAAAGAAAAAAGAGTGCACTCGAAAGAACAGGAGCCTTAGGAACATCTGGGAACTTGCTAGATGTGCAGAAGCCCAGGTCCCACCCAAGACCAATCACACCAGAATCTACAATTTTACAAGATCCCCAGGTGAATCTTTGCACATTATGGTTTCAAAAAACACTGCTGAGGACAATGGGGAGCCATTGACAGTTTCTAGGGAAGAGGAGTAGTCTGATCTTAGCTGTGCTTGGGAAGTGCAACTTTGTGAAGTGGTATGGAGGGCACACAAAATGGCCATTGGATGAGCAGTTATTCAATGACCACATTGTTTATAAAAATAAGACCAGTTGTCTCCTGGAATAATAATTATTAAATAATACCCCAGTTGTCATAGCTCCATCACATTTAACTTTGAGGTAACTCGGATATTAATTTTTTTAATGAAATTTATTCATCGAATGGGAAGATGAAGGGAAATCTTCCTACTGCCAAAAGTAGACATATTTTTCACTTTAATTCATAGGTCTGGAATCTATGTAATCATGCTGTTTGATTTTAGATGGTTCAAATCTTTTAAAGCTATCTGAAATCTAATAGCCAAGGACCCTGTAATATGAGATAAAATTAATCAGGCAGGCTCAGCGCCCTAAATCCAGAATAGTCTGTAGCAACTCTTGGACCCTCCCACTGTCTCCAAACACCAGTTTTGAGATAGCCAGGATAATTTTCATTACCTGCCCAGACAGCTGTGGAGTGTTGTAATTCATTGTTAGATAACTGCATTATTCCTCCTTAGAAAAGGATACCTCTTGTCAAGGATGCAGTTATTCTCAAAGGTTTAGTATATTTCTTAAACAGTGATGTACCCACCAGATGCAGAAACTGCCTAGCCCTAGAAACCTCAAAGCCAGGCCACAGCTAACATGTGCATCCCTGCTTGGAGATTGCTACTACAAATACCCTCCCTAGGTTGCTTGTAATCTCCGCTGCTTTAGCAAACAGTCTAAACCACTCCTATTGGAACATCCTCCGGACTCCTGAAAATAACTCCTTACTAGCTGAGCAAACCTTAACCCTCCCCTACAAGCAGATAAGAAAATGCCACGCATCTAGAAGGCAAGAGGTAGCCAATTTTAATCCTCAACTATCTCCTCCCTCTACATCCACAGAACAGCCCGGCTATCTTACGATCTTTACTATGAAACTGCGGAGAGGAGAGAAGTGAAAGAGCTAAAAGAAGATAAGATCTCTCCACTCTACGTGTGTGTGCGCGTGCGCATGCATGCACACAGTCATGTGGGAGGGACGCAGAGACAACCACATAAAATTGAAAATCACCTCAGATGACAGCGAGGAGACAGGACTTGAAAGACTCTGGGGGCAGAGATGATTAGAGTGAGTAGGTGTGTTGGGCGAGGTCTAAGAGGTTAGACTACGTACTTAAATTACTTGGGAAATGTTGGACTTTAGGTCAAGGGAGGTTCATTACTACGCCACTTCCTGTAATCTAGGTATCACAAGTGACAAACAGGACAAATATGAGGGAAGCTTTTATACTCTAAAACCACTTTTTCTATGTTCATAATAACCTCTTATTTGGCACTATTTTCATTTTTTAAGGCACCTAAGCATTGGCAAAATGTGTCCAGAGACAATTAAATCCTCTAGTTTCTTCTGTGAAATTGATGTTTAATAACTATTTGGGGAGTTTCTCCAAATAAAAATTCCATTTTTCCCCATTTATATTTTAAGATCTCTGACAATCAGTAAATTTAGTTTGACAAGTAATGCCACAAGTAAAGCTATTTCCTAACTTCATAAAATCAGTCACAAACTATATCCCCTGTGGTAGAGAAGAGACAGTCTTTGTTCATTGGTACAGCCTGGAAGTACCTGGAAACCAGACAGCGAAGCTCAGCTGGTCCGATGCAGTCAGAAACGACTCTGAATCCCTATGAGTACCTACTGCAGATCAGGTCCTTTGTTAGGGAGAGGTTGAGAGAAGACAAATAAGGCATAAACCCTGTCTCACAAAGCTTATATAATATGAGGGAAGCAATCAAGGAAAGGGTCATTGTAATCCAGGTTTATCACTATAAATCAATACAGGACAGCTACCTACAAAGGGTTGGGAAAAACTTCTTGACCAATTAGGGGGAAAATCTGTCCAAAATTTAGTTCTTAGAAGTTCATTCTGATGGAGGATTTCAGTCGACCTGGAGATGCCCAGGCAGGGTTAACCAGCTCTGAGAACAAAAAACAAATATCATATGGTATCAGTTGTATGTGGAATCTAAAAAAATGATACAAATGAAATTATATACAAAACAGAAACAGGTTCACAGACATAGAAAACAAGCTTATGGTTACCAAAGGGGGTAGCAGGGGTGGAGGAGGGTTGGGAGATAGAAATTAGGAGTTTGGCCTTAACATATACACACTACTATATATAAAATAGGTAAACAACAAGGACCTACTGTATTTTTTTGTTTTGTTTTTTTTTCCTTGCTATCTCCAATTCCTACCTTTACTACTACTTTCAAATTTGTCTACCACTTATTAGGAATAGTAATACAGTGAAGATTTATTTGACTTAAGGAATAGGCAGGTAGCCAATTGGAGGAGAAAAAAACAATTAAGGAAGACTCAGCTATGCCCCTCAAAAACATATAAATAGCCTGGATAAGTGAGAATTATTTAGTCCATTGTTGCCTTCTCACTTTGTATTGTCTAAGTTATTTTGGTTTTGAGTGTCTTTGATTGTTATCTCCCAGAGAAGAAATCTCTAGTTAGTGAGTTAGTTACTTACTTAGTTAGTTAGTTTTCTGTGCATGCTGGAGGGCTAAGTTTTATTTCTGCAACCGTGAATATGACCATGGATGGATTGCTGACATTAAAATCCTTTTTTTTTTTTGAATTTTATTTTATTTTTTTTAATACAGCAGGTTCTTATAAGTTATCTGTTTTATACATCTTAGTACATATATGTCAATCCCAGTCTCCCAATTCATCCCACCACCACCACCTCACTGCACTTGCCCCCCTTGGTGTCCGTACATTTGTTCTCTACATATGTGTCTCTATTTCCGCCTTGCAAACCGGTTCATCTGTACCATTTTTCTAGATTCCACATATATACGTTAATATACGATATTTGTTTTTCTCTTTCTGCTTACTTCACTCGGTATGACAGTCTCTAGGTCCAGCCACGTCTCTCCAAATGACCCAATTTCGTTCCTTTTTATGGCTGAGTAATATTCCATTGTGTATATGTACCACATCTTCTTTATCCATTCATCTGTCAATGGGCATTTAGGTTGCTTCCATGACCTGGCTATTGCAAGTAGTGCTGCAATGAACATTGGGATGCATGTGTCTTTTTGAATTATGGTTTTCTCAGGGTATACGCCCAGTAGTGGGATTGCTGGGTTGTATGGTAATTCTATTTTCAGCTTTTTAAGGAACCTCCATACTGTTCTCCACAGTGGTTGTATTAATTTACATTCCCACCAACAGGGCAAGAGGGTTCCCTTTTCTCCACATCCTCTCCAGCATTTCTTGTTTGTAGATTTTCTGATGATGGCCATTCTGACCGGTATGAGGGGATATCTCATTGTAGTTTTGATTTGCATTTCTCTAATAATTAGTGAGGTTGAGCAGCTTTTCATGTGTCTCTTGGCCACCTGTATGTCTTCTTCAGAGAGATGTCTATTTAGGTCTTCTGCCCATTTTTTGATTGGGTTGTTTGTTTTTTTAATATTGAGCTGCATGAGCTGTTTATATATTTTGGAGATTAATCCTTTGTCCATTTATTCGTTTGCAAATATTTTCTCCCATTCTTAGGGTGGTCTTTTTGTCTTCTTTATGCTTTCCTTTGCTGTGGAAAAGTTTTTAAGTTTCACTAAGTCCCATTTGTTTATTTTTGTTTTTATTTCCATTTCTCTAAGAGGTGGGTCAAAAAAGGTATTGCTGTGATTTATGTCATAGAGTGTTCTGCCTATGCTATCCTCTAAGAGTTTTATAGTGTCAGGTCTTACATTTAGGTCTCAAAACCATTTTGAGTTTATTTTTGTGTATGGTGTTAGGGAGTGATGTAATTTAATTATTTTAAATGTAGCTGTCCAGTTTTCCCAGCACCACTTATTGAAGAGACTGTCTTTCCTCCATTGTATATTCTTGCCTCCTTTATCAAAGATGATAAGGTGACCATATGTGCGTGGGTTTGTCTCTGGGCTTTCTATCCTGTTCCATTGATCTATGTTTCTGTTTTTGTTCCAGTACCATACTGTCTTGATTACTGTAGCTTTGTAGTATAGTCTGAAGTCTAGGAGCCTGATTCCTCCAGCTCCGTTTTTCTTTCTCAAGACTGCTTTCGCTATTCAGGGTCTTTTGTGTTTCCATACAAATTCTGAAATATTTTGTTCTAGTTCTGTGAAAAATGCCATGGATAATGTGATAGAGATTGCATTGAATCTGTAGATTGCTTTGGGTAGTATAGTCATTTTCACAATGTTGGTTCTTCCAATCCAAGACATGGTATACCTCTCCATCTCTTTGTATAGTCTCTGATTTCGTTCATCAGTGTCTTATAGTTTTCTGAGTACAGGCCTTTTGCCTCCTAAGGTAGATTTATTCCTAGGTATTATATTCTTTTTGTTGCAGTGGTGAATGTGATTGTTTCCTTAATTTCCCTTTCTGATCTTTCATTGCTATTGTATAGGAATGCAAGTGATTTCTGTGCATTAATTTTGTATCCTGCAACTTTACCAAACTCATTGATTAGCTCTAGAAGTTTTCTGGTAGCATCTTTAGGATTCTCTAGGTATAGTATCATGTCACGTGCAAAGACTGACAGTTTTACTTCTTCTTTTCCAATTTGGATTCCTTTTATTTCTTTTTCTTCTCTGAATGCCAAGGCCACAATGTCCAAAACTATGTTGAATAACAGTGGCGAGAGTGGACATCCTTGTCTTGCTCCTGATCTTAGAGGAAATGTTTTCAGTTTTTCACCATTGAGAATGATGTTTGCTATGGGTTTGTCATATATGACCTTTATTATGTTGAGGTGGTTTCCCTGTATGCCTACTTTCTGGAGGGTTTTTATCATAAATGGGTGTTGAATTTTGTCAAAAGCTTTTTCTGCATCTATTAAGATGATCATATGGTTTTTATTCTTCAATTAGTTAACATGGTGTATCACATTGATTGACTTGCGTATATTGAAGAATGCTTGCATCCCTGGGATAAATCCCACTTAATCATGGTGTATGAGTCTTCTAATGTGTTGTTGGATTCTGTTTGCTATTATTTTGTTGAGGATATTTGCATCTATATTCATCAATAATATTAGTCTGTAATTTTCTTTTCTCTTTTGGTAGTCTCTTTGTCTGGTTTTGATATCAGGAGATGGTGGCCTCATAGAATGAATTTGGGAGTGTTCCTTCCTCTGCAATTTTTTGGAAGAGTTTGAGAAGGATACATCTTAGCTCTTCTCTAAATGTTTGATAGAATTCACCTGTGAAGCCATCTGGTCCTGGACTTTTTTTTTGTTGGAAGCTTTTTAATCACAGTTTCAATTTCATTACTTGTGATTGGTCTGGTCATATTTTCTATTTCTTCCTGGTTCCGTCTTGGAAGGTTATACTTTTCTAAGAATTTGTCCATTTCTTCCAGGTTGTCCATTTTATTGACATAGAGTTGCTTGTAGTAGTCTCTTATGAGGCTTTGTATTTCTGCTGTGTCTGTTGTAACTTCTCAGTTTTCATTTCTAATTTTATTGATTTGAGTCCTCTCCCTCTTTTTCTTGATGAGTCTGGCTAAAGGTTTATCAATTTTGCTTATCTTCTCAAAGAACCAGCTTTTAGTTTTATTGATCTTTTCTATTGTTTTCTTTGTTTCTATTTCATTTAATTCTGCTCTGTTCTTTATGATTTCTTTGTTTCTACTAACTTTGGGTTTTGTGTTTTCTTCTTTCTCTAGTTCCTTTAGGAGTAAAGTTAGATTGTTTATTTGAGATTTTTCTTCTTTCTTGAGGTAGGATTGTATTGCTATAAACTTCCCTCTTAGAATTGCTTTTGCCGCATCCCATAGGTTTTGGATGGTCATGTTTTCATTGCCACTTGTCTCTAGGTATTTTTTGATTTCCTCTTTGATTTCTTCAGTGATCTCTTGGTTATTTAGTAACATATTGTTTAGCCTCCATGTGTTTGTGTTTTTTATGTTTTTTTCCCTGTAATTTATTTCTAATCTCATAGTGTTGTGTTCGGAAAAGATGCTTGATATGATTTCAGTTTTCTTAAATTTACCGAGGCTTGATTTGTAACCCAAGATATGATCTATCCTGGAGAATGTTCCATGTGCACTTGAGAAGAAAGTGTAATCTGCTGTTTTGAGATGGAATGTCCTATAAATATCAATTAAATCTATCTGGTCTATTGTGTCGTTTAAAGCTTTTGTTTCCTTATTAATTTTCATTTTGGATGATCTGTCCATTGGTGTAAGTGAGGTGTTAAAGTCTCCCACTCGTTTTGTGTTACTGTTGATTTCCTCTTTTATAGCTGTTAGCATTTGCTTTACATATTGAGGTGGTCCTGTGTTGGGTGCATATATATTTATAATTCTTATGTCTTCTTGGATTGACCCCTTGATCATTATGTAGCATCCTTCCTTGTCTCTTGTAACATTCTTTATTTTAAAGTCTATTTTATCTGATATGAGTATTGCCACTCCAGCTTTCCTTTGACTTCCATTTGCATGGAATATCTTTTTCCATCCCCTCACTTTCAGTCTGTATGTGCCCTAGGTCTGAAGTGGGTCTCTTGTGGACAGCATATATATGAGTCTTGTTTTTGTATCCATTCAGTGAGCCTGTGTCTTTTGGTTGGAGCAATTAATCCATTCATATTTAAGGTAATTAACAATATATATGCTCATATTACCATTTTCTTAATTGTTTTGGGTTTGTTTTTGGACGTCCTTTTCTTCTCTTTTATTTCCCACGTAGAGAAATTCCTTTAGCATTTGTTGTAGAGCTGGTTTGGTGGTGCTGAATTCTCTTAGCTTTTACTTGTCTGTAAAGCTTGATTTCTCTGTCAAATCTGAATAAGATCCTTACTGGGTAGAGTAATCTTGGTTGTAGGTTCCTCCCTTTCATCACTTTAAGTATATCATGCCACTCCCTTCTCGCTTGTAGACTTTCTGCTGTGAACTCAGCTGTTAACCTTCTGGGAGTTCCCATGTATGTTATTTGTCGTTTTTCCCTTGTTGCTTTTAATAATTTTTCTTTGCTTTTAATTTTTGTCAATTTAATTCCTATGTCTCAGTGCGTTTCTCCTTGGGTTTATCCTGCCTGGAACTCTCTGTGCTTCCTGGACTTGGGTGGCTATTTCCTTTCCCATGTTAGAGAAGTTTTCGAGTATAATCTCTTCAAATATTTTCTTGGGTCCTTTCTCTCTCTCTCCTCCTTCTAGGACCCCTATAATGTGAATGTTGGTGTGTTTAATGTTGTCCCAGAAGTCTCTTATGCTGTCTTCATTTCTTTTCATCCTTTTTTCTTTATTCTGTTCTGCAGCAGTGAATTCCACCATTCTGTCTTCCGGCTCACTTATCTGTTCTTCTGCCTCAGTTATTCTGCTACTGATTTCTTCTAGTGTATTTTTCATTTCAGTTATTGTATTGTTCATCTCTGTTTGTTTGTTCTTTAATTCTTCTAGGTGTTTGTTCTTTAATTCTTCTAGGTCTTTGTTAAACATTTCTTGCATCTTTTCAACCTGTGCCTCCATTCTTTTTCCGAGGTTCTGGATCATCTTCACTATCATTATTCTGAATTCTTTTTCTGGAAGGTTGCCTATCTCCACTTCATTTCCCTATCTCCACTTCATTTAGTTGTTTCTCTGTGGTTTTATCTTGTTATTTCATCTGATACATAGTCCTTTGCCTTTTCATTTTGTCTATCTCTCTGTGAATGTGGTTTTCATTCCACAGGCTGCAGAACTGTAGTTCTTCTTGCATCTGCTGTCTGCCCTCTGGTGGATGAGGCCATCTAAGAGGCTTGTGGAAGTTTCCTGATGAGAGGGACTGGTGGTGGGTAGAGCTGGGTTTTGCTCTGGTGGGCGAAAACTCAGTAAAACTTTAATCCACTTGTCTGCTGATGGGTTAGGATGAGTTCCTTCCCTGTTGGTTTTTTGGCCTGAGGTGACCCAGCACTCGAGGCTACAGGCTCTTTGTTGGGGCTAATGGTAGACTCCAGAAGGGCTCATGCCAAGGAGTCCTTCCCAGAACTTCTTCTGCCAGTTTCCTTGTCCCCGTGGTGAGCCACAGCCAACCCCCACCTCTGCAGGAGACCCTCCAACACTAGCAGGTAGGTCTGCTTCAGTCTCCTATGGGATCACTGCTCCTTCCCCTTTGGTTCTGATGTACACACTACTTTGTGTGTGCCCTCCAAGAGTGTAGTCTCTGTTTCCCCCAGTCCTGTCAAAGTCCTGCAATCAAATCCCGCTAGCCTTCAAAGTTTGATTCTCTTGGAATTCCTGCTGCAATTGCTGGACCCCCCGTTTGGGAAGCCTGACGTGAGGCTCAGAAGCTTCACTCCAGTGGATGGACTTTTGTGGTATAATTGTTCTCCAGTTTGTGAGTCACCTACCCAGCGGTTATAGGATTTGATTTTATTGTGACTGTCCCCACCTACCATCTCACTGAGGCGTCTCCTTTGTCTTTGGATATGGGATATCTTTTTTGGTGAGTTCCAGTGTCTTCCTGTGGATGATTGTTCAGCAGTTAGTTGTGATTCCAGTGCTCTCACCAGAGGGAGTGAGCACACATTCTTCTACTCCACCATCTTGAACCAATCTAGGCCCTACTGTATAGCAAAAGGAACCATACTCAATATCTTGTAATAATGAATAATGGTAAAGTATCTGAAAAAGAATATATGTATATATACATAAACTTGAATATATATATATGAAATTGAATCACTTTGCTGTACACATAAAACTAACACAGCATTGTAAATTAACCATACTTCAATTTTATTTTATTTTTTTAATTTTTGACTGCGTTGGTTCTTCATTGCTGCGCACAGGCCTTTCTCTGGTTGCAACGAGCAGGGCTAGTCTTTGTTGCAGTGCATGGGCTTCTCATTGTGGTAGCTTCTCTTGTTGTGGAGCATGGTGTCTAGATGTGCAGGCTTCAGTAGTTGTGGCTTGCTGGCTCTAGAGCACAGGCCCAGTAGTTGTGCTGCACAGGCTTAGTTGCTCTGCCACATGTGGGATCTTCCCGGACCAGAGCTCAAACCCATGTCGCCTGCATCGGCAGGCAGATTCTTAACCACTGCACCACCAGGGAAACCCTATACTTCAATTTTAAAAAAGCATTTAAAGTTAAACCATTGTGTTCTTGCACGAGATGAGCTACTCCTGAACCACATGCAGAATTCAAAATGGATTGAATCCCGTAGTCAAGATGACCCCTGAGCATCTGTAGAAAGTTCTTGTGTGCTAAATCTATGGTTGGTTCAGTGGGAAAGACTAGTTAGTTGGGGTTCACCACTATCAAGCACTTTAGAATGAGCAAGGACCACAGATCTGAATGGACTGCTTGGGTTTGAACCTGGCTCCCAATTTACCACATATTGGACCTTCAACTCAACCTCTCTGTGCCACAGTTTCCTCATCTGGGAAATGGGGATAATAATAGCACCTACTTCATAGGGTTGTTATAAGGAGTAAATGAGTTAATATTTGTATAGTTTTCAGAATAGTGCTTGGCCCTTAGTAAGTGCTTTGAAAGGTTATGTTAAATAAAAGTCAGTATCATGAGCCCCTTCCCCATTCAATGTCTATCAAGACAGGGTAGCTAACCATAATTCATTCCAGATAATACCTGCCTTTCTATAGATGAAATGACCTTTCTCTGGGGGAAAGAGAGCATCTGTCTGAAGCAGCCTTCCTCTCTACCAAAAAAGACTCACTAGGATTGTATTCAAATCATGTCCCCTTCCCTCCAGTGAATGAATGGCATACATTTTCCCAAGAGACTGGCCATGGTGGAGCCCATCATCTCCTTCTTGTATGAAATAGATACTCAACCAAAAGTAAGAGGCGGTCTCATGGGAATAGAGATCTCAAGATCTGATAACAAGTTAGCATTGAACTATAGTCATATCCTTTTTTATCTCTCTTCTCTTAAATTCAACATTGAAATTAATTCCATTAATTGGCTTTTTTGTCTTACATTATAAAATTAATTATCATAAATCTTCTGTTTTTCCTATTGTTCTCCACAAAAGCTAGTGAATAACCTTCCTTCTCTAGACCCCTCAAAAAAATTCTTTTTTAACAATTACACTTATGCATACACATTATCCGCAGACTGACAGACTTCTACAAAACTAATTTCCCCATCGTCTTATCAGAGGTCTGCACTGAAGCAGCAGCCACATGGAAACTGTTTATAAGCTGCACAGGGCAAGTAAATGCCAGGAAGCAAAATTGGCTGCCTTTAAGATTTTACACAGACATTCGAAGTCCCAGAGCTATTTCTTTTCCAAAATTTTAATAATTAGTCTTTTTCTTAAGCTTCGACCCAAAAAAAGAAGAAGAAAGAACAAAAGTTTCCTTCAGAGGATATTAGGATTGTATTAGCCTACTTTGTCAGGCAGCTTAGTAAGCTTCCCACTGAGAGGGTCAGAAGCCACAGACAGAGCCCCTCCCAGGCTCACTGCAGATAAAAACTCCACTGATACACACTTGAGTCCCTGACCCGCAAGTTAACACTCCCTGTTTGTCCAGACGGCCATTCTCCCAAGTGCAGGCTGACAATCATGTCAAAGGAGGCTAGGACCTGACCACCAGCCTCATTTTCGATTGTGAGTAAAATCAGGATTTGAAGCCAGGTCTCTGAAGATCTGGCGCAATGACATGAACTTGGTCCCCTAATAAATCACAGCTAAAGTCAGTGTGCAGGAGACCAAATGCTATATGATGCTGCTGGTAAGATGAACTCTATTATAGTCTCACTTGTCCCCTTTTGCCTTGGCTTAAAACTTTCAAAGAAGTTTAATCAGAGTTTCCAAAACTCCATGTTTATCCTTTGTTTAGAAACAATTTTTTTGTTCTTTTGGGAAATCATCTTACAGATGGCCTCAGGGGGAAAATTACATATTTGATATTTATTGTGAGGGCTGTGAGCTCTCACAGGAGCAGAGTTTAGAGCAAAAACCATATGTGGATTTAGAAATTCTGAGTGAAGAAAGAACAAAAATTACACATCAAGCCGTTTCTGAAAGAGCAAAAATTACATATCAAGTCATTTTGAATTATTTTTAACATTTTACATTTTCTATCTAGAAATGCTGAAAATAAATAATAATGCTTAAAATTACTATTTACCTTCTGAATTCAGCTTCATTGGAGCAGGTGATACTTAAGAAAGCATTGCCAGTGAATATCGAAACATCACAGAAATATTGATGTTTTGCCTCTGTTCTCTTCTTAGCAATTTTTAAATGGACCAAATAGTATAAATTCAGCATTAAATACATAAAGTACAAATATTTTTTCTTGATTCTTAAAGCAGAGATGTGTACTCACAAAGAAAAATCAATTTGTCAACCTTGTGTGTACATGACAGTTTTCATTTCCCCACTTGCTGAGAAGAAACGCAGACAATGCGCACTGCTGAATGAAGTGACATTTAGAGAACTGTGATTTTTTTTTTTCATTACCATCTTAGTCACACTTAAAGTTTTTATTTCAAATATTACATGAATAAGCCTTTCTTACATATTTGAAATCCAACCAGTAAAATTCTTTGCAAGGAAGCAAATTTTCACCTACTCAAATCACCCTTTTATGCTTATTGTCAAAATGATACATGCAGGGCTTCCCTGGTGGCACAGTGGTTGAGAATCTGCCTGCCAATGCAGGGTACACGGGTTCGAGCCCTGGTGTGGGAGGATCCCACATGCCGTGGGGCAACTGGGCCCGTGAGCCACAACTACTGAGCCTGCGCATCTGGAGCCTGTGCTCTGCAACAAGAGAGGCCGCGACAGTGAGAGGCCCACGCACCGTGATGAGGAGTGGCCCCCGCTCGCCGCAACTAGAGAGAGCCCTCACACAGAAACGAAGACCCAACACAGCCAAAAATAAATAAATTAATTTAAAAAAAAAAGAAAAAAAAATGGTACATGTAATGGCATCAAAAGGCTGAACAAGTAGAAAACTCAGACTCTTTGGGCAATATTTTACAAATTTATCCATGTTTTCACTTGCCCTAAACTGACTTCTTTTAACCTCAGACTCATGCCTTCTAGATCTAGCCCATCCTTAGTTTCATGACCACATGATTCTAACTGCTGAACTAGAAGCAGCTAATTTACAGTCTCACATCATAAAAGAATCAGTTTACCTCTTTAAAAAGATAGTTAGTTGATCATTCATGGTTATGCCTTCTATATTTAGAATATTCTCTTAGTCATATCCTGCAATTTGAAAAGTGAGTTTTGGAGGAAGTAGACTGTCTGCCTTGCTATTTTGCCAGCTGAGCACTTTTTCCTAAAGTACCTTCATTTTCCTGAGTAAACCCATTTCTCAGCTTCCCTGATGTGGAACAGCAACAAATACCCCAGCCATCTGGCTCCAAGTGTTTCATACTCTGGGAAACAAAGGTCTTTTTCAACATCAGGCCCATTTAACATCCACGCCAGACCCCGATCATTATTTCATTTGTTTCTTCAAAATAACGTTGCAGGATTGGTCATCTTATCATATTTTCTAGTTGAAAAAACAGAGTCAGAGAGGTTCAGAGGAGTTAGGCTCACTTAGCTATCAAGAATTTGAGTCTAAGTTGTACAGTCACGTGTAAATCAATGAAGTTAGACACACCCTCTCACGATACATAAAAATAAACTCAAAATGGCTTAAAGACTTAAACATAAGACATGATACCATAAAACTCCTAGAAGAGAACATAGACAAAACATTCTCTGATCTAAATCATACCAATGTTTTCTTAGGTCAGTTGCCCAAGGCAATAGAAATAACAACAAAAATATATAAGAGGGACCTAATCAAACTTACAAGTTTTTGCACAGCAAAGGAAACCATAAAACGAAAAAACAACCTACAGAATAGGAGAAAATATTTGCAAACAATGCGACCGACAAGGGCTTAACTTCCAAAATATACAAATAGCTTATACAACTCAACAACAAAAAAACAAACAACCCAATCCAAAAATGGGCAGAAGACCTAAATAGATATTTCTCCAAAGAAGAAATTCAGATAGCCAATAGGCATATGAAAAGATGCTCAACATCCCTAATTATTAGAGAAATGCAAATCAAAACTACAAGCGGTACCACCTCACACCAGTCAGAATGGCCATCATTAAAAAGTCTACAAATAACAAATGCTGGAGAGGGTGTGGAGAAAAGGGAACCCTCCTACACTGTTGGTGGGAATGTAAGTTGGTGCAGCCACTGTGGAAAACAGTATGGAAGTTCCTCAGAAAGCTAAAAATAAAATTAACATATGATCCAGCAATCCCACGCATGAGCATATATCTGGACAAAACTATAATTCAAAAGGATATCTTGCACCCTTATGTTCATAGCAGCAATATTCACAATAGCCAAGACATAGAAACAACCTAAATGTCCATCAACAGATGAATGGATAAAGAAAATGTGGTACATATATACAATGGAATAATACTCAGCCATTAAAAAAGAATGAAATAATGCCATTTGCAGCAACATGAATGCAATTAGAGATTATCATACTAAGTGAAGTAAGTCAGAAAGAGGAAAACAAATACCATATGATATCACTTATATGTGGAATCTAAAATATGACCCAAATGAACCTATCTATGAAACAGAAACAGAATCACGGACATAGAGAACAGACTGGTGGTTGCCGAGGGAGAGGGGGTTGGGGGAGGATGGAGTAGGAGGTTGGTGTTAGCAGATGTAAGCTTTTATATATAGCATGGATAAACAAAAATGTCCTACTGTATAACACAGAGAACTATATTCAATATCCTATGATAAACTATAATGGAAAAGAATATTTTTTTAAAGTATGTATATATAAGTATAACTGAATCACTTTACTATACAGCAGTAATTAACACAACATTGTAAATCAACTATACTTCAATTTAAAAAAAAAAAGAATTTGAGTCAAAGGGTCTGCACCCAAAACTTGGATTCCAGTAAGGAGTCATCTTGCTTCTGTTTCTGGCCACAAGCAAAATATAATGGTGAGGATTTGAAGCTTGTATTCAAATCCCACCTCTGCCCCTTCCCAGCTTGGAAAAGTGAAATAAGGCTAGAGATGGACAAGGCCCATAAGACGTTAGTTTGTGAAGTTTAGAGAGTATGTAAAAAGCACTTAGCACAATGCTTCCCATGTAGCAAAGTGTTCAATAAGAAAGGGGCTATCAAAGCATGGCAAGTCTCAAACTGATTTAAGATACTCCAAGTCACATTGAGTGTCTTCAAGACATCTGTAGAGTTAAGATACAATAGCCTTGGCCAGTTTTTTAGTCATCCAGGGCTTTAATAATAATAATTAATAAAAATATCTTTTATTAAAAGCTTACTACAGCCAGGAACTGTGATTAGCACTTTCTATACAACATCTTCACTGATTCTCACAACCATGCAATGAGCTAGAAATTAAACCTGTTTTATAGATGACAAGCCAAGGACTTGGAGTGGTTCTATACACAGCCAGCTAGTTATGTGAAGGAGTGGAGCTATAAACCCAAGCTTTTACTATAGTTCTGTGAACTACCCTTTGATTATCTCTGTGGCAGGATATGTAGTCATTTGTCTAAATGCTACTGTCTTATTGGCTTTTTTTTTTCTCTGCTACATTAAAAAGATGGAATGCAAACATTTCTACTCACCTCCTAGAAAATGTGAAGATTGAGATCTCCCTGCCCTCCAAGAAAGGGAAGCTATCTTACTGGTTGCTAACAATTTGGGATCCAAAAATGCTGAACCCAATAATGGGTCATCCACTCTGCAAGAACATAGGAAAACAGCGTTTCAAGAGAGCTGAAGTCCCTCTAAGAAAGAAGGAGAGATCCCTCCAAAATGAAAGTAAGTCAGAAGGCAGCAACTTGGAAGGAGGAGGTGAATAAAAACAGTCATAAGAACAGGAGCCTTATCCCCAAAAGTAAGCCTTACCAAGGACAGCCCTGAGGGCCTGGGTGAAAGGCAAGAGCAGAAGTGGTGAAGAACATCATTCGGAAGCCAGCCTGCCTCTGAGCAAACCCCACTTCCACTTACTTACTTGTGACTTTTGACAGGGGACTTATGCTCTATGCTACTCAATAGCTACCTCAGTTTTCCCTTCTGTAAAATGGAGATAATATTACTATCTACGTTATAGGGTTCTGAGGATGAAATGTTAAGCCATTAGAACAGTGCCTGTCCCAGAGTGTGTGCTTAGTAAGTGTAAGTCATTATTTATACAATATTTGCATGCTCTGGAGTTGGGTGGAGCTATGTCACCATATGACCAAAATAGAGCCTTTGCATGGACGGCACCCACACCCTATGCTCTCGCCAGCAGATTCTCCTGTTGGGGCTAGTTCATTCCTAAAGAAAGGGGGAATTTTCCCCTCTACTCTTCTAGGTTCTTGGCTGAGAACCCCCGTTATAAAGATAGATTAACAGGAGAAAAATACCCACAAGTTTAACAACATGTATACCTCCTGTATACATAGGAGAGACCCAGGAAAACTGAGCAATTCTCCAAAATGACCCAAGACACCACCTTAAATACCATCTCTAGCTAAAGACAAAAGATGTTGGGGAGTAGCGGGAAGGCCAGTTACAGGCCGTTACCAGGAAAAGTGCAGTAAACAAGGGCATGGTAGTTATGCCTTCTCCATTGATAAGAGTTTCTAGAGATTTGGTTATCCTCTTCTTCCTGATACAGAAAGGAAAACACACTTAGAAATGGAGAGTTCCCTTATGCATATAAATGTCTCTTAGAAAAGGGTAAGTGCTACTCAGTCATCAGAGCTTCTCCGTTGTCTGCTGTTTCTTAAAAATAATCAGCCTAAAATCATCTTTATGCCAAAGAGGAATATTTGGGGGTAACAAATCCTGCTCCCCCTCAGATCCAAAAGTACTCCTGTGGTCTCCCAGCAGGAACAACTCTGCTCTGCCCCTTTCAAATGCCACATGGGGCCACTGTAATTCTGAGGTTAGAAAGCGTAGTAAAGTCAGAGCCCAAATGACTAAGAACTGGAACTCCAGTTCCTGGTCCTCCTGATCCCCCCTACCACTTAGTTCTATTTTACTCAGTTCCCTCATCTGTAAAACAAAAACACCACCCACCTCACAAGATTGTTATGAGTATTCACTGAGATAACAAATAAGAAGCAGCTAGCATAACACACTTGACACATAGTAGGTTGTTTAAAAGATTTATTTCCTTTCTTCTTTCCTTAAACTAAAGACAGCATTTACTAAACACTGTTAAGGGACTAATAATTTAAGGTTTAAAGGCTAATGGGAAGCAGGGAATCAGTTCTAGCATTAAGACACTGCTGCCTATACAATATCTACTGATTTATTCCTTCCCCAAATATTTGTTTCTCATGATGTTTATAGGTCAGAAAGAATGACTTCTGTGTAGGAATAAAATGACAATGATAATAGTAATGATTACTAATAATATCTAACTTCAGATCATAGGCAAAGTGCCTTCTGTTTCTTTAATAGAAACATCTATGTTTTTCTCTTTAGGTCCCTAGAAAAGGTAATCATAATTTACTCCTGTGTGTTAGGAGGAAATCAGCCCTGCTGCAGTCATTAAATTCATTTAAGTCCACACAACAGAAGGAGATGTCCTGGAGGTCCTCTTTCATTGTTAAATGAGCACCTATGTGGCATGGACAGAAGTGAAGGAGATAAAGCCACTTTGAGTAATAAAAGAGAAAAAGCACTAGCATAAAAATTAATCAGATTTTACATATTAGTGGATACAGACCCGCCATCTGTTTACTGTACCCCTTGTGTGACAAAAAAACTACAGGAAAGGCCCCACTGTTTAAAAGACCAATATACTAGAAATAGAGGCTCACTTGAAAGACCGATTATGATGCTACACCTAACTCCTCAGCAGGACAGCTAATTTCTCACATCAATCAGTCCATTGCTAGAAGTGCTGAAGGGGAAAAAAAGAAGTCGCTGCTGCACACTTTCCTGTCTTTCCCCAGATGCTAAATCTTCACACACAAATAATTTGCAAGCACAGACATCTCTGAGATTTGGTGACTTGTCCCTCTCACCTCCCTTTGTTCACTCAATCCTAGAGGAATGCTCCCAGCAGACCGGAAATGTGACCCAGAAGTGTGGCAGCATGTTTGTGTCTTGTTTCAGGAAGATGAGTGGTTCTCAGTCTCCTCCAGTTGAACTCACACGTTCCATCTTTGATGAAAAATTTAAACAGTCCTGGCTCATTTGGAGCTCTTTGTTCTCAGGACCAGTTTAGGAAACAGCCCTCAGGACACAGCCGGTAAACGGCTTGGTGGTACCCACTGTGCTCTGAGTATGTAACCTCAGGAATCAAGACAAGCTATGGATATTTTCATATCGTGGCTTTTTAGGCAGGATTCCTTGCTAGCAACCAGTAATATCAATCCTGATCTAGGTTAGATTTCAAGAATCTATTTCAGTGGTCACATGTTGGTTAATAGAGTGGATATAATATATGCACATAGCCTTCTAATTAGTTCCAGTGTTTCTCTCCGAGTATAAAATGTCATCGGAAGTATTCTTAAAGAAATAACTGGGAGATATGTGGATAACCCACACAAATATCTATATGTAGCTGGGCTTTACCCAAGTGAACCCAGGCAGAAAATATATCAATATTAACTAATAACAACAATTGTTCATTTACTCTCTTATTGACATAGGATTGAAGGCTAGGGAAGTCAGGGATGATTAAAGTAGGGGGTCTTGGGTTCAAACTCATACCAAGAGCACAAACATGCTCAGAGCTGCCACTAGCCTATATGGAAAATGTAGACGGATCCCTGCCCCAACCCTGAGCAGAGGCAGCCCTGTGGGCCCAGAGTCTGTTGAGCAGAAAGGGGGTCTGAATTTTAGATCCCACTTGTGACTTCAGTGGGTGTTGTATGTTTCACAAGCAGCGCAGTCACAGAGAGCTGCAGCCTCTGTGTGCACAGGGCACATCTCACAGCAGAGTGAAAGAAGGCATCTGGATGGGCTGGTGCTGGTAATAGGGACTGTCCCACAGGTGAGTCTTCAAAAAGGTAGCCTCTGCCTTATCCTGTGGTTATTCAAGTGGAAGTGAAAAGTTCTCCCATCCATGGCATAAAATCAAGCAAAAAATAACCACCATATCTCTTGCCAACCTTGTCTCCTTGACCGGGGGGATTTTGAAGACAGAAGGAATGATCACTTGGTTCTTTGCATCTGTAACAAACCAGCTTCTCCTTCACTGTTGGATTAATGGTTTGGGACACCTAGTGCTGTCACAAAAATTGCTAGCACACCAAACACCTTGACACAAGCAGCTCGTGTAGGAATGGCTTTAGTTTACAATCAGATGTAAGACATGTACGATTATATTCTTTAAATACATGGGATATATTTTACCTTTTCAAATGAAAATTCCAACACATTACCCTTCATAAATGAAACGAACAAAAAAGTCATAATCAGGAAAGAAGTTAGAACCCGCCCAAATAATTTCTTCTGAATTGTCTCTCTATCTGCTCCATTTCTCTTTTCCCCACCCTCCCAGAGTCTGTTGTTGCCAGCGAGGAAACATGAATGCTGAAGCAAGAACAAAAGGAAAACAGAAACATATATTTATGTAAACTTGTATTGATTCAACTAGGAAGAAACCCCACAGCTTTCAAGGTCTGAGTCACAAATCATTATGACCAGAAATGCTGATGTACTAGGAATACGCAAGGACTTTTGCTTGTTATCATGGGTCAGGCCTGTTGCAGTGCTAGAGTTAAGCTGAAAAACATTAAATATAGTTTTAAGCCTCCATTTATCAGGTGATATTTTGGGAAAGGGAGGACATAGTGGCTGTGAGTCCAGGCTTGTATATTCAGCTCCACATGTAGTCACAGAGAGATCCACATTCAGGAAAATCAGAGGGAGGTCGCGTCACCTTTCCAAACATGAGAAAACTCTGTTCTTCCCAAGATGACCTGAAATGTTCTAATTATTGGTTATTCCCTCTGGTTGGTGATGCAGCCAACAAGCACGTAGAGTTCAGTGAACCCACAAGCACACAGCTGTTATCTTTGACTTGTGGCCAAAGCAAAAATTGGAACAGAATTTACCCAGACAAGTATAAAGGCTTCTGTTTAAAGCAGCTATTTTCTAAGTCAGATAAACAGCTTTGAAATGGAGAAGAAATGAATTCTTTTCTAGAATGTCTGAATCAAAGTGAGGTCAGCGTCTTGAAGACAAGATGTTAACACAGATTACCCACACAGGCTGCACAAGTCTCCCAAAGAATGAGGCAGCCTCCATGCCTCCAGGCTGCCTGTAGTTCTACCTGTTTCATCAACTTGTTTTTGTGTTTGGAAACAACCTTCTGCATTCAGGAAAGGTAGCTATGTTGATTTAGTTAGTTCATGATATAAAACAGCAAAGGGCTGCAAACCACTGTGTTGAAAGCTTCCACGAGCTGGCAGTGGCATAGGTCAGTGACCTCTTTTTCCAGTAGCCTGAGAGGCTCTTACCTGGCAGTAGGAGGGCAGAAAGAAACAGAGTAGTTTCACTTTGGGCTTGAGTCAGTGAATCTGCCCTTTGAATTTCCACTAAGAAATGACATTAACAAATACCTCACTTTTTATAGGAAGCAAAGGGACTGGTAAGAAATAGCTGGTGGGAGAAGCAGGGGAAAATCACCCTCCCTGTTCTTTACACAAACACCACATGCCTATGCTAATCTGGCAATCCATCTTGCAATCACGAAGCAGTACCGAACAAGGAAGCAATTTTCACGGCAACAGTGGTCCTCAGAGCTTTTCATAGCTTGACGCCTATTGCGGCTGCTTATACTGGAGCAGCAGGTGGGTATAAAATAGCAGATTCTGAGCCTACAGAAGCAGCATCCCAGGGTAGAAGAGATGATTTTTTTTTTTTCCAGTAGAGCGAATATGCATATCAATGTACCTGAATGGAGAGCTGGGTCCTGGTGAGCTGTCATCAGCAGCAAATCCGTCTGTACTTCCATCTCAAGTGGTCTATTCTGGCGATAACAAGGCTTATGCAGCAAGGGTTTGAAAAGCCTGCTTCTCTTGATTCCAAAGGGGTTATGGACCATGTCTGCAGAGCGGACAGTCCTCAGCCGACTCTCAGCTTTCATTCATTCCCAAAATCCCCCTGCACTCTTCACTTGCAGCAGTAGTAAAATGGCACCATTTTCCAAGGCCTTTCAGCACGATGCATCCACACATGGTAAGGAATGACCAGGCATCATGGCCTGTTCTAAAACACTCTATTGTGAAGGTGGTCAGATGCATAACTGGTGTCGACTTCATACTAATTTGGGCAGGGATAGTTATCAGAAGTCCACTGAACAAATGTATGGGATGTTTCAAACCCATGAGCGTCAAGCTTCTCCAAAAATAACAAGAAGTGACAGCTGAAGTCATGCTTAACAGAATTGGTTTTAAAATGTGAAGTGGGTTTTAAAAGCAGCCCGGCCTTCGTATTGGGTGTGAATGAGGCTTAGCATGAAATATCAAAAGAGGAGAAATCCCTGTCAAGGCGGATACTCTTTGTTCTCCGTGGATGACAACTAGATATCTCTAGATAATACTTGAAAGGACAAAGATGTGTGGGCAACAGATGGGTAGGCGGCCAAGGCTGTGTGAAACAGCATTCCAAGAAAGCGTTTCAGCCAACTTCACAAGCGGCACATTAGGAACAATCCCTGTAACAATTCCTGACCTGTTGTTTCTCTGGTAATTTGTTCACCAGAAGTCAGCAAGGGAAATTCTGCCTCCACCTTCCTTGGACTGCATGTGTCCTGCTGTTGGTTGTCTGGTTCTTTTACCCTACTTCTACTCGATTCATGGCTTTCTTGTAATTCTCTAACACTGGAATTGGCAAACTTGTTCTGTAAAAGGGCAGATAGTGGAGACTGGTTCAATATGGCATAGTAGAAGGACATGCTCTCACTCCCTCTTTCGAGAACAACAGAATCACAACTAACTGCTGAACAATCATCGAGAGGAAGACACTGGAACTCACCAAAAACAATAATCCACTTGCAAAGACAAAGGAGAAGCCGCAATGAGATGGTAGGAGGGGCGCTATCACAATAAAATCAAATCCCATAACTGCTGGGTGGGTGACTCAGAAACTGGAGAACACTTATACCACAAAAGTCCACCCACTGGAGTGAAGGTTCTGAGCCACACATCAGGCTTCCCAACCTGGGGGTCTGGCAACGCGAGGAGGAATTCCCAGAGAATCAGACTTTGAAGGCTAGCAGGATTTGATTGCAGGACTTTGACAGGACTGGGGGAAACAGAGACTCCACTATTAGAGGGCACACACAAAGTAGTGTGCTCATCAGGACCCAGGGGGAGGAGCAGTGACCCCATACGAGACTGACCCAGACCTACCTGCTAGTGTTAGAGGGTCTCCTGCAGAAGTGGGGGGCAGCTATGGCTCACCAAGGAACAAGGACACTGGCAGCAGAAGTTCTGGGAAGTACTCCTTGGCGTGAGCCCTCTCAGAGTCTGCTATTAGCCCCCCCAAAGAGGCCGGGTAGGCTCCAGTATTGGGTCGCCTCAGGCAAAACAACCAACAGGGAGGGAACCCAGCCCCACCCATCAGCAGACAAGTGGATTAAAGTTTTACTGAGCTCTGCCCACCAGAGCAACAGCCAGCTCTATCCACCACCAGTCCTTCCCATCAGGAAACTTGCACAAGCCTCTTAGATAGCCTCATCCACCAGAGTAGAGACAGCAGAAGCAAGAAGAACTACAATCCTGCAGCCTGTGGAACAAAAACCACATTCACAGAAAGATAGACAAGAGGAAAAGGCAGAGGGCTATGTACCAGATGAAGGAACAAGATAAAACCCCAAAAAACAACTAAATGAAGTACAGATAGGCAACCTTCCAGAAAAAGAATTCAGAATAATGATAGTGAATATGATCCAGGACCTCGGAAAAAGAATGGAGGCAAACATTAAGAAGATGCAAGAAATGTTTAACAAAGATCTAGAAGAATTAAAGAACAAACAAACAGAGATGAACAATACAATAACTGAAATGAAAACTACACTAGAAGGAATCAATAGCAGAATAACTAAGGCAGAAGAACGGATAAGTGACCTGGAAGACAGAATGGTGGGATTCACAGCTGCAGAACAGAATGAAGAAAAAAGAATGAAAAGAAATGAAGACAGCCTAAGAGACCTCTGGAACAACATTCGCATTATAGGGGTCCCAGAAGGAGAAGAGAGGGAAAGGACCGGAGAAAATATTTGAAGAGATTATAGTTGAACACTTCCCTAACATGGGAAAGGAAATAACCATGCAAGTCCAGGAAGCTCAGAGAGTCTCATACAGAATAAACCCAAGGAGAAACATGCAGAGACACATAGTAATCAAATTGGCAAAAATTAAAGATAAAGAAAAATTATTGAAAGCAGCAAGGGAAAAATGACAAATAACATACAAGGGAACTCCCAGAAGGTTAACAACTGATTTCTCAGCAGAAACTCAACAAGCCAGAAGGGAGTGGCATGATATACTGAAAGTGATGAAAGGGAGGAACCTACAACCAAGATTACTCTACCCGGCAAGGATCTCATTCAGATTTGATGGAGAAATTAAAAGCTTTACAGACTAGCAAAAGCTAAAAGAATTCAGCACCACCACACCAGCTCCACAAAAAAAATGCTAAAGGAACTTCTCTAAGGGGGAAACACAACAGAAGAAAAGGACCTACAAAAACAAACCCAAAACAATGAAGAAAATGGTCATAGGAACATACATATCGATAATTATCTTAAACGTGATTGGATTAAATGCTCTAACCAAAAGACACAGGTCTGCTGAATGGATGCAAAAACAAGACCCATCTATATGCTGTCTACAAGAGACCCACTTCAGACCTAGGGACACATACAGAATGAAAGTGAGGGGTTGGAAAAAGATATTCCATGCAAATGGAAATCAAAAGAAAGCTGGAGTAGCAATTCTCATATCAGACAAAATAGACTTTAAAATAAAGACTATTACAAGAGACAAAGAAGGACACTATGTAATGATCAAAGGATCAATCCAAGAAGAAGATATAACAAGTGTAAATTTTTATGCACCCCACATAGGAGCACCTCAATACATAAGGCAACTGCTAACAGCTCTAAAATAGGAAATTGACAGTAACACAATAATAGTGGGGGACATTAACACCTCACTTACACCAATGGACAGATCATCCAAACAGAAAATTAATAAGGAAACACAAGCTTTAAATGACACAATAGACCAGATAGACTTAATTGATATTTATAGGACATTCCATCCAAAAACAGCAGATTACACTTTCTTCTCAAGTGCACATGGAACATTCTCCAGGATAGATCACATCTTGGATCACAAATCAAGCCTCAGTAAATTTAAGAAAATTGAAATCACATCAAGCATCTTTTCTGACCACAACACTATGAGATTAGAAATGAATTACAGGGGAAAAAACATAAAAAACAAAAACACATGGAGGCTAAACAATATGTTACTAAATAACCAAGAGATCACTGAAGAAATCAAAGAGGAAACCAAAAAATACCTAGAGACAAATGACAATGAAAATACGACGATCCAAAACCTATGGGATGCAGCACAAACAGTTCTAAGAGGGAAGTTTATAGTTATACAAGCCAACCGAAAGAAACAAGAAAAATCTCAAATAAACAAACTAACCTTACACCTAAAGGAACTAGAGAAAGAAGAACAAACAAAACCCAAAGTTAGCAGAAGGAAAGAAATCATAAAGATCAGAGCAGAAATAAATGAAATAGAAACAAAGAAAACAATAGCAAAGATCAATAAAACTAAAAGCTGGTTCTTTGAGAAGATAAACAAAATGGATAAACCATTAGCCAGACTCATCAAGAAAAAGAGGGAGAGGACTCAAATCAATAAAATTAGAAATGAAAAAGGAGAAGTTACACCAGACACCGCAGAAATACAAAGCATCCTAAGAGACTACTACAAGCAACTCTATGCCAATAAAATGGACAACCTGGAAGAAATGGACAAATTCTGAGAAAGGTATAACCTTCCAAGACTGAACCAGGAAGAAAGAGAAAATATGAACAGAACAATCACAAGTAATGAAATTGAAACTGTGATTAAAAAGCTTCCAACAAACAAAAGTCCAGGACCACATGGCTTCACAGGTGAATTCTATCAAACATTTAGAGAAGAGCTAACACCTATCCTTCTCAAATTCTCCCAAAAAATTCCAGAGGAAAGAAACCTCCCAAACTCATTCTATGAGGCCACCATCACCCTGATACCAAAACCAGACAAAGACACTACAAAAAAAGAAAATTACAGACCAATATCACTGATGAATATAGATGCAAAAATCCTCAACAAAACACTAGGAAACAGAATCCAACAACAAATTAAAAGGATCATATACCATGATCAAGTGGGATTTATCCCAGGGATGCAAGGATTCTTCAATATATGCAAATAAATCAATGTGATACACCACATTAACAAATTAAAGGAGAAAAACCATATGATCAACTCAATGAAGCTCAAAAAGCTTTTGACAGAATTCGACACCCATGTATAATAAAAACTCTCCAGAAAGTGGGCATAGAGGGAACATATTTCAACATAATAATGGCCATATATGACAAACCCACAGCAAACATCATTCTCAGTGGTGAAAAACTGAAAGCATTTCCTCTAAGATCAGGAACAAGAGAAGGATATCCACTCTCACCACTGTTATTCAACATAGTTTTGGAAGTCCTAGCCACAGCAATCAGAGAAGAAAGAAATAAAAGGAATACAAATTGGAAAAGAAGTAAAACTGTCACTGTTTATAGATGACATGATACTATACATACAGAATCCTAAAGATGCCACTAGAAATCTACTAGAGCTAATCAATGAATTTGGTAAAGTAGGAGGATACAAAATTAATGCACAGAAATCTCTTGAATTCCTATATACTAATGAGGAAAAGTCTGAAAGAGAAATTAAGGAAACACTCCCATTTACCATTGCAACAAAAAGAATAAAATACCTAGGAATAAACTTACCTAAGGAGACAAAAGACCTGTATGCAGAAAACTATGACACTGATGAATGAAATCAAACACAACACAAACAGATGGAGAGATATACCATATTCTTGGATTGGAAGAATCAACATTGTGAAAATGACTATACCACCCAAAGCAATCTACAGATTCAATGCAATCCCTATCAAATTACCAATGGCATTTTTTATGGAACTAGAACAAAAAAATCTTAAAATTTGTATGGACACACAAAAGACCCCAAATGGCCAAAGCAGTCCTGAGGGACAAAAACGGAGCTGGAGGAATGAGACTCCCTGACTTCAGATTATACTACAAAGCTACAGTAATCAAGACAATATGGTACTGGCACAAAAACAGAAATATAGATCAATGGAACAGGATAGAAGGCCCAGAGCTAAACCCACACAATTATGGTCAACTAATCTATGACAAAGCAGGCAAGGATATAGAATGGAGAAAAGACAGTCTCTTCAATAAGCGGTGCTGGGAAAACTGGGCAGCTACATGTAAAAGTATGAAATTAGAACACTCCCTAACACCATACACAAAAATAAACTCAAAATGGATTCGAGACCTAAATGTAAGACCAGGCACTATAAAACTCTTAGAGGAAAACATAGGAAGAACACTCTGACATAAATCACAGCAAGATCTTTTTTGATCCACCTCCTAGAGTAATGGAAGTAAAAGCAAAAATAAACAAATGGGACCTAATGAAACTTAAATGCTTTTGCACAACGAAGGAAACGATAAACAAGACGAAAAGACAACCCTCAGAATGTGACAAAATATTTGCAAATGAATCAACGGACAAAGAATTGATCTCCAAAATATATAAACAGCTCATGCAGCTCAATATTAAAAAAGCAAACAACCCAATCCAAAAATGGACAGAAGACCTAAATAGACATTTCTGCAAAGAAGACATACAGATGAACAAGAAGCACTTGAAAAGCTGCTCAACATCACTAATTATTAGAGAAATGCAAATCAAAACTGCAATGAGGTATCACCTCACACCAGTTAGAATGGGCATCATCAGAAAATCTAAAAAGAACAAATGCTGGAGAGGGTGTGGAGAAAAGGGAACCCTCTTGCACTGTTGGTAGGAATGTAAATTGATACAGCCACTATGGAGAACAGCATGGAAGTTCCTTAAAGAACTAAAAATAGAGTTACCATATGATCCAGCAATCTCACTACTGGGCATATACCCAGAGAAACCCATAATTCAAAAAGACACATGCACCCCAATGTTCATTGCAGCACTATTTACAGTAGCCAGGTCATGGAAGCAAGATAAATTCCCTTCAACAGATGAATGGATAAAGAAGATGTGTACATATATACAATGGAATATTACTCAGCCATAAAAAGGAACAAACTTGGGTCATTTTAGAGATGTGGATGCATCTAGAGACTGTCATACGGAGTGAAGTAAGTCAGGAAGAGAAAAACAAATATCGTATATTAATGCATATATGTGGAACCTAGAAAATGGTACAGATGAACTGGTTTGCAGAGCAGAAATTGAGACACAGAAGTAGAGAAAAAAACATATGAACACCAAGGGGGGAACAAAGTGGGAGGTGGGGTTGTGGTGTGATGAATTGGGCAATTGGGATTGACATGTATACCCTGATGTGTATAAATTGGATGACTAATAAGAAAAATAAATAAATAAAAAATAAACATTAAAAAAAAAAGAGCAGATAGTGAAAAGGTTAAAAGTTAATAGGCCATTCAGTCTCTGTCACAGCTACTTAACTCTGCCATTGTAGCAGGAAGCAAGCCAGCCACAGACCAGACACAAATGAGTGAGTGTGGCTGGGTTCCAATAATCCTTTATTTGCAAAAATAATTTGAGGGCCAGATTTAGCCCACGGCCATAGTTTTCAGACTCTCTTCTCTAAAATACTGTATCTTAAACAAAGTCAACCCTGGGACATACTGTGAGTTTTCATTTCTTAGCCCACATTTCGATAACCTTCTATGGTAGATTGTTAGAGTAATAATTCCCTCCCCACCCCCAATCTCTTTGTGCCTTCCACTAGCCCTGCCTCTGGGCAGTCTCCCCACATAGTGACTGTTATGAGCTGAATTGTGTTTCTCCAAAACTCATATGTTAAAGTCCTAACCCCGGGTACCTAGAATGTAACCATATTTGGAGATCAGGCTTCTAGAGAGGTGATTATGTTAAAACGATTACGTTAGGGTGGAGGCCTTATCCAAATTGTCTGGGAAGAAGGGACACCAGGGAAGCACATGCAGAGAAAAGATCATGTGAAGAGGCAGCAGGAGGGAGGCCACCTGCAAGCCAAGGAGAGAGGCCTCAGAAGAAACCAAGCCTGCCAGCTCCTTGATCTTGAAGGTGCAGGCTCCAAAACTGTGAGAAAATACATTTCTGTGTTGAAAGCACCCAGTCTGTGGTGTTTTGTGAGTTGAAAGCACCCAGTCTGTGGTGTTTTGTGAGTTGAAAGCACCCAGTCTGTGGTGTTTGTGAAGGCAGCCTGAGCAAACTAATATGCTGACTCTGGGCCACACATGTGACTTGCTTGGACCAGTGAGGCAAGACAAATACGACACAAGCAGAGACTGGAAAAGTGTCTCTTGCTGCACTCGAGATCCCTGCCAGCAACACTGTGAACAAGTCTGGGTTACTCTGCTGGATGGTAAGAAACACACGGCAAGTCATCTTGTCACCCCAGCCCGCAAGTCAACCCAGAGGCAGCTGCCCACGAATGCAGGAGGGCCCAGCTGAGCTCAGCGGGAGGACCAAAGAACTGACCTGTGCTAACTGCTGACCCATGGGCAACTGTTGGTGTTTTCAGCCACTAAGTTTGGGGGTAGTTGTTACACAGAATATATACCCACTGTGTCTCCATCACTTTCCATGTCTTTTCCACCCCACCACTCAGACCGACCCCCTTGCCTCTGGCTTACTTGGGCCGCTTCAAAGCTGCACTACCCTCCCCCTCCACACTGCCCAGTAGTTCAGTCCATGCTCATCCGCGCAGGACACAGCTCTCTAGTAGGTGGGCGTATTCATTTTCTGTTGCTGTGATAACAAATTACCACAAACTTAGCAGCTCACAACCACACACCTTTATGATCTCACACTTCTGTAGGTCAGAGGTTTGACACAGGTCTCCAGGTTAACATGGAGGTGTCGGCAGGACTGTGCTCATTTATCAGAGCCTCCAGGGGAGACTATGTTTTCCTGCTCATTCAGATTGTTGGCAGAATTCAGTTCCTCGCTTCTAGAGGACTGACAACCTTGTTCCCTGGCTGGCTGTCAGCTAAGGGCCATTCCCAGCTTCTAGAGGCCACCTACATGTCTTAGCTCCTTCCTCCATCTTCAAAGCCAGCAAGGTGATGTCCCTCTCATACTTAGAATCTCTCCTGCGTCTTCGTCCATCACATTTCTCTAACTCCAGGTGGAAAAGTTTTCTGCTTTTTAGTGCTCATGGGAATAGATTGGACCTACCCTGATAATCCAGGATAATCTCCCCATCTCCATAACTTTTATCACTTCTGCAATCACATCTGCAGAAATTTCTTTTGCCACATAGCATAGCATATTCACAGGTTCCGGGGATTAGGATGCAAACATCTTGGAGGAAGGTGGGGGCTGTTATTCTATTTTTTTTTTTTTCACATCTTTATTGGAGTATAATTGCTTTACAATGGTGTCTTAGTTTCTGCTTTATAACAAAGTGAATCAGTTATACATATACATATGTTCCCATATCTCTTCCTTCTTGCATCTCCCTCCCTCCCACCCTCCCTATCCCACCTCTCTAGGTGGTCACAAAGCACAAAGATGATCTCCCTGTGCAATGCGGCTGCTTCCCACTAGCTATCTATTTTATGTTTGGTAGTGTATATATGTCCATGCCACTCTCTCACTTTGTCCCAGCTTACCCTTCCCCCTCCCCATATCCTCAAGTCCATTCTCTAGTAGGTCTGTGTCTTTATTCCCGTCTTGCCCCTAGGTTCTTCATGACCTTTTTTTTTTTTTTTCTTAGATTCCATGTATATGTGTTAGCATACGGTATTTCTTTTTCTCTTTCTGACTTACTTCACTCTGTATGACAGGCTGTAACTCCATCCACCTCATTACAAATAACTCAGTTTCGTTTCTTTTTATGGCTGAGTAATATTCCATTGTATATATGTGCCACATCTTCTTTATCCATTCATCTGTTGATGGACACTTAGGTTGCTTCCATGTCCTGGCTATTATAAATAGAGCTGCAATGAACATTTTGGTACATGACTCTTTTTGAATTATGGTTTTCTCAGGGTATATGCCCAGGAGTGGGATTGCTGGGTCGTATGGTAGTTCTATTTTTAGTTTTTTAAGGAACCTCCATACTGTTCTCCTTAGTAGCTGTATCAATTTACATTCCCACCAACAGTGCAAGAGGGTACCCTTTTCTCCACACTCTCTCCAGCATTTATTGTTTCTAGAATTTTTTGATGATGGCCATTCTGACCGGTGTGAAATGATATCTCATTGTAGTTTTGATTTGCATTTTTCTAATGATTAATGATGTTGAGCATTCTTTCATGTGTTTGTTGGCAATCTGTATATCTTCTTTGGAGAAATGTCTATTTAGGTCTTCTGCCCATTTTTGGATTGGATTGTTTGTTTGTTTTTTTTGATATTGAGCTGCATGAGCTGCTTGTAAATTTTGGAGATTAATCCTTTGTCAGTTGCTTCATTTGCAAATATTTTCTTCCATTCTGAGGGTTGTCTTTTGGTCTTGTTTAGGTTTCCTTTGCTGTGCAAATGCAATCCCTATCAAACTACCACTGGCATTTTTCACAGAACTAGAACAAAACATTTCACAATTTGTATGGAAACACAAAAGACCCCAAATAGCCAAAGCAATCTTGAGAACGAAAAATGGAGCTGGAGGAATCAGGATCCCTGACTTCAGACTATATTACAAAGCTACAGTAATCAAGACAGTATGGTACTGGCACAAAAACAGAAATATAGATCAATGGAACAGGATAGAAAGCCCAGAGATAAACCCACGCACATATGGTCACCTTATCTTTGATAAAGGAGGCAAGAATATACAGTGGAGAAAAGATAGCCTCTTCAATAAGTGGTGCTGGGAAAACTGGACAGGTACGTGTAAAAGTATGAAATTAGAACACTCCCTAACACCATACACAAAAATAAACTCAAAATGGATTAAAGACCTAAATGTAAGGCCAGACACTATCAAACTCTTAGAGGAAAACATAGGCAGAACACTCTTTGATATAAATCACAGCAAGATCCTTTTTGACCCACCTCCTAGAGAAATGGAAATAAAAACAAAAATAAACAAATGGGACCTAATGAAACTTAAAAGCTTTTGCACAGCAAAGGGGTCTGTTATTCTGCCTACCACAGTTAGCAACCTGTGGCAATGAAATCAGAGCCTGTAGTTCTTTACCAGCTCTCAGTTACAATGGGAATTTTTGAAAGGATAACTCCAAACTCTCAATGTGGCCACTTCCCCACCATAACCACCATCATAGCCACTCCAGTGCTTCTACGTCATTTATTTATTCTAGAGTAGTTTTCACCCACATCCATGTACTCCTCCATCTATGTAGCTCTTATACACAATTAGTTGGAAATTAGTGTATGTGGACCATGATTCCCTGAACACAAGGTTTTTAAGAATGGTATCTGGATTCCCTTATGTCATTGTCTTGGGCAAATGATCTCTAACAGGTAGTCGTTTTTCTAGCCAACTGCTTCAAACTCTATTAAGCTTACCTCTAAGGTTGTGTGCAGGAAAAATGCCAGTGTTATGAGCAATGTCACAAGTTCCTACACCTCTCTCCTTAGAATTTTGCAAACTGGTTTATTGCAGTCCATTAGAGCTACCAGAACCTGTTCTATATCAGTTAGGATGACTTCAGCTGCAAGAAAAAGAAACCCTGATTTAAACTGGCATACACAATATGAAAAATTACTATTTCACATTACAAGAAGCACAGACACAGATCAGACTTTGGGGTTAGTTAATTCTGTGGCTCAAAAAAATAATCGAGGTCAAATTTTGTTCTCTCTCTCTCAACCCTGCCATTCTTGCTGTCATCAAGCTGGTAGCAAGGTGTCTGCTGCTCTTCCTGGCATCACATACAACTGTAACATCCAGAGGAAGAAGAGAGATCGCCTCCTCCTGCGTCTCTATCTTTGTTGTGAGGAAACGTTTTCCTACAGGTTCCCCAGTAGACTGCCCCCTGGTTTCATTAGCAGAACTGACCTCATTTTAAAGCAAGACATGGGAAGGAGAACATGTCACTTCATCAAGCCCTTCCCTGATCATCCTTTTAAAATAGCAGCTTCTCCCCAACACCATCTTCCTACATTTCCTTCTGGCCCTGCCAAGGACTTATTTTCCTCCTTAGTCTTTATCACCATGTGTCTTGCACTGTTATTTGTACATTTTCTTTTCACACATACTATAACATCAACTTCATTGTGTCAGGGATCTGGAACTTTCTTACTTACCTAAAACAAGGCATGGCACATAATAAGTTTCCCTCAATATTTGTTAAACAAATGTGATACCCCTTGAACCAATCAGGTCTTTGGAGCTGGAGGTAAGATCCACTTCCCCATTTGGCTGCAGTGGGGTGAGTGGGGTACTGAACAAAAGTGAGTTTATGTTAAGGGTAGATAGGTAGTGAATGTTAGATAGGCAACTGACAGCCTCACTCTTAACCCCATTTCCTCACCAACACCATCACCTATTGGCCTGGGGAACTTTGAAAAGACAGAGACTTTGGTCATAGTGAATCTTAAAGTGGTTTACTGGTTGCAGGTAATCTTCCAAGGAATCTTGGTATAAGGACCAGACTCATAGAAGCTTCTCTTCACAGATCCATTTGTCCTAGCATCCTAGCATCGTTTGGGGTAGAAGGGAAGATTACTGATGTTATCAAGTCCACTGACCTTTATTTAATCTTTTGCTACTTTAATATTTGGAACACTATATATTTTACCCATATAATTCTGAGGAAGCAATCTACCTAAAGTTTACATAGTAATAAGAAGGGGTTTTATCCTGGAAATAATCAGGATAATCTAAAGCAGTTAGTTGAGACAATAAAAGGAACTAAGAAAAGCCATTAGGCTGGTGTCTGGCTATTCAGAATACTCCACTGAGGGAAGCCTGAGCAGAGTTTGGAGAAAGGCAGCAGGTGAGCCTATCCCTCGCATGTGGCATAATTCATAATATTCCTCATCACATTCTGCTCGCGGAGTTCTTGAGAGCCGCAAGGGAGGGGAACACCAGGTCTCTCAGGCCTCCTTCCGGAGGCCCCTCCCTCAGAGAGGAGCCAATATACTCACTGCAGAGAGATACATGACAAGCACCTTGTGTATGCCAGCCCTGGAAACCCCTTCCCACTCTCATTCCCAAAATGTTTCTTTGTCCTTGTAGAGAAAACAAAGGGACTATGTGGTCTGTTTATCCGGAATCATTAGAGGGGGACAACCCTGTGACACCGTGACCCAACCTAATCCAGGCTCAGAGTCTTCTTCCCACTTGGACATATTCTGCCTAAATAATGCCTCTTACCCCACTTAGCTGTTGCTATCACTGCCTCTCCCAAGGCTCTGCTCCTTCAGGGGGCTACTTCCCTCCCAAACCAAAGACAACTCTGCCCAATTTCCTCCCCTGGATTCTCAAGCTCCTTCTTGAAATTCCTTATGGTCTCTAGAACCAGCTCTTCTCAAAGACACCCTCTGAGGAAACCCTAATTATAATCAGTGTTTCCATTATTTATTTTCTTGCTCAAATTGTTCCAGCTTTGGGCATTAAGAGTCCCTTCAGGTTAACTCCTCCTATGTCCTTACAGCAAGCATGCTTCCTTTTTTTCAGCACTTCCTTGTGCCGCAAGATGATCCTGGTTAATCTTGTGTTTTCCCTGCCCCACCCCTGGAATCAATCACTTCTTTATGAAGCTCTGGTTCCTTTTATTGAAGAACGGTGTTCAGAAACCAAGATCTGGACACCAGGCATACTCTGCTATTGCAGTGCCATTGCTTCTTAGGCCCTCTCAGCAGACAGAGCTAGGAAATACCTGTGTGTATACTAACCCATGCGTACACACATATCTGTATTTTTGTATCCATCTGTGTGTGTGTGTGTGTGTGTGTGTATATATATATATATATATATATATCTCCAAGTCCATGAGTTTATACTGATACCCCCGATTCCAGGCCAACATTATAGGTTTTAGCCTTCCCCCTTCCTCCAATAGTGAGAAACCTGGTTTAATGTCTACTTTATTATTTATAAGTGAATATATGACCTCCTTTGTCCATCTCCAGTGTATACATGAAGTGTTTCAGGATTTCTAGCCCATGCCCCTGTTAGAAGCACATTTACTAACTAGATTACAGCATTTGTATACAGTTACTTTTGTCTTTAGTCTTCCAGTATTCAGTCAGAATACTTTTTTACAAAGTTACTTAGGTTCACTCTTTTCTAACAGTAAGATTCTTGACTGAAGGCTTCTTCAAGCAACCTGTGTCCCTTCTCATAGGCATGGGACCCTTTATTCACGTACACATGACCTTAGAGCACTGGGTTTTAACATAATGATCCCTTTTCTTCTAAAGAGCAGGCACATTTAAACACACTTCTAAGGTCTTACTTTCAGATCCTTAGCCTAAACAAGTGTCAAATATATATTGTGCCAGATCTTTAAATGTCTTCTTTACAAGATTAAACCTCTTAATTAAAGATGGAGAATGGGCTTGAGTCTTGTGTATATTGCATTTATGCTTTATTATTTTTCTATACAATACTTTGGATGCCTGAGATGATCATTATAAATTTATTTTTATTATTCTAAATTTGTATTATCCCCTTAAGTGGTATATTGGATTGCTATAGTTCACAACCTCCAGCCATAAAATACAAAGCAATAAATTCTTCTAATTAATGCACACATATGCAAAGTTTATAATTAAATGCAAAGCTATAATTGGACCCAGTTCCCCATCTTACACAAAATAGCAATAGCTATGAACTAGGGGGGAAAAAGAGCTGGAATATTCAGCATTGAAGTTGAATGATTATTTACAGTAACTTAAAGAAAAAACATTATTCCAGATTTTAGAGAGAAGAAATAGCCATGAAACCAAGAAGGAAAAATTTGTCTCAATTTATCATTACACAGGAAGATAAGGTCTACTATACTCATGACACACCAAGGTGGGGGAAGACTATAGCAAATTTATAGATGTGGTAGCTAAGGAAATAAGCTCATCTACTGACTATAATCTGCCCACATATACTCCTACATACAGCCAACACACACACACACACACACACACACACACCTCTTCTATGGAGAACCTTAAATTCCCACTTCCTTTTGAGTTTTTGTCCTACATATTTCTATACATATATTATATCTCTTGCTGCAAATGCAGTTGTTCTGTCTTTGACTACACATTATCTCCAATCATGATTTCAAATGACCCACAAATACACTTTTCACAAATAATTTGTTTCCAAATTCTAAAAAACTGAAAATAATAATTTAGAAGTTCTGAACTTTACATGAAATGGAAAAAATCCCACATCATTATATTAATTTTAGGACATAACTGACCAAAGTTGCTTCACCCCTAGTCTTCTAGTCTTCTTCAGATTGAACACAAACTGTCACCACCATCCCTACAGTTGCCAAAGCCAGATCCTGGAAATCATCTGTCATTCCTCACTCTCTCTGCCCTGGGGCACATTAATCCATCAATAAGTCCTATTAGTTCTGTCTCCAAAGTGCAGCATGAATTCTTCTACACCTTTCAGTCTCTACCGTCACAATCCTAATCCAGCCTACTAACAGTGATTAGTTGAACCACTGAGGTTGTCCCTTAACTGTTATCCCAATATCCATTTTTCCCACCTTGAATCCATCCTCTGTACTGCAGTAAGTGAGTGATCTTTCACAAATATTAACTAATAATATTACTCCTTTGTTTAAAGAATGTTAAAAGTTTCCCATTTCCTTCTGGGGACTCATCTTGCCCCACACTTCACCTCAGTCTCTGAACTCATGCCCATAACCATCCTTCAGTTCCATTCTGCCTTTACCCATCCCTCCCACTCTACACCTAGTTAGTTCCTACCCATCATTCATATCTCAACTCAAATATCACTTCCTCTAAGAAATCCTCCCTAACCTCACAGAGTAAGGCAGGGTTCCTCTCATCTATTCTCAAAACACAATAGCTTTTTCTTCGTAACACTGATTATAGCTGAAATTCTACATTTGTTTCCAAAATTATTTAATTACTCTCCTTCTACCCCCATTGGACTATCAAGAATTATGTCTACTTGGGTTCTCCCTAGCATCCTGAGCAACAAGGAGAGTGTCTGGCACTTAGTAGATGGTCAACAAATATTTATTCAATGAATTCTGGAAAGAAAAGGAATAGCCTGAATATATAGAATTTTCACTTTTGTCTTTATCAACTGTCAACAGCAGGTGAAATAAAAATCCTGTCATTGCACGTGAATCTCCTACTGTGATCCCTGAAGTTCTGCTGAGCTCAAGACAGATGGAAACCCTGCAGCAGCCTCATAGAAGGGCTCTCAGGTACGACCTGCATACAAAGCAGAGAGCAGGAGAACACTCCAGGGCAGAAAGCCAGCAGCCTGTTGACATCCATAAAATACAAGGCCAGCTCTGGCTTTGACCCTCTCAGGTCCAGTAAAACATGGTACAGATGGAGAAAAGGAATGGGCTGATTTCTTGGAATTATTCCAGAAAAGCTGAAAATATGACCAATATTTGAATATATGACCATTTATCAGCCACTCTTGTATGACCTAATAATGTGCGATCATCTTTTTAGTCTCAAAAAGCAGGAGACTAAATGTTTCAATGGTGATTTTTCTTCTTTCTGCCATTTCCAGGTGACATATTTTAGTAAGATATTTAGTAAAAATAAGGGTAATGCTTTCTGATCCTCTCTTTCCTTGTTCCCACAAAAATATCACATCCTTGCCTTGGAACATGGAGGCAGGAGAGTAACCCACCTGGAGAGGAGACACACCACCTCCAGGAAGGAGCCAAGAGCTCAGGAACACTGGTCCAGGGTGTGCAGTGAAGGCTTGCCTGCTCTGGAACTGAGCAACATGCAGGGGTCTGGTCCCAGGGGCCTGGCTGACACCACGAGGGATCTCCAGGTGGCAGAATTTCTGGGCATCAGGTGGTGCCTGAGGCATGGACAGTGAAAGATGCTAGAGGCAGGATTCAATGCAAAGAAAAGGGATAGTGGGAACCAGGCAGGTAGAATCAAGGTCCATGGCCAAGCAAATGGTTCATGAATAGGGGGAGGGAGAGAATTGAGAAACAAAGAGGATAAAGCTGACCAGGCTGACCCCCTACCTTATCACGCTCACTTGCCCTTGAATCTTACTGAGATTCTATCTGCAGGCTCTTAATCAGTCATCTTCTGGTCTTTGTCCCTTGGACGAACCTGCCAGGAAAACCTCCTGGATCAATTCACCCATCTACCTCTCCTTTCACATACTTGGTCTGACGACTGTATAACTCAGGAGAAAATCCTCCTAACTGTGTAGAATGGTACAATTCCTAATTAACGAGCCCCCCCACCCCACCCCTAATCTGAGCTCCCGGTGCACCTAGTCACCTTTCTCCAGATCCCGTCCAAAAATGTTAACATCTGAGCGGGGTCTTTTGAACTGTCTCCGCTCCCATCAAATCCCATTCCCACCTTGACTCTCAGCCAACTACACCTTCTATTCTATGGAGAAAATAAAAGCCATAGGAAAAGAAACACCTCAACCTCCTGTCCCTACTTTTTGACCTGAAAAGGTGTCTGGATCATTGCTCTCTTCTTTTCCACCTCAGAAGGAGAGGTGGTTCTTCTGCTGTGGAAGGCGAAGCACCACACCCCCCCTCCATGCGCTCAGGATCACATTTCATCCAAGTCCTCACAGAGCCTACTCCATTGATTACGGCCTCCCTTCCCTTCCTCTGTCTTCAGCTTCTCCTGGGCTACTCACTCTTGGCAGGTAAGTCTCTCCCTGCTTAAAAGAATTGTTATCCCTTTAACTCTTTCCTTCCCCACTTTCACAGGTGACTTAAAAGGCCTCTTTTATACTTAACGATCTGTACTTTGTCCCCTCTGATTCACCTGGCATAACTGAAACAACTCTCACCAAATCAACAACAACCCAACGGACACTTTTCTGTCTCTGTTTCACTCACAGCATCTGACACCATTGACCAACTTCTCTTCTTGCAGCTCCTGTGACCCCAGCACTCAATCTCTCCATCCCTTTGTAGTCTCTCCTGCTGACTTCTCTTCTGCTCCCTTTCTCTTCTCAGCGTCGCATATTACTTACAAGATCTCACCCACACCAGCCATTGCTGAACACTTATACACAGAGGACTTTCAAATAGCAATCCTGTTCTCCTTAGTTCCAGACCCCTCTGTCCACGAGTTTACTAAAAGCTTCTCTTTAGACAGCCCAGAACTATACCTAACTCATCACATCCCAAATTGAATAAAGCTTCCTCACAAAAAACATCTTGTCCCTGATGGCTTCTCAGTTCACCCCTAGTCACCTAAACCCAGAGCCTGAGAGGCCATCGAGATTCTTCCTATCCTTTGCCTTCACACCCAATCCTATTGATTGTCCCTCTTAAATACTTCTGCACAGCTCTACTCACGTCCACCTCCACTTTCAATGCTATGGTTAGGCTCTGGTCATTACTTTCCTGAAATGTAGCACTGGACTCCTGATGTATTTCCTTGTGTCTCCTCTGCTCCCCCTTAAATATATCCTAAAGAGTTCTCCTCTGCTTTTATCCCTTAAAATACATACTACAGGGAAAATAACAAAACTTCCTAGCATGTCATACAGATGATTCTCAATCTGAAGAACACAATTACCACCCCTATTAATAAGTATGTTATTTGGGTATTAATACTACCTACTGCATAAGGTTTTTGTGAGGCATAAGTAAGTTAGTACATATAAAATGGTCAGAAAAGTATCTTATACAAAGAGAGTACTCAGACAAATTAGAGAATATTCCAGTAAGAATTCAATAAATGTTCAATAGATAAATAAATAACTGAGACACTCAGCAGAGGATTTGGTGGTTTGCATCCCAGTGTTCTGTAGGCACAGAAAACTAAATATGAGCACAGCAGACCTCAGATTCCAGGCTAAGGGAGGAGGCAATTGCTAACATGATGCCAGTTAGGAGCCTCAGTGGTCCAAAGACCGCATTCCTGGGTTTTGCAGATCAATTTGGGATAAAAAAAATCACGTTAATTGTGAGATCTCTTTTTTGGTTTCTTATTTTTATTTCCATTGGGGATGATTCATTTGCACGTTCTTCTTTGCTTGTTCACTTCTTTGAAACCTTTGAGTATAGACACATACAGGGCAAGAACTATATTGCACACAGTGGAAACTCAACTTCTAACTGATGTTCCTTAGGTAACTGATGATGAGAAGATGATCAAATGATGACAGTGAAGATGCTAATAAACAGTTTCTTCTCCTCCCCACCTATATTACCTAAGCTTGCCAAAAAAAAGCCTCTAACCCCTGTAACCTTAAGGAAGATTTTACATAAAAACACAGTTGTTTTGCAGGGTCCCAGGTGGCAGATCCTGTCTCTGTCAGAGGCACTGAAATTTATGTTGCAAAAGGATGTCTCTGTGCTCTTCCACATCAACCTGCAAGACACACCTGAACTTCCATTAATGCTCTGTCATTGTTATTTATCTAAACTAGGCCTGCAAGCTGTTTATGTGATTAGTATCCTCCACCATTTGTGGGCAGTGAGCTTCTCAAGTTCCAAATTTACCTCTTTCCAGTTGAAAGAAGGTCATTCTGTGTACCTGGATTTGGGGGAAAAAACCAGAGGGCTGGATGGAGGAAACTTCCTTTGTACAGCTATGAGATATGATTAAAAAAATACTTAATGTTCCCAAAACCTTTCACTGGGGCAGGATGCAGCCACAACTTTCAACATGAAGACCACAAAACACTGCCAATAATGGAGAAACATATTTCACTTCAGTAATTACAGCCAGGAAAGTATGTTATTTTTAAGAGAAACTAGCTATTACATTTTAGATATCTTTATTCTTTTTACACTTTACGGTTCTAGGATTCAGAAAGGATCGCGTCATACAATTAAATTCTCTCTATAAATACACAAAGCAAATATAAGATGTTTAGTATGGTGCCTGGCACAGAATAATATAATACGTGGTCATCATTGCTGTTGTTATTCTCATCATTTTGATCATTATCTCCCATAGTCTACTAGGGATATGACCAGAAAAGAGAGCCAATCATAACTTTATCTTCTACTTAGGTGATATAAATATAGACAGATACAGATGAAGGTCTTTTGCAGTCATCACATCACATTCACACAGTAGCCCTGTGAGGTAGGAAAGGTAACATAATTATCCTAATTTTACATATAAGGAAGGTGATCCCGAAAGCTGATCAACACCCCTCCCCCCGCGGCAGTCAGTGGAAGGTTTGAGCATGCAATTCTGCTTTTCAGACTCTTAGCTTCTTACTTTTTCTCTTTGAGGTTGAGAGGAGGGTGCAAAGGAGACCGGGGGACAGGGATGTGAAAGAGGTCAGGGGATGAGAGATAGTTATAAGGATGTTGTTTTCCAGGTTACCTCTGTCCCTCGAACAATACAAGGTATAGAGTTGTCAATTGATTTCATTAGTGAGCGTAGCTTATGAAATTTCTCTCTTTACTTTGTTATCATCCCCGTAAACTGATTGTAAATAGACATTAGCCTACTTTCATGGTTTGTTGCTTCTTGCACCAGCATGAAAAGTCGGAACACAGCACTATATCCTACAAAGGCTCAAACTTCTCTTTGAATTTATAATACTTGTTCTAAAGGAGAAGTGAGATTCTGACAATCATGGGTTGATTCCCCATCATGCTCCCTGGCTTCTTGGCTTGATAAGCTAGACCTTCAACAGTGCCAAGCATATGCTGACTGCCCTGGCTCACCCAAGGTATGCTGGAGGCCTTAGGAGACCATATGTTAGGCATCTGACATATGTTTAAAAAGGAGCTGGTCATATTTCTGAAGAGGTTTTCCATAATGTAGCTTCGGCACTGCTAGAACTAGCCCTGTAGCTCACCATGTTTAATTCATGCTTAATTACATTTGAATCTGTGAACTTTCTCATGAAGTCTTCACAATTGCACTCCCGCCGTAGTAGTCTTACTTGCTGAATTTTTCTGTGGTTTAAGCACAAATGTCAGTGCCCTGTGAAGTTTCACAACTATGCTATTCACTGTCATTTCTCATCCAGCCATGAATCAACATAACTTGATGATAGCTGCACAATTATGAAAATACTGTCAAGTACACATCACCCATGTGAACCTAGTGCTAAGCATTATTGTAATGAACTCAGGGAAAAGTCATGAAATTCCTAGCCAGCCTGAACTTAACAGAACATGAAGTCACTTAACTTAATTGAAAGTGTTAGCAATGAGTGTTTCTACTTCAGCAACAGAAATTCCACACGAATTAGAGCTGCTTAGGGAAGGACTGACTTCTGAGTTGCCTTTCACACAGAGACGACAAAACGACCAGATTTACCCTGGCATTTCATATTCATTCAGCCTCCCTCTCCAGGTACCATTTGATAATCTCCTACTACCATGTTTAAATCAAGTCCTACAAAGTTTCGTATCAGAAAGTCGTGGAATCACAGCTGAAAGAAACTTCCGAGGTGACCTAATCCTTCACATTCATTTCACAGATGAGAAACTCAGACCCAGACTCTCCTAATATTACAGCTGTATAACAGTAGACTGGACCTGGAACTCAGGTTTTCTGACACCCTACCCAAGAAATAATTTTAGACATGTACTTGAGCACATCTCAGAAATGGTAGCTGAGCGTTACGAGTGAAGCCTGAAGCTTTGTTCCAACCTGAGCAATGGAACACCAAGGGCTCAAGCTTTGTCTTCTTCTCCACTCAGATCGACCAACCCTACTACTCTGGCTTTATGCCTGAAAACCTCACCATCAGAAGTTCTTTGGATTTAAACCATTGGGTTCCAAGGAGAATCTGGTTTAAATGGAAATAATGCATTAGACAGCAGAGGCTGTCCCCTGAAATGGCCCAAGAAAGTGTGGATTTCAAGTCAGCAATCAGGGCCTGAATGAGTGGGACAGAAGACAGATAATATTTGACAGAGGTAACTGATGCAATGGGATGAGGGAGGATACCCTGGGCCTGGTACAGAGCCATGCTGGGTACCTGGAATCTGAAGGTCTGGATAGTAAACATGCCTCCAAGGGGCAGAATGAGTATTTATAATAGGTGGGGAAATGGAGGGAAAGAGACCGATAAAGAGCATTGGAGTAGGTGGGTGACTGATACCCACACACTAAGGACCCATGAATAATGACCAATGACCAGTACTTCCTTCTCTGGAGAAGAGCTATATCTTCTAGAAGGATTTTACTTTTTCATCCCTTTCTTTCTCAGAAAAGGGAAGAAAACTTCTGCATCTCTCTTAGGCACTTTTACCTAAGGTTTTCTCTAAGTATGTATTACATACAGGTGTTCAATCCCTTAGCTAGAAAGGCCATGGTTTGAGAAAATCTTCTGAGTTCAGGCAGCAGGGAGAAACCTCCCAAACAACCATCTTCCTCCCATCCTTTTGCTACAAAGCTTCCTCGAGGCGGCCTTGGTCAGTTTTGAAGTCCACAAATACAGGAAAAGAGCTGCAGCTATTGCCTAGCGGCACCTCTGCCTCCCTCCCCTTTTCTCCACCTGCATACCTTATACATGTAGGCTGGACACAGTGGTTATGGTAACACTTGGGGGCTCTGGGACCAATCCTGCCCTGCTTTAAACTGGGTGATGATATAATAAGGTAGGCAATTCCCATAGTAGGTAATCTCCACTAGGGTTGAGATGCAGGTCATTTTCTGGTGTGTATAAGTGAATCCACCAGCGAGGCCCTGTGCTAGTCAATGAAAGTAGAGAGCAAAACCCAGAAACACAGGTCCTATTCTCAAGAGCTGCCAATCCAGTGCAGGAGAGAGATCATCTGTGTAGAGAGATAGCCAACAAAAATAACAAGATCAGGCAAAGGGAGGAAAGGGGAGAGGAAGGGAATGCAGAAGAGGCATGAGAGGGAAGGGAAGAAGTAAATGGATGAAAGAGAAGGGCTGGGACATGCACCTTTGGGTAGATGATGATAACAGTTAAGTGAGCACTGTGTCCCCAGCACAGTGCTGTGATATATACATTACCTTACTTGATGGTATTTGTGATTTTACATCTCCAGGAAGAAACTGGAATCATTAGTAGATTAGTACCTGTCTCCTAAGACTTACCTCTAGGAAAAGGAACTGAGCAAAAGTGCATCAATTACAGATGACAAAGCAAAGCTGGGGCCTGTGGTTTGATAGCAGTGAGTCAATGGCAGGAACTCTGCCTTAAAGCTCCTTCCTCTGGGAACATTATCTGCCATTTTATCAACTTCGCTTTGAGTGTCTCCTAATATCTGGCACAGCATGCTGGACAGCACAGGTGCCCAATGTTTGTGTGTGGGTTCGCCTTGGATTGTAACTTCTTGCATCCCGAGTGACCCCGCATTGTTGTCATTAGTGAGGGACCAAATCCTTACCCTTCAGTTTGTCAGCAATTCAAGTTTCCAGAGTGCTTGACAGATCCAGACCCACTGCAGACCTTTGGCCGATCTATCCCGATATGCACAGCCATTAAAACTCTCCCTCCTGTTCCTCCACATGCCGGCCAGTTCCTCCAAGTGCCAAGTCACTCTCAAGTGCCAAGAGTGCAAGTGGAATTGAGAGATTAGTGATGCAAAGGTGGTCAAAAAGTGGTGGGGGACAAAGGAACAGCAGCACTTCATGCTGAAGACTTTTTCACCCAGAGCAGCCCAAGCCTTTGTCTGCCAGCTTGGAAAACGCTGGCCACAACCCACCATGGGCTTGCCAGGGTCAGAGATTCTATTGTGAAACGCTCTCTAGGCCCAGGGAAATAATTATTAACTGTGGCTTCCACAGGCTGGGATTATGCCAGGTGGAAAAAACCCTGGACTTTAATCTTCTCGATCTGAAATGTCAAATTGGGCCTAAATACTTCCTCAGGCTGTAAATTCTGCTTAAGGCATCAAGCCAAGCTCTTGATGCCTTAAGACCTTCTGTTCTCAACTCAGCCTTTTCTTTTGCATTTCCATATTAATTAGAATTCTCTGCAAGGGCGAGAACAATTGTTCTGGCTATTACGTACTATCAACAGGCCATTTTCAAGCTTTTACCCAAAATTCAGTGATTAGACCTCAGTCATCATGCCTTCTGGTTACTCTCACTTAGCCCTTCACACTTGCTGAGTAGACAATAGTCAATCATGTGGTTCTGAGACTCGGAACATATGAGGCCTCTTTCCACTCTTAATCTCATTGCCTACAGAGATCTGAGGGGGGAGGGCCAAAGATGAATCCTCCTCCTGGGACCAAAGCAGAGGATAACTCACTGCCATAAATGAGACAGAGAAAGCCCTTCAGAGGCTAGCGGAAAACAGGCCTGAAGCAACATCAGGACGCATGAGGAAGCTGGTCACAACCAGGCCGGCAACGCAGCGTATCAAGAACGAGGTGGGTGGGTTCGCACACAACAGTAAAATGAGACCAGAGCAGAGGAGCGCGCTTCGGCCTCTCCAGATGGAGACCCACAGGGGCGCCACGTGCGCTGGCGGGCCAGCCTGACTCGTCACCTGCCATTCTTCGGCCATCAGGAGCGTGGTCGGCAGCCTGGGAGGTTACTAAAGCAACAACAAACACAAAGTCATTGCCTTAGTCTGTCTCTTAGCTCCATCTACTCTTTGGAAGCCAGAGAATTATTTTCCCAGAGTAAAGGGGACCTGTGCAAACTAAGCTCTCGAGGAACAGCCAACATTTTGTAAGGACGAGTCAGACTCCACATTTGATGTCTGGCTGCTGACAACTCTCCAGGCGCCCCCATCCCCTTCCCCTGCCCCACATCCCAGCAAGCTGATGAGGAAGCCATTGGCGCTCGCAGCCAAGTTCAAACCACACAAGCCACAGTCCGGAGGTGGGGAACATCACCTCACACAGCTCCCTAAGCACCCTAGAATCTCCCTTCTCTTCTCAAGCCTTTTACAGACCAGCTCGGGAGCCTGCTTTGTTCTCCCCAGAGAGCCTCATTATGTGAGTAATAAACAGTTTTACACTCTCTTGATGCCTGTGTAATGTCATCACGACCACAGTTGTAATGGAGGTCCACCTGCTTCCCTGGATGGACCACAATGCCTTGTTCCAAATGCAGAAGAGCAAATATTATTTAAAAACTTGACTTGGGGAAATTGCCAAGATGTATTCTTAAGCATAGAAAGCAATTTGTAAAACAAGGGTTGTATTATTCCATTTATATAAAAATAACTATTTGTATATCTATTTTATCTATAAACTAAAACCTGTTAAGCCTGGTCACTCCTAGGTAGGGGAGTGGAGACTAGAAAGGGATTGAAAAGTTACCTTCTTTGTTTAATCTTTGCTTATGTAAGGCTTGAATCATTTAGCATAGATGTATTACACTGTTTGTCTACGGCACTACCAAAAATTAAAATAAATCAAAATATTGAGACTAAAATAATTTTTAAACAAATTTTAAAATAGTTTTACTCATCAGACCAGCAAAAACTTTTTAATGGGGATATCTCACGTTGATGAGAATGTGAGGAAACAGGCACTCTATGAATTGCCAGTAAGCCAGGGAGAAAACTGATAGATAGATAGATATTTAGATACATAGATAGATGATAGATAGATAGATGATAGATAGTAGATTGAGAGATACAGATCTATAGATATATATGTGGCCTTAAAATGATCAAGTCCTTTGATCCAGTAATTTTATTTCTAGTGATCAATCCTAAGGAAAAACTTAGAGCTATGCAGAGTAATTTATATAAAAGAACCCCTATCGCATTATTTTGAAAGTTAATTTTTATTTCTATCGATGGAGTGTATGCACATAGTTTAAACAGGAAGCGAGTTATAAGATTTATGGTGAACATAGCCACCCCTGCCCCCCTATTTCCCATCTCAGAGCCCATTCCATAGATTCCATCTCTTTCCACTCTTCGATAGGTTTCTTCTGATGTGTAACACGTATTTTAAAATAATATGCCTATCCTGCTACCTCTTGATTTGTTAATTGTAGACATAATATACTGATCTTATTATGGTGGCTGATACTTCAGCTCTCCTGCATCATCCTCATCCCCACTCATCCTTACTTCCTGTCCCTTCCTCCTCCCAATATTATCTCACAATCTTTATTTTATATTATCATAGCTACATAAATACTGTACTGAGTCAAGAAGTGTGTTACAATTACATTTCCTTTCTTGTACAACATTTTTCCTAAAGTTAATAGTTTCTCCTTTTCTCTACAACGCCCCCTAATATTTTTCCAGTGTTTAACTAGATGTTGATCTAGATCAAGTAGTCAGCTCCTCCTCCCAAACACATCTAGGGCTTCCCTTTCTTCCTTCTCATTTTAGATGGATACCAATTTTTCTTGGTCTTCCTCTTTGTTTACTCCCTATTTTGCTTGAGCTCCTCTTCCAGCTGCCTCCCAAGAAGGGAAGCAGGGAAGATCTTTTTTTTTTTAAGTATTTTCATGTCTGGAAAATCTTTTATTATTTCTCTTATAATTTCCTCATCTTTGTCTTTATGTCTCTGTTACTAGTTTGATGTTAGACTTTCTGGATTGATTTTCTAATTTTCTTTTCTTTCTTCCATTTTCTGTCCCCTTTGGTTCTATTTTCTGAGAGTTCCTCAACTTCATCCTCTAGTCGTTTTATTGAATTGTGTATTCTACTACCACATTTCTAATTTTAAGGGCTCTTTCTAATCCGTTGATTTTTTTATAGCCTCTTGTGTTTGTTTTATTGATGTAGTATCTTTTATTGTTCTGAAGATATTAAATATAGATTTTTGTTTGTTTTCTTCTGCATTGTCTCTGTGTTTTATGGGACCTTTTTTACTTGTTTGTTTGTTTTTCTCTTTCATGTTGGATGCATTCCTCAAATATATAGTGATCCTTGGCTGAGCATTCACATTTAAGGCTGGCAATTTCAAAGTTGCTGATTAGAAGTTCAGTGTTCCCGAGTATGACTCGTCCATCAGTGGAGTGTGGTGCACATGGGCATGACTTGTCCACTCATGAGCTAAACTGGTGATGTTTAGCTCTGAAGAAAACAAGGCTTTTGGTAAAAGAGAAATATCAGTATGTGGAGATCCCTTCTCTGGAAGAGTTGTGTTTCTTTAAAAATTCTCTAATCTCTCACTGGGGGCAGGGGAATTTTGTGAAGAGGCATCATAAAACTGACTATTAGTGTTACCCAACCAAGCGTGGTTTCACTCGCAAACACACCGTAAAGTCAATCTATTGACACCGGATTGTGGTGAAAGAAAATGCAGTGTTTATTATAAGGCGCCACACAAGAAGCCCAGGACAACTAGTGCTCAAAAAGCCCAAACTTCCCTATGGCTTTCAGCAAAGCATTTTTTTTTTTTTTAAAGATTGCACAATTTTATTAATTAATCTATTTATTTATCTTTGGCTTTGTTGGGTTTTCATTTCTGTGCAAGGGCTTTCTCTAGTTGCGGCGAGCGGGGGCCACCCTTCATCGCAGTGCACGGGCCTCTCACTATCGCGGCCTCTCTTGTTGGGAGCACAGGCTCCAGACGCGCAGGCTCAGTAGTTGTGGCTCATGGGCCCAGTTGCTCCGTGGCATGTGGAATCTTCCCAGACCAGGGCTCGAACCCGTGTCCCCTGCATTGGCACGCAGATTCTCAACCACTGCGCCACCAGGGAAGCCCTCAGCAAAGCATTTTTAAAGGCAAGATGAGGGAGGGGCATCCCAGGGTATGTGATCAGCTCGTGCACAATTCTCTGATTGGTTGATGATGGTGTCACAGGGGTTACCATTATCAATCCTTAGGCACCAGGAGGTCTGGGGACTATGTGTTCATGGTCATCAAGTAGTTAATTTCTTCTATTCGGTGGGGATTTTAGCAACTGTAAAACAACTCAGGAATTATGCATCAGATTCTAATATCTAGGTACTTCAGAGAGGAGCTAAAGCAGAGGATGTGGGAGAGGGATCTGCCCTGGGAACGCCCCATAGGGTCCTGTGTAGTTACATTTGCATTCTAGAAAAGCAGGGATTAGGGAGGACAGTGAACTGTGGAGGATTCCATAGATGAGTGCATTTTAATGGCCCTGCTTCCAGCTCTGTGCCCCACCCACTGCAAGTACTATGATGCCTAGTGTTACTAGGAGAGGGGAGACAGACAAATTGACAAAAGAGGCAGGTAAAGTATAGAGTCTGAAGGAACTGATATGTTACTGGGATGGTATGCCATACTCCTCAGAATTCACGGGGCTGGAGACTTCTGCAAGACCAATGCAGTTTATTGACACTTAAGGTTTCCTAAAGATGAATCCTACTCTTAGGACTAACTCTGGCCAACATAAGGAGATAAAGTGTTGTAAGCTGGATAAAAAGTACCAAGCAGCAGCTTCCATAGAGCTATATTGCTAAAATAAATCTCCCTGCTAGCTGGTCTGAAGCTCACTGTTTCTGTGTATTGAATTTCAGCCTATTTTTATAGTTATGCATTCCTATAAAGACGCTTATTACAGAATGCAAAGACCTGATTAGGAAGAGTAGCTACAGAAAATGAATTATGCAAAGAAAAGAGCTTGCATTCTTAATCAATATACTTGCTAACAAATATGCAGCAAAGAAACAACAGGTTAAGAGCCACTACCCTAGAAATAAATGCTTGTTATTCTAAGAAGAGTATCATTTAGAAATAAACCACATCATTTGGCAAACTTATGTGAATGACATCCTACAACTCAAGCAGATGAAAAGCAATTGCTCTTGTGCCATCACTGGGAGGGAATGAAAAGTCTCTCTGCTCTCTTCCTAAACTCTTGGTTCAAGTTACGCTCATGTCAGGATCAAGAAAAAACTCACTTCTACAGCTTCCTTGGTACCTTGCTCAAAGGGATAAGAAGAAGCTTCCAAAAGAAATGTTCAGAGATGGCTTTGACATGATCAGGAGAATTTGGGGTCCCTAATACTAGTCTCTTCCACCTTGAGGGTAGTGATTTCTTACTATGGAAAACTGAAATTTTCCTTCACTGAACTCTGTATATGTGAGAAGTCTTATACTACCCCAGGGAGGTAGGCTTAGTACAGTCTCCAGTGGACACTATATAGCAACTCAAATATTTAATAGCTTTAATGCCACCTATCTACCCATGCATATATCTACTCACGTCTACCAATGCCTATATATTACTAGTTACCATAAGTGGTTAAATATCCTATGAAATGTCCTCCAATCCTCAAGTCTATAAGTAGGTACTCCTACTGTATCCTGATAGGTATACTTACTCAATCTTAGCAGTTATAATTGCCTATTGATACATCTATGTCCCTTCCAGACTCTTAGTTATGAAGGCATGCATGGGGCATCATCCAACATTACATACCCTGCCCAATGCCTAGCACAGTGCTGGGTACATAGCAGATGCTCCTGCTGCATGAAGGAGTACCTTACTATGTCTTTATTAAAAGCTCTTCCTAAACCTTGCCTCACTTCTCATTTCAACTTCTAAATAATTGAGAGGTGGATATGGAGGTACAAGGGGAGAAAGCATGTAAAAGGATCAAATCATCAAATGAATTCGACTCTTCATGTATCTACACCTGCTTTTGGAACTCGAATTTTGAAAACCACAACTCCACCTAATTAAATGTTTTGAAAGAATGTAAGTTGATGCAATCACCTTAGTAAACAGTTTAGCACTATCCTTTAAAGTTGAATTAACATAGTCTACAACCCAGCAATTCCATTCCTACACTCTTTAAGAACTCTTGCATATGTGCACAAGGGGACAGGCACATGAATGTTTATTGCAGCTTTGTTCACAACACCAGAGAAATGGATACACCTAAGCGTTGATTGACAAGAGAATGTGAAAATAATGGAATGGCAAGTGAGCTGAAATGAACTAAAGCTTCACAAAACAAGGGTTAATCTTAGAAACATGTGACGGTTAGTTTTACATGTCAACTTGGCTAAGTTATGGTGCCCAGTGGTTTGGTCAAACACTAGTCTAGTTGTTGCTGTGGAGATACTTTTCAGATGTGATCAAAATGTATAATCAGTAGACTTTAAGTAAAGCAGATTATCCTTCATAATGTTGGTGGGCCCCGACCAATCTGTTGAAGGACTTAAGAGCAAAGACTGAGGTTTCGTTTTTGTTTTTTTTTTTTGTAATTTTCAACATCTGCTCCCCGCTTTCTTAGGCTTGAACAGAATGGCAGCATTTCTGTGATCCAGGAAATTAAGAAGAGCTTCTGTTATTTTTTTTTTTTATCTTTATTGGAGAATAATTGCTTTACAATGTTGTGTTAGTTTCTGCTATACAGCAAAGTGAATCAGCTATATGTATACCTATATCCCCATATCCCCTTCCTCTTGAGCCTCCCTCCCACCCTCCCTATCCCACCCCTCTAGGTGGTCACAAAGCACCAAGATGATCTCCCTGTGCTATGCGGCTGCTTCCCACTAGCTATCCGTTTTACATTTGGTAGTATATATAAGTCCATGTCACTCTCTCACTTCGTCCCAGCCTACCCTTCCCCCTCCCTGTGTCCTCAAGTCCATTCTCTACGTCTGCATCTTTATTCTTGTCCTGCCCCTAGGTTCTTCATAACCTTTTTTTTTTTTTTTAGATTCCATATATATGTGTTAGCATATGGTATTTGTTTTTCTCTTTCTGACTTACTTCACTCCGTATGACAGATTCTAGGTCCATCCACCTCACTACAAATAACTCAATTTCATTCCTTTTTATGGTTGAGTAATATTCCATTGTATATGTGTGCCACATCTGCTTTATCCATTCATCTGCTGATGGACATTTAGGTTGTTTCCATGTCCTGGCTAAGTGCTGCAATGAACATTGTGGTACATGTATCTTTTTTTTTTTTTTGGCTGATTGGGTCTTCGTTGCTGCGCACGGGCTTTCTCCAGTTGTGGCAAGCAGGGGCTACTCTTCATTGTGGTGCACAGGCTTCTCACTGAGGTGGCTTCTCTTATTGCAGAGCACAGGCCCTAGGTGCGTGGGCTCAATAATTGTGGCTCGCGGGATCTTGAGTGCAGGCTCAGTGGTTGTGGTGCAGAGGCTTAGTTGCTCCATGGCATGTGGGATCTTCCTGGACCAGGGATCGAACCCGTGTCCCTTGCATTGGGACCACTGCGCCACCAGGGAAGTCCCACATGTATCTTTTTGAATTATGGTTTTCTCAAGGTATATGCCCAGTAGTGGGATTGCTAGGTCATATGGTACTTCTATTTTTAGTTTTTTAAGGAACCACCATACTGTTCTCCATAGTGGCTGTATTAATTTACATTCCCACCAACAGTGCAGGAGGGTTCCCTTTTCTCCACACCCTCTCCAGCATTTACTGTTTCTAGATTTTTTTTATGATGGCCATTCTGACCAATGTGAGGTGATACCTCATTGTGGGTTTTTTTTTTTCTTTTTTTTTCTTTAATGAACTATAGTTGCTGTACATTATATGTTACAGGTGTACAACATTGTGATTCACAATTTTTAAAGGTTATAGTCTGTAGTTATTATAAAATATTGGCTATATTCCCCATGTTGTACAACATATCCTGTGTATAGCTTACTTTATACATAATAGTTTGTAGCTCTTAATCCCCTAATCCTATATTGCCCCTCCCCCTTCCATCTCCCCACTGGTTGTTCCCTATATCTGTGAGTCTGCTTTTTTGTTATATTAACTAGTTTACTGTATTTCTTTTTAGAGTCCACATACAAGTGACATCATACAGTATTTGCCTTTCTCTGACTTATTTAATTTAGCATAATGCCTTCCAAATCCATCCAGGCTGATGCAAATGGCACATCTTCTTTATCCATTCACCTGTTGATGGACACTTAGGTTGCCTCCATATCTTGACAATTGTAAATAATGCTGCTATGAACACTGGGGTCCATGTATCTTTTCAAATTAGTGTTTTTCTTTATTTTCAGGTATACACCCAGGAGTGGAATTGGTGGTCATATGGTAGTTCTTTTAGCTTTTTAGAAACCTCCATACTGTTTTCCATTGTGGCTGCACTAATTTACATTTCCACCACCAGTGTGGGAGGGTTCCTTTTCTCCTAGGTGTGATATTCTTCATAGTCAGTGCCTTCACATACATTATTTCATTATAGTCCCTTAACTTTATAGGTCACACAGAGAAAAACATTGTCTCCTTTCAAAGGTGAAGAAACTGGGAATCAGAGATATAAGTTCCCACCAAGATCACACAGCTGTGGCAGAGGGAAGAATAAAACCCAGGTTTCCCGGCTCCGTTCTACACCTGACTGCATAATGTTTATATTTAGACAAGGGGACTCACTGAATCAATGCAGGAATCCTTAAAGGATCGTCAGAGTTCTCAAGACATAGCCCTCGGTTACTATCATTTGTCTCATTTTTTGGCTTAGACCACCAAGGTACCTGCTAATTCACTTGTCACCTTGCAAAGGGTAGGACAAGGAAGAGTAGCCACTTCATCTCTGACCCTCACCTTCTAACACAGATCACTCTCTGTTAGACTAGTTATGTTGTCACCTTGGGTGCTTCAAAGAGTGAGAGAAACACACTCCTTTATCAAGGTCTTGGGTAAGGGCAGTATGGGGGTCTATCACAAAGGCTACATCAGAGGTAAGACCCCAAAGACAGATGGTCAGAGAAGGACCCTGTTTTGAGGGAGGGGCAGGAGAGGGTAAATGCCACAGTAGAACCTCAGTGTTCTCTCTGATCTGTGAGCAGCCCTGTTGCGGAAAGTTCCAAAGTAAATTGTAGACTTTCTCTCCCCATCCCCAGGGCCATGAGCATAAGTTCTCTAAATATTAAATTTTTATATTTAATTCTATTAGTTACTACCTATATTTGTCTGTATGTAAATATTTAATATCTTCTTACAGAGGTAGTATCCAAGAAACAGAGAGGTTAAGTACCTTGTTCAGGTGCATTCAGCATATTCGGTGGTGTAGCAATAAGGACTTTTGTGCCTAGCAACATTATTTATTATAAGTTGTTTATATTATTATACTGTCTCCCCAGTGATATTGCCGGGTCTTTAATGCCAGGGTCTAGATCGTATGCATCTGTCCCATACTGCCTCTTGGCTTTCATGTCACATCCACAACTCCTATCCTTAAATACAGCTTTGGGGCTTGACAACTAGAGTTGACTAGTTAAGTGGGTCGTTAGTTCCATCTTTAAATCACCCAGCTGTTCTCTTTTCTCAAGAATAAAACCAACCCAGCTGGTAGGTGGAAGTTTCCCACTGTGACCCAGGAAGTCGAGGTCTGGAGACAAGTGTGGAGGGGAAAAGTGGAGGGGAAGAGGGAGCAGCGAGGGGGAGGCAAGGGCCTAAACCTTCTCCTGGTCTACCAGAGCACTGTGGTGGGGCTGCCCACGGACAGGGGTGGAGGTGTCCCAAGTCGTTATTTGGAAGGAAGCTTATTTCTTGCTGTGCTCTGCAGTCGGGTAGGAATGAAGAGACAGGGTATAATAGGATCATTGAATGTTAGAGCTGGAAGAGGTCCCATGAACTGAGTCTAATCATTTTGGAGATGATGAAGCTGAGGTCCACAGGGGGACATGCTTGGCCCATGGACACAACTGGAACCTAGTTATTCCAACTCCACTGAGATCTCTTCTTTGTCTAATAAATCATTGTTGTTTTGATTCACATTTCTCTAATGATTAGTGATGTTGAGCATCTTTTCACGTGTTTGTTGGCAATCTGTATGTCTTCTTTGGAGAAATGTCTATTTATGTCTTCCGTCCTTTTTTGGATTGGATTGTTTGTTTTTTTGATATTGAGCTGCATGAGCTGCTTGTGCACCTTGGAGATTAATCCTTTGTCAGTTGCTTCGTTTGCAAATATATTCTCCCATTCTGAGGGTTGTCTTTTCGTCTTGTTTATAATTTCCTTTGCTGTGCAAAAGCTTTTAAGTTTCATTAGGTCCCATTTGTTTATTTTTGTTTTTATTTCCATTACTCTAGGAGGTGGATCAAAAAGGATCTTGCTGTGATTTATGTCATAGTGTGTTCTACCTATGTTTTCCTCTAAGAGTTTTATAGTGTCCGGTCTTACATTTAGTTTTTTAATCCATTTTGACTTTATTTTTGTGTATGGTGTTAGGAAGTGTTCTAATTTCATTCTTTTACATGTAGCTGTCCAGTTTTCTTAGCACCACTTATTGAAGAGACGGTCTTTTCTCCATTGTATAGTTTTGCCTCCTTTGTCAAAGGTAAGGTGACCATATGTGTATGGATTTATCTCTGGGCTTTCTATCCTGTCCCATTGGTGTACATTTCTGTTTTTGTGCCAGTACCATACTGTCTTGATTACTGTTGCCTTGTATTGCTGTACAATAGCCTGAAGTCAGGGAGCCTGATTCCTCCAGCTCCGTTTTTCTTTCTCAAGATTGTTTTGACTATTCGGGGTCTTTTGTGTTTCCATACAAATTGTAAAATTTTTTGTTCTAGTTCTGTGAAAAATGCCATTGGTAGTTTGAAAGAGATTGCATTGAATCTGTACATTGCTTTGAGTAGTATAGTCATTTTCACAATGTTGATTCTTCCAATCCAAGAGCATGGTATATCTCTCCATCTGTTTGTATAGTCTTTGATTTCTTTCATCAGTGTTTTATAGTTTTCTGCATACAGGCCTTTTGCTTCCTTAGGTAGGTTTATTCCTAGGTATTTTATCCTTTTTGTTGCAATGGTAAATGGGAGTGTTTCCTTAATTTCTCTTTCTGATCTTTCGTTGTTAGTGTATAGGAATGCAAGAGATTTCTGTCCATTAATTTTGTATCCTGCTACTTTACCAAATTCATTGATTAGCTCTAGTAGTTTTCCAGGGGACTTCTTTAGGATTTTCTATGTATAGTATCATGTCATCTGCAAAGAGTGACAGTTTTACTTCTTCTTTTCCAGTTTGGATTCCTTTTCTTTCTTTTTCTTCTCTGATTGCCGTGGCTAAACCTTCCAAAACTATGTTGAATAACAGTGGTGAGAGTGCGCACCCTTGTCTTGTTCCTGATCTTAGAGGAAATGGTTTCAGTTTTTCACCATTGAGGATGATGTTGGTTGTGGGTTTGTCATATATGGCTTTAGAAGGAATTCTGCCTCAAGACTGCAACATAGAGACCCTGCCTGAGTTTCCATTTCCAGCCTGGCAGCCTGGTCTACAAATTTCAGACTTGCCAGTCCCCCCTATCATATGAGTCAATTCCTTAAAATTAATAAATATATATCTACCTCCCATTAGATCTGCCTCTCTGGAGAAACTTGACTAACACAATGCATAAACATCAGTGATAAAATCATATAAAACTACATCCAGTGGTACTGTGTTACCATATTTATAAAGTTCAAAAAGAGAGAAAACCAACCAATATAATGTTTTGGGATATATACATATGTGGAAAAAATATTTTTACAAAGGAAAAGATAAGCCCCACATGCATGATTCCACATAATCTCTGTGCAGGGAAGCAGGGGAGGGAGCTCAGGCTTCCCTTTTACAGGAAGTTGGTAATGTGCTAGTTCCTACATAGGGTGGTAGTGTTGTGAGTATTCATTTGATTATTATGTCTTACATTTTATATGTATATTAAATGTAGAGTTTTTACGAAGCAAATATTTTATGATTAAAACTTTTTTAATAACAAATCTTATAGACACCTATATAAAAGAACATTGCGCTGAGTTCCTTTTGTTGGCTTAGCCACTGTTTTTAACATAAAATATTTCTTCCTGGAAGCCTCTCTCTGTTCTTTTTTCTTTAGTAACACTCTTTCCTCTTTTATCTTTGTCTCACTTATACTTTTCACAGCTTCTAATCCATTAACCACTCTGACATACGGATTTAAATGCCCTTCTTATTACACTCTGTTGGATTCAAGTTCTCCAAGTCTGATTTTCCCAACTCTGTTTCATAATAGGTAGCTTTCCATTAACCATGATTTTCAACCCCCCTCATCTGGTGGTACTGCCAGCTCCCTCATGCTCACTGTGCCCAGGGTCTGAGCCCTGTCCAGGGAGAGTACCATATTCCCTGTTGACTCCTTGGGCTTTGATTATCTCTTCTCTTAACCTTGTTCTTTTGGTTAAATAATTTCTCTTAGCTAAAAGTTCACACCTGTTCCTGTAAATTTCTTTCTTTCAATTCTCTCTTTGACCTTCTCTAATCCAGCTTTTACCCACTTCACTCCATTGAGACACAAAGCTACCAATTACCTCCTCCAGGGGGCTCAGCCTCCTGACCTCTGCACCAGCCGGGCCCCCTTGACCTCACAGCTCCCTTTGATCTTGTGAAACACTCTCCTTGGGCCCATTGATAACTCCCGCAAGGACCAGGCGGAATGTATTCTTTTGCCCAGAATGCAGAACAGCATGCAGCTGACCTGCCATATTTTGCTTGCTGCAAAGTAGCTTCCAGCTCAGAGAGAGAAGCCTTGACAGGAGAATCCTTTTCATTTGAAAGGGTTGATTGTGCAGGCTGAAGTAACTTGAGGAAAGAAAAGAGCTGCCTATGATTAGAAAATGCAAATCTTCTTTCAAATAATGTTTCATCAACTTAACAAATAGTTGAATAAAATGAAAATTCTGAGGGAATTTGAATTGGGTCCAAAGTTCACTGTAATAACTTGTCTCCACTTTTTTTTTTTTAATTTCCTGAGCAGCATATTTGGGGTTTAGTTTTATAACTAAATATGTGAGCAGCATATTCCGAATTTTTTGTTTGATTAGTGTTTATTTCGATTTAGAAAGAGCTAGAAATAATCTTTTCTTCTCTGAAATGATACTTTTAAAAAATCTTCCTTTATGGCCTTTATTGTAACTTATCATATGTGAAGATAGGATGTATTACTTACAATATAGTTGTTTGGATTTGAGTTGATAATCTGTACTTGGACATTCAAGATAGATTCTCACAATATATCTCCAAATTACCATTACTGATTTATCTCTATAATTGTATACACCTAGCTAAACAGGACTCTTTTCTCCCTATTCCTTTATTTTTCTCCTCCATATCTCTGCTCCTGTAAAGTTTTTTTGTCTTTTGTTTTTGTTTGTTTGTTTCCTGGCTTAAAGACCTCCTTGCCCTCTCATTTCCTCTGGTCAAAATTCCTCCCATTATTTGACCAGCAGTAGTACTCAGATTATACCGACTCTGACCTTATTTTGTTTTATGTATTTGCTATATTATATCTTTAACTTTTTATTTGGAAATAATTTCAAGCTCACAGAAAAGTTGCCAAAATAATACAAAGCATAATACCTTTTACACAGATAAACAAATTTTTACATTGCAATATTTGTTGTATCTTTTCCTTTCTCTGTAGGCATACGTTATGTCCAATATTTCCCTCATGAAATTCTTTCAGATGGGTGGTATTTATCATGCCCCTTTATCTCTTACCATTTCAGTATGTATTTCCTAAGAATGAAGCTATTATTTTATGTGTCCTTGGTACAGTTATCAACTTCAGGAAATTTAACATAGATATGATACTTTTTATCTAAGCAGTCCATATTCCAATATTGTCAATTATTCAAATAAAGTCCTTTATAATTTCTTTGTAACCTCTAACACAGGATCCAGTTTAAGATCACATAGCTCATTTAGATTGCATTTAATCAAAGTCATGTCATTTCTTTGAATTTATCGGCACAACTAATAAGCAATCTGGAGGTAGTCATATTAAGAATGTATAAAAATCCTATTCTTCATCACACTCTTCCCCCAAGATTTAGCATCCATTAATGATTCTTGCCCAAATCAATCTTTATTATGATAATTGGAAAATGGTGAATTTCCAAGTCCACTATTCCATCCACATTTATCTGTCTGAATTATTCTTAAAGGAAGAACCCTCCCTTTTCCAATTTTTTTTACTATATTAATATTATCGGTATAGACTCATAGATTCTTATTTTATTCAGTGGGTTACTATTCTTACTTATTGTGATGCTTAAAATTGTCCCAGATTTGCCCAGCAAAACTTCTTCAAGCTGGCTTACCTATGCTTTTGTTATGTCCATGCATTTTTTTGATCACTTCCTTACTTCTGGCGTAACAAGATGGTCCACGGTCATCTTGTACCTTTCTGTCCCAGCCCTACAATCAGCCATTTATTCATACATATCACAAACATTATTTTAGTACCTGCATGTGCCAGGCATACTTCTAGTCTTCACAGATGAAGTTAACAAGAAGAGACCAACATTAGTCTTTTTCCCCATATCTCACACCCATTCATCCTATTCTTTGTGGTGAAGTACATGAATTTCTCACAAGTTGGATTGCATATTTACTGAATGAATAAAGTTACTTTCTTAAGTTATTTTCTGCTTATCTCAAAGTTTCTCTCTTGTCTGAATCGTGGGCAGGGTGGTCCTGTGAGTCAGTAAGAAGTAACTCCAAGTATAGAGCTGTCTTCAGCCAGCAGGGAAGGTTGCTCTAGGGGCTCCATCCTGGGGTCAGAGTACACCCCAGTGTCCCTGCTGGCCTGCTGTAGTGCCAGCCTGCTGGGGACAAGGCTGGGCGGGAGGGCCGTGATGTTAGCTGTTGAGAACACAGGGCACTGGATCAACACTTTAGGAGGAGGCACTATAGCCAACTCAGAGATCTGGGTTAATCAAGAACAATACGGTATAGTCCCCCTTTATCTAAAATTTTGCTTTCTGTGGTTTCAGCCAGCCATGGTCTACAGTTTTCTGAAAATATTAAATGGAAAATTCCAGAAAGAAACACTTCATAAGTTTTAAATTGCCTGCTTTCTGAGTAGCTTGATGAAATCTCTGGCCTCAATCCCACAGGACCTGAATCATCCCTTTGCCTGGTGTGTCCACGCTGAACACACCACTTGCCCATTAGTATAAGAAAAAACAGTATATATAGGGCTCCATATTATCCTCGGTTTCAGGCATCCAGCAGGGGTTTTGGGACACATCCCTGCAGATAAGGGGGGGGAGGGCGGCTACTGTATTGTTGAAGAGCCATATGATTCTCCATCTTGCTCCCTGTGCTTCAGCCACAGCGGCTTTCTCGCCATTCCTTGAAAAAACCAAGCTCTGTCTCATCACAAGCTCTGGGTTCTCCACACTATCCCATCTCTTACCCTCCAAGACCCTCACTAACCCTGTTCATTTATTTAACGTTATCTTTACAGACTGCACAACAGATCCTTAAAGAACATGGCGAAGAGCTTGGATTTTTATTCAATGGCAAGAGACTTTAAAAAAAAAAAAACTACCATGACATTTAAGGTAATTGACTATAGATGTACATACCCTCTCACTTGAGCTAAGAAATGTAACAACCTAGATGAAAATGTTAGTACTCTCACCTCTATAATCTAGAAGACTTGCTTGCAATCTGAAAATTTAGAAATGAACAAATCATGGCACACAGATTCAGAAGAAATGAAATGTCCCATGGTGAGGCTTTAAGCAGAACCTCCTGCTTTATTTAGGGATGCAACTTCCTGCTTTGGTCATGCTGTTTGAAATTATTAGTGGACTGTTAGTTAGGTACACCTAAGGGACTTTTGAGAATGTAATTTAGAACATTTAATATAGATGAAATGGGAATGCTTTTCATACCCAGTTGTGCAAAGCTGAATGCAAAAGGGCAGTTGACTGAAAAAGTGTATTTGTGTTAGTAATGCTGAATTTTGAAGACCTTTCTCTCTATAACCCCATTACCTTTTTTTATTCATCTGGAAAGTGGTGGGAAGCAGGAAAATGTCCTAGAAGAAATGGTATTTTTAAGCATGTACATTTTGGGAATTTGAGGCTTTGAAAAATTATGTAATCAATCAATCTGGTAATTGGATGGCAAAATAATCAGATTATGATTGCTTTATTCACCAACAGATAAAATTATCCATAGTCAAGATTGGAGAGATTTGCTAAACAATTAGATATGAAGAAAATATTGGTATAGGTTTTTAAAATTATTTTTCTGATTATAAAAGTAACATTTAAAAAGCTGAATGTCTTGAAATAAATGAAATAAATTTGTTGCAATCCCCTCATCCAAATATACTAAGAACTATTATTTTGATATGTGAGTGAAAAAGTTGAGGTAGGTCACACTGTAAAGAGAATTCTATATTCTGAGTTTTGCAATCATTTTCTATTCTGAGTATTTCTTCTTGTCATTAAATAATCTTCAGTGTATGATTTTGAGTGCCTACATGTTATTTTGGCATGCACATATACTTAATTTATCCAACAACTTCCGTCTTTGGAGGAGTATAGATTGTTTCCGATTTTTAGTTATAATGAACAATATTTTGGATTTCTGGTTTGAAAAATGGCAGATTAACTACAAACACTTTGGCCCTCTCTTTTCCCAAACCCAGCTAAAATATACATATATATATATAGTATATATGTTGGAAATCTTTAAACACATACAATTTATTGAGTCATGGGAGAAACTATACGTCTATTTATGTGACTTTTAAAGTACCCCGGCTTGCATCAGGAAGCTTAACAAAAGCTTCTGATGATAAAGTAAGTGGTTCTTATTATGTTCAAATCTGAGTGCTTGGTTTTTGACACTTTCCCTTGTTGTAGGTAACACCACACTTGAAGTCCTTCTACCTCCATGTGATCATAGCTCTTCTATTACTGCATTTATCACTTCACATTGTAACTATTTGTTCACAGACCTGTCTCACACACTAGCCTAAGAGGTCACAGAGGCCAGGAACCACATTTTCATTCCTTCAACACATATTTCTTGAGCACCTGTTACATATCACAGTGTGACAGGAACAGGAAAAACAATGATGAACAAGTAAACATGGTTTATTTCAACAAATGCAATGTGGTCTGATCCCCAGACTGGTATGTTAGTTAGTTATTTCCACTGTGATGCTGCATAACAAACCACCCCAAAACTTGGAGGCTTACAACACTCAGCATGTGTTCTCCTGCCCACAGGTCTGCAGGTTCTCTGTAGTTTGCTTGATCCAGGCTGGGTTCCTGCAGACATTCTGCTTCAAGCCGAAGTTTGGCTGGGCCTCGCTCCTCACTGTGAGTTGGGTTCTGGTCTAAGACACTTGTGTTCATTCTGGGGCACAGACTTCTCAAAGCATGCTCTCCTCATGGTGGATTGCTGAAGCACAAAATATCAAATGCATTAAAATCCTCTGCTCCATGACGTCCATTAACTTTCTATTGGCCAAAGCAATGGCCAATGTCAGTGCAACATCAACGTCAATGCAACAGGATGTGACCACTGTGGGAGGGCACTGCCAAGTTCCACAGTCTGCTTATAACAGGATGAATGTCAAGAATGGCAAATTGTGATTCAATTTACTCTACTAGATTACTTTTTTGTTACAGCTAACCATCGTACCCTGTACTGCTCCTTTTTAATTATTCATTGCACTTATAAATAATTTGTTCAGTATTTGTCTCCTTACTCATCTGTAAGCTCCATAAAGGTAGAGATCTTGCCTGTTTCACTCACTAAGTAGTCACCAAATTATCCTAAACACATAGAAAAGACTCAATACATTAGTATTGAATTAAATTGAATTGTTGGTGAGTGTCATGATAGGGAAGGTCAGAGAACTAAGAGATCATATGGAACAGAGGTTCCTAGCATTGCCTGCTTATTAGTATCACCTGGAGAACTTTTAAAAACTCTCTCTGCCTGTGCCTCACCCAGACCAATCAAAGCAGAGTGTTCTAGTTTTAATCTGAGAAAATGGAGATGGGGCCTTGGCATGTTTCAAACGCATACCAGGTGTTTCTAACATGTAGCCAGGGATAAGACCCACTGATCTGGGGACACCTATCTTGGATTTGGGCAGTCAAGGAGGAGTCTGTGAAGGAAGTGTATTTAAGCAGAGACTACCCCAGGACTGCTGAGTAGGTTTTGGCCCAGCAGGGAGAGGAGGTGGCCATGGAGGCATTTAGCAGAGGAGTTGCATGTGCCAAGGCACTGAGGTAAGAGAGAGCTCCTTCACCTGGTGTCTGGATCAGGGCGCAGTGAGGGACGTGGAGCCCAGCAAATGTCCCTCTGGGCAAAATTCTCAAAAAATGACTGGAAAACTTAGGATTTGGAGGAAAGGCTTCCAACCAGGAAGCAGAGGTTTCTCAGGAAGGGTTCTGCCTGGTCTGAGTAACTTCCCTCACTGGCTTGCCAGGGTGAGGCTTTTGTTTAGTGCAGCTTTTGCCTGAGTGTATTTTTGTTGCTGCTGTTATAATGCTGAACTCTTTCCAGCTCTTCTTTGTTTATGTAACTCTAAGCAGCCATCTAATTTCGAGGATATGACAATCTTTCCATGTAGCATTTTTGTCCATGGTGACTGCTGAGTTACATCTTCATAATAAGCAAGCAAGTTTATTTTTGTTCACGTATCAGTATAAGAAATAATCATACCAAGAACATTTCTGCTTTAAAAAAAAATCCTCTTTAAGATAGACTTCATGTAGCTCAGTAGTCTCCTCCTGCAGATCCATATGATGAATCTATTTCAGATTTTTTTACCAGTGAAAGCTTGTTGCTCTTGTCAAAATGATTTACTTTCTTGTATTCAGTAATGAAAAATATTTATCCGTTATGTTTTATTTCTTGTCTTAGGAAGCTTAGAGCTAAAATTGCAGAATTCAATATTAGTCCAGGTTTGGGATATAATTCTCTTCCTGCCTATCACATTTTAATTCTTTCCTTTTATCTTTAGCAATTCTACTCTACATGTGTCTTTGATGGTAATCTACATTCAATACTTTTTTGAAGCAAGAGGATTACAAATTACAGAACTCTTACTAGCTGCTGTGGCAAAAAAAAAGACATGTAAGACTCATTCACTGTCCAGGAATCTTCAACCTACTAAATATTCAGAGAGGAATTTCTCTTCCAATAAGTATATTAATGAAAGGCTTGTAATTTTCTAGGCCTCAAATTATCTCGACAATAGGCTAAAACTAAAAATGTATTTCCTTGCATTCTATCTGAAAATTGAAGTTATAACCATTTTTAATTGAAATTCTTCCAACAGTATACAGGATATTCTTTTCTGCAAAGACATATATGTACAGATATACACACATATGAAAAGGCAGTAGTAGTTGATAAGACCAATGTATCATTGCGAAGGTTGGCAAATATGAAAAGCTTATTTGTAGCAGGTATATGGGCACTAACAATGAAATAGTAAATGCATAAATAATTGCTGCCTGCTGCCTTTTTTGCAGCTTTCCAGAGAAAAAATTATCCATTGAAATCAAGTAGTTTTAATCATTTTGCAACAGAGAAGAAAATCTAAGAAAACTGAGTACCCTGTTCCAAGAAGTTAATGAAAACAGGATTCAATAAACCAACAAGCTGAGAACTTCCAAAGAAAATTAGCCCATTCCAGATTCCAACGCCAGGGTTGTCTTCTAATCTACCTCCTTTGAATAAAAAGAATAATTTTTTTAAACCCTCTAAAAAATATTCCTTGCCACAGTTCTGCCTTCCAAATCCAATTAGCAATTTTATTACCTCATTTTAGTAACATCTGTTAATCTTGAAAAATATATTACTGGCTTTCTATTGATCTCTTTCGGGTCTGTATTTATAAAGAAGAAAACTTCTTATTTCTATTTAACAACATGAAAGAAAAAGAGATTTAAGGCAAGACACTTAGCATAGAAACCTCATAAACTTCCACCTAAATAAGCAGTTACAGAAGAGCAGACGCGTCTTGATTGCTTTGGTAAACGGTGCTGTGTCATAGACCAGTCAATACAGTTAATGCTAACTGTAATGTACTGTTGTCAAAATTGTACTTATTCCTAAACTTAATTTCTGATTTATGTCATTTTACATAAAGTAATTCTGAAAAGCTAAAGCTTATTGCATTCATTCCTGCTGATGGGACACCGACATGACAAATGTCTTCTATCCTGAGTATTTGAATATCAAGTTCAATATACCTTGTGGGTTCAGGATTGACTGGTGTTTGCTCAGTCATCTCCCACCCGCCCCAGACTTCTGGTAACACAGCTTGAAATACCAGTGAATCAAGACTGACAGGTCTTGGGACTTCCCCGGTGGCACAGTGGTTAAGAATCCGCCTGCCAGTGCAGGGGACACGGGTTTGATCCCTGGTCCAGGAAGATCCCACATGCCGCAGAGCAACTAATCCCGCAAGCCACAACTACTGAAGCCCAGGTGACCTAGAGCCCACGTGCTGCAACTACTGAGCTCATGCGCTGCAACTACTGAAACCCGTGCACCTAGAGCCCGTGCTCCGCAACAAGAGAAGCCCGCGCACCACAATGAAGAGTAGCCCCTGCTCGCCACAACTAGAGAAAGCCTGCGCGCAGCAACAAAGACCCAACACAACCAAAAATTAAAAAAAAAAAAAGATTAACAAGTCTTGACCCGGGCTGTATTTATAGAAAACACCATGTTTGTCTCCAGAGGCAATATCCTTCACGAAGGCCTATAGAAATACTTACAATGCACTGTGGAGTGCCTTGGTCATTTTGTTCAATAAGTGGTGCATTTCTAAAATGGGAGAAGAATGAAAATTCAAGTTTTTAATTTGATTACAAACAAGTCTCCAGTGAACTGTGGTTGTTCCTTACACACCAGTTCCTATTCCTTGGGACAAACACAGGAACTGTAGGAGCCAGAGCCATCACATGTTGTTCTAAAGAAGCTGGAAAGTGTCAGAGCCTCTTGCTTCTATGGATGTAGAAAAATCCTGCCTGATCCTTCTCCTAGGCAGTATCATGTCAGAGAATTTGCGTAACACAAACTTGTGTTAAGCACTGCTTTCTCTTTCTCCAATCTTCCCAATCTTTCCCTCTCTCTCTCTCTCTCTCTCCCCCCCTCCCTGGCTCCCTTTCTTATTCTATTTATACTACCTGATTCACATTTACCTTTACAGAAATTTCTGACTAGATAATTCACACCCTTTGTTGGGGGGTGGCGGGGGGGGGGGGGGAGGGACAGAGCAGAATGCCAGGTTCTATACCAACACATTCACAGAAGAGACTCTGTGAATAATAATTTACAGAGTAATAATAATAATAATAATAATAATTTCCTACGGTTATTCTTCTCAGCATAGTATGGAAATGCACTCATTAGTTTAATTTTCTTTTCCTTCTCATTGCCAGAATTATTTATTGCTGAAAATTGAAAATTTGTATTATAGTTATTATTCATTTTGATTGGTTTTAAAATTCAATTTGATAGGAATCTTAAAGAAAAAAAAAAAATCCCACAAAGTTTAAATGTGGTTTCGAAAGGCAGCAGAGGAATTTGAAGAGAACAGATCTGCTGAAAAAGAAAAATGTTTTAGCATTTTCAACTGACCAGAGTGGAATCAGTGAAAAGCAGGAAGGGAAGTCTCAGAAGGAAACTGCAGCAAAGTAAAAAAGGGTTTATAAAAGAATAAATAGCCATTTTGAGAGTTGTGTTGGAAGGGATAAGGTGATTTTTTTTTTTTTTTTTACCTGAGGCTATAATGAAAAGACCAGAATTACAGATTTGATGTCTCTATGGGAATCAAACTTTTCCACGACAAGAAACAGACTTTCATCCCTGGCTAAAAATCTTGAAAAGACCTAGAAATATGGACCTGATTATTTAGAGTTGATTCCATCACAATCTGTGGAGAAACAATGCATAATAAAGGATCAGGGTGATCATGTCAATTGAGGACAGTCCCATGAATGAATCTGAATGATTATTTGAGCTGGAGGTTTCTTAGGCTACGACTACCTATAGACAAGAAATGAGTGGATTATGGCACAATCTTCATTGTTACTATCTGTGGAGATTGTTCTGCAATCAATTCTGCAGCCGTGATTATTGTCAACAGCCAAAGTGAACATGAGCAAACAGCGTGGTGCAGTGGGGGGACACACCCAAGGAATCGAGGTGAGGCTTGAGCCTCTTTTTTTCTCTTCCACTAACCAGCCACTTGATGTCCCATATGGGGAAACCCTATAAACTCCTATCTCTTAGTTTCTTCAACTTTCAGATGGGAATAATATAATAATATTCACTTATCTACTACCCCACTGGGTTGTTATGAGTATCAAATTATATGAAAGAAGGAAAAGAACTTTAGAAAAGATTTAAACCATTGATAGATTTGTTGATCTGTGGTACCATTCTTGCATCTACTCAAAGCTCAAATTTCATTACAATTTATGGCATGCATATTAATTTTATTGTTTTTTAAACTTAGTCTTAACACATTCCTACTTAAAAAATAGTAGATGAGATGGTTTTTGCAAAGGGACTTGTCTTTTGTTTTGCTGTAAGTGGAAAAGTCCTATTGTAGAGACTCATTTTTTAGTACTTGGAAGACTTTGGAAAGAAGTTCAAATTCAGAGGCAAGTTTTAAATCCCCTTCCCAAGTATTTCTATGGTAATGGCAACAACAATATTAACACTAACTGCAGTGACAAAGGCCTTGATTTCCCCTTATGGTTATGTTGAATGCATACTGGAGTTTGAAAAAGATAAAGCAATACTTCCTGGGAAAAGCCAACTAGCCTCCGACAAGTTCTCACAGAGAAGGAGAGCCTTCGTGTGGTTACCAGGGGTCTGGATCATGAAGACTCAGGTTGGAAATTCAGTGGTCAGCGCATCCAGAGGTAACTGGACTCAGAGACATACTCACACCAACCCAGCTCCCAAGTCTGATGTGAATCCACAACGCCAATTTATTCACTTACAGCAAAACTGTCCCTCTGCATGGGTAGATCCAGGCAGGGCAATGCTCACCAGAAGATTGCTTGATGGATATAGAGTCAGAAGCTTACTGCCTGACCTGAACATCTGCTGTGAGATACCTGCACTGCACAGGCCAGGACCTTGGGCTCATGGTTCAGGACACCCAGTCTTCCGGACAGGGCTGGAGATGGAGAGCCCATCTTCGCCCCCTTTGACTGGCCTTATTATGGACCAAACATCTTTCAGATTAAGACATTTTTTCCCTTTGCCACATGAATACCTTCCCTTCAATTTTAGCCTGGGAGACGTTCTGCCTCTGTACGGTAATCATGTATCTTTGCTCTGATATATTAAGTGTTTGTTTCATAGAAACACTTGGAGGGTAATCTTTCCAGGTCCCTGGGCTGCACCTCACTGTGGCACCAGGTCATGCATCACCAACAATTCTTCCTCACATTTCCCCAGCCTGCTCTGGGCCTTTGAGCACGGTTCAGTCTGGAACATTCACCATATCTGGTGAAACTTCAGTACCACTTTAAAAGTCCATTCCTCTGTGCCCACTGGGTAAGCTAGTGTTCACTAAGAGAGCTACATCACCAAACTCAGACTGTGGGGCATAAGTCATTTTGCTGGCATAACCCTTTCCTCCAATGGAGATAAATAGAGAAAGAGCATCCTCCGCATTTTGCAAGAATGACAATGTTGAAATCAGTCTTCAGGGAATCATTCTAGTTCCATGGGCCCATTGTAGCTATGGGACCTCCTCTTGACTAGGAAGATTTTATTTTATCAAATAAAAAAGTTGTATTTTGTCAAATAAAAAAAAAGTTGTCACTAATCACTGTAATACTTCCAGATTCGAGCAATTACTCCATAAATGAATCACTTTACTGTACACCTGAAACTAACACAGCATTGTAAATCAACTATACTGCAATTAAAAAAAAAAGATTCAAACAACTACGCCAGCCCTAGCTCCAACGGGCTACATGTGTAATCACAACTAACATTTATTGAATGCTTACTATGTGCTAGGCAGAGTATTAGCATTTTGCATGGATTACTTCATTTAATCCTCACAATGACCTTATGATGTAGGTAGTTTAATTATCCCCGTTTTACGGATGGGAAGACTGACAGTAAGAACAGACAGATGGTAGAATGAGGAGCCAGGACATAAACCTCCTGGTGAAATCTGAAACAGTGTGGTGACAAGAGTGTTCCATTACTGAAAGCCTTTGTTTTTCCCATGGTACTTGTCCCTATGGTATGCCTGATCCCTACAGCAAAGATAGATCTAGACATTTTGCAGTTGCTAACCATCTTGGCAAGAGCTGGGCAAATAAAAAGTCAAAAAGTGTAGAAACTTGTGTTTTGTTGCTACAGAAATTGTGCCAGGCACTCCTCAGATCAGTTATGATTCCCAGCAGACAACTTTCTCAGCTGCCACAGAGCCATAAACACAGCTCTGGGATCTACTGATCAATGTTCTGAGCTGTCCAGGAGAATGTCACACACTGAGAAGTATTCAGATTTGAACTGTAAAAAGGGTTTTGTGCCCTACAAACCATAATTGAAAAAAAAATTGTCTAACATTTTTGAAGGACTCACAGTTTTCACATAATTTCCAGAACATTAGACATTTGCTGGTTGTGTATATGCATATTTTTTACCTTCAGGCCTACGTGGTGATACAGTTTTCACCTGAGAGCCCCAAGGAGAGAAACTTCTGCCTCACCCAATACTCATAGGGTTAGAGACAGCAATTTTTTTTCCTTCTAGAAAACCAATAAGGACTTCCCTCATAAAGGGACCACAATCCCTGGATGTATTGCTATCTTTTCAACCACACTATTTGCTTCTCCAGAGGAAGTTATTGTATAGGCCACTGAAGCCCCCAGTGGGACTCTGCCAGAGGTGATATCTAAACACAACTGTGGCTCACAGTGGCCTTCCGACCACTCAGACCCATGAATTTGGCACCTACCATGTGCAGGCCACTTTGCTATCAACCTTCAGTGTTTTAAGTTTTATAAATGTACCCAAACGCTGAAAATTATTTGGCCAGTGTGAAAATTTTAGATCCATGCTTAATATGTATATGAAATGTCACTTAGTCCAGGGGTCCACAACCCCCAGGAACCGGCCACACAGCAGAAGGTGAGCTGCGGGCAAGTGAGTGAAGCTCCATCTGCTGTTCCCCACCGCTCGCATTACTGCCTGAACCATCCCCCCCCATCCCCCACCCCCGTTCTTGGAAAAATTGTCTTCCACAAAACTGTTCCCTGGTGCCAAAAAGGTCGGGGACCGCTGACTTTTAGTCAAATAAATTGCCCTGTTGTGTCATTTGGACCGGGACGCACGCTTTTTAGAATCAGAGGACACTCAACCTTCAAAGCTGGTCGACCCCACTTCCCTTCCTCATCCATCTTTCCCCCACACCCATCTCCAAGTCACCTCCTCTCATCCCCTACATACAAACACACACTTCATCAAAACAAACCCGTGGAGCAGCTATTCGCATGGCTACTCCATCATTAAGATCTATCACTTCCCAGCACCTTATGGCTGTAATAGAATTTCCCCCTATTGATGAATGCTTGTTCAACAACTCTCACACTTGCTTACCCAAGAAACTCTTTCCTGCGGGAGAAAACAAAATTACACCCTCCTTTACAATGATCCAGCAGAGAAAATGAGATCACCCAACACATTACAGCTTCTATTCAGCGGAGCCACATGCTCCCTCTTGAGAAAGGAAGGAAAATGAGCTGCCAGCTAAAAACTCCTAAAGAGTGTCACAATTACAACTTTTCATTGGTGCTCCTAGTGACGGTACCTCTGACCTAGAACAACTTAGACACACAGATGTACTCCTGAGTCTGCTCATTAGCCTAATGAGGATCGAGTCAGGCAAAGAGTTAATCTGACTAATTTAATCAGCAAGCCCTTCGACGTGTCTACTGGGAGAACGCCAAAGTGACGGAGACAAACAGAAACACACAGAGGAGAGAAATTTACTGAGCTGTGCTTGTGATTAGGCAGAGCCATAGTTTGAAAACATAATAGAATCAAAGCTGGAAAAAGCCTTAATGATTGCTTACCCCGGCCACTTCATTTGTTAAGACCTAATGAGGTTAAGAAATCATTACAAAAATAAAACTTGTCATAAAATGAGTAATACATGGGAAAGCATTTTCAAAACTGTAAACTGCTGTGTGTGTGCATATACAAAATATTATTAAATTGTTTTCCCAAACAACATAGAAGAAAATCTTAAGCAATGTATACATTGTTACATATTTTCATAAAACAAATACTATAAATAAATTGTCTTCCCCTTCCCAACCCCCACCCCCAAAACCTTGATTCTTTAGCTGTGTGGACACACTTCACACTCAGTCATCTGATAAGGATATAGTTTGAAATTATTATAAAAAATTTTCTCCAAACTTTTCCTACTCTTGAAGACTCTAGAAAAATAAAACATTGATGAGTGTCATTTGATGATGAATGTAAATTTTAGTTTTACCAGACTTAGGGATTTTCAGTTAATACTTGGTGTAGGTGATTTATGTTTTTGATTAATGATTTTCAATTTCTTTAGAGTTCTACCTTAAAATGAGCACTATAAAATGTCTATTTAATGTTGGCAGTGCTCCTGACAATGTGCCTTGATCTTACAATTAGAGATTAAGCCACAATTGCTCATCAGATTCTGTAATTCTAAGAGAGTTGATTGAGGGTTTTTTTCTGGACAATGGAATGTCATTTGCATTGATTATTTCATTATATTAATTTTCTCATCACTTTTTCTTTTCTTTTTTTTTTGTTTTCATTTGAACACTGTTAAGGAAGTTTTTTCCACAGGCTCAAGCCTAAGGGGATGAAAAAAAGGAAATGAATGAGTTTCTTCAGTTAAAAAACAAAGGAAAGTAAGAAAGAAAGGGTTTATGGGGATACTAAGCCATATAGCCTATAAATTGGTCCTTTTTCCTTTTATCCTTGATGTTAGTTTGTAGAATTAAAAGAGGATGGGGAAATTTATATTTTGAGGGTGAGTCTTTTAAGAAATTAATCTTTTGTAATGTCCTTTCTATTTGAATGATACTGCAACAGACAGGCCAGGCAATACATAATGTTCCTTTTCTGTAATTTTTCTTAAAAATAATTTTTCTCTATTCAATTATTGATGGAGATTCTATTATGTACACTAGGTATAAAGTTTATATTCTTGTAAAAGAGATAGACATTAAATAAATAAACAAATAAATATGACCATAAAACATAAGTGCAATAAAGGAAAAGAATTGTGTTCCATGAGAGAAAAAAGGGGATAACATTATGTATATGTGAGTGTGTCAGGGACGGACTCTCTGAGAGATGTAAAGAACAGATGCAAGTTTAGACTCATCAAGTAGAGGGAAGAGGGACCAGGCAAAGTAACAGAATATGCAAAAGATCTGGAAACAGGAAAGACCTTGGTGGGTTTAAGGAATATCATCAAGGTCAGTGTAAATGGAGTAAAGGAGAAAGTGGTACAAGATGAGGCTGGAGATGAGGCCACTGTCCAGACTGAAGTGATTGAAGAGTGAATAGGGGAGTTGATATAGACTAGTAGTGAATTGAATGCAAGATTGAATTCCTTTGCTTCCTCCCCAAATTCATTATAAAATGACAGAAAATAAATCTTTTATAAAAGGCATAAACCCCCAAGAACAAAGAAAGATGCAGAAGAGACAAACGGCATCAAAATTTTATAGAGTCTGAAAAGCATGTGAGCAAGTGGTAATTGATTTATCAACTCTGAGAAAGTCTGCAGTGAGGAAAGTGAAGAAGTTGCCCAGTTTACCAAGTTACCTCTAGACATGGGGTAAAGGTGAATCTAAAAACAGAAGGATTGGTTGAAAGCCCATTCAAGAATCAGAGAAACTCTGTACCAGTCAAGAAATGATTCAATACAGAGAATTAGCTGCTTACAAAACTATTGGGAAAACTAGAGAAATGCAATTCAGAGAAAGCCGTGGCTACTTCTCAGTTTCACTGTCAGTTTTCAGAAAATCAAGAAGTTGCAAAAACTTCAGAAAACTGCCAAAGATGATCACAGCTGTCTGAAGCATCATAGCAGGTGATTTGCAAGAAAATACTCTGAGGCTGCTGTAAAATCTCATATATGCTGAAGTCCACAAAATTCCCTACAACTGCCAGAGGGCAATAACATGGTTTCCACATTTTTGATGCCTTTCAGTCTTGTAGGTATGTCTCTCATTGGCAGACTTGAATCCAGAACTTGGCCAGCAAATAATGCTGGGAATGTAGTTCCTGGGCTTCTAGCTCCTCCAATACAAGCAAGAGTTCAAAAGGGTCATGATAGCAAGGAGAACAGAAAGAGTACTGAAGCTGAGTTGCTACATCTGTTCAATACGGAGTCCCTCCCAGACCCCATTCCCCATTCGTGCAACTGAGAAATCACCCTTTCCTCTTGCGGACAGAAGATGAGGGTTAGGACAGATGGTCTCTTGACTGGAGCACTAGAGTCAGCTGATGGCTGGGAGACCGTTGTTAAAACTGGGGGGTTAGAGAAACTGAACATATTAAATGTTGAGATCCCCCCCAGACCTCTTCTCCCATTGAACTCTAGGTTTAAGGCCCCAGGCCAGATATGGTAAGAGCCTTCCCTAGAAAACCTGACCAGCCCCAAACAAAAGGCTGCAGAGATACTTCTATCAAGGATTTTTCCCAGAAAAAGTCCTTGTCAGATCACTTTATAGAGAAGCCCACAGTGGCAAAAGCCAAGGATCACCAGCATTTGAGGAAGTCAACAAATATGAAAATCAGAGCCCAAAATAAACAAATAAACAAAAATCAAAACAAACAAAAAACATGGAAGACAGAGGCTATAAAGGAAAGAGAAAAATGTCAAAAACAAAAACTATCATCAACTATCTTCAGAGACTAAGGAGGGTATATTGAAACGAGAACTGAAAACTATTTTTTAATTAAAGTATGGTAGCAGAGCCAAAAAAGTTCTGCTTTTTAAAGTTTCTTAGTAGAAACTTTAGCAAATAGTTACAAAAATATCCCAGAAATTAGAGTAAAAAGACAAAGAGGTTTAAAAAAGATAAAAGGAGAGAAAATATAGAGGATGATCCACATAATAGAAGCTCCAAAAATAGAGAAATGAGGAAATTATAAAAGAAGGAGAAGAAATTATAGTGGGGATAATTCAAGTTAATATACCAGAAATGAAGGACACTGTACTTAACACAATGAATGAACATGGACCAAGAGACATTAGAACACTGGGAACAAAATCTTACAAGCCTTTAAAGAGGAAACCAACATAGGACTTATATCAGGGATTGGCAAGCTTTTTCTGTAAAGAACAAGATTGTAAATGTTTTAGACTTTGCAAGCCATAATATCTCTGTCAAAACTATGCAGCTCTGCAGTTATAGTGTGAAAGCAGATATAGACAATATGCAAATGAATGTGCTTGGCTGTGCTCCAGTAAAACTTTATTAAAAACAAGCAGTGTGTCATACTTTGCTAACCCCTAACTTACATAAAGAATCAAGAATCAAATGGCATCAGACTTTGCAATCAACAGGCTGAAGACTGCGTGACAATTTTTCAATGTTGGTAAAATCCTGAAGGAAAAGTATTTGTCATGTAGAATTCTGTTCCCAGCCAAATTATGAAATAAAAGTGAGGAGTGAATAATGTCTCAAAAATGTTATTTCTCACTGACCTCTTCTCAGGAAGCTAACCAACAGTGAGTTTCATCAAAATGAGAAAGAAAGTCAAGAAATAAAAAGACATAGGATCCTGAAACCAGGAATTAGTTTCCATTTCTTAGAACTCAGATTATGGTAAAACAAAATACCAAGCCTGCAAGTCATACAGCACACAGGGCACCCACTCCAGACTGGAGCAGAGCACAAGGTTTTGGTAGAAACAGCTTCAGGAAGATGAGATTGAGAGAATATCAACTATGTTTACATGGATTCAGAAAACACAAAACTACACAGAAAACTATCCAAATAAACAAAATGACTGTTATTAACTCCAAAAGGAACAAAAAGTTGTGCAGGAAAAAAAAAAAGTAATCATTGATCACTGTATGACTCAACTCTGATAATGGTCTCAAAGTCATAATAAACATTATACATTGATCTAATCAAATTATGATAGAGTAAATAAAAGCAAAAATAAAAATGGGACCTAATAAAAAGCTTTTCACAGCAAAGGAAACCATCGATAATACGAAAAGACAACATACTGAATGGGAGAAAATATTTGCAAATGATATGACTGATAAGGGATTAATATCAACGTATATAAACAGTTCATGCAACTCAACATCAAAAAAACAAACAACCCAATTAAAAAATGTGCAGAAGAACTGAGTAGACATTTTTCCAAAGAGGAAATGCAGATGGCCAGCAGGCACATGAAAAGATGCTAAATGTCACTAATCCTCAGTGAAATGCAAATCAAAACCACAATGAGATATCACCTCACACCTGTGAGAATGGCCATCATCCAAGAACACAAATAACAAATGTTGGCGAGGATCTGGAGAAAAAGGAGCACTTGTACACTGTTGATGGGAAGGTAAATTGGTGTAGCCACTATGGAAAATGGCATGGAGATTTCTCAAGAAACTAAAAATAGGACTACCATATGATCTAGCAATTCCACTTCTGTATATATATCTGAAAAAAAAAAGACACTAATTCAAAAAGATACACACACCCCAATGTTTATAGCAGCATTATTCACAAATGTCAAGATGCGGAAGCAACCTAAGTGTCCATCAACAGATGAATGGATAAAGAAGATGTGGTATATATGTACAATGGAATACTAATCAGCCATAAAAAGAATGAAATTTTGCCATTTGTAGCAACATGGATGACCTTGGAGTGCATTATGCTAAATGAAATAAGTCAGACAGAGAAAGACAAATATTGTATGATATCACTTATATGGGGAATCTAAAAAATACAGCATAGTAGTGTACATATGTCAATCCCAATTTCCCAATTCATCCCACCCTCCCTTTCCCCCTTTCGTATCCATATGTTTGTTCTCTATGTCTGGTGTCTCTATTTCTGCTTTGCAAATACGTTCATCTACAGTACTATGTATAAAATAGATAACTAATGAAAACCTACTGTATAGCCCAGGGAACTCTACTCAGTGCTCTGTGGTGACCTAAATGGGAAGGAAATCCAAAAATGAGGGGATATACGTATATGTATAGCTGATTCCCTTTGCTGTAAAGCAGAAACTAACAACATTGTAAAGCAACTATACTCCAATAAAAATTAATTTAAAAAAATAAAATAAACAGAAGATTTAGAAGCTAAAAAAAATACAATAAACTAGTGAATACAACAAAAAAGAAGCAGACTCACAGATACAGGAATCAAACTAGTGGTGGGGGGAGAGGCAATAGAGGAGAGGGGGGAGTGGGAGGTACAAGTATTGGGTGTAAGATAGGCTCAAGGATGTATTATACAACACAGGGAATATAGCCAATATTTTGTAATTACTGTAAATGGAAAGTAACCTTTAAAAATTGCATTAAAATTTTTTTAATTTTAATAAACATTTAAAAATTTTAAAAATTATGATAGAACTACATATACTGAAAAGATGGAGGGTAAGAACTGCAGTGTGTGGGAGAGGTGAGTATTTGTGGAAAAGAGAGCTAAAACTGTCTCCAATAGTGGAAAATCAAACAATAATATGTAAAGCTTAAAGTCTAAAAATAAGTAGTGCTATAAACATGTAGAGTTTTAGAGGCAAATACCAAATGAATCAGCTGCAAAAGTTGAACATGGTTATGTCAGGGTGTTCCGCATTAAGGGTGGCAAGAGTCATTTAAGAAGTCTTATGGAACAATGCAACCCTTTTAAACTCCGAGTGTGTATAAAACTTTGATTTTTTTAAGTTAAATTTTAAGAATAATGAATATTTTTCCATCAGTAAGAAAATAACCAAATGGTAAATTTAATCGGTAGATTTTGTATAGCTCTTAAAGTAATCAGATGGGACTCATGTTTTAAGGTGGATAAAGCTCAATAATAATGTGGAACAAAGAAAACAAAACAAAGCAAACTTCAGAAAGAGATGTGGAGTGTGGTAGACATAAAAAGTTTAAAAACATGGAAGACAATACTGTGTGTTATTTATACATGCATACATATGTACTAAAGAACAAAGACTTGTGTGGCAAAAATAAACAACAAATTCAGAATGTAGTGGTCTCTTGGAGGGAGGACAATGAGGTCAGAGAGCAGTGCCAGGAATGCCTTCGCTCTAGAATGTTTTATTTCTCTAAAAATGTCTCCTGGGCTTCCCTGGTGGCGCAGTGGTTGAGAATCTGCCTGCCAATGCAGGGGACACGGGTTCGAGCCCTGGTCTGGGAAGATCCCAAATGCTGTGGAGCAACTGGGCCCGTGAGCCACAGCTGCTGGGCCTGCGCGTCTGGAGCCTGTGCTCCGCAACGGGAGAGGCCGTGACAGTGAGAGGCCCGCGCACCGCGATAGAGAGTGGCCCCCGCTCTCCGCAACTGGAGAAGGCCCTCGCACAGAAACGAAGACCCAACACAGCCAAAAATAAATACATAAATAAATAAAAAATTTAAATGTCAGTTTAAAAAAAAAAAAATGTCTCCTAAGCAAACGAGGTGAAGTAATCCAGTTAGACAAATCAGGAAGACGTTAGAGATGCGAGAAAGAGAAGGATAAACATGAAGAGCAATCATAACTTTAAAATCAGGGCTGTGTTCCTTTTTCTGACAACACTTGGCCCCTCCATGTAGGTCTTCTTTCACTTCTCTTTTTTCTGTTTTGTTGTGTTGTTGTTGTTTTGAGGGTTGTTTGCTTGGTCTTTCCACCAGCATTCCAATGTGCCCTTGCAAGGACTACACCTCCCTCCTGTTAGACTCCTGCCCCATCAAGCTTCCTGAGAGGGTTTGTTACACACTGAGTCTCCATTTTCTTACCTCCCATCCACTCTTAAGGGGTTTCTTGTTTTTGAAGTAACTATGCCTCAGTAGGATTATATTCTGACTAAAATACAGTGTTATCAATTAAAATTGTTTCTTACCTCCGCCCATCCTGCCATCATATCTTTGGAGAGGGGAAGCTATAACTTAAAGCACTGTGAGATTTACAGCACGATTTCATCATTAAATAAACATAATGAGAAATCAGGAAGTAGCAATTTCCAGGTTTGATTCAGTCATGCAACACTGTCACCAGGAGCCAGGCTCCTTCTACGCTGGCATCCTCAGAGCATTGACTGGGTAAGTCTGAGGAGATTTGCCCCTTGCAGTGCCATGCAGATGCCACAGTCCCAGTATCAGCTTGAAGAAAAGAGTTGTTTCCTCGAATCCACCTCTTTTATTACAGAGGAAACCTATCTTAACAACTAAAGCAGACGTTCCTTTAGGTTGCATTCACCAGGGTAGGGTTACATGCTCATGCCGTAAGTACAAAGGGGGATGGAAATGAGAATCTAGAATCTTCAGTCTCTAGAGTGGGAGGCAGGTTCTGCCATCAAACAAGTGGGGGGTTGGATAGGCAATCAACAGTGCCTACCACTTACCTTGGGTGGCTCAGAATATCCACCACCATACCCCACAGAGGGCACAGCAGTGCCAGTGGACAGAGCCATACTAGCAGAAGTAGCAGCAATGCCTACCAAAGGTAGCAGTACCCATATGGAAAGGCGGTACCAAATGGAAGCCTCAGTGGTGCCAGCAGACACAATGGTGTCCGACAGAGATAGCTGAGTCCAGCACAGGGACAGACTACAGTTGCACTGTTTGATATGGTCACCAATATCCACAGGTGGTTCTTAAACAAAAATTAAATAAAATTTAAAATTCGGTTCCTCCGTCACACTAGTCACATTTTAAGAGTGCAGTAGCCACGAGTTGCTACAGCTATTGCTACTGTATTGGACATCACAGATCAAGAACATTTTCATCTTTACAGAAAGTTTATTGTTTTAGCACTGGGCTAGAGCAAAGGAAGAACTTCTTAAGCAACAAATCCACATTACATAGGAATAAGATTAAATTATAGCTCATCTGCAGGCATCTCCAGGGATGCCTGGAGTTATGGTACAGACCCTTGGCCAAGATAGCAATGAAATGTTCTAGCTAATGATTTATGATGTGCTGTTTAAAGCCCAAAATTCCCCTGGAGATGCCCAGTGCCAGCTTGTCTGCATTGTTTAGTGACAATGTATAGATTGATATTCTCCACCTGGTTTACCTGGTCACTCAGCCTGATTTTGGCTGTGTGATCAGTGAGGTATGAAAGATCTCCAAGCAAACTGGTGCCTTGTCTTCCCTGAAACAGATATCTCACGCTCATATTGGTAGACCATGATCCTGAGACACAGCATATTCTGCACAACAGAGAAAGGACCCTGGAAGCTGTGCCCAGGTGTTCCAGCCTCTGTAATGTTGCTTTGTGCTTTCTGGCTCCTGGTGCCATGTATCCTTTGCTTGTAATAAATCTTTCATGAGCATACCCTGTTAGAGTCCTTCGAGTCCTTTCAATTATCTGACCCCGAGTAATTGGTGCATCCCATAGTGGCTCATCAGATTTGGTCATTAACACATACAAAACACCCTCTGGACACTGCCAGAAGTAACTAGGCTGAACTTTACAAGGCTCTGGAGGTCCCACTCTAGCAGGTGTAAGCAAGAAACACCATGATATATACAAGGTTTTGTTGTTTTCTTCACTCTTACATGTCAAAAGGGAGTCATCAACGAAGTGATATAGTTTGACATGAATAATCAAAGAGATTATTTATGTTCAAATTCTTGGAAAGATCATTTTATTCCATAAACCTCAATTTTCTCTTCTGTAAAATGGAAACTATTACAGAATTCACATCATAGGACTGTTTGAGGTTGATTTGTATATGACATATAGTAAGTAAAATGCTGATCATAAAGTAAGAACTCCAGAAATGTGAGCTCTTGCTATTACTCTCCCCAAATAAAGATATCTGTTAATAATGAACATTCATAATAAACTGAGTAATGCATCACCTTAAAGATCTCATTGTCTGTCTTGGGTTTCTTTTTTTTATTTTATCCAGTAGCATTGTCTCAATTACCTTCCAATTTTACATCTGTTTTGTTTTCCTTTAAATATTTTACACAAACACACACTGTATCTCAATAGAGTGCTGCATCTTCCAACCCCAAATAGCATAATATTTTCATATGCTCTGCTGATGAGCTTAGTTTTTATTTAAAATGCTATATTTTTATCCCATGCATGGCACTTGCTCAGTGGGAAAATTATGAATGTAATTGTTAGACCACTAACTCAAATTTCTTTCCCTGGTGGTTAAGGATGGTTTCTAATCCCAGTGGTACAAATGCTTTCTAGCCATATGCTGGTATAATCTTCTCACTTCATAGTGAGATCTCACAGCTAGTAAATGGTAGAATTGGGACTCAAATCCAATCAGACCCATATAAATGTTGAAGTTGTAATAATATATAGATGATATGATACATTGGAGAAGATATCATTTATGATAGAAATAAGAGATTGTGAAGAGACAAAAATTTTTTTTAAAGAAATTGCTTGAACCAATTTATAGGACAAAGCTGTAGGAGAGACAACAAAGTATAGGGTATTTTTCTTACTGTTAAAGAACTTAGACCCCTGATTGGATCTGTCCTACTCAAGTTTCTTTAAATCATATGAAACAGAAACCCATTCAAGAGAACTCAAATAAAATTGTGATTTATTGTAAGGCTATCTTAAACAAGAAAAGGAAATATGGCTGAGCCTCATGTAAACTAGATTGGAAATCAGAACGGTGCAAGAATTGAGGTAGGCACTTACTCTCTCCCTCTTTTGATGATAAGATCTCTAAACTCTACCTTTTATGAATCCTTTATTCTGAATTACTTTCTGTCTTGCCTGGTTTCGTCTGCTCACATATCTGAACATGGCCCAACACAGCTTGACTCTGAACTCTAGGGTCCATTGCCTCATGTGAACAGCATTGTGTCTGTCATTTCTGTCGGGCAGCATCCTCCTTACCATTATAGTCATTCTGTATTGCTTGCCCTTGACTCAGAAGCTCATCTGTTTATCAGTTTAGCTGGAGGTTTGTGAGCCCCTAGAGTTTTATAGGGCTGTGGAAAGTAAGCACCTCCAGATAGATCTTTTTTACATATATATACATGCCGTTCAAAGGCATTTAGGGCTAACCCAGTGGTGCCATGTAAGGTATACACCAAATATGTAATAAAAAGGGAAGTGCTCCAACATTTCCATGGTAGTAGATATCCATGTGGGCAGAAGCTCTGGGAAGCCTGAATAGAGGAGGTGAATAGTAAGTGGTATCTTGAAGAATGGGTATACCATGACATGGAAAGAAGATTAAATGGTGTTCCATTCAAGTAAAATGGCATGAAGGTAGGAAATATTAAGGTGCATTCAAGAAGTAGACTTTTTGAACTGAAGCAGAGTATTCATATACAAGTTTAATTAAAAAATAAGTTTGTAAAAGGTAAATTGGTAATCGAGGAGGGTCCTGAAGTCTGTATTACAGAGAATAGATTTCATTCTAGAGGAAAATTTGGACAAGACATCGTTTAAAATATTTTCTTTTGGGGGTACATAAGGAGAAGTTTTGATATTGGGGTTATTTGAACATGGGTCTTGGGTGGTCCAGGACTGGAAAAAAGAGGAAATGTGATATAGCATACTCTAAGACTCCATCCTTAGGAAATTATAAAAGATAAAGACCAAGATTTTTGTACCAAAATATTCATGGCAGCGCTACAAATAACACAAAAACCTGGAAATGATTGAAATACCTAACAACTTGAGGTTCATTAATAAATTACATATATCCAGATGCTATGTCATTAAAAAGGATGTTTCTGGAGAATATTTGGTGATGTGGGGGGAGGTGAGGTGGAGCTGCTCATTATATATTAAATATAAAATTCAAGGACAAAGCTAGTGTTTATGCATGTGGTACTGCCTAAAACTTAAACGTAAAATCTTCAGAATTTTTATAATTCACTCTCTACTTCTTAAACAGAAGATGTTAACATTATTGTTTACATGTTTGACAAAAGATATAGCAAGCGAATATTGGTATCTGCTATATGTGTTAAGGTAAATGCTAAGTTCCTGTAACAGAAAGACAGCAAAAATACAAAGGCTTCAATAAGACAGAGGTTTATTTCTCTCTCATGTACTCATCTGGGTGGTGTAGGCTTGTTGAGTAGCTTCTCTGAAAAGTCATTCAGGAAACCAGGTTTCTTCTATCTTGGTTCTTCACCTTCCTCCAGCTTATCTTTTTTCTTGCATGATCAAAGCTGAGTTGGTGCCACGTCCCTGTTCTAGCCTAACGGAAGGAGGAAAGAGAACAAGTTCTACTTTATTTTTAAGGATGTATGGCAAAGTGGCTTCTGCTCATAACCCAGCAGCCAAAATTTGGTCACATGGTTGCCCCTAGCTGTAAGGGAAGCTGGGAAATACAGTGGGAGGGGATGTGCTCTTTGACTTGAAGGAAGGAGAGAAGGGATACCTGGGGACAATAAACTCTTCCACATCTGCTGGGTCCCCAGGGATCCTTTATTAACTGATCCCTCTAAATCTAAGGGTTTTATTTTCCTTATGTCAGTAGTAGAAACACTCTGTGACTGTCAGCAAACCAGTTACCCACTTTAGTTTACTGTTCATTGAGCAAGTAGATAGTCAAATGGAGCAAAGGAGAAATCTAAGACACAAACTTGGGTGGGAAAAAGTAACTGTATTCCTTTATTTTCTTTAAATCTAACTCAAGCCCCATGCCATCTGGCTGGCAAGAAATTCACCCTTTGGCATTACTGGTGTCTTCTCCCAGGGTTGTGTCAAAGTTTCCCCTGAGTCCCTGTGGTCATCAGCTGTCATTGCACATCAGGTACAGGTCTCCTCCAGGTGCCAGACTCCGTGCTTTCTGGGCAGCACAAAGAGCCCAGGAGTATTTCTGAGGCCACGTGTGCACAGCACAGGCCCTACATCTGGGATCTTTCCACCATCAGTTCCCAGCCCCACCCCAGCCCTGCCGGGGATCTGGTCCCAAGACTGCTGCAGGCAAGGCCTCCAGCTCTGCTTTGACCATCTCAGTTTTGTATAAACCTTTCTTCTCTCCCACAGTAACGTTCAGGGAAATACTGTGAAAGCCTGAAGTCCAGACTAACATTACAAATGACAGAAAAGGCTCCAGCCTTCAGCAGGCTTTGCTTTCCACCCTGCAAAATTTCTACCTGCTTAGAATGGAAGAGGAGGGGAAAACACAGCAAATACACACACGAAGAATCACTTATTTTGCCACCAACTTACTGGAATTGTGTGTAAAATCAGAATGAATGTACTTCGGTATGTGGACTATCTGTTTTAAATTGGCAGGTTCTTTTCTGCTTAGTTCCTAGTTACTGGTCAGATTTTGGAGAGTTGGAAAGGTCAGCTAACCTGCACCTAAGTGATGTGTCCATGTCTGAGTTTTCTTTCATGTCTGAGAAGAAAAGGAGAGTGGCAAGAGGACACAATGAAAAAAGGAGAGGTTCCTCATTTAACTGTCGAACCCACAAAGTTTGCCCTGGTTTAAGATAAAGAACCTGGAGACTGTCGTAATGCTTGGAGGGTTTATATTTATTACACAAACCCAGGCCAGCAGATGGACGTGGAATAGTGTTGGGAGGCCTGAGCAGAACAGAGAAGAGGCAAAGAGGGAAAAATATAAATTTCACTCAAATCACACCCAGGGCAGGTAAATGGGTCCCTTTCTTTCTTTAGGCTGCTTTCTATCCACATCCACCTCCTGAGAGAATAGAACTCACTGGCTCAAAATCAGGTTTTTGAGAATCAAATCTCTTATTTCTCAGTTCTTTGCCTATCTGACTTCCCAAACATCAACATTTCAAATTTTTAGAAATATTTGACATTTTTCCTGTTGATTTAATACAAACCAGTGATTTTTTTTTTTTTTAATTTAAGAAAACTCATTTTAACACAATGAAAACATGACAAGAAGCAGCATGCAGCCAGGTCCCTGCTAATGGTGTGGCCGCCTCTCAGCAGACACTTGGGAGGGCCTCAGAGGTCAATCAAACAAGGAGAGGAGCTCAATATTTTATGTCAGGGAAAACTTCCTCTTCATCTTCCCTTTTTCCTAAAGATGAAGAAGTGTTGTAGTGACTTTCTAAGATGCTATGGTTGACATCTTTATTAATGATCTTGCGAGACAGCAAATGGTACTTAAATGAAATTTGCAGATGACGCTAAATTAAGAGCTGCTGCTAATACCAGTGAAGACAACACAGTAATAAATAAACCTGCGATGGTTAAAAATACAGGGAAGCAAAAAGAAGGAAGAGATACAGAATATGCAATACAAATATGACAGCAATACAGAATATGCGTGTCTTATAATATTATGTGAGAGCTACCATGCCCCTTGAAAAGGAGACCTGTTTTAGGGTAAATATGAAGGCACTGGCTCATGGAGAGAGGAAATTCCGTGTCCCTTCCTTACAACTCTAATGGACCTGAACTTGGAACAGCATGTCTAATTTGGAGCCCTGTATTCAATCTGGAAAAGCCTGAGAATAGAGAACAAAGCTGAACGGAGAATCACCAAGTGTGATGCAAATAAAAGGGTTAATGGGGATAAATATTTATAATTTCAAGACTAAAGAAAAGTCTGCAATTATTTGGAAGGTGCAAACACCACGAATAGCAATTATTTCGCCTGGGGAAAGGCTTGTAACTAGAAATAATGAAGTTAAGTGTGGCATTATTTCAGAAATATCAGGAAACTTTTTTCCCATCCACAAAAGCTATTAGATCTAAGCAATAGGTGCAAAGAACATTCTTCCAGAACTTCCCATTCTGTGGGGAAGAGGAGAAGTAGTGGGAAGGATTGTAAGGTAGTTTAAGAGAAAACATTAGCCCACCAGTGAGCAAAGAGCAGGGAAATCAGGACCCTAGGGCTCAGTAGAACCAACAAAGGCCCCTGAGGTCTTTGAGATAGGGAGCTCTGGGCCCGGGTTATGTGGCTAAGAGAATGCATTACAAACAAATAAGAAAGACTTGTGATTTCCAGAACTCCTCCTTCCAGTCCTGGAAAGGATGAGCAGAAAAGACTCCATTCACATATCAAAGGAAATGCTTAGAAGAGATCTCTGACCCATATTCCTGGTGTCCTCTAAGAATTAACTCTCCTGTAGTGACAGGTAGGTTATTCATCACAGCAGCAAGTGTACTAAGAATAGACAAAACTTTCAAGTGAATATTGATACATTCTGACAACAGTGAACTCACAATTCAGTTATGACAAACTCTCAGGTTTGACAATTTCTCCTCTCATCTCTTCCGGATAGCTGTTGGTAAAAGAATTACAGGATAGAGCAACACATCATTGGCAGGCCTCAGCTCTGCCACATAGTAGTATGATATCTTGATTAAGTTACTTGACGCTTATAAGCCTCAGTTTTCCCATCTATAAAAATGGATATCATAATAATGTCTAGAAACTGTCATTTGCCTACAATTTCCAAGATCCAAGAATCTTCCTAGTCACTTAAAGGAATGTTTCATAAATTATTAGTTTTGTAAATACTAGTTTTGTAAGGTAGGAAGTGGGCAATGGATGATATCAGGCAGAGCTCTTGATTACATACAACAAAGCCAGCTCTGGTGATGAAATAAGAAGTTTTTAAAAGGGATATTTAACAGCGACAAAGATGTTGTGGGAAAATTGGATATTCACATGCAAAAGAATAAGACTAGACCTTTCTATTACACCACTCACAAAAATTCAGTCAAAACGATTACAGACTTAAATGTAAGGCCTGACACCATAAAACTCTTAGAAGAAACCACAGGGAAAAGCTCTTTAACATGGGTCTTGGCAATGATTTTTTGAATAAATTTAATCAGAGAAATGAAAAAATGAAGAAGCAAAGAAAAGCAGTCAAACAGGACAAAATAATAATAGTTTAGTTATTAAACAAAAAGTCAAGGACCTTTAGTTCCTCCTCAAGGGCTACAGATAATATTCTGAGCTGTATCTTTTGAGCTGTTTTGCAGATACTGAAACCCCCACCAGGTGGAAGAAGTTAACTGCATGATGACCAGAGTGCAGCCATGACATAAGTTGCTCCATCTTACATAATTCCAAGAACTGGCCTCAAAGAAATGGGATCAAACTGATCCTGGATCTGAAGATTAACTGTACTAACAACAATCAAGATGGCACTGATCAGACCACCACATGACTAATTTCAAGGTGATTGCCAGAGCCGACTGTGCTATTCTGCATGTAGCCCCCTCCCTCTGCTTATACACCCCTAAAATCCTCCTTTAAAAGGTCTTGCTCCCTGACTGGCAGCAGGGAGTTGGCTTTTGTACATTAGTCCACCTTCTCCCCTGGTTGCTGACCTCCTGAATAAAGCAACTTTTGCATTCCTACCAACACTTGTCTCTCAGGTATTGGCTTTTGAGCTGTGAGCAGCCAAAACTGAGTTTGGTAACCCAAGGAGAGGAAGGAAAGACTGTTAGAGTTATTTGGTGATAATAGTGAAATATGCCACTATTACCCACTTCCTTGGTTTCAGGACCCCTGTGTTCTGGCTATGGAGGAAACGGTGCCAGATATTGATCACTGGCTCAGGTCAAAACCACATCTTGTAAAATAACACACAGCCTGCACACAGAGCTGTTACCCAACCAGAGTGGTAATTGAGTCTTCATGGACTATCTCACTGAGCTACCAGGCCAGCTGTTTCTGAATGTCAGGGTACACAGTAGGGCCAGTGAATCCTATGGCATGGGCGCATTGGCTCATGTCTTTTGCTCTGAAATAAATTCTCTGTTCTGTAAATTCTGGCCCCAGCTAAGACCTTGGGAAAAGGCAATCATCATACACTTCTCAAATGGGTAACCACTGGGATCTTGCCTCCACAAAGTTCTCCCCTGACCCTTTTCCAGGCAGTTTAGGGGGTCAAGGAACATGATTCTCAAGATTCCTCAGGGTCACATAGCAATCACAAGTAAGATATTCCAGCCCAGCAGGGTTCTGAGAGGCCAAGTTTATAGCAGTCTTGTATCTCCAGTCTCTCTACCTTCCCCTCCTTCCTCCTCTCCTCCTCTCGCTTATCCTTCTCCTCCTCCCCCCTCCCTCCACTTCCCCCTCCTTCCTTTCTTTTAACCTTTTTGTTATTATTATTTTTTCACTCTCCCTCTCTCTTTTCTTCTTCCTCCCTTTTTTTGCTAATTCTTTCTTCTCCTTCTTCACCTTGGACATTCTTTATCATTTCTGTAGTTTCAGCCACCTAGTGTCTTTTCCAAATGGGGAGAAACCCAATTCCTACCTAAATTTCCCAGAGCAACCTTTATCCCACTTGACCCCCAGGCATACTGTAACTTAGAACATTCAGAAAAAACAAACAAGCAAACCTTAAGACTACTACACTAAATTATTCTTCCTAGCATAAAAACATTTCTCATTTGTCTTTATTTTAAAAGTTCAAGCTTTGATTCTTTCACTTAAAAAAATATTCATTTAGATATCAGAGGAAGTGTTTGCAAATTCCTTAATACAATCTTTATAAATTTTCCCAGTTTCAATTTCTATCTAAGATAATTTTTCTTTCAAAATAAAAACCCTCTTTCACATCCATGGTCTCATTAGATAATTGTGTTTTAAACTGAGCATTTGATAGGCTTTTAATCTGTCTACATATTTCCACGTTTGTTTTACTGTGTTAGATTTAAGTACATATTTCCAAGAACAGTACTTTTAACCCCTTTGGATATTTTCTTATCTATGTTGCTATTGTTATTTTACCCTTTTCTATCTTGTTTTGACAAATTTTATTTTGTGACTTTGATCTTTAGTAATAGATCCATGATAAAAGTAATCATTATTTCTGTTATCTGACATCTTTCAAAAACTTTGAAGCCCAAGTTTAAACATTCTCTATTGACTGTCAGACATCTGTTTTAACTAATAATACGGTTTTATGGAAAAGATAAAGAATTGCCTAAAATTTCAGTAAGGATTTTTCAATTGAGGCGTAAATGGGAATGTATAAAAGAAAAAGCAATTTATTGCAAAAAGCATATGAGTAGAAATGGTCTAAAATAGAAGGAAATTTTCTAAGAATAAGAAAATGTAGTTGGAACATGCACACACAAACACACACACACTCTCCTCTTAATCCTTTTGGGTCTTGGATTCCTTTGAGAATCTAAATAAAGCTATGGATTTCTCCCCAGACAGAAATACATTGATATACAAGGTCCATGGAGCCCAACTTAAGAACCCATCAACCTATCTCTAAGGAATAATATTAGATAATTAAGTCAAAATACCTTCTTGCTCCCCTTTTGCTCCAAAGCCCTATTGGTTGAAATTTAGTACAAGTGTCCCTTGGTACCTATGGAGTTTGATTCCAAGACTCTCATGGACACCAAAATCTGTGGATGCTAAAGTCCCTTGTATAAAATGCCATAGTATTTGTGTATAACCTGGGCACATCCTCCCATATACTTTATTTATTTATTTTATTTGTTTGTGTTTGGATTTTTTTCCTTCCAGTTTTATTAAGGTATAATTGACATACAGCACTGTATAAGTTTAAGGTGTACACTATAATGATTTGAGTTACATACATCATGAAATGATTACCACAGTAAATTTAGTGACCATCCATCACCTCATATAGGTACAAAATAAAAGAAATAGAAAAACATTTTCTTCCTTGTGATGAGAACTCTTAGGATTTACTCTCTTAACAACTTTCATATGTAACATACAGCAGTGTTAATTATATTTATCATGTTGTACTTTACATCTCTAATACTTATTTATCTTATAACTGGAAGTTTGTACCTTTTGACCACCTTCGTCCAATCCCCCTTCCCCTAACCCCCACCTCCGGTAACCACAAATCTGATCTGTTTTTCTATAAGTTTGTTTGTTTGATTTTGAAGTATAATTGACCTACAACACTATTTTAGTTCCTAGTACACAATATAGTGATTCAAAATTTCTATACATTTCAAAATTATCACCATGATAAGTCTAGTTACCATCTGTCACTATACAAAGATATGACATAATTATTGACTATATTCCCCACACTGTACATTTCATATCCATGACTCATTTATTTTGTAACTGGAAAATTGTGCTTCTTAATCACCCTCACTTATTTCTCTCATGCTCCACCCCCACCCCTGACAACCACCTGTTTGTTCTCTGTATCTATAACTCTCTTTCTGTTTAGTTACATTTGTTTATTGTTTTGTCTTTTAGATTCCACATAGAAATGAAATCATACAGTATTTGTTTTTGTCTGACTTATTTCACTTAGTATAATACCCTCTAGGTCCATCTTGTTGCAAATGGCAAGACTTTTTTCTTTTTTTATGGCTGAGTAATATTCCATTGTATATATATATACCACATATTCTTTATCCATTCATCTATTGATACCTGGGTTGCTTCCATATCTCAGCTATTGTAAATAATGCTGCAATGAGCATAAGTGTGCATATATCTTTCCTCTGTATACTTTAAATCATTTCTAGATTACTTATAATGCCTAATACAATGTAAATTATATATAAATAGTTGTTAGTACAATGTAAATGCTATGTAAATAGTTGCTGGTATGCAGAAAATTCAAGTTTTGCCTTTTAGAAATTTCTGGAATTTTTTTCAAATATTTTCAATTCTCTGTTGGTTGAATCTATGGATGCAGAACCTGTAGATACAGAGGGCCTACTGTATTCATCCTGACATAGAAGTAAGGTCAGTACTACCTGTGATTTAACCTTATGTCCATTATGACAGAGCAGAAAAAGAAAGAAAGAATGAGTGAATGAAGCAAGCACAACTCATTATGAGTGTGACTATGTGAAAATACTGTGGGCCCAGGTTTGGAGAAAGTCATTCTAGGCAGAAGAGACTTTTCTGGGCAGAGCAAAGAGAGATGGTGTGAAGCACCATGCTTTGTGTGGCAAATCACCAGTGTGAAGGGGCAGTGCAAGAGATGGGATCACTCCATGGGGGTAGGGAGGGGGCCGGTGTATGTAATGACTGGCACCTAGACTTTACCCTGTGGAGAAAGGGTTTTGCATGGTAGATTAACTGGTCAGTTTTGAATGTCAGAGAGGTCACCCCAGCCAGAGTGTGGAGAGGGCATTTGAGGAGGACGAGACCAGAGTGCTGGGGGCAGAACCCCCACTGGGAGGTGGTGGCAGAAGTCCAGGACAAAGAGGACGAGAGACTGAACTAAGGTAGTGATGATAGATATAACACGAAGAGAAAAAAAAATTGAAAAACATGTAGGAAATAAAAAACACAGGACTTGGTAATGGAGTGGAGATTGGAAGTGATGGAAAAGTCAGTGTGCCATCCTTCTTAGGGGTACTGGTGTTTTACGGAGGATTTAAATTGTAGAATAAACAGCTTTAGCATTCCAAAACCACTCCACTGAGGGCTTTGGGTGGTCTCATGCTGAGAACACAGCCTCATCACATGACATTTTCCTTCTACTAAGTGACAGCCAAGACTGAAGTTAGGAAGCAGAAAAATTGAGGGGGATGAAGTAAAGAAAGGAGACTCACAAAGAAGTTTATACACCTATAAATGTCCTTGTAGTCTCCCACATCACACACACACACACACACACACACACACACACTGAGCACCAAAAACAGAGTGCTCCCCTATCAGTGCCACACACCTACAGTCTGTTTGACCAGGATTCTTGTGCTACATAGAATGCACTGCCATTGAGTGACTAAAGTATGTTTTCTTTGATTTTCAGAATACATTCTTTCATATTGAAAAATTGCTCCCATAAGTGATTACCCTAGTAAAATCACAGCTTATGATTCGTATGTCTGATTCTGCTTCACTGAACTTTGACTCTATTTATGGCTGATATATTTGGGGGATATTTTCTAATTTCTGGTAAATTCCCTCTTTCTCTCTTCTTCAGGTCGCTGACCAATTGAAAAATAGAAGAACCACAAAGACAAAGGAAAGGAAACGAGTGTGTGTATGAGAGTAATCTGAACTACTGTTAACTCTTGAGGGTTATATCAGGGCCCTTCACCCAACTGCCTTCTCTCCATCAAACCCAGCATAGGGAGTGGCTACTGAGAGGGTTTTGGCCCCCTAGCACCCACTGATAATCTCCATTAGTGCTTCCCTTAAGCAATCCATATAAAAATACAATAAAAACGTATATATAAGTAAAACAAAGTGATTTCATTTTTTGTTTAGCAAGCCCAATTACGAGCCTCCCAAGTTCCCACCTCCAACCACCTTGCTGGCCCTAAGCCATTTCTATTAGTTTGAACCATATTAAATAACCCTTTTTACCTGTCAAGAATGGTTGCATGTCAGCAGTTTCACATGGTTGAACTTAATATTGTAGAAATTCTAGAGCCACTGATATCTACAGTGTGTCCTTTCCTGAGATCATAGGGAAGAAAAACAATCTGAGCCATTCTTTCTGTGAATGTACCTGTTGCAACACCTCTGTGAATCCCGCATTCCTCCTACTCCACATGAGGATTCTCCCTTCCACAAAATTTGTGTTGGGTTGAAGGAGTAATGACAGGTAGTCTGAAAAACTTAGGGGTTTGCTTGGAAAAGACCAAAGGAAAGACATCTGCAGCCTAGCTTGTGTCAGAAACAGTGCAGTAGTGCAGAATTCTCCTCCAGCTTCCCAGGACCACCCCATCAAGGACCATGGTGGTCTTGTGCTGAGGACACAGTGCGAGCACATGGCAATATGAGAACCCATTTCCCTCCCACTAGACCCAAAGCACTGTCCTGGCCTTCTAAGAAAGATCCCTCCCTCCTGCATACAAAAGGAAAAAATATATAGATTTTATAAAATGTGGCCAACAAGAAAAAACTAGAGTCCAAATTCTGAAGACCTTGCTGGAAAAATTCATATCTGACTTTAATAATCAATAGTGTATGCTGGCATGTGGCTATCATAACACACGCTTGCTATACGCCTGCAGACTGTGATACAATCAAGCTTTCATGTATATTTATGTGACCAGGAGGACTTTGTATTTGACAATTTTAAAAGATGCATGGACTCGGCTCTGTTTAATTCTGATATATTGTTCTGTTATCCATAGGAGGCCATTGGCTAAATTGTACTATTCACATGAGGGTCCATGATGGAAATTTATCAGAATGATAGGGAACTATTCAGATTTCAGTTTTCTTTAACAGTGAAATTTGAGAATATAAGCATATTGTGCTTCCAAACGGCCATCAGAACTAGATTTAAGAGGACCTCATTGTACAACAAATGCATTATTAAAATAGTTTGTTATGCTGCATTAAAAGAGAAGCAGCTTGACAACTGATGGAGCAGGGAAGACCAGATCCACAAAATTGCAGCAAATGAAACTACAGTCTCAGGGAGTCAAATTCAGCAAGCCTGGAGGAGGCCCCTAACAGTGAAGGAAACTGGCATTTCAAAAAATAAGCAGTTATTTAAGTTTTTATTTTGCTTCAATAATGCAATATTTACTTAACTTCCTCAATGCTAATTCCATCTAGACAAGTCATTTCAGTTCTCTAGGCCCTTTCATTCATTCAGCATCTGCAGGTTGGATGTCTCAATGCGATAGTTACTGTAATAAACAGAAATTTCCAAAGGGACTACTCATGGTCACTGCCCTTAGGAATCTGACAGTCTAGAGAGAAAATAGACAGAGGTACTGGTTGACAGAACACTCTAGTTTGGTGTTCCTCTTAAAGGAGGTAAGAAGTAGCAGGAAATTCCTGGTTGCCAATGGGAATTTCAAGAGCATCAAAGAAAGGTGATATAGGGGCTGTGAGCCCCAGAAAGCATGTTCCCCTCTCAACATTATCCTTGTTTAATGGGGTCTTTTAAGGGGCAGGGTATGTGTCTACCACTGTTTCAAACAATGGTGATGGGTTTGCAGTAAATCATTCTTGTGTGTGATCAATGACATGCATATTCAGGATGCTAGCCTTGGTGAGCCAAGATAATCAACTTATTGCAAACAACATGTGGGATTAAAAATGTATTAGGGCTTGGTGGCGCAGTGGTTAAGAATTTGTCTGCCAATTCAGGGGACACGGGTTCGAGCCCTGGCCTGGGAAGATCCCACATGCCACGGAGCAACTAGGCCGGGGAGCCACAATTACTGAGCCTGCGCGTCTGGAGCCTGTGCTCTGCAACAAGAGAGGCCGCGATAGTGAGAGGCCAGCGCACCGCGATGAAGAGTGGCCCCCACTTGCCGCAACTAGAGAAAGCCCTCGCACAGGAACGAAGACCCAACACAGCCATAAATTAATTAATTAATTAATTAATTAATAAACCCAAAGTTTTTTAAAAAATGTATTAGACTTGGGGTCAGAAGGCCTGGCACTGAGTTCCAGCTCTGCCACTACCTGCCTATGTGACCCTGAAAAAAATCACTCCAGTTGCAAGGAAATCTCAGCTGTGAAATGTTGATGGAATATTGAAAGTCACTAGAGGCCTAAGTTTCTATGGCTTAGTGGAACTGAGCCTTTGCCCACCAAGCCTAACTAGACATCTTTAAATGAAGGCCACAATGGAGCATTTTGACTTTGTCTCAGAGCCACAGGTAGAATCCTACCTTCACAAGGCCACATGATCATGCTGATGAAGTAGATTTTGTTGTCTTTGGACATTATATATTAAGAACTAAAGACTAAAGATCGATGCATTCAATAAATATATATTGAGCCTATACCATGGGCTCTGGGAAACAATGGGGATAAAACAGGGTCCCTTCCTCTCCCTGCATCAATAAGCAAGAAAAGCATTCTGGAATTTATCAAGGAGGTCAAATATCTTCTAGTAGCATGCATAGCTACTATCAGAACCCTACATCTGACATAATCTTAGAGACCATACAGGAAAACATCCTCATTTTTCATTAGGGGAAATTAAGACCTGGACACATATCTTTCCCAAGTCACTCAGAGAGCTAATGACATTCTTCATTTATAAACAAATATTTGAGCTCTGGACATTTTTCTGGATGCTGTGAAAACAACAGTAAACAAAGCACTCACAAATCTTTTTTTTTTTTTTGAAGGGGAAACCTTTCTTGAGTTTATTTAATTGAGGTTAAATAAACTCAAGAGTTAAGTACAATTGCTAACATATTCTCCTGTTTCTAATGACCATGTGACATTCTGATACCTGCTAGCTGTGTTTGCTGATCAGATTAGCCTCACAAATTTTATAGTCTAATGGGAGAGAGATAAGTAAACATGATTTGATAAGCATTATGATCTGGAAACCCATTTTATAGGAGTGCCAGAGAAGGTTTTCTTGAGGGAATCAAGTCTAGGCAAACTCTAAAGGATGGGTAGGAGGCAAAGAGCTAGATCTGTGAATCCAAATTTAGAGTTCAACCCTCTTCTACCAGCCAGGACTACAGGAACCACCTGAGATTCACTGCTCAGTGGGGAGTGAGCAATGGTCCTGGAGGAGATTTACCTGCCTTCAGTCCTCTCTGGCACACAATGTCCCCTGGCTCCTGAGAACCTTAGCCTGGGTTCACTCTGCCCCTGCTTCAGTGCATGGTGGATAGGATAAATGTAGTAGAAAATGTATGTCCAGCTGAGTTGAGCAGACCTAGGTCAATCCCAACTCTGACAGCGACAACAGCTGTGACCTGTGGGTAAACTCTCTCTGATTCCCACTTCCCAGCCGCACAATGAGGAAAATACCTCTTTAATAAAGTTGTTTAGTCTTCAGTCAAATAATAAATATAAAATAGCCAGAGCCTCCAGCAGCCAGGCTAGATCAAGAGCCCACAAAGAGTAGCTTTGAAGGGTTAGGCAACTGCAAACACCTGAACTTGCAGGCTTCTTGTCAGGGGTTACTAATAGAATTTGCAAAGGAAACAATAAATTCAAGGTCTCTATACAGTAAGAAACTATCTTCTGTTCTGCTCCTCTGCTTCCTCATTATCAATTCAAACTATTATAAACTTCCTTGGTACTTTACATCAAGGCCATTAAAAGATATCTCCATAAACCCTCCATCCCAAGCTCATAACTACTATGGGCTTACTGAGAAAAGCACCAAAATTAAGTTCAAATGTACAGATTTACTGATTAGAATCAATTCAGTCAGACATAACATGTAAAAAGAAGCACAATTTCTGTTGTCTTGTTCTTCTGGCATAAATTAATTATAGTTTATCCAAAGGAATTTTTCATGAAGGACCTAACAAAATTGTAAATGGAGATCTGGGAATACTTTAAATAAAAGAAGCAAGTACTCCATCCCACTCTTGATTCAGAGGGGTTCTTCCAAGGTGGATAGAAATTTAGCTCCCCAAGTGATCCTCCTTGACTGGATACAGAACCAGGTGGGTGAATGGGTGACGTCCAGACACATAGACCGTGCATTCCAATGCATAATTTCTCTTCAGGAAACTGGGAGTTCTAACTTCAGTGAGGACCACCCTAGCTGTTGGCCTCCCGGACCTTACTCCATATAATTTCCTTCTTCCATCACCTTCAAATCTGGCTTCTCATCAGACTTTGCAAATGACGGAAATGACAAGTTGCAAACTAACCACACTGAGCCTGAATGAAAGGGGATGGTGAGGACCTGGAGGCTGATAATATGCCTGTAGGTCCTGACATAAAATTCTACTCTGTCGTTTTAGATGCAATGATGATATCAATTCATTCTTTTCTACTCAAGGATGTTATGCAACATCAGCTCCCAATCTCTGCCTTACAATTTTAATGATCCTTAACCAATAGATCTTCTTCATTCTAGCTACAAAAATCCAAAGGATTTCTCTAACTGCTGTACAAGCAACTTGCAAGTTTTTTGTCTCCTTTATACACAAATGCCAATGTTATCCACAAAAGTCAAACTTGTCACATGAGAAAGGGAGCATAGTGCGGTATTACTAGCCCTGAGAGAGCATCATTGCTTGAATTAATTAATCCAAATAGTGACCCTTGTACCCTTCCAGCTAATTTTAAACCTCTATCAATGGGTGATTACCCTATGTAATTTTTTTTTTTTTTTTTACCCTATGTAATTTTAATGAAGAGTCAAAATTTCATAAATAAGCAAGAGTGCACAAAAAGGGAATGTATGGTTATTCTAACCAATGCTAAAAAAAGCAATTCTAAGTTCTCAAACTCAGCGTGTGTCCTGATATCTCTCACAACTTCTGTGTCACTGTTATCACCAAACACACTGATAATCTAACAGTTATTGAAAGACGCACTCTTCCTAGGGCTTTGATATCATGTCAGTTCTCTCGTTCCCTCTCATGTCCCAAGGTCCACATGCTAAGGCAGTGATCTGAGCAGGGATGGTCAAATGGGATACTCGTAGCCCTGGGAGTAAAAAGGCTTTCCAAGGGGTATGGGAATTCCTATAGTTGTCTGGGCATCCCTTTTTTTAAAAATGAGGTATGATTGACATAACATTACATTCGTTTCAGGTGTACAACGTAATGATTCCATATTTGTATCAAGATGCAAGATGATCATCACAATAGGTTCACTGGACATCCATCACCACGTATAGTTACAAAAAAATATTTTGTGATAAGAACTTTCATGATCCATTCTCCTAGCTACTTTCAAATATTCAATACAGTATTATTAACTATAGTTGCCATACCATGGTGGGGTTTATGACTAGATTGTGTCCCGGCCTCTCCTACGTGCTTTGAGCTATGTGGGCCTCCTCTCATTTGCCTAATGTGTAGGAGCCTGATGTGTAGCCAGTTTTTAGGTTTTATCCAGAGGAAGTTATTCTATATGTATCTGAAGATTTGGTGTGTTTGTGGGAGGAGATGAGTTCAGGATCCTCTTACGTCACCACCTTGAACCAGAATCCCCCTGTAGATTTAAGAAAATCAATTTCCAGGTTCTCAGACTCCACTCATACCCTTTCCTAAGAAGGATTTGCCTGATAATGCACCTGGGTTCACCAAGAGCCCCTTTCTTGCTTTACCAAAAGTGAGCCACAGCCTCACTCCCCACTCCCACTGTAAGAATCATCAAGGGAGAGGACCTTCTTTCATGACTACGCAAGACCCTCTAAGTTCTTACAGCTTCCAGTCGTTTCTTCTTTTTTATGTACTTCTGATAATAATGAGGGTGGGCATTAAAAATGAAAAATTTTGGTCCCTGTTTGTATGTTCTAAAAGCACATATACAATAAAGTGGGGCCAATGATAATAAAAATAAAATAAAATAATGTGGGAGTAACGATCATTTTTGCTTAATGACTTTACTTCTTTTATACTCAGATTATTATCAAAAGATTCATTATTCATGAGGGAGAATCTGTTGAGAGTAAGGCAAAAGGAGTATCTGTGGGAAATATTGAAGTCTAAAAATGGTCCCTTCTTTTTATGTATTTAAATATAAGCACTTCTTTTCAGCTATTCTCAGTGCTCATCCCTAAGACATGTTATTAGCCGGGAAAAAAGCAGCTTGCATCAGAAGAAAGAAAAGCACCTTCCATCAGCCTAAACAGTATGAGTTAGTGACACAGATCTTTTAAATGTAAGTGGAATGTTTCCTAGGATTCCAAATTTTGCAAGATAGATTAGGTAAAACCCACATATAAACCTCTATAAGATTTCTTTCAGAAATTAGTGTGTATTATTAAATAAGGTAGTTAAAACTATTTTATCTATTCATATCTTGAAATATTTATTCTAATCTTCATCTTATGAAAAGTTTAGTATTTCTACCTGCTATTAATAAAATAGAAAATTATGCTAGCTGCCAGACTGATTCATTTTCAGCAGTTTATATACCTTTCTCTTTTGTTTCATACGTAGGAACTTTGATCATAGTGTCAAACTAAACTAATGGAGTTATTACTTATGTGTATAGCTGAATATTATTTAATTATACTTAAAAACCAGACACCAAAATATGATGTACACACACACACACCACGTATGCACATGCACACATATTTACCTAAGAAATGTCATGACTTTTACTATAATCTCTAATTTTTTGGTGACATAATTTTACCTATACATTACACTACATTGTTACAAATTAAGTAATGATAAACTATATATTGAATTATTTTGTTTTTATGTCTTAGTATAAAATGGATAAATTAGATGTATTAAATCAAAAACATTTAAATATTGATTTAACAGTTTTACTAATCACTTTTATAAGATGTATTCTATAATTTCTTTCTTCACAGTTTCCATTATATACTTCAAAACCCACTTACTGATACATTTATTTAATTTAAAAATGAAGTCAGAGAGATTTCCAATTCTAGGAAAAGATGGAGTAGACACACTTCTCTATATTCCACCAACTAAGTACAATTTAAAATTCAGGACATTATACAATATTATGACATAGTACGAGTGTGTTTCGTGTTTGGTAATTGCAGTCATTGTTGCTTTTATTGTGGTCATCCATGTACAATGCTTGGTGTCAGTCTATTTATCTCTTGTAAAAATAAAATACAGTGTGTGTGTGTGAAAAAAAAAAAAATTCAGGACATTATATTAAAAAACAAACAAGAAGACTCTGAAAGGAAGAAGGTGGACCGGTGAGGGACCTTGGGACCTATGGAACAGCACAGGGATAAGTCCCCTAGTTTTTCTGTTTGCCTTCTATATATTGTAGACTGGGCACCAGAGAAGCCAGAAACACCAACAGGTACAGGGGGAAAAAAATCCCCCCCAAAGCCTGCTTTCTCTAGCCAAAGGGCCAGGAAAGGGTTACCCAGCAAGAAAGAAAACTTTTAGACAATACTGCCCTACTCCAGCCACATACCATGAAAAAAGTCAAGGCCATACTCCCACTCCCAAGGTGTGCCTTCCTACTGCCAGGGTGGTGTCAGACAAGGCTAAGCAGGGAGCCAGGACATTCACCACCACTCAGTGGTAAGAAGAGATCCCAGTGGAGGCCATATGAGGAGCTTAAACATCCACCCCTGTCCAACAGTAACAAAGGCACCCTCTCCCAGAGTGTTCATGGAATCTGGACATCTACCTGCACCTGACTGACAGCAACTGAGTGGTGTCCACATTTACCCACCAGCATGCTGTCAGAGGAAGTCTGCTAAAACAAAATATTTAAATAAAATCCAGAGTCTAATACACAATACTCAAAATATACAGGATATAATAAAAAAAATCACTCATCATACCAAGAACCAGGAGAATCTTAACTCAAATGAGTGAAGATGATCAAACATACCCCAACATGGAGATGACAGATGGTAGCATTATCTGATAGAGATTCTAAAGCAGCCATGATAAAAATGTTTCAGCAGCAATTACGGACATGATTTAAACAAATTTTAAGAAATAGGAAGGTTCAGAAAAGAAATAGAAAATCTCAGCAAAGAAATAGAAGATATATAAAAAGAGAACCAAATGGAAATTTTAGAACCAAAAAAAGCAATAGCTGAAATTTTAAAAGCTCAGTGTATGGGGTCAACACCAGAATGAGAAGACAGAGGAAAAAATCAGTTAACTAAAAGACAGAACAATAGAAATTACACAGTCTGAGCAACAGAAAGAGAAATGAACTGAAAACAATTAACAGAGCCTTAAAGATTTGTGACTATAACAAAAGATCTAACATTCCTGGTTTTGATAGTAAGATGTAACCAGTGGGGGAAACTGGGTGAAGGGTACATGAGTTCTCTCTCTACTGGTTTTGGAATTTTCTGTGAATCTATAATGATCTAAATATGTTTTAAATTTTTTTTCCAAAAAAATGAAGTTAGACATCTTCTGAGATGAAGTTAAGTCTAAGTTAATCAGTTTGACAATGTGCCTTTGCTTTTTAAGTAATCTCTATGTTGATCATTAATGAGCTAAATTTTCTACTCTAAGTTTTAGATGAAAAACTATTTAAGCCACATGATAAAATAAAAGTATTTTATCAAAATATAATACTGGCAAAAGTGGAATAAAATTAACACTATATTTAGTTTCCCTATCTTTTCTGAGTGTACACTGGGTTTGAGTAAACAGGGTGCCTATAAATTTTAAAATAATAGGTACAATTAATTCTCATTTGATAAGTCTGATAGAATCTTTTTTTTTTTATGTAAAAAGTCTTAGTTTATTAACTCTCTCATGAAAAATCTGCACAATCACCACAGACACAGTCACTGCAGAGTCTTTATTCCTTCTGTTGTCCAATCTCCAGCTCACTTTTTGCCAGCACCAACATTGGCCTTTGCAGTCCCCCTGACTTTCTTCATTCTGTTCTTGCGTTCCTTTCGCTGTTTTCTCAAGGTCTTTTTCTTCTCATACAGGCCATGTCTTGCAAGCCTGTGTTTGGACTCATTCTTCTTTGCATAATCCAAGGAATCGTAAATCATGCCAAAGCCAGTTGTCTTGCCACCACCAAAATGGGTTCGGAATGAACACAAAGATGACATCTGGTGTGGTCTTGTACATTTTGGCTAGTTTTTCCCGAATTTCTGTCTTAGGTACTGTTGCCTTCCCAGGATGAAGGACATCGATGACCATTTGTTTCCGCTGAAGTAGTCGGTTGGTCATGAACTTCCTTGTCCGGATAGTTACCGTGTCATTCATAATGGCGGCGGATCTTCAAGCAGCCAGGAAGGAAAAGAGCTGATAGAATCTTTTTGGCATACTTTGCTTTCCTGAAATCAGAAACTCAAGTTCAAGGAGACAGGGAAAATTATAAAAGTTTCTAAACTTAAGAGCATAATTATATATATTTAAACTGGATGATAATGGATATTAAATCATTATGGTATTTAGATTCCACTGGATACATCTAAAAGGGTGATGTAACAGTTTCACACTTAAATGTCAATATTTAGAAAATACCAGAAACTGCATCTTTTTGCAATTATCTAAATTATGGTAAAAAATCTTTGAGGTCATTTTAAAAATACATAGGAGGGCAAAAAATGTCTGAAGACCATATCCATAAGCCCAGCATCTCTCAGACCTGACCTTCTTCCCAATGGTCCCAGACCAATCTGGGTGCTGACCATCTATCACCACCACATGGCTACATAGCCACTCACACTAGATTTGTAGGATTCAACTCCTCTTCTATTTGCACTTCTATCATAGTCACTACTGGATTCTTCCTAGGGCTAGTCTTAGAGTCAGGTGTTCTGGGTGTGGAGATAATAGACTTTCAATGCCAATCTAAACAAAAAGTGAATGAGACGATTAGTCAAGGAGGTTTGTGCCTCAAGCACATTTGATCTAAGACTGCTTCTGACCCATTTGATCTTTTTAATGCTGGTTTTGTCAGTTCTTGCTCTCCTTTACAAGTTGTGTTCAGTTTATTTTAAGAAATATTTATAAAAATCTCCTATATACATGACATACATGTACTTTGTGCATAGAGAGCTTATATATCATTGCATATATATTTTGAACATACATATTTATATTGTATGTACATTAAAAGGAAAATATAAGTGAAATAAATTGATTAATATGCTCCTGAAATTTCTTCCAATTCAGAGTTTATCTTTTCAATATTACTTTTTGAGTCAGAGTTTTTCATGTTTATGTCTTTCAACACAGTGTAGGATTTTCTTTCAAGTTGCTGATACTCTTTCTGCAAGTATCTGCTCGTTTTTTTCTTGACTTTATGGAGAAGTTGTCAACAAAAGATTTCAAACAAGATTCATGATCCTCCTTTGAAAGCCTTCCTTAAATAGTGTGTTTACAATGAAGGTTTGCAGTTGTTCAGTCATGTTTCCATAAATAATAACCAACTTTAAGTATGTGCATAAAACAACAACCATGTTATAACTGCTGTCTGCCTGGCCACCAGTGATCAGAAGATACCAGCAATGATAAAGGCTCCCTGATTTCAGAAATGATAAGATGTAGGGGAAAAACTGTGTTTTAGATTTGATCTAATATGGTAGTATGAAAGAAAGAATCATTAACTTTCTCTAGGATGGTCTGGGTTGATTCTCAGAGGTCATACCTGAATATGTTTTTGTTCATTTGTTGTCTTATTGCTGGATAGGCCTCCATCAGGCAGATACGGGAGGGGGAGGAGAAAACATGGAGACATGGAGCAACAGGGCACAGTGGGGTACAAATGAGTTGGTGAGAGCTTAAGGTGAGCCTGGAAGCCACAAGGAGCCTAGATCTCAAAATAAAAATCTTAGACTCTGTTGGGAAGGTAACTATGAGCCACTGAAATTTTAAAGCAGTGTTAAGATATTAAAACCCACTCCAGTTGCACAGCAAAGGAAAAGATTAAGGGATATATTTCCAGAGAGCAAGGAAAACAGGAAAGTCTATTAGGCAAGAGAAAAATGCTGCTGAATCGAACCCCACCCCAATTCAACCCAAGCATGCATTAAACCTTTAAAACCAAGAAAAGGTACTCTCCAGTAGGAGGCCAGCAATAGGAACTAGATGAAGTTCTTGTTCTCCAGAAAATGTATTAAGAACTCAATAAACTCAATAAACATTTGCTGACAGGAGGAGAGAGAGAGAGAGAGAAAGAAAAAGAAGGAGGAGGAGGAGGAGAGGTAGTAGTAGTAGAGGAAGGAGAAGGAAAAGGAAGAGGAGGAATGGAGGGAAGGAAGGAAAAAAGAAGGAAGGGAGAAAAACAAAGAGAGAGAACTTTTAAAAGAATCAGCATTTCAAGTAAGAGATGCTATTTGCATTTTGAAAGTTTAGAAAGATTATAATAGATGATAGAGGAAGACATCGAAAAGAATTTTTTCCCACAGGGCGAGGTTCTGGTAAATTTCTTCATGCCTCCTTCTACATCTTTACCCTATCTCTATTTACTCACATCAGGGTTAGAATTAGGATTTATTTCATTCTCTCCTCGGTTTCTGAGACTTCAGTTTTACATATGTTAGACTTTATATATCATTCCATAGTACGTTGAGGCTCCATTCAATTTTTTCAACCTTTTTTCCTATGATTCAGATTTGATAATTTTTATTAATCTAGCTCAAGTAAACTGATTTTCCTCTGTCATCTGCAGTCTACTGCTAAACTACAGTCTACTTCAGTAACTTTTTAAAATTTTAAGATATGGTATTTTTATTTCTATAGTATCCAAATGGTTTTTCATTATCTTTGCAGAGATTTTCTATATTTAATTCATTGCAAACATATTTTTCTTTACATCCTTAAGCATAGTTAAATAGTCGCTTTAAAATCTTTGCCTGCTAATTCTAACACCTTGCCCATCTCAGAATTTGTCTTTTCTCTTGAGAATGGATCATATTTTCCTGGCTCTTTAAATGTCTAGTTATTCAGGATTGTATTCTCAACATTGTAAATATTGTGTTTTAGAAACTGAATTCTTTTATATTCCTCTGAAGGTGTAAATTTTCTGTTTTAGTAAACAATTACTTGGTTGGAGTCAAACTGAAAACATTGTCTCTTGGAAAATACCTTAAAACTTAGTTCAGTTTAATATTTGGCTGGAATCTGTCCCATGCATGGTTTGACATTTAGCCAGAGATTTGGGCAGATTTTATAACAGAACTTGGAGCGCTCCCTCTCAAAGTCTCTGGAATTTCCCCTTCATTTGTCAATATCTGTGGTTGCCCCAACTTGTCCTCTGGTTCTTTAGGCCAGAAAAATTGAAAATTTTCTTTTAGAGTTTTAGTGACATCTTGATGCCAATTTTGGCCTGCCCTCAGACTAAATACTATTGGAAAATGGGTAATTCATCCATGCAGTTTGCTTTTTTAAAGTGTCAGCTTCTCTCCAGAATCTGCCTGCTTTTGTTCATTCTCTCATGCCTTTAGGTCACTGGTTTTTCAGTTTTGTCCAGAACTTATAGCTGTTACCAGCAGGAGGGTAAGGCTCAGTAGGGGTTACCCAAGCCACACTGGAAGGGGAGGTCAGATTATGACTAATCCTAATTATGATTTATAATTACTTACTGAGCCTTTGCTCAGTAAAGTAATTTGCTTGGTGATTAATAAATAGATAGATATATGGTAGATGATGATGATACGTAGGTAGGTAGGTAGATAAATAGATAATCTCATTTAATCCTACAAGAATCCCAGGGGGAGGAAACTGTTATTGTTCACATTTTACAGACAAGGAAATGGAAGTTGAGAAAGGCTAGAGGTCACACTCCAGTAACAGATTCAAACCCAACTGTTTTAGAGTCCAAAGTCCAAATTCTTATTGCTTTAAGGAAGAAAATTAGCTCTCTCTACCAAAAGGTGCCCTGAGGCACCAAAGATGGCCCCAGGCAGGTTTCTCAATCAGAAACCAACTTTAAACTAGATGATTGCAGGTGCTTAGAAATTCATTTCCTTACTCACTTAAAGCAGTGTTCCCCAACTTGGCTTAACAGAAGGATCACCTGAGGGGAATCTCTGACTACAGATCAGAGACATTTAATCAGTCTCCAGGGGCAGGGGGTAAAAATCCAAATATTTAACAGGCTCTCCAGATGATTCAATGTTCTTCCCAGTTTGAAAACACTTACTTAGAGAAATGAGCACCTGGTACCCAAACACTTTATTCACAACTGTGTTTCCTGGTATAAATAATGACGATAATAAGAAATGCTAATTATCACCTAGAGCTTACCTCAGGCGCAGCAGGTTCTTTTCTAAATATTTTACATGTATTATCTCCTTTAATCCTCCCAGCAAACCTGTAAGTCACTACTGCATTTATGAGGAAACTTGCCCACAATCATACCAGTAAGAAGAGGAGCAGAGTTTAACTAGGCTGTTTGATTCTACGACCACTCTTTTTATTACCGTACTATTTCATTTCCACTTGTCCAATCTGCCACAACTGAAACAGGAGGGAAGGGGGCAGGGCACAACATTTGAAAGAATGACATAGCCCAAGGACATGACATAAACTGATTAGAACCAAATGAGTCCAAGATGGCAGACAAGTCAACTTCCACTAGACCTTGATCCTCAGTATATGCTCACTGTAACACATCAGCAAGCTAAATGACACACCCACCAGCGTCATGACAGTTCCAAGGCCAACATAAGGATCAAAAAGTGGACCAATTCCTTTAAATTGGTGGCCCAATTCCGTTAAATCCCTGCCCCTTCCCGAAATAGCTGGAATACTCCTCCCACTCATTAGCCTATGAAATTACCCACCCTTATAAAAACTAACAACCCCCATTCCCTGGTGCCTTTCTCACCTTCTGAGGTGGCCCACACTCTGTCTGTGGAGCATGTTTCTCTCTAAATAAATCCACTTCAGGACTTCCCTGGTGGCACAGTGATTAAGAATATACCTGCCAATGCAGGGAACATGGGTTTGATCCCTAGTCTGGGAATATCCCACATGCTGTGGAGCAACTAAGCCTGTGTACCACAACTACTGAGCCTGCACTCTAAAGCCCATGTGCCACAACTACTGAAGCTCGTGTGCCCTAGAGCCCGCAGGCCGCAACTACTGGGCCCAGGCATGGCAACTACTGAAGCCTGCACGTTCTGGGGCCCATGTGCCACAACTACTGAACCTGTGTGCCACAACTACTGAAGCCCATGTGCCTAGAGACCATGCTCCACAACAAGAGAAGCCACCACAATGAGAAGCCCGTGCACGTGACTGAAGCCCGTGACTATAGTCGTTGCACAGGCAACGAAGAGCAGCCCCTGCTTGCCACAACTAGAGAAAGCCTGCGCGCAGCAATGAAGACCCAACACAGCCCAAAAAGAAATTAATTAATTAATTAAATACAATTCTTACCTATCACTTTGTCTCTCACTGAATTCTTTCTGCGATGAGACATTAAGAACCTGAGCTTCATTAAGTCCTGAAACCAGGTGTGTGATCTCAGTTGGAAGACTGTGGGTTTTGGCCGGGTTTGAGTCCCAATCTGAGTTTTGGATGGGTTCGAGTCCTGGCACACATGTTCAAGTCCCAATCTGAGGTGCATGATTTCACAATCACTCCTAAAAAGAAGTTTGTGTAAACATGTGGCCACAATACATATTTCCTAAGGGCCAAGAGTAAAATTCATAACTCAGCCTGGAGACAGTCCCTTTTCCTTGTCTGAACTCATTGAAGCTTTGGGTCGTTCTCTGGGCAGTGTCAAAAGGTCCAGCTTCTTTGATTACTTTCAGCAGGAAGATTGGAGAAGAGTAGGAAGGAGCACTGGAGAGCACAGCCAACTGATTCACAACCTAGTTATTTCTACACACTTACAGTAGCAGCCCCTGCACTAGGTGTCAGTGTATAAACCAGATGAGGAGTTTACAGCCTAAGGAAAGAGGAATACAACAAACATGATGCCAACTACTGCAAACTGACCTACTGACCACATGCATAGTTCTTAGGGTCTTTTATAGAAAATGGTGGCCACCAAAGAAGTTTCAAGTAGAGAGAGTCAGCCATTTCCAGACAATAAGTTATGCTTAAAGCAAGTCAGACCAATAGATGTTTATTAACTAAAATTTTATTAGCAAAGCAAGTATTAAAAAAAAAATTCATATGACTTCTGTAGACTGGAGAAGGCCTCCATTCTCTTCCCTTTCAGATGTTTTAACCACTAACTTGCATGAAAGGCTCATTTTAGGACAATGCCAAGTTTCCAGAGGCAGGATTCTGTCACCCTGATAGCCTGACAGAGTCTAGAGTTCATGGCTACAAACCAGACCTTTCAAGTGCAGTCCCTGAGGGTACAGTCACAAACCTTGCTGGATTCTTATACCCTATTTATGCTATTTATTAAACATTCATTGGCTATTAAATTCCTTAATTTCACAACTGACAGCTCATTTTCTAATATTCCCCACATTAAACAACAGGCTGCATTTTATGCAAATAGAAACCTATTTCTGACATCAAATATGCTAATTAGAAACAATCTGTTGTTGATGGAGATGTGGATAACTGGAGGGCCTGCAATAGCTACCTCTGGAGTGTGGTCCTTTCTGATAGAGTGCTTTCTGACCCTTCAGCTGTACTTAATTAGCATCCTAGCTGACCAGTCTTGACCGTGCTTTCTAAATTAATCCCTTGATATGGGCTCAACCTAAATTTTACATCTTATAATATCAGACTGTAATGTTAAAAAACTTTAAAGATAATTCCACTAACAACAACAAGAAACTAGAAACTGGTAAGCACTATAAGGAAGCCAGTTACAGGGCATTTGATTGAGAATAAGAAGGGAAACCCATTTCCTCTCACCAGGGACCCAAGAATGGAGGAGGCAGGGAGACTCAGGAGTCAGGGATCTCCTTTCCTGCTTTTTTCTCCCAGTCTTACTGCCTCAGTTGTCCAGAAGTACAAGCAGGGCAGAGCGGAGAATGTTCGAGGGAGTGTAGATAATAGGAATCATTAACAGTCAGAAGGGACAGGTAACTTGCATGCCAGGGATCAACAGGAAAGCTTCCTGAAAATACCCCAACTCATACCTTCCCCCGCCGCCAACAGAGCTGGTGTAGTCATCTCAGTGGACCTTAGGTACATGGATTCCTTCTTCTCAGAATGCAAACAATTCTAGGCTCTCAGAGCCCTTTTCTGCACAGACCACCTCTAACTGTTGTGTCTGATGCCCCCTCCACCATTTCTCCTTAACTCCTTCCCCTCTGTTTAGCCTCATCCAACACTTCTCTATGAAAGCCGTCTCTGGTCATTCATACTTTCCAACACAGCTTTTCCTTTGTTTCCTAGTTCCTAAATGATGACAGAGAGTGGATTCTGTTCATTATTATACTTCCACTGGTGGGGCTTTTTTTTTTTTAACAACAAAAAATGTTATGTTCTGTATGCTCATTATACAAAGAAATCAAGCAGTATACAAAAGAATAAGGACTAAAGCAATAATCACCTTAAATCCTACAACCCAAAGAGAACTATGGTCAGTAAACAAACATTCAAATATCTTACTACAAATAAATACACATAAATTTGTATAACTTTACATAAACAGGGCCTTATTATGCATGTTAATTTTATCATAGCCATGTTTTTTTAAATACATATTTTGGCTTGCTTTCACATTCATACATTCTAATATAATCAAACATGTACACATATATGGATGAGTTGTTTTTAATGAAAACATATGAATTCTTCCTTTCATCTTGCTTTTATCACTTAACAATGCATTATGGAAAATCCTCTAAGACAGTGGTTTAAATTTCATTCTTTTTAATGTCAACATAATATTTCATGAAATTACCAGGGTTTATTTAACCATTCTCTTAAGGAAGGACATTCACTTGTTTCTAGATTTTGTTTGTTTGGGTTGTTTTGGGTTTTTGTGTGTGTTTTTTGGCACTACAAACAATATATGAATACTTCTTTTACATATATATCCTTTATATATTGTCACTTTTATTTCTTTGACTATACAGGAAAAATCTGCAGGCCATTAGGGATTGCTTTAAAATTTCTTACAACCACAAATAAGACTGCAACAAACATTCTAGTCTACACCTCTGATTGTTTCCTTAGGTTAAGTTCTGAAAAGTTAAATTAGTAAATTAATGAGGTAGAACATCTTCTTAATGCACACTGCCAAATTTTTCTCCAGAAAGACTATGGTTGTAGCTTTTTCAATCTTTCTAGCAGCGTTAAGAGTGCCTATTTTATAGCACCCTCCCTAGTACAAACTATTCTTCCTTTCTTCATTAACGCTGTCTCATAAGAGCATCCCTAATCATAATCATCACTCTGTGTGTCCACACCTCTCACCAGATCCTGAAATTTTGACATTCAAATGCCAGTGGTTTACTTTTTCTTTTTTTTTTTTTCCTAAGGTGACACTCTCTGTGAAGTACCTTTAGTAACTTCTGGAGCAAAGGAATTCCCTTTTACTCTGGAGCAGTTTTTACTATTGTTGATTACAATCTAGTTTATATCCCAAAACAACCAATAATTTTATCTTCCAATAGACAACTTTTATTCCTTGAGGTTTCTAGCATTGGTGAATATAAACTACCATAATAAGGGTGTCTTCTTGATAAAATACAGATAATATTGAGCTGGAAGAGGCTTAAAGTCTTCATTTCTTCAAGACTTTTGCTTCCCAAGGATATCTGGAAACTAAGCATCCATGAGAATTTATTTATCCCAATGATTCTCAAACCTAAACTCCATCAGAATCACCTGAAGGGCTTGTTAAATGACCTGTTGCAGAGTTTCTGATTCAGTAGGTCTGGGACCCGGTTCCAGAATTTGCATTTCTAGCACATTTTCAGGTGATGCTGATAATGCTGGTTCATTAGGAACACTTGAGAACCACTGATGTCTCCTACCTCCCCACTCCCCGTTTCGGTAATAGAGCCAAGTATTTAATAGGCCTCACCATGAAGTTCTCCTACTTCTCTATAAAGTGTCCCTCTTTTTTCTTAGTTCCGTCCTCTGTGACAGTAAAGAGCAGCTGATCAGCACATTCCTCATTATAACCTTTCATATCCTTGAAGGAAAATATTAAGTTTTCCTCATTCTCGTTTCACCCATCTAAAGTCCTGATTCCCTCAGCCTTCTCTCATAGTCATATATCCACCTGCTCATCATTTTTATGGCTCTTCCCTGAAGGCCATTTTCAATTTCCACCCCACTCCTGTCCCCATCTCTGTTACTAAGAGGACATGAGGGGAAGGGGATGTGCCAACAGAAACCTTGAATGCATAACTTTGGGGGCTACTCCTCCAGGTCTTTAAAGTAACTTCACAGAAATCGGTAATTTTTTTCTCAGTTCTTTATGTTAAAAATTATAGTGTTACATGAAAGGGTAGAAAATATTTGTCACTTTCTTCATACTTATCCAAACATAATCAGCTGCATCTTTTGGTACCAAAAATATCCATTCATTTATTTAGTCCACAAATATTTATTGAACACCTAGAATGTGCCAGGCACTGTGAACACCGTATCTGGTGGATGTGGTATTAACTTTTGGTCAGGTCAACTTGTTTAGGCAGGTCCTAACCACCTAAGAATGTGGAAAATGTTTCCACAACTCCACCCACAGTATGGCCAAAAAGATAATGTTTAGCCACCCACAAGTTATTTTAGCCTCTTCCAAATCTACTATGTTCATATAGAAATGAACCTAGATTATAATCAACCTTCCATTATCTACAAGGAGGTAATAATATTTTCTATTATTCAAGTTGGTATGTTATTAAAAATAATCATTTCTGTTTGTCTTTGAGGTGTGTTCTGAAACATGCATATTCGATTTAATGCTGTCACGGCAAGCACTGATTAGTCACAAACTATGTCTGAAACAATCTTAGTCCTCAAATGGTGGAAGGAGAGCGACAGCTCTGTGGGTCTCTTTTATAAAAGCACTAATCCCATTCATGAAGGCTCCACCTCATGACTTAAGCACCTCGAAAAGGCCCCACCTCCTAATACCATCCACGGGGCATTAGGATTTCAACATATGAATTGGGAGAGAGGGGGACACAAGTGTTCTGACGATAGCAGAAACATTTTTTAATGGTTACTAGATGATTTTCCCCTACCCTGAACACTATTCTGTACTGTGAGGCAGCAAAAACGTGCATGGTAAACTGCATTGTGCATTCTCCGTGCTATGCATTCTTGCACCATGCTTGTGGTGTTAGGACACAGGATGGTTATCAGTGAGCCAGGGAGCACTCTTCTCAGGTTACCCTGTGTGGTGTGCTCCACATATGAATTGTTTAATCCTCTTTCTACCAGTTATTCTGGCTTCTGATGAAAGGGTTTTGACTCCTAATGCCCAACAAAGTGTATGCAAATAACGGTGCTGAACTTATCTCAAGGAAACAACAACAATAAAACCATCCCATGAAATGGGAAAATGCAACTTTTATGATAGCTTGAGTCTCCTTCAAGGAAATGACCATGGAAAAGGAAAGAAAAATCTGTAGACAATGAGGGATTTGTGCAAACGCTTTAACCTAACAATAGGCGCCAGACATCACCTTAGCTGACGCCAGTCTGTGGTTTCCGAGAATTTGAAGAAAACAAGGAGGATTGATTTCCAATGTGCAATACCAGGGCCCCATTTCCTTAGGGGCTGTGCTAATCCTATCTTTTCTGATATTAATTCCATTCCTTCCAGGAACATATGGACCACACCCTGAGGGGAAGTGAGGCAGGAAGTGAGCTCAGAGGCAAGCCTTTGAACTTAACACCCTCCAAACTAATTTCGAAAGCTTATATGAAAATTCCAAATATAGTACTAGTGAATTAAATTCAACAGTACATTAAAATAATAATTCACTATCACCAAGCATAATTTGTTACAGTAAATTTATTAATATAACATTTTAAACGTCAAAATAAGTAGGAAATATAAGAGTACATTAGGAAGAGGTGTTTGATAAAAATTTATTCCTATTCTTAACTTTAAGGTCTCTAAAAATTAGGAATAAAAAACTATTTTCCTATAATGAATACCTATTTCAAACCAATTGGTAATATCATAGTCAATGGTAAAATACTGTAAACATTTCTATTAAAATCTGAATGAAGCAATAATGCCTACTACAATAATTATTACACAAAAATCCCTCTTCTTTATTCAAAAATATATATTAAGTGCATACATTTTTGTAGGCCCTGGGGGTATAAAAATGAACAAAATAAAGTCTGTTGTCTTGAAAGTTCTCACCAAACAAAAAGATATAAGGATATAGCTATTGGAAAGGAGAAAGAAAATTATTGTTACTTACATATCATGTAAGTTTATGTAGGCAGTAGTTTGTGTGGAAAATATCAGATAATAAACTGAAAATGAACTAGAATTAATAAGTGAAATTAAAAACATAAATGCCTCCAAATTAATATTGGGAGGAAATGTTATGCATAAAGTAATAAAAAGATAAAATAACTAAGTACCTTACCAAGGAATATGCAGACACCAGAATGAATGTGAAGAGTACTAGAATACGCCACCCCAAAATATGACTCTTTGGCATATGGATTATTTGGGGCCAGACTACTGAGATCCAGCAAAGGCAGGGCAATCTATTTACCTCTCCCTAACTGCCTAAAAATAGACCACAGTTGACTCTTGAACAACTCAGGGGTCAGGGGCGCCAACCCTTCATGCAGTGGAAAATCTGCATATAAATTATAGTCTGCCCTCTGTATCCACAGTTCTGCGTCCATGGATTCAACCAACAGTGGATCATGTAGGACTGTAGTATTTACTATTGAAAATAATCCACATATAAGTCGATGCACACAGTTCAAACCATGTTGTTCAAGGGTCAACTGTAGAAACAACCCCTTTTATAAAGGAAATTTTCATTTGTAAAGGTGTCTCCACACCCAGAAAAGAGCTACCCCTGAGATAATCCTTATCACCTGAGACTCTTAGCTGCATAAGACAACACTTATTTACCATCTATTTTCTCCCCTCCCCTTCCTATATAACTTGCCTCTTTGCCCTGAAGCCCCAAACCTCTTTTTCCTTTGTTAAGTGTCAGATGGTATGGAGCCTCAGTCATCTGGCCACCACTTTGAGACTCGTTTCTTTATAAAACTCTGGACATCAGTCATCATAAGTAATGAAAATTGTTTTTTCTCTCTTTAATGTCTTTACCAGTGTGAATCTCAGGCCCTAGCCATTGAACCTATGAAGGCAGAGGAAGAGGGATTTTTCCTCCCCTACAAGTGAAACTATAAAGTCTACAGAAAGATCCCAAAGAAAATATGACTAAGTGGAAAGGCACACTAACTAACCTCAATTTCTTCCAAAATAATATATATAGCTTGAATACAGTATCAATTAAAAGAGCAATGACTTTTTTAAAAATTTGACAGACATGATTCTAAATTTAAACTGAAAAATTAAAAAGCAAGACTACCTGAGAAAATCTTGAAAAAGATAAATGATAAAGGAGGGTTTCCTTTACCAGATATTTTAAATCTTCAGAGCCACAGTAATAATTTTTCAAGTGTCTAATTCTGAGAAAATATTCAGACGAAACAATAGAACTGCAAATTTATAGGATAAGGAATAAATTATTCAATAAATAATTTTGGTAACATCAACAATTTAGAAACAATCCATTTAGAACCTCACATTACCGATGAATTTAAAAAATTAAACATAAAAATAAGTTACTCAAAAAGTTAAAATATAATTATGCCAAGACCCAGAAACTATACTCTTAGGTATACACCAAAATAATTAAAAGCAGATATTCAAACAAATACTTGTACACAAATGTTCACAACAGCACTATTCACAATAGCCAGAAGTGGAAACAACCCAAATGTATACCAATGGATGAATGGTTAAAAATATACGGTATATCATATAATGAAATACTATTCATACAAAGGATTGAAGTGGTTATGTTACCAGGATTGCCACCAGACCCTTGCACAACCCCTCCCTTGAAAGGGAGCTAATATATATTTTTAAGTCACAGGTCTGTACACAAAGAAAGGAAGCTATAGGAAGAACTGGAGAGAACCAGGTAAAACCAAGATGGTGATTAATCTGACCTCCAACTGACCCTGAGTCTCATTCTACACTGATTTTACTACATTAGCAAACTAAATAACACACCTACAAGCACCACAATGGCAAGTCAGTGACCAAAAAAGGGGTGGCACCCCATTTCCAGGAAAGCCCTGCCTCTCTCCCAGAAAACTAATGCCTATGCCTCCCCATCATTAGTCTCACTCCTCCCCATAATGTCCTTAGTCCTTAAAATAAATTCCTCTCACCATTAAGGAGAGAAGTTGATTTGTGAAATAAATTCCCACTTTTCCAGTCTCTGGCCATTGAATAAAACTTGCGGGCTTCCCTGGTGGCGCAGTGGTTGAGAATCTGCCTGCCAATGCAGGGGACACGGGTTCGAGCCCTGGTCTGGGAAGATCCCACATGCCACGGAGCAACTAGGCCGGGGAGCCACAATTACTGAGCCTGCGCGTCTGGAGCCTGTGCTCCGCAACAAGAGAGGCCGCGATAGTGAGAGACCCGCACACCACGATGAAGAGTGACCCCCGCTTGCCGCAACTAGAGAAAGCCCTTGCACAGAGACGAAGAGCCAACACAGCCAAAAATAAATAAATAAATAATTTAAAAAAATAATAATAAAATAAAGGAATTTTTAAAAAAACAAAAAAGAAACTTGCACTGCTTCAATCTCAGTTTTGGTTTCATTTTTGGCTGCATGAACCCAACAGAAAAAGAAGGCAGAAGCCTAGGGCTCAAGCAAGGGTCCATATGACTTAATTTGATAACAGTTATACATGCTCCAAGATGGATGAACCTAAAAATTATTTGTTGGGGAGGAAGAATTTTTCCTCTACCCTTCTAGGGTCTTCTGGCTGGTCTAAGAATTAACTGACATGAGACGGATTTTCTCCTGCTGGAGAAAATCAAACAAAAGTTTAATAACATGTATACATGAGAGAGACCAAACTGAATAACTCCCCAAAACTAACTCCCCAAAATGGCTGACACCCTCGCCTTAAATACCATCTTTAGCTAAAGACAAAAGAGGTTGTTGGGCCTAGGGATTTGGGGCTTCCAAGGGAAGGAAAGCAATTCATGTGGAGATGGAAAAGCAAATGTTTGGTAAACAAATGTCTGCTGGGCTATTCAGAGACAGTGGGACAAAGAGAGTAATTTTAACAAATAGACTTTGCTGGGTTCCTCTCTGTCGACCACATCTGTCTAGTTCATATTATCTATGGTGATGGCTCCCTTGGTGGAACAAGTCCTACATTCTTCTGGGCAGTTATGGAGAAGGTCAAAGATTCTTCCTGAGTCTTTGGGGTCTTAAAAATAATCTGCCTAGATTAATCCTCAGGCCAAAGAAACACATTTTGGGGTGGCAAGTTTTGCTCCATACACATTATACTAAGTCATATATTTTATAAATTAAATGGTTATTCATATATATAAAATATATACATAATACATTAAAATATATAATAAATATGTATAATAAAATGATTAGTTATGTGAATTTCACCTCAATAAAAATGTAAGTATATAAAATTACAGAAAAAAACATGGGTGCATATGCTCTAAAATCTGGATTTGGAAGAGCTTTCTATATATAAAATCATGAAAGAAATCAAAGGAAAGGATTAATACACTTGATGGGTGAAAATATTTATAATTTGGTGAGTCAAACTAAATAAGAAAATGTACTATATAGATAGGATTCTGAAAAGATATGAGTCATTATGTCTCCAAACTTGCCTGTCCTTCCCCATTTATAACTCTTCTCTGGTCCTCTAACCTCTTGTTTGTTAATCTGATCTAAAGAACCAGTTGAAAGACTATCAGACATATACATAAAATTTGTTTCACACCTTGCCAACAGCATGAAATAAGCCTTAGTATAGGGTTTATGAAGACACTATTTATACCCACAAATTGTTGAATTTAAAAAGGAGCAGATCATAGCAAGATTTGTCATAAGTCTTAGTTTGGTTCACCTATAAACAGATTTTATTAGATTTTTATTTAGATGCTCTGGGCAGATTGTTTAATTTTGAAATTAGGTTTTCAGGTTGGCAGTGGAGTTTTAAATACTTGAATTCTAGAAAGGCAGCAGCTTTTAACCTTTGTATTTCTCTTTTAAAAGCTAATTAGGAAATCAAATCCAAAATGACTGAATCCATAAAATGTTGGCTTTGTAATACTGATGGAACAATTTAAATCACCTGCTATTTTGGTGTCATCTGATTAGTCACTGGAATGAGATACTCAAAGAAATCTTAAAAAAATTTTAAAAATAATTTAGGAGCTCCACCACCTTGGTTAATATTAGAAACTATTGCTTGGAAAATTAAATCTGAATAGAGAAGTATTTTAGACTTTCTTATCACTCCTGGCTAAATGTTTCCTTAATTTATTATGCACTTGATCAGTCGGTAAACTTTGGGGATAATTCCTAGCCGTGGTGTCAGCTGGAGCTCCAGAGCCTGCCCATTATCTCTGTGGGTGCCCTGGCGCCCCGTGGGCACTCACCACAAACAGCTGGAGTCCACTGAGGGGAAAAAAGAGCACTAAAGCTCTTTCTACCTCCAAAGGCATTTCCAGCCTGGGAGCATTTGAAATGCTCAGCGACATTCAAAATTCCCCTTTCCTTCAGCAGAAGGTTCCATTTACAGCTATGATCTTCGACCTCTTCAAATGAGTCTAAAATACCTCCTGACACTGAGGTAATTTTTTCCCCTTTTAGCTTAAATATGGCCAGGATCCTATGAAATCCCAATGTGCAGGGAGACCCAGGTATGTGTGCCTCAGGGATGAGCTTCCTAGGGCTCCCCTGTCAGCATCTCCATTTGAATTTTCTTCTCTTAAATACCAATCATGTGAAGCATATTTCTCATTAATTTAATTCTCAAGAACAAACAGATTTTTTTTCCATTCGACAAGTGGAACTACTGAAACTGAGCAAAACCCTGTGAGGCCCTCCCAGTACAAATCTTTCGGTGTCCCCATTTTTTTATCTGTAGGAAATAGCTTTCATTCAATCTCCTTGACCTTTCCTGAGTCCCAAAGGGAAGGTTCAAACAGTTGCTAATCAGGGAAGGGAGGGGCTGCAGAGACAAGGGAGGAGCAGCCAAGAAACAATAGTGCAGCAATGGGGAAAGGGCCCTAGTACCTCCTCAAAGAATATACATAACAATCTGACACAGAGCTCTGAGTCACACAGGAACTAGGGCCCCCACCCACGTGGCGGATGGTAACTTCAGGCTGAGCACAAGCAGTGGACCCCAGACTAGTTGGAACCAGAAGGCTGATGATTGATATTCCTGGAGCACCGCCCTGTTACCTCACCACCAACCAATCAGAAGAAAGTCACACACCCTGCAGCCCTCCCCCTCAGATTTTGCCCATAAAAGCTCTTCCCTGAAGACTAATGGAAAGTTCGGGCTCCTAGAAGTGCTTAGGAGAGGTGCATGTGCCAAGGAGTAATTAAACAATATGTGTGGATGGCAAATGAGAAGCCCACAGGGGAAGAGTAGGCTTACAAAGGAGCGTGGGCTTCATTCTGCTTTGAGGTCCGTGAGTCAGAGATGAAGTGGATCTTCAAAGGTAAAGGATTTTGCTCATAGAAGTGAAGAAGAAGAGAAGAAAGCATTCCTGACTGTGGCCACTAGTCTCCAAAGACCATCACCATCAATTCCCTCCCACTTCATACCTGCATGATGTTCGTCCCATCAAGAGTTGGATCTAATTTCCCAACCCTTGAATATGGGCTGGTCTTAGTGACCCCTTCTGACTAGTAGAAAGGAGCAGAGGTACACTGTGCGACTTCCAAAACCAGATAAAAAAAGGCCATGCCACCTCTACCTAGTGTGTATGAGGTGCTTGCTTTTGGAACCCAGACACTATATATTATGAGGAAGCCCAGGCCTCATGGGGCAGCCCGTGTGTAGAGGAGCCAAGGACCCCAGCTCTCAGCCCTGGCTGAGCTCACCGCCACTATGAATTGCCACACATATAAATGAGGAAACTTTGAGGTGACTCCAGCCCCAGCAACTATCTGACTGCAGCCTCATGAGAGAACACAGGTCAGAATCACCTAGCTAAGCCCAGTCATCCTCTACCACCCTGAGTGAAAATAATTGTGTGTAAATGACTGTTGTTTTTAAGCCAGAGCGTTTTGGGGTGGTTTGAAACAGGAGGGAAGGGGGCAGGGCACAACCTTTAAAAGTATGACATAGCTATAGGACATGAAAAAAAAACTGGTTAGAATGAACTAGGTCCAAGATGGCAGAAGATTTGACTTCCAGCAGACCTTGAGCTTCATTATACACTCATTGTAATGCATTTCCATGCTAAATGACACACCCACAGGCACCATGACAGTACCGAGGCCAACCATAAAAGGCCAAAAAGTGGGTAATAGCCTTATTTCTGGAAATCTCCACCCCTTCTCCAAAATAGTTGGGATAATCCTCCCACTCATTAGCCTATGAAATTACCCAGCCCATAAAAACTAACTACCCCATATTTTGGGGCCTCTCACCTTCTGAGATGGCTCACACTCTGCCTGTGGAGTATGTTTCTCCCAGGGCCATTCTTACCTTTTGAGACGGACCACATTCTGTCTCTGGAATGTGTATCTCTCTAAAAAAAGTCCACTTCTTACCTATCACTTTGTCTCTCACTGAATTCTTTCTGTGACAAGACATCAAGAACCTGTGCTTCATTGAGTCCTCAGACCAGGTGTGTGATCTCAATTAAGAGACAGTGGGTTCAAGTCCCAATCTGGGTTTTGTCTGGGTTTGAGTCTCAGCCCTTGGGTTCAAATTCCAATGTCGGTCTTGGCTGGGTTTGAGTCCCAGTTTGTGGGTTCCAGTCCCAATCTGAATTGTGCAGTTTCAGCTTCTTACATAGCAGTAGAAACTAGAACACAAAGGAGGAAGCCGAAGTAACAGCACAGGGTCACTGAACAACAGCCTGACTTCAGGCATCACAGGCTCACTGAAGTTGAGGAAAGGGGATAGAAGGAAAGCATGGCATAAGGCTGCAGGGTCAGGCACAGGATATGGACAGTTGTTGATGCCATACCAAGGGGTGCAGCCTATTCTATGGGCAATGGGGAAGCCACTGAAGTGGTCTTAGAGGGGACGTGGGAAGTTAATATGATCAGATCTGAGACAGCTCTTCTAGCAGCAGTGTGCAGAAGCCCTGGGAATACTCCATTCATCCCAGTAGGGAGGGTGAGGGGCCCTGAATGAAGGCCAGACAGAGGAAGGATGGAGCATGGAGGGAAGATTTAAATGTGCTAGGGAAGATAATCTACAGGATTTGGAGGTTGCCTGCATTTGAGGTTGAGGGGAGGAGAAATTAAAGAAAACTTGTTTATTCATTAAATTCTGATTGACAGACTACTAAGTACTAAGCATGTTTCTGAGCCCTGAGGATAAAGCAATGAATAAGGCATTTGGTCCTTCATGAACTTATATTCTAGTGAGGAAGAAAAACAAATGGGTTTAAATGAGTTTAAGACTCAATTTCTAGTTAATGCCTTTTCTATTAATCCATCTTCTCATATATCAGGCAGTATACAGGAGAAATGGACAATTTTCCAGAAAATAAGATGAACTCCTTAATTTAACATTATGATGGTGATCCATGGGCAAATTATCTGGGTGCTGGAGAGAGTTCAGGATTTGTTCTTTGATACTGTTAGACCCTGTGTGGAAATCCAGAAACATGGAGGTCAAAGGAGTACCCTGGGTTGTCTCTTGTGGTCTTTGATCCCAGAGACCACGGCCATGTGGCCAAAAGGAAGCATGAAGGACACGCTTGAGCCAGGGAGGAAGTGATTCTCATTCATTTTTCTATAGTCAGGTAGGCATTTGTTAATTCAACAAATATCCATCATTCTGACTGCTGGGCATACTGTAGTGAAAAAGAGAAAGAAAATCCCTCAATTCATGGGGCTTACATTATATTAGGGAAGACAGATAATAACAGGTAAAGAAACAACATAATATCTGTATAGTAGCTTCCTATTGCTGCTGTAACAAAATATCAGAAACTTAGTGGCTTAAAATGCCACAGATTCATTATCTTACAGTTCTGAAGTTTAGAAGTCTGAAAATGGATCTTATGGGTTAAAATCAAAGTGACAACAAGACCGCATTCTGAGAATCCATTTCCTTGCCTTTTGTAGCTTCTCGAGGCCACCTGCATTACTTGGCTCATGGCCCCCTTCCTACAACAGCCTCATTCTGACCTCTGTTTCCCCTGTTAATCTCCCTCCCTGACTCTGATCCTCCTGCTTCCCTCACATAAGTACTCTTGTCCCACTCAGACAATCCAGGATGATCTCTTCATCTTGATATCCTTTACTTAATTACATCTGCAAAGTCCCTTTTTCTATCCCTTTTGCTATGTAAACTGACAAACTTAATGACAGATTCTGGGGATTAGGATGTGACATCTTTGGGGACCATTATTCATCCAACCACAGTCAAGTTCTGACTACTATGAAGAAAAATAAAGCAGGATAAGCAGATGGAAGGTATGACTAGGGAGAAAAGGAATAAAAGGAGAGGTCAAATTGGGGTCTGATTATGTAAGATTTTTAAACTGTGGTAAGGACTTGGGAGTTTATTTTCAGTGTGTAGGGAAAACTCTGGAGGACTGGCCAAGTGTGGCATGACTTGGTTTACAGTTTTGAAGGTTTACTTTTGATGCCATGTGGAGAAATTTTTAAGGAATTTTATTCCAAAGAAGAATAGAAAAAAAGGACTGAAGGACAATGCGTGGTCAAAGGAGGTGTTGTTGTTGCTTTTGGTTTTATTCATTTTTTCACATTAGAGATATACCAGCAAGTCTATGTGCCTGTGGGAGTAGTCTAGTAAAGGGGAAATGGGTGATACAGGAAGAGAAGGGATTAAAAGCAGAGGCAAAGTCCTTGGCTGGGCAAGAAGGCAATAGGATCCAGTGCACAAGAGGAGGGGTTAATGTACGATAGGAACAGAGACCATTCTTCCTTCATTAACAGGTGGGAAAGGTAGAACCAGAGGGAAGGGACAGACGTAGGGAGACCAGTACACCGCACCTATTTCCCTGATGGAATAAGAAGCAAGGGCATTGCTAAATGCGTGGGGGTGGGGGTTGTTACAGGAGAAAAATGGGAGTGAAATATTTGAGAGTGACAGAATGTTTTGGCTATGGAAATGTTGTAGGTCCCCTGGGCACTATTGAGAGCCACTTGAGGATTGTAGTCATTAATTTAAAGCCAGCAACATTGCATGCATGCTTTGGTTTCAGCCATGATCAACTGCTTGGGAACAGTAATGAAGAATATGAAATATTGGATTTGATCAAGATTAGAGTTTTGAATGTGAACACAATGGAGAGAGAAGGGGAGAAGGGATTTGAGGGTGTGTAAGGGAACAATTATAAATATGGACTCTGACATTTAAGTTATATAAAGGAGCAAAGTGAGGACATGGGGCATTGAAGGACAGCAGAAAGAGGTAGGGTCAATGGATAGAAGGTCTCAGGGGGATAAAAAATTATTGGTATGGGGGTATTAGAGTGAGATGGAAAAATAGGAGGTAATGATCAGAGAGGGATGTCTCAAATTGAGATTTTGAAAGAGATATATGTAAGGGTAACAAAGCATACCATGGATTTGGATAACTAAGGTGCAATGGAAGACAAGAACATTAGAAGTAAAGACAAAGTGTTGGACAAATTATTCATATAGATATAAAAACACAAAGGATAATAATAGAATAAGGATAGGGAAACTTCCAGTAATCCAGGGCCTAAATTCTTCAACTAATTAAGGCAAAAGATTAGAAGGATGGTAAGTGATTATTAAAAAGAAGGGTACCAAATAGCATAGTCAAAGACATTGGGTAGGGTCGGGGAGGCAGGGGAATGATGGTCTGGAAGTAGGAATGAAGAATATTACCACTCTAGGTCCAGTGGTCCATGGGGTGGTGGGAAGGAAAACAGCCATCATTTGAGAAAGCTACAGGGAAAACACTGGCCTCAAGTGACAGCCAGATTTCCTTAGGAACGAGAAGATGGAAGGCACTTTGAAGCTTAGGATTTAGGGGATTTTGCTGATGACACTCAGTGAGTTCTAGGAAATACAGCTGCCAAGTTTAAGGCTCCGAGGTGTAGGAACTGGGGTGGGGAGAGAGCTGCACAGAGCTATGATGGGGATAATGCCCTGGGCACTCATGGGATTAGTCTGATGTTCTCTCAGGGCAGGAGCGAGAAAACATTTTCTGTAAAGATCCAGACAGGTTTTGTGGAACAGAAGTTCCCTGCCACGACGACCGCTCAGCTCTGGCTGTGCAGCCTTAGACGTGCGTAAACGAATGAGGGTGGCTGAGTCCCAGTAAAACTTCATTAGAAGAAACTGGCAGTTAGCCGGCCCCTGCCTGAGGTGGAGTTGGTTGATGAGTTTTGGGGACTGTTATCTGGGTGGTTGCAGGGATAAAGCAGGTTGAGGTCAGAGGAGGGTGGTGGGAATAGTATTCTCACGGAGAGTTCATGTTATTCTAGGGCCCTGCCTCCTGCCAGCAGGGTGAGGGCTGGGTGTTCCCTGTGGCATCTGGACCTCTGTGGGCCCACTCAGACCCTGCTGTGGCCTCCTGGGTTTTAGCTAGACTAATGCGTAAATGGTGTGGTCACCCTCCAAAACACAAGTGAGGAAGGAGAGACATTTTTGAGGGAAAAATGTTGAGTTTCATTTATGGTGTTGACTTTGAAGCATCTGTGAGACATCCAAGTAGAGATGACCAGTTGGATTAGGATCTGGAGCTCACAAGATGTCTGGATGGGACATATAAACGCCCTGTCCTTGGGTAAAGGATAAATTGAAGTCTCACTCAGGCTTTAATTGAAGGCAATCCCCTTGGGAACATTTAAGGGCAGGCAGAAATGGTTTCCAGTTTTATATATTGATAAAATCAATCCCATGTTTTCTAAATCCCATCCTCATTTTGTGCTGGATGGGCACCAAGATTCTGAAAAGTATGAGATGGAAAGTTTCCACTGTGCACAGATCAGATAAATGCACTACTTGTTTGAGGTTGTATAACCGAGGAATGAGTGCATGAAAAAAAGTCTTGAATCTCCTGCAATTTTTCAGTAGAGCACAATGATTAATGAGTTGAGGGTTGAAATTCCCTCTCTCCTTTTGATGGGTCATTTTTCTGCCCATCATCACCTCTAGAAGAGGACAAAGAAATGAAATCATTTAACACTACTACCAATTAACAGCTTCTGTGGAGAAACTAATGGAAACTCTTGCATAAGTGGACGTTTTTAGGTTGTCTCTTTCTGTGCCTTGAGAATCCAGAAAATCAGTATGAGGTAGTAGAAATGTGATTTGTGCTGAGAATCTGAAGACCTGAATTTGAGGTGGTTTAGGTACAAACAGGACATGTGACCTTGGGTTCCTCACTTAACCTCTCTGCCCCGCAGTGTTCTTACTTGTAAAGTGCCAACTACATGCCAAGTATATGCCAGACACCTTGCATACTCCTTGCTTCGTTTAATAATTCCTACCTAAAACAAGGTTGCTGTGAGAGCCACGGGAAATGGATACAAAAGCACCTTGTAAACCATAAAGCAATACACCAACATACAGCATTCTATAACACTAATCATGGGTTTTCAGTGGCCCTTATTGCCATAGAAATAACAATCAGTTTACCCATGTCTGAAAGCCTCATTTTGGGGTTCAGTTTTCTTTTGTGTTTCTGTTTTTCTTCCTTTTTTTTTTTTTTTTTTTTTTTGGATGTGCCCCACGGCATGTGGGATCCTTTTTCCCCCCGACCAGGGATCAAACCCACGCCCCCTGCATTGGAAGGACAAAGTCTTAACCACTGGACCACCAGGGAAGTCCCTGTGTTACTGTTTTTCATTATTGTTCTTAGGTTAAGGAACCAAACCTCCCATTTATTGCTTATGTTTTATACTAAAATTGCCAAACTCAGAAAAGGGAAGGTAAAGTTCTAAAATTCTTCAGTGACCTGAGGCCCAATCCTCTTACTAAATGTGCTGTGACTTTTATAAACCCCAGTCTGCTGCCCTTTCTAAATCTCCCCTTAGCAAAGTAAAGGGTTTGGAAAAGGAATCCACAGGGGTGCTCTTTTCTGGACTGAGGAGGCACTGCCATTAGAATATTATGGCATTCTTGCATTATAATTTACACCTGCATTTCATGCATTTTATTCACTGCCAATAATTATTGAATAATTACTGTGTTCTCCCACTGCGGCCTCTCTTTGTACTCCCACTTCTTCCTAGGGTTTCAGCTAGATTGTTGCCTCTTGTAAGTTTCTTTCCTTCTGAAAAGGAGGCAGGTGGCTTGTAATTGTTATTTTTGAGCCAAGCATTTAAATAGGCAAGCTTTCTACCCAGTAGCCTATCCTATCTCCCTGGTTTCCGTGTGTACTGTTTACTGGAAGGATAACAGGAAGCAGCTTGTCCTAGGAAGTCACTGCTACTTAAAGACCTTAAAATTCATGTGTTTGTGACTCCCGTGTTACCTATTTTCATGTAGCATCTTCCAAATCTGCTAAGCTGATTTGAATGGAGATAAATTAGATCATTTGCAGCCCAACTTGCCTGCCAAATTCAAACTGGCACTTGAAGCACTTTATGTATGTTTGGGGGTTTGTTGGAAGACAAAATCATCAAGACTTAGCTATAGTGAAGGAGTTTGTTTGTTTTCCTGTATGGAAAACAAGTTAACTCCTGCTTCTTTTTGTTTTTTACTCCTTTGCTGCAAAAAAAAAATAATTCCTCAGTCACCTGGTTAGTCTGTCTTCATATACATCCTCTAAGTCAGAGATTTCTATCTTCTTGCCAGGAAACAAAAACTTCAGAAATTATAGATAAATCTAAAGTACTAGGTATAATCTGATTGCTTTACCTACATGATCTTTTAGTCATTTCAGTGTCACTGGGGAAAGTTTTGTTAAGACTGGAATCTTTACCCATCATTCCTTTCTGTTAAAAACCTATAATTACTCTCGGAACGAACTTAAACTTTTGTTACTTCCCAAAGAGTGCTTACTCTGAATCCTAAAGTGTTTATTGGGTTTTTGCCACCTACTTTACAACCACAATGAAACTCAATATATGATGGTTTAATAAACTAGTGTTTCTTGAGTCTGATTATTGAAATGGAGACAAAAGCTGTTCTGGACTCCAAAGCTTTCACATTATTTATTATTCCACACATTTATTATTGTGTATTTCACAATAAATACACAAAGGCTGCTTTGTGTATTTATTCAGACTTAGCACTTGTAACCAAAATGACCCAAGCCCTGGTATTACAGGATAATTGAATACTTATTATTAGAAGGCAAATTTTACTGGATAAATATGGACATTGCTCAAATTGGTGGTACAATGTAACACCCAGCACTTACTAAGGCAAAGTTGTTTACGCTCATCTCTCAGTTAATCCTCACATCAAGGTCTCCCTAAAGTAGGTGGGTGGAAAGTAGGAAATAATATGATCCTCTGCGCTATAGCACAAGAGTTGAGCTACTTGAAATTGGTTTGGAAATCTAAGCTCGGGACACTCAGAATATCGTCTTGTTCCCAGGAGCCTCCTCAGTTTCCAAGTGATTTTCCCATAAGAAAAGAGAAGATAATAAATAGAGTCATAGGAATGTTTGAAACTTCATTTTATGTTGCTGTAAATAATACATTCCTTTAAATAATATCCCTTTGTAAGCTCATTTATCACCTCACCCAGCCATCTCTATTATAAAAAACTCAGATTTGGGAGATGACAGATTGGCAATCCCAATGCCCCAATTGTTATAAAATGTTTGATAAAGCTGAAGTCTGCCTTCATGTATATTTTAGACATTGGTCAGTTTATTCATTTAATAAATTATTACTGAACATCTGTACATGTTAGATACCACACTAAGGGCTGGTGATAAAACAAATAAAACATAACCCTGCTCTCCCTAGGACCCTCAATGCTGCTAAATGTAAAATCAGAATCAAAATCTAGGAGATGAGATTATTTACATAGAGAAAGGACTGACCTCAAGAAATAATCTGTGCATGGCCAAGAAGTTACAACACATAACCAGTACACAATCACTTGTGTTGAGTCAGAGATATTAACTGATCCAAATACAGTAAATAGAAGAAGGTGAAATAATTCACTTACTCATATATCATGTATTTATCATTCTCATACCTTTCTGTGCCCTCACAGAACTTACAGCACTTATTTACCAGTGTCTCCCTCAGTTTTCCCAGCTGTGAATATATCCCCACATCCATTCAGTTGCCTAGACCAAATAGCAGGAATCATCCTTGATTCACCTCTTTCCTTCAACCTCAAACCTCCCCTGACCTCTCACCCCCAAATCAGAAGCAAACTTGGCCAACTCCAAAACACACTGAATGTACACTGTCTCACAGTCTGCAGTCACTGCTCTTGTCCAGCCCCGCCACCTCTCGTCTGGCCCTCGGTGGAGCCCTAACTGAGCTCCCTGCCTCTGCTCTGCCCTTCCAACCCCAGCACACACACCATCCATTTCCAACTCAGCAGCCAGAGTAAACTTTTTAAAATGGAAACCAGCTGTATGTCAATTACATCTCAATTAAAAAAAAAAAAAAAAAAAGGAAACCAGATTGTGCCACTTATCAGTGCAAAGTGGCTCCCCTTGTACGGAATAAAATTCAAACTCCTTTTTTGGGGCCATGAAAGCACATATGATCTAGTCCCTGTCTTTCTCTCCAAGCTCAACTCCTACTATGATGGCCCACTCCCGGCCATACTGGACTTTCTGTGCCTCATATTCACCAACTTCCTTCCCACTTTGAGCCTTTGTACAGGCTGGTCCTCCTAATCTTTACGTGGCTGGTTCCCTCATCACTCAGATCACAGCATAGAGTTATAGCCTCAGACATCTTCCTTGAGCTCTCCCTTTACCATCATATCACCACCAGTTTAATTCTCCACATACCACTTATCACACTCTGGGGGTATCCCTTTTTATTGGTTTATTTGATTGTTGTTTGTCTACCACCATTAAAATGGAAGCTCCATGTCTATCTCGTTGTGCCTGAAACAGTGCCTGATAATGTATCCAATGCTCAATAAATATTTGTGGAATAAAAGGATGAATGATGTCAGCTAGAAAGGGGGGGGGCAGAATGAGGAACTGGAGGGAGAGGAGGTGAGGAGAGGAGGAGAGATTGAGAGATGGAAAGATCTGGAGAGATGTTGACAGAGCAGGAAGAAGAGTGAGAGCCAGGGAGACAGTGAGAGAAATTAACTGAGACTGAGATTCCAAGGACGGAAAGAAGTTAAATATGGCAGGAGAATAAAGTGGGGTGGGGAAGAGGGTGGAGAGGTGAGGAAGGAGAGGTGAGCGTCAGGCAGATCCTCAAGATGCCTGAAATCCAAGCAAAGGCATTTGTGCTTTACCCTATGGAACCCAGTTAAGGATTTTAAGCAGGGAAGTAGCAGGATCAGATATGTGTTTCAGAAAGATCACTGTGGCTGCAGCATAAAGAATGAATTAGAAAAGAGAAAAATTACACTAACAGAAAGGAATGGTCAGTGTGGCAGCTTAAACAAAGGGGAGTCAGAAAGCAAGGATTTGTCAGTGTTTTTTCCAGCACTGTCAGGGAAGAAGCAGTAAATCTGAGGATCAGAACATTCTAGTGAGTGCAGAGGAAGTATATAATGGTGGTGAAGAGTCTGGGCTTGGAGTCAGACAGACCTGGGTTTAACCTCAAATCTGTCACTCCGCAGTTTATGTGATCTAGCATAAGTTATCAATGCTAAGCCATAATTTCCTCTTCTGTAAAGTAGGAATAATAACTGTGAACATATAAACTGCTCAGCTTTCTTCCTGTTATGTGTGGATGCTAAATAAATATTAGTTTTAATGTGATATTATTAGGCGTGCTCTGTTATGGGCTTGAACGCTTCTGTCACCCCATGAGTGGGATGAACTACACCTCCATAGCCTCCGCCTCTTTCGATACGATTCTCTGCAAGTCAAACAACTCTCTGATTATTAACTTGACCTCCTACATGCCTGATTCATTAGTATCCTTGGCTGCCAATAAAAGCATATTTCCTGATGAATATTAATAAGATAACACCATGTTTACATTTAGTCTCCTTTGAGTTTTGTTAGCTTGAATCAGTCCCCTGAACTTATTCCTCTCTGGGAAAAACCAAACACAGAGGTGTGGGACCTCCAAGGCTGCTGTCCAGGCCCTGCCCAATGGCTGCACCAAAGGCCCAGGCCCAGGAGAGCAACCCCAGGCTGTCCTGGACAGCCATTCCCAGTTGTGCACATGGACTCCCGTGCTTTGAATCTAATCACTCTTCTACATGATAACTCTTCCAATACTGAAAATTTTCTATTTTTCTTTTACCTCCCTCCCCCAAATCTTCCCTTGAAGATGGATATCCTCATAGAGTGAGAAATCACTGGGGCCATTTTACAGTTCTGAGCTTCAAATGGGTCAGGAGTGAAACTGGCTGAGACATTTCATGTGTTTTTCTTTTAATCTGTCTTTGGGGGAAAGAGCTATATCTGTTATAGACTTAATATTTTTAGAAATTTAATGGGCTCATTTAGAGGTAAATATTTAAATGGGCCACCCACTCGTTGCCTTAACTGCACCTTACTGTGGCATTATCACAGAGGCTGCAAACCTCAGGGACCCAGAAACCTTTTAACACTCTGTTTAGTAAACGATAAACTCTTGGTTGATGATCTGAGTTCACTCTCCCTTAGTGCAGATCACGCTGCCGAGGCGGGTGATATTTCAGTCATTTGAATGTCAGTCTAAAAGCATGAACATCTCTGCCACACATCATCAGAGCCCCGGGTCATTTACACTTGTGGTTGTCTTACTTCACAGCCCAGAGCCTTCCCCGAGCTGCTGTCATTCTGACCCTGAGGCCGCCCTTCACAGCCTCCTGACTCCACTCCCCACATCCCCTTTCAAGCCGACACCGAGCAGAAGTTGACCTTGTCCCATCAACCACTTACCCACACAGACCCAATTAATCTTTGGTTGCCAGTCAATCTAACTCGTTTTCCTCCTTGAATACTATAGAATCTCACAGAAGGGAAGTTTCGGCTTCATTTTCTTCCATGTGGAATGAACTGTGGCTGAAACATAGATGGCTGCACTATGGAAGGATTTGAGGACCCCTGGGGACCAAAGGCATCTTCTTATCAGAGTGTCAGGGTGTGGGAACCTACCCCTACTCCTTTCTTTTGCTCCTTAGGGCTTCTTTCCTAGGATAAGAAATTCCGAGGTAAATAACCAATTGCTTCCAACCCGGAAGTCTGCTCTAAGACAGATTCCACACAAAAATAAGGGGAAACAGATAGAAAAAGGCACCAAAGAAGGCATTCTGAGTGTCTCAAGGTGTATGAGGGTGCTGGGTGCCTGTGCATAGTGGGTGCCCAAGTGAGTTTAACCATGACCCGACTTGGCTTCAGTCAAGAACACAAAAACATAAATCAGTTGTTATTTCAATAAATGTAGGGCAGAAGTCTATAATGAGGACTCGTTTCATCAGTAAGTGTTTAGAACATTCAAAATGCATTCAGACCACTTGTCAGATGATAACTGTTGTCTACATGAGATGCCTATATGGGCATTGACCTGGATTTTATGAGCTGCTCACCCGTGAGTAGAGTGAAGGTTTGATTTGGGGTGCAAGGACTGAAAAGAAAGACAGCATTGCCCATGGAATGAGAAACTCAAGCAGTGGGGAAGATCAGTGGTCCATCCCACATTCCAACACTGGGAAAAACATCCCATGGTGCCATCCCTGGAGTTTGTGAGGCCCACCCATTGTAACAACAGTTGGGGAATATACTTGGGTCCTGTGATAGGCAGAATAACAGCTCCCACCCCCAAAGTTGTCCATGTCCTAATCCCCGGAAACTTTGCATATGTTAAATTACATAGCAAAGGAGAATTAAGGTTACAGATAGAATTAAGGTCTCAATCAGCTCACCTGGAGATAGGTGAGATTATCCTCAATTATCTGGGTAGGCCAAATGTAATCACAAAAATCTTTAAAAGTAAAAGAGGGAAGCTGCAGAGGAGGCCAGAGTGATGATATAAGACGGAGTTGACCCCTACTGCTGCTTTTGAAGATGGGAGAAGGGGGCCACGAGGCAAGAAATACAGATAGCAGGAAGAGTCAAGGACAGCTTCTCTCCTAGAGCCTGAGAAGGAACACAGTCCTGTGGGTACCTTGACTGGAGCCCCGTGAGACCCACATTGGACTTATAATCTATAGAACATGTAAGATAATACATGTGTGTTGTTTTAAGCCATTCAGTTTGTGATCACCTGTTACAGCAGCCCCAGAAAACTAATACAGGTCCCTTCTGAGGTGGAGATCCAGATGCCCTCCCACCAGGGATAATTTATCCAAAGTAGTGAATCATTTTTCAGTCTCTGAGGAGAGCACCTTCTCATCGTTTACCAAAAGCTAAAAGCTTCCCAATTCCACTCTCTCTTGTGGCATATGCTATTCAGACCAGCTCCTCTGTGGCCATAGGCATTCATAAGCCCTGGGTGGGCAGCAGAATGCTAAGGGAAGAACATCCATTATTGGAAGTCAATGTGAAACTTACCTTAGAACGTTTCAGCCTACTACTTCAAAAGAAGAGCTAAACTTGAAGGGCGTTGTTAGGGATCTGACTGTGCAGCTTTAGCAAAACAAATTCAGAGACAAAATGTGTCCTATATCTCTAGTTTACCTTTATTGTTCCAAAGAATAGCAGGGATCTTAGAAGACTGTCATCTTACAGCACAGTGTGTGGAGTTAGAGATGGAGGGGCAGTACTAATGGAGCTGCCTTGCTTTAGTAGGTTTAAGGAAAATCCTTAACATTATTTTCCTACCGTTTTCTAAATTAAATTTATAAGAAATATTATGTATCCTGCTGTGCAGTGTGAAAGCTGTATTCTTGTGAAGGGCTTATAATCATATTTTAAAAGCTGGAGGGTGAAGTTTGTTCATGCCATCTAAGTCACAAAGTAAAAAATAGAGCTTTACCTTGTGCATTTTTATAATTGTAATACTTTTTGATGTATATAACACCACAAAATGCTTCCCTGATATTGTTTCATTAATCCTCAGAGCATCCCCACTGGAGAGGTAAATTTTTATCTCCACTTTGCATATGGGAAAACTGAGGCACAGTGAGTGTCAGCAATTTGCCTTGGCCTGCTAGTGGGTTGGCCTCACAGCTGGCACCGAAACGCCAGGATCTTAGCCCGAAGACGATTCACGCCATTCATCAGACAACAGTCATCTTGCTAATCTACCTTTCGGCAGGTACAGAAATAACTCTAGGAGGACTTCTGCGTCGCTCAAATTGTATCTTCAAGTTCCTCAAGAGAAAAACACTATAAATAGATTTTCTGTTAATTCCACTACATCTGCTTAAAATAATTATGAACAGTCAGTAGTTTGGAGTGGGAGGGTTCACAGTGAGGGCATTTTGAAAATTTAGTGGGAAATGTGGATGCTTTGGGAAAACCCAACAGGGACTAAGTTTGGGGAGCCGGAACAGGACTGTCGGGGAAGCTGGAAGCTCCCACAGCCACTTGCCCACCGGAAGCACTCAACTCCTCTCAGACCAGGGAACTCCAAACCTTTTGGGAAGTCATGTTCCTGGGCAGAGAGGTTACTCCTCTTTTTCTACAGGCTTTGATTTTACCCTGGCTCTCAAGCCACTGCTTTACATGCTTTCAACCACTGATTATGCCCCAGGTTTGAACATCTCGATAGAAAACTACAGTAACTTAAACTCTTTACCCCTGCCCTGTGCCTTTGCAGGAGCAGAAGGTCCAAAATCTCCTTCTCTCTGCTTGTTCCCTCAGCTGTGTGTCCCTGAGCAACATAGAACCAAAGTCTTGAGAATCTTACAAACAACAGAGGTGAATAAATGATGTTTTAAGCCCCACTATGTACAGGCATTAATCTCGGTATGTCACTCCTGCAGCCTCACTAGAATTAGGCTGCCCCTGTTGTTTAAGGGCGTTTTATCCTCAACAACCTTTAATAAAAATATTGGGACATTGTTCCTAGTTCTTCTTCCTGAGAACTTATTTAAAACAAAGGTAGTCAATTTATTTGGATAATTAACGTTTTCTATGCCTTTCTTTGTATGCCCATACGCTGTATGTGCCACTAAGTGTGTTGCAAATGCTCAGTTGTTCTGTGAGTTATTTATACAAATAGTTGATTGACTATAGCTGCACAGAAGCACATTTTATAGCAAAGTTTCTATTCCAGGATTAAGGTTAACAATGGGGAGACAAGGGGCTTGCTCTGCCTGTTCCCTCCTGGACAGGGTAGGTGGTCTTACACAGTGTTGTTTCTCACACAGGGTGTGGGGCACCAACTGGAGTGTTTCCCAGACCTGCCAGCAGAGCCCCAGCCGTATCCTCTCACTTCAGATCGTTCCAGTCTGTGCCAGTGGTTTCATGCTGCCAGCACCCCGGGCTCTAAGGGTTCCCGCTGGCCACAAGCATGCTCAGCCTGAGAGTAGGAACTGTCAGAGGCACTGGGGAGTGACCACCGCTGACGCAGCCCTAACCAGACGTGAATTGGGATGAGTGGATCAGTGTTCCACCCTCCCGGTCTCTCAGGTAGAATACTTCTGAGGCATATTCTATACCATCTCCCAGAGGCCCCTTAGAGGATGCAACCCAGTCGCCCACAGAAGTAACCTGTCCTCTGAGCACCCTGTCTCGGCTTCCTTCAATTCCCAATCTCACTTCCCCACTCCCTGTTGTCCCCTCCTGGAATAACTTCCCAAATAAACTCAATGTTGGCTTCTGGGGGTACCCAACCTAACTCACCCATGTTTCCTGGACTTCTGTCTTCCTATTGAATCATAGAGTTGCACGGGACCTTCCAAATCATCTAGCTCCTGACAGACCTTTGGGGGTGGAGGAAGGGCAAGAAAGCAGGACTCTGGCCATTTTCTTCAGCTAGAGCAGGGGAATTTCTATGTGATTTACTCTCATCTTCCAGGTAATATTCCACTTGAACTAAAGGATCTAAACCTTGAAAAAGTTGCTTGAAAACCATAGATCTAGGGAAACGTATTTCCCTATCCAGGAACCCCCCTCTGTGTTAGTTTCCTATTGCTGCTGTAATAAATTACCACAAACTTTAAAACTACAGAAATTCATTTTTTCACAGTTCTGGAGGACAGAAGTCTGAAATCAAGGTGTCAGCAAGGCCAGTTTGCTCCAGAGGCTCTGTGGGAGAGTCTTTCCTGCCTCTTCCAGTTTCTGGTGGCTTCAGGCATTCCTTGGTTTGTGACAGCATCACTCCAATCTCTGCCTCCATCTTCACATGGCCTTCTCCATTGGCTTTGCATCCTCTCACCTTTTGTCTTTCACAAGGACTGTTCTCATTGGATTTAGTGCCCACCCAGATAATCCAGGATGATCTTAACTTATTTATATCTGCAGAGATCCTTTTTCCAAATAAGATCATATTCACAGGTTCTTGGGGTTAAGACATGGACAGATCTTTTGGGAGCCACCATTCAACTCACAACATCATCCATGGTGTCTCTGGCCATCACAGCACAAACCTGTAATGATTAGCAACTCCTTCTCTCACAAGGCAGGTGATTCCATCTTTGCTAAACTCAAATTCATAAAGAGAGTCTTCTTATTGTGCCGAATATTGTGCCCAAATTGACTCTCTATAACTTTCCTCCATCAGTCCTGCTTCTGCCTATGGAGATATCCAGGGGAAATTCAGTTCCTTTCCGATGAGATTAATGAATTGAGCTGAGCCTAAAAATTTGGGGTCAGAAAAATTTGGAAGTTTGTGACTTCAGGGCAATCTGGACAACTAATTCAACCTAATTCATCAAATATTATGTGTATACTTTGTGCAATGCACTGTGGTGGATGGTGCAGACAATTCTAAGATGGGTAAGAGAATCCAGGATCCAGTTTGTGAGCATCTAGTAGGGCCACAGGATGTGTTCACACATAACTATTACACAACTAACAATAAGACAAGGTAGAAGGTGATGGAGGTCATAAAAGAGGCTTAACAAAGTGCACTGGGAGTTAGATGACAGAGAATGTACCTTGCCATCCTCTCCAATCTATTCTCCACAAAGAAGCCAAAATAAGTTTTAAAAAAATCTGAGCATGTTCTTTCAGGCTCAAAACTATACAGTGGTTTTTCATGAAAAAAAAAAAAATTGAACTCCTAGTATAGCCTTCAAATCTTCTTCTGACTGGGCCCCTGCCTGCCTCTCAACCTTGTCATGTACATATTCTTCCTTGCTTCCTGGAAAGGCACCAACCACATGAATCCATGTTTAGTTTTTCAGTTATGCCAAGCTCTGTCCTGCCCCAGGGCCACCTCCCCAGTTACTCCCCGAGCCTGGAACCCTCTCACCCCCAATTTTTTCACCAGTTAGGTCTCAGACTCAAAGAAGACTCTCTTGATTCTTTCATAGCACCATAACATTTCTTTATACCATTTATTACAGTTTGCCATCACACACCTAGGTGTGTGGTTGTTTGAAGTGGTTCTTCGCTATTCAACAGCAAGTTCATCAGGGCTATTATTTCCCACAATGCCCTCATGGCCTATCACAGTGCCTGGATGATAGATGTTCAATAAAGGCATTTGCCAAACAAGTGATTCAATGATGAAAGAACAAGAGCAACCAGATGAAAGTTTCTGCAGGAGGTGACATTTGAGGAGAATTTTGAAGAAATGGTAGAGTTGGGGCAGGAAAAACCTTCCAGAAGAGTGAAGAATGTATAAATGGGAAGTTCAGGGCTTACTCTTTGGAACGTGGCAAATAACAGAGTTTAGATTAATATAAGGATATGTCTAGGGCAGGGATCCATCAACTTTTCCATAAGGGGCTGAATAGCAAAGATTTTAGGCTTTGTGAGCCATGGAGTCTCTGTGGCAACTACTCAGCTCTGCCACTGCAGTGTGAAAGGTGACAGAGATAGCATGTGAACAGGTAGGTGGGCTTGTGTTCTAACAAAACTTTATTTACAAAAATAGGTGATAGGGACTTCCCTGGTGGTGCAGTAGTTAAGAATCCACCTGCCAGTGCAGGGGACATGGGTTTGAGCCCTGGTCTGGGAAGATCCCACATGCCGTGGAGCCACTAAGCCCACAAGCCACAACTACTGAAGCCTGCATGCCTAGAGTCCATGCTCTGTAACAAAGAGAAGCCAACACAATGAGAAGCCTGTGCACGCAACGAAGAGTAGCCCCCACTCACTGCAACTAGAGGAAGCCCGCGCGCAGCAATGAAGACCCAATGCAACCAAAAAATTAATTAATTAATTAATTAATTTAAAAAAAATTAGCTGATGGACCAAATTAGGCCAGTGGGTTGCAGTTTGCTGGTCCCTGGTCCAGGGAATAATGAGAGGGTTACCATTCATTTGAGTCTGGTACAGCACCCTGAATCCTAAACTGTGGATTCAATAAGTTACCAGACAGGTAATAGGCCCACATATGGCCCAAAAAGCCACAGCAAGTTTTTAGGTAAAGAAGGTATGTGAATAAAGTGATTTTTTAGTTTGGTTAATCTGGCAGCATCTTCTGATAACTGAATCGGAAGAGATTAGAGACACAGAGAGGAGCAGTTGGGAGTCTATTGTAATAATAATAATCTAGGTAAGAGATGATAAGAGCCTTACTTGAAAAGAATGAACATGAAGCAATAAGGGAAACTGAAATATTAAGTCTGAGGTCTTCATCCCAGGTATTAGAAAATAGTGCAAGGCTAGTAGGGAAAGAACAGGCAAGTGAGGAGGAAGAAGAGCTTTGGTGTTGAGGGAAAATGGCCAGCTGAGTTCCCACATGTGCAGTTTAGGTAAGAGGAGAACATACAATGGGATATATAACAGATGAGAGAAAATTTAGGGTTCAAGCTAGGGATTCGTGCTGTGGATGCAGACTTGGGTGAAAGCCTGAGTGAGTGGAGAGAGGGAGGGCGTGGTGCCTGAGGACAGATGTTGGCGATGATCTTCACTGAGACACCGTGTGGAGGAAGAAAGTGTTAGTAAGTGACCCAGGATAGCAGAGGCCACGAGAAGCAACCAGGGAAGGTTCCACAAGGAAAGGTGATATCAGGCCCAAACAAATTCCTGTCCAGAAAACCAACAAAAAACAAATCTGTTTCTGGAATTATTTTTTAAACTATATTCACAACATGGTGCATTAACCAGAAATGATGCACAAAAATTAGCCAGAGTGAGACTGGCCTTAAGGTTGGCACCACTCTGTTCAATTCAAGAATGAACATGAGGGGCAGAGGCAAGATGGCATACTAGGAGGATGTGGAATTCGCATCTCCTCACAACTAGGGTAACTACCAGGCACTGGTGGGGGACCATGGACACCTAAGGGGACAGGAGGAATGCCTAGTTACCGGCTTGTGGGACCTGGGTTCCCAGGCCAGAGGTTGTACCCGAGCTCCTGTGGTGGGAGCTCCAAGTCCAAACCGCTGGAATGACAGAGAACCTCAGACCCCAGGGAATATCAGTTGGAGTGAGGCCTCCCAGGGGTCCTAATCTCAGCACCAAGACGCAGCTCAGTCTAACTGCCTGCAAACTCTAGTGCTGGACATCTCAGGCCAAACAACCAGTAAGACAGGAATACAGCACCACCCATCAAAAAAAAAAAGACAAAAAACATGTTACAGACAAAGGAGCAAGGTAAAATCCTACAAGACCAAATAAATGAAGACAAAATAAGCAACCTGCCTGAAAAATAATTCAGAGTAATGATAGTAAAGATGATCCAAAATCTCAGAAACAGAATGGAGAAAATACAAGAAACATTTAACAAGGATCTAGAAGAACTAAAGAGCAAACAGTGATGAACAACACAATTACTGAAATTAAAAACACTCTAGAAGGAATCAGTAACAGAATAACTGAGGCAGAAGAACAGATAAGTGAGCTGGAAGATAAAATGGTGGAAATAACTGCCAGGGAGCAGAATAAAGAAAAAAGAATGAAAAGAATAGAGGATAGTTTCAGAAACCTCTGGGACAATGTTAAAAGCACCAACATTCGAATTATAAGGGTCCCAGAGGAAGAAAAAAGAAAAGGTCTGAGAAAATATTTGAAGAGATTATAGTCAAAAACTTCCCTAACATGGGAAAGGAAATAGTCAATCAACTCCAGGAAGCACAGAGAGTACCATACAGGATAAACCCAAATAGGAACACACTGAGATATATATTAATCAAACTATCAAAAAATAATACAAAGAAAAAATATTAAAAGCATCCAGAGAAAAGCAACAAATAACATATAAAGGAATACCCATAAGGTTAACAGCTGATCTTTCAGCAGAAACTCTGCAAACCAGAAGAGAGTGGCAGGACATATTTAAAGTGATGAAAGCGAAAAACCTACAACCAAGATTATTCTACACAGCAAGGATCTCATTCAGATTCAATGCAGAAATTAAAACTTTTACAGATAAGCAAAAGTTAAGAGAATTCAGCTCCACCAAACCAGCTTTACAACAAACGCTAAAGGAACTTCTCTAGGCAGGAAACACAAGAGAAGGAAAAGACCTACAAAAACAAACCCAAAACAATTAAGAAAATGGTACTAGGAACATACATATTGATAATTACCTTAAATGTAAATGGATTAAAGGCGCCAACCAAAAGATAGACTGGCTGAATGGATACAAAAACAAGACCTGTACATATGCTGTCTACAAGAGACCCACTTCAGACCTAGGCACACATAGAGACTGAAAGTGAGGGGATGGAAAAACATATTCCATGAAAATGGAAATCAAAAGAAAGCTGGAGTAGCAATTCTCATATCAGACAAAATAGACCTTAAAATAAAGACTATTACAAGAGACAAGGAAGGACACTACATAATGATCAAGGGATCCATCTAAGAAGATGATATAACAATTGTAAATATTTATGCACCCAACATAGGAGCACCTCAATACATAAGGCAAATGCTACCAGCCATAAAATGAGAAATCGACAGTAACACAATCAGAGTAGGGGACTTTAACACCCCACTTTCACTAATGGACAGATCATCCAAAATGAAAATAAATAAGGAAACACAAGCTTTAATTGACACATTAAACAAGAAGGACTTAATTGATATTTATAGAACATTCCATCCAAAAACAACAGATAACACTTTCTTCTCAAGTGCTCATGGAACATTCTCCAGGATAGACCATATCTTGGGCCACAGATCAAGCCTTGGTAAATTTAAGAAAATTGAAATTGTATCAAATATCTTTTCCAACCACAGTGCTATGAGACTAGGTATCAAATACAGGAAAAAAATCTGTAAAAAATACAAACACATGGAGGCTAAACAATACGCTACTAAATAACCAAGATATCACTGAAGGAATCAAAGAGAAAATCAAAAAATACTTAGAAACAAATGAAAACATGATGACCCAAAACCTGTGGGATTCAGCAAAAGTAGTTCTAAGAGGGAAGTTTACAGCAATACAATCCTACCTCAAGAAACAAGAAAAAACTCAAATAAACAACCTAACCTTACACCTAAAGCAATTAGAGAAAGAAGAACAAAAAAACCCTAAAGTTAGCAGAAAGAAAGAAATCATAAAGATCAGATGGGAAAAAAATGAAGGAAACAATAGCAAAGATCAATAAAACTAAAAGCTGGTTCTTTGAGAAGATAAACATAATTGATAAACCATGATCCAGATTCATCAAGAAAAAAAGGGAGAAGACTCAAATCAACAGAATTAGATATGAAAAAGGAGAAGTAACAACTGACACTGCAAAACTACAAAGGATCATGAGAGATTATTACAAGTAACTATATGTCACGAATATGGACAACCTGGAAGAAATGGACAAATTCTTAGAAAAGCACAACCTTCCGGACTGAACCAGGAAGAAATAGAAAATATAAACAGACCAATCACAAGTAATGAAATTGAAACTGTGATTAAAAATCTTACAGCAAACAAAAGCCCAGGACCAGATGGCTTCACAGGTGAATTCTATCAAACATTTAGAGAAGAGGTAACACCTATCTTTCTCAAATTATTCCAAAATATAGCAGAGGGAGGAACACTCCCAAACACATTCTACAAGACAACCATCACCCTGATAACAAAATCAGACAAAGATGTTACAAAAGAAGAAGACTACAGGCCAATATCTCTGATAAACATAGATGCAAAAATCAACAAAATACTAGCCAACAGGATCCAACAGCACATTAAAAGGATCATACACCATGATCAAGTGGGTTTTATCTCAGGGATGCAAGGATTCTTCAACATATGCAAATCAATCAATGTGATATACAATAACAAATTGAAGGAGGAAAACCATATGATAATCTCAATAGATGCAGAAAAAGCTTTGACAAAATTCAACACCCATTTATGATTAAAAACCCTCCAGAAAGTAGGTATAGAGGGAACCTACCGCAACATAATAGAGGCCATATATAACAAACCCACAGCCAACATCATTCTCAATGGTGAAAAACTGAAACAATTTCCTCTAAGATCAGGAACAATACAAGGTTGCCCACTCTCACCACGATTATTCAACATAGTTTTGGAAGTTTTAGCCACAGCAATCAGTGAAGAAAAAGAAATAAAAGGAATCCAAATTGGAAAAGCAGAAGTAAAACTGTCACTCTTTGAAGATGACCTGATACTATACATAGAGAATCCTAAAGATGCTACCAGAAAACTACTAGAGCTAATCAATGAATTTGGTAGAGTAACAGGATACAAAATTAATGCACAGAAATCTCTTTCATTCCTATACACTAATGATGAAAAATCTGAAACAGAAATTAAGGAAACACTCCTATTTAGCAGTGCAACAAAAAGAATAAAATACCTAGGAATAAACCTACCTAAGGAGACAAAAAACCTGTATGCAGAAAACTATAAGACACTGATGAAAGAAATTAAAGGTGATACAAACAGATGGAGAGATATACCATGTTCTTGGATTGGAAGAATCAACATTGTGAAAATAACTATACTAACCAAAGCAATCTACAGATTCAGTGTAATCCCTATCAAACTACCAATGGCATTTTTCACAGAACTAGAACGAAAAATTGCACAATTTGTATGGAAACACAAAATACCCTGAATAGCCAAAACAATCTAAGAAAGAAAAATGGAGCTGGAGGAATCAGGCTCCTGGACTTCAGACTATACTACAAAGCTACGTTAATCAAGACAGTATGGTACTGGCACAAAAACAGAAATATAGGTCAATGGAACAGGATGGAAAGCCCAGAGATAAACCCATGCACATATGGTCACCATATCTTTGATAAAGGAAGAAAGAGTATACAATGGAGAAAAGACAGTCTCTTCAGTAAGTGGTGCTGGGTTTGAGTCCTCTCCATCTTTTTCTTGATGAGTCTGGCTAATGGCTTATCAATTTTGTTTATCTTCTCAAAGAACCAGCTTTTAGTTTTATTGATCTTTGCTATTGTTTTCTTTGTTTCTATTTCATTTATTTCTGCTCTGATCTTTATGATTTCTTTCCTTCTGCTAACTTTGGGTTTTGTTTGTTCTTCTTTCTCTAGTTCCTTTAGGTGTAAGGTTAGATTGTTTACTTGAGATTTTTCTTGTTTCTTTAGGTAGGCTTCTATAGCTATAAACTTCCCTCTTAGAACTGCTTTTGCTGCATCCCATAGGTTTTGGATCGTCGTGTTTTCATTGTCATTTGTCTCTAGGTATTTTTTGATTTCCTCTTTAATTTCTTCAGTGATCTCTTGGTTATTTAGTAACGTATTGTTTAGCCTCCATGTGTTTGTGTTTCTTACATTTTTTCCCCTGTAATTCATTTCTAATCTCATAACGTTGTAGTCAGAAAAGATGCTTGATATGATTTCAATTTTCTTAAATTTACTGAGGCTTGATTTGTGACCCAGGATGTGATCTATCCTGGAGAATGTTCCATGCACACTTGAGAAGAAAGTGTAATATTTTGGGATGGATTGTCCTATAAATATCAATTAAATCTATCTGGTCTATTGTGTCATTTAAAGCTTCTGTTTCCTTATCTATTTTCATTTTGGATGATCTGTCCATTGGTGTAAGTGAGGTGTTAAACTCCCCCACTATTATTGTGTTACTGTCGATTTCCTCTTTTATAGCTGTTAGCAGTTGCCTTATGTGTTGAGGTGCTCCTATGTTGGGTGCATATATATTTATAATTGTTATATCTTCCTCTCGGATTGATCCCTTGATCATTATGTAATGTCTTTCCTTGTCTCTTGTAACATTCTTTATTTTAAAGTCTATTTTATCTGATATGAGTATAGCTACACCAGCTTTCTTTTGATTTCAGTTTCCATGGAATATCATTTTCCATCCCCTCACTTTCAGTCTGCATGTGTCCCTAGGTCTAAAGTGGGTCTAAATTAGAAATGAAAAAGGATAAGTTACAACAGACACTGCAGAAATACAAAGCATCCTAGAGACTACTACAAGCAACTCTATGCCAATAAAATGGACAACCTGGAAGAAATGGACAAATTCTTAGAAAGGTATAACCTTCCAAGACTGAACCAGGAAGAAACAGAAAATATGAACAGACCAATCACAAGTAATGAAATTGAAACTGTGATTAAAAAGCTTCCAACAAACAAAAGTCCAGGACCAAAAAAGAAAAAAAAAAAAAAAAAGTCCAGGACCAGATGCCTTCACAAGTGAAATCTATCAAACATTTAGAGAAGAGCTAACACCCATCCTTCTCAAACTCTTCCAAAAAATTGCAGAGGACGGAATACTCCCAAACTCATTCTATAAGGCCACCATCACCATGATACCAAAACCAGACAAAGATACTACAAAAAAAGAAAATTAAAGACCAATACCGCTGATGAATATAGAGGCAAAAATCCTCAACAAAATACTAGCAAACAGAATCCAACAGCACATTAAAAGGATCATACACCACAATCAAGTGGGATTTATCCCAGGGATGCAAGGATTCTTCAATATATGCAAATCAATCAATGTGATACACCATATTTAAAAATTGAAGAATAAAAACCATATGATCATCTCAATAGATGCAGAAAAAGCTTTTGACAAAATTCAACACCCATTTATGATAAAAACTCTCCAGAAAGTGGGCATAGACGGAACCTACCTCAACATAATAAAGGCCATATACGACAAACCCACAGCAAACATCATTCTCAATGGTGAAAAACTGAAAGCATTTCCTCTAAGATCAGGAATGAGACAAGGATGTCCACTCTCACCCTTATTATTCAACATAGTTTTGGAAGTCCTAGCCATGGCAATCAGAGAAGAAAAAGAAATAAAAGGAATACAAATTGGAAAAGAAGAAGTAAAACTGTCACTATTTGCAGATGACATGATACTATACATAGAGAATCCTAAAATTGTCACCAGAAAACTACTAAACCTCATCAATGAATTTGGTAAAGTAGCAGGATACAAAATTAAGGCACAGAAATCTCTTGCATTCCTATACTAATAATGAAAAATCTGAAAGAGAAATTATGGAAACACTCCCATTTACCATTGCAACAAAAAGAATAAAATACCTAGGAATAAACCTACCTAGGGAGACAAAAGACCTGTATGCAGAAAACTATAAGACACTGATGAAAGAAATTAAAGATGATACCAACAGATGGAGAGATATACCATGTTGTTGGATTGGAAAAATCAATATTGTGAAAATGACTATACTACCCAAAGCAATCTACAGATTCAATGCAATCCCTATCAAATTACCAATGGCTTTTTAAACGGAACTAGAAAAAATCATCTTAAAATTTGTATGGAGACACAAAAGACCCCAAATAGCCAAAGCAGTCTTGAGGGAAAAAAACGGAGATGGAGGAATCAGACTCCATCACTTCAGACTATGCTACAAAGCTACAGTAATCAAGACAATATGGTACTGGCAAAAAAACAGAAACATAGATCAATGGAACAAGAGAGAAAGCCCAGAGATAAACCCACACACCTATCATCAACTAATCTATGACAAAGGAGGCAAAGATATAGAATGGAGAAAAGACAGTCTCTTCAATAAGTGGTGCTGGGAAAACTGGACAGCTACATGTAAAAGAATGAAATTAGAATACTCCCTAACAGCATACACAAAAATAAACTCAAAATGGATCAGAGACCTAAATGTAAGACCAGACACTATAAAACTCTTAGAGGAAAACATAGGAAGAACACTCTTTGACATAAATCTCAGCAAGATCTTTTTTGATCCACCTCCTAGAGTAATGGAAATAAAAACAAAAATAAACAAATGGGACCTAAGGAAACTTAAAAGCTTTTGCACAGCAAAGGAAACCATCAACAAGACGAAAAGAAAACCCTTAGAATGGGAGAAAATATTTGCAAACGAATCAACGGACAAAGGATTAATCTCCAAAATATATAAAGAGCTCATGCAGCTCAATATTAAAAAAACAAACAACCCAATCCAAAAATGGGCAGAAGACCCAAATAGACATTTCTCCAAAGAAGACATACAGATGGCCTAGAAGCACATGAAAAGATGCTCAACATCACTAATTATTAGAGAAATGCAAATCAAAACTACAATGAGGTATCACCTCACACCAGTTAGAATGGGCATCATCAGAAAATCTACAAACAACAAATGCTGGAGAGGGTGTGGAGAAAAGGGAACCCTCTTGCACTGTTGGTGGGAATGTAAATTGATACAGCCACTATGGAGAACAATATGGAGGTTCCTTAAAAAACTAAAAATAGAATTACCATATGATCCAGCAATCCCACTACTGGGCATATACCCAGAGAAACTCATAATTCAAAAAGACACATGCACCCCAATGTTCATTGCAGCACTATTTACAATAGCCAGGTCATGGAAGCAAACTAAATGCCCATCAACAGACGAATGGATAAAGAAGATGTGTTACATATATACAGTGGAATATTACTCAGCCATAAAAAGGAATGAAATTGGGTCATTTGTTGAGACGTGGATGGATGTAGAGACTGTCATACAGAGTGAAGTAAGTCAGAAAGAGAAAAACAAATATCGTATATTAATGCATGTATGTGGAACCTAGAAAAATGGTACAGATGAACTGGTTTGCAGGGCAGAAATTGAGACACAGATGTAGAGAGCAAACATTTGGATACCAAGAGGGGAAAACCACGGTGGGGTGGGGATAGTGGTGTGATGAATTGGGCGATTGGGATTGACATGTATACACTGATGTGTATAAAATTGATGACTGGTTTAAAAAAATAAAAATTAAAAAATAAAAATAAATGGTGCTGGGAAAACTGGACAGGTACATGTAGAAGAATGAAATTAGTACACTTCCTAACACCATAGACAAAAATAAACTCAAAATTGATTAAAAACCTAAATGTAAGACCAGACACTGTAAAACTCTTAGAAGAAAACATAGGCAGAACACACTATGACATAAATTACAGCAAGTTCCTTTTTGACCAACCTCCTAGAGAAATGGAAATAAAAACAAAAATAAACAAATGAGACCTAATGAAACTTAAAAGCTTTTGCACAGCAAAGGAAACCATAAACAAGAATAAAAGACAACCCTCAGAATGGGAGAAAATATTTGCAAATGAAGCAACTGACAAAGATTTAATCTCCAAAATATAAAAGCAGCTCATGCAGCTAAATATCAAAAAAACAAACAATCGAATCCAAAAATGGGCCAAAGACCTAAATAGACATTTCTCCAAAGAAGATATACAGATTGCCAACAAACACATGAAAAGACGCTCAACATCACTAATCATTAGAAAAATGCAAATCAAAACTACAATGAGGTATCACCTCACACTAGTCAGAATGACCATCATTAAAAAATCTACAAACAATAAATGCTGGAGAGGGTGTGGAGAAACTGGCACCCTCTTGCACTGTTGGTGGGAATGTAAATTGATATAGCCACTCTGGAGAACAGTATGGGGGTTCCTTAAAAAACTAAAAATACAATTATCATATGACACAGCAATCCCACTACTGGGCATATACTGTGAGAAAACCATAATTTAAAAAGAGTTATGTACCACAGTGTTAATTGCAGCCCTATTTACAATAACCAGGACATGGAAGCAACCTAAGCATCCATCAATAGATGAATGGGTAAAGAAGATGTGGGACATATATACAATGGAATATTACTCAGCCATAAAAGGAAACAAAATTGAGTTATTTGTAGTGAGGTGGATGGACCTAGAGTTTGTCATATACAGTGAAGTAAGTCAGAAAGAGAAAAAGATATACTGTATGCTAACACATATATATGGAATCTAAAAAGAAAAAAAATGGTTCTGATGAACCTAGGGGCAGGACAGGAATAAAGACACAGATGTAGAAAATGGACTTGAGCACACGGGGAGGGGAAAGGGTAAGCTGGGACGAAGTGAGAGAGTATCATTGACATATACACACTACCAAATGTAAAATAGATAGCTAGTGGGAAGCAGCTGCATGGCACAGGGTAATCATCTTTGTGCTTTGGGACCACACAGAGGGGTGGGATAAGGAGGGTGGGAGGGAGATGCAAGAGGGAGGGGATATGGGCATTTACATATGCATATAGCTGATTCACTTTGTTATACAGCAGAAAATACACACACTGTAATGCAGTCATACTCCAATAAAGATGTTAAATAAATAAATAAATAAAATGCAGAGGTTAAAAAAAAAAAAAAAAGAACGAACATGACACAGAAAAGCGACAGACCTATTTGCTTTCTTTATCCTAGGCAGCCTTGCATATGTCAAATGACCTGAAAAAATTCAATAATCTGTTCATTTGCTATAGTCTCTCTCTGAGACTCCATCGATCGGTGATTTATCAGAGCAGCTGGGGGTTGCACAGGGGCATTCTCTGCATTTGCTTTGATGCTCTGATGCCAAAGCTCATTATCATGAACGAAGGCGGTTATTTCCACAGCAAACAATGGCTCGTGGTTAATACCACCCTGTTGGCATATAACAGGGGAGATGACTGGCAATAATGCGAGAGCGGAGAGTTCACTGCAGCTCACGTCTGTCCTTCAGCTGAAGCCTATTGGCACTGTGCTCTCACGCTGCCCTGCATTCCCAGGAAGAGTGGGCTGTGTTTGTTCTTAGAACAAAGGCTCAGCATCCTCCTTGGTCCTAGCTAAAATCAGGAGGGATGATGTCCATCGGCAGAGGACTGACAAAGGCTGATTTCACTGGATTTTTTACCTCTCACTCTCTAAGGCAAAGGCATTTGACTGCAGATTCATGTGGTTAGGCCAGCAGAGAAATTAGCAGAAGGAGGAAAGCAATGATCCCAAACAACCTTTCCTGGAAAGGGCCCAATTTATCCTCACCTGCTGATCTCTGCACACTTTCCAGGTACTCTTGAATTTAAATTACTGTTTATGGGCTTCCCTGGTGGCGCAGTGGTTGAGAATCTGCCTGCCAATGCAGGGGACACGGGTTCGAGCCCTGGTCTGGGAAGATCCCACATGCCATGGAGCAACTAGGCCCGTGAGCCACAATTGCTGAGCCTGCGCGTCTGGAGCCTGTGCTCCGCAACAAGAGAGGCCGCGACGGTGAGAGGCCCGCACACCGCAATGAAGAGTAGCCCCCGCTTGCCACAACTAGAGAAAGCCCTCGCACAGAAACGAAGACCCAACACAGCCAAAAATAAATATATAAATAAATAAATTACTGTTTATTAGTTTCTTTGGATTCTCTTTGTGAAAGATTTACCATTCTGCATTTTTTGGAAGAAAATATTAAAAACTTCTGCAGCGTCGCTGGGGATTTTACAATCAGGAAGTAGAAGACTGCATTTCAAATTTGAAGCTAATGAGAGCATGTCCTGTAATAGATGGAATGTAAGGCTCTGTGTCTGCAGAGGGAAGGGATGGAGAAAACAGGCTATCTGCCTGCTGCTGTTCTCTGTCACCAGAAAAATCTCAACTTTACCATCTAAAAAGAAAGGTTTGAAGCCTGCAACAAGTCATGCCTCAAGTGAAAAACAACTGTTACCAATTCAGGTAACAATGTATGTGATTTTCACAAAGTCATCTGGTTACAGAATAATGAGTCAGTTATTTCTCTAGAATGACTTTTCATGGAGTTTGTGAATACATTTCAAATTTTAACACTACAGTGTTGCAGGTATAAAAGCTACCAGGCCGTAAATTGAGCTGTGCTGTCATTTGCCTTTGCCCCTACAGATCCATTTTCCCACCTTCTCTGTGCTGCAGGAGGCTGACATTTAAAAACCCTTTCACCATCTCTTCGTTCTCTGGTTTCTGATTGGGCTTGTCCAATAGGGGGCGCCAGCAGGAGATCAGAGGACAGGATGAGGGAGGCCAGGTTACCTGTCCTTTCCCTGCCAAGGTTTGAGCAGTGGCTGTGTTCCGCCATGTGGCCCCTCCTGTGGGCTCGGGTCTCAGTGTCTCTTCCTTTGCCCCTGCAGACTCAGGGGCGCTAAATGGCTTCCCACCCTTTGCCCCTGGTGCTTCCCCATGCTCTGCCATCTCTTTCATACCTGGCCACACCTCTGGAAGTAGTCCTTTCATTAACTGCTCTTCAGTGAAACTCTTTGAAGGTACCTTTGCCGTCTGACTGCTCCTTGAAGGAAACCACAGCAATATTTTAATGATAACCATTTAAAAATACGTAAAGGGAAGTATGGAAATAACTATGTATAACCTAATCACAATTTTAACAGGACTATTGGGAAATTTGATAGAATAACTTGATAGAAACCGCTGTGGTCCGAGCGTGGGTTGGAAATCCGGACATAAGGCAGAATGTAAGGAAGATAGAGTTTATTAAAGAGAAGGGTGGCTGCAAGAACAGCGGGCTGACTTCCAGGTAGCCAGGGAAAGTCGACAATGAGCATGGGTTGCTTGTCTGTTTTTATAACCAGGGAAGCTGCAAGTCATCTGCTGACTGGGCAGAGTACGTATACTTTCAGTGTGTTGAGCGGGAGAAAAATGGGGCAAATGTCTTTCCTTATATAGGATGGGAAAGGGACAGGGCATGCTGCTTGGGAGGGCTCTGGGACATTGCAATGGTCACGTTATGACAGAGTGATAGGAGTCCTGTAACTTTTTGTTCTGGCAATATTGACCCTTTGAGCTTATCTTGTTCTTTGTCCTTGGAGCACACCACAGAAACTTGATAGAATAAATCTGAATTTCATCTGGAAGAAAAAGTGTTCAAGAACATTGTCCAAAAATTTCTGAAAAAATATTTAAAAAGCAAAAGCAATGAAAGAGCTTTCAATTTAGCAGATATGTCAATTGATTTTAATATTTCACTAATTGAAACAAATTAACACTTGTGCAAGAGCAGAAGACAGGTTAGTTAAGGAGAATAGAGAGTCTAGAAATCCACACAAGAAAATGTGGGGAAAGTGTTCAGGAATGTATGAAAATGGTAACATTTCCCAATCATTAGGGAAAATAATGATTATTTACCAAAAAGTGTTAGGGTAACTGGCCAGCCATTTGTAAAAAATAAAAAGCTGGATTCCCAACTTCATTACTTATATCACAACAAATTGCAGAGAAATCAAAGACTTTAATGGGAAAAAAAACAAACAATAAAAATACTAGAACATATATTTATAATCTTGGAGCAATTGCTTATGGTTGTTTCTAAGCATATCAAGAAAATATGAAATAATATAGTTTTCATTCCTAATTGCTATGTAAAATACAAAATTCTGTATACTTAAAAAAAACCCCACAGGATATATATGAGGGAAAAAAATTTTTTTTTAATTTTTAAATTGTATTTTATTTTATTTTTATACAGCAGGTTCTTATTAGTCATCAATTTTATACACATCTGTGTATACATGTCAATCCCAATCGGCCAATTCATCACACCCCCACCTCCACCCCCCCACCGCTTTCCCTCCTTGTTCTCTACATCTGTGTCTCAACTTCTGTCCTGCAAACCAGTTCATCTGTACCATTTTTCTAGCTTCCACATACATGCATTAATATACGATATTTGTTTTTCTCTTTCTGACTTACTTCACTCTGTGTGACAGTCTCTAGGTCTATCCACATCTCAACAAATGACCCAATTTCGTTCCTTTTTATGGCTGAGTAATATTCCGTTGTATATATGTACCACATCTTCTTTATCCATTCGTCTGTCGATGGGCATTTAGGTTGCTTCCATGACCTGGCTATTGTAAATAGTGCTGCAATGAACATTGGGGTGCATGTGTCTTTTTGAATTATGAGTTTCTCTGGGTATATGCCCAGTAGTGGGATTGCTGGATCATATGGTAATTCTATTTTTAGTTTTTTAAGGAACCTCCATACTGTTCTCCATAGTGGCTGTATAAATTTACATTCCCACCAACAGTACAAGAGGGTTCCCTTTTCTCCACACCCTCTCCAGCATTTGTTGTTTGTAGATTTTCTGATGATGCCCATTCTAACTGGTGTGAGGTGATACCTCATTGTAGTTTTGATTTGCATTTCTCTAATAGTTAGTGATATTGAGCAGCTTTTCATGTGCTTCTTGGCCATCTGTATGTCTTCTTTGGAGAAATGTCTATTTAGGTCTTCTGCCCATTTTTGGATTGGGTTGTTTTTTTTTTAATATTGAGCTGCATGAGCTCTTTATATATTTTGGAGATTAATCCTTTGTCCGTTGATTCGTTTGAAAATATTTTCTCCCATTCTGAGGGTTGTCTTTTCATCTTGCTTATGGTTTCCTTTGCTGTGCAAAAGCTTTGAAGTTTCATTAGGTCCCATTTGTTTATTTTTGTTTTTATTTCCATTACTCTAGGAGGTGGATCAAAAAAGATCTTGCTGAGATTTATGTCAAAGAGTGTTCTTCCTATGTTTTCCTCTAAGAGTTTTATAGTGTCTGGTCTTACATTTAGGTCTCGAATCCATTTTGAGTTTATTTTTGTGTATGGTGTTAGGGAGTGTTCTAATTTTATTCTTTTACATGTAGCTGTCCAGTTTTCCCAGCACTACTTATTGAAGAGGCTGTCTTTTCTCCATTGTATATCCTTGTCTCCTTTGTCATAGATTAGTTGACCATAGGTGCGTGGGTGTATCTCTGGGCTTTCTATTTTGTTCCATTGATCTATGTTTCTGTTTTTGTGTCAGTACCATATTGTCTTGATTACTGTAGCTTTATAGTATAGTCTGAAGTCAGGGAGTCTGATTCCTCCAGTTCCGTTTTTTTCCCTCAAGACTGCTTTGGCTATTTGGGGTCTTTTGTGTCTCCATATAAATTTTAAGATTTTTTGTTCTAGTTCCATAAAGAATAACATTGGTAATTTGATAGGGATTGCATTGAATCTGTAGATTGCTTTGGGTAGTATAGTCGTTTTCACAATATTGATTCTTCCAATCCAAGAACATGGTATATCTCTCCATCTGTTGGTATCATCTTTAATTTCTTTCATCAGTGTCTTATAGTTTTCTGCATACATGTCTTTTGTCTCCCTAGGTAGGTTTATTCCTAGGTATTTTATTCTTTTTGTTGCAATGGTAAATGGGAGAGTTTCCTTAATTTGTCTATCAGATTTTTCATCATTAATGTATAGGAATACAAGAGATTTCTGTGCATTAATTTTGTATCCTGCAACTTTACCAAATTCATCGATTAGCTCTAGTAGTTGTCTGGTGGATCTTTAGGATTCTCTATGTATAGAGAACTTACTGGCAGTATTGTGGAATACATAGCCTGAAATTTTTTTCTCCTGAAAACAACTACAAATGCTGGATTAAAAATTGTTAAAGCTCTTTAAATATATTACTAAGCTGGGATAAAAATAAGGAGTTTTCAGAGGTTAAAAGTGGAATTGTAAAAAAAAAAAAAAAAAAAGTGTAATTGTAATAGAACCCTGTGAGATAAGTGAGGACTGAAACAGTTTTCATTCTGAGGGTGTCTGCCAACACCCTCAGACCCAAAGGTTCTCTTTTTGTTGCTTGTACAAGGAGAAGGGGACAAGATAAAGCAAAGGCCTGACTGGGACCACTAAGGCTATACCTTTACTGTACGAGTGAATGAGAACTAAGGCCTGTTGTGTAGAAGGAGAGATCAGGGGAACTTGCCTGTCACTGCCTTGGCACTACATGGACAAGTCCATTTCCACTGAATGGAAAAATCTTACCCTGAGGATTTGCCAGCCTTCCTGGGGTTCTGTACCCAGAATTCTCATTATCTGGTACAGTTAGTCCAAAAAGGTTCCAGCTGGCAGTGGCCCCAGGCAACTGGCAGAAGCAAGTATAGATTCTCTCTGAAGGCATGAAAATTCAACCCAAGCCTCAGAGAACTCTTAGAGATAAGATTCCAAAGAAAATAAGCTCACATTCAAAAATAAAGGAAACAAGGCACCAGAAGCAAGAGCCAGCAGATACAAACTTGCAAAATGTTTAGACATCAGAATTATCGATACAAACTCTAAAATAATGTATTTAATATGTGTTGGTAAATAAAAGAGAATAAAAATGTGAAAGGAAAAACAGGCTACTAGATACAACCAAGCAGACCAGAAAAAGAAGCAAACAGGTTTCTAAAATGAACCATACAATAGTTAATGTTACAAACAGTGGGTGGATTAAACCGAAGATTAACACCAGCTGGAGAGAAATTACTGTCCTGGAAGATAGATTGGAAGAAATTATCCAAAAGCACAGTTAAGAGACATAGAAGATAGACAACATCTTGGACATATCTAATTTTCCAAAAGATGATAGAACAGAAGAGAAACCATACTCAATGAGAAAACGGCCAGAAGTTTTCAGAATTGTGGAGAGACACCAAAGCTCAAATTTAGGAAATTAAATGAATCTTGGGGAGAATAAATAAAAACAAAGCCATACCTATATAGGTCATAGTGAAAATGCAGAACCTCAAAGATAAATATAAAAATATTCAGTGAGAAAAGCAAGATTACCTCTAAAGAACAGTAGTTAGACTGATAACCAATGTCTCAATAGCAAAAATGCAATTTGTGGAATGATACCATCATTGTGCTAAAAGAAAATATGCAAACATAAAATACATCTTTCAACATCTTTCAAATGTTCAAGAATGAGAGTGAAATAAAGAGAACTTCTCAAAAACTGTTTACTACTGATAGATTCTTACTTATGGAAATTCTGAAGGTAGATGCAAAATGATTCCAGAAGAGTTTGAAATAAAGAAGAAATGATACTGATAAATATAGCATAAATGAAAAAAATGTGTAAAACAGTGATAACACTAATTTATGGAGTTAAAAAGAAAGATTGTATGTAGTTTCGAAGGGTCTAGTTGATGTTAAAGTATTTAAGAAGTTGTATTATTTGGAAGAAGAGTTAAACAATGAAATATATATATGTCTCTGCCCGTGGTTCCCGGCACAGACCCTTGTAATTTTCTGGGTAATAAGAGCGCAAGGAGCATCCCTTGTCCTAACATTTAGTCTTTCTTTGACCCTGTCCCTGACACAGGGCTCCTAAGCTCTTGTAAATTCCTAAGTGATAAGAGCACCAGGAGCATCTTTTGTTCTAATGAGGTGACTCCATGTGGGTTCCTGGATGGAGGCTGGTCACCAGAAAGACCACACCATGATGAGAAGCTTGGAATTGGCCGCCTCACCCCGCCTTTCTCCAGAGAGGGGAGAGGGGTTGGAGATGGAGTCAATAATTGCTCATGCCTACATGAGGAAGCCTCCATGAAAATCCCAATAATTGGGGGTTTGGGGAGTCTTCTAGGGTTATGAACTCATCCGTGCTGGGAAGGTGACATACCCCAACTCCACAGGGACAGAAGGTCCTGTGCTCAGGACCCTCCCAGACCTTGCCTTATGTATCTCTTCATTCGGCTGTTTGTATCTTTTATGATAATCTTTAATAAACTGGTAATGGTAAGCATTTCCCTGAGTTCTGTGAGTCGCTCTAGCAAATTAAGCAAACCCAGGGAGGGGGTCATTGGAGCCTCTGATCTCTAGCTGGTTGGTCAGAAGAGCAGGTGATAACCTGGGCTTTGGACTGAGTTCTAAAGTGTGCATGTGTGTGTGTGTGTGTGTGTGTGTTTGGGGGGGTGGTAATTTGTGGGACTGAGCCCTCAACCTGTGGGATATGATGCTATCTCCAGGTAGATAGTATCAGAATCAAATTAAATTGGAGGACACCCAGCTGGTGTCTGAGACTTGCTTGTTGTGGGAAAACCCCACACATTTGGTGACCAGAAGTGTCAGAACTGTTCTGTGTGAGTAGTAAATGAGAGTCACAGGAGAAAAACGCAATAGTGAAAAATTGGGTTTTTCCCTACCTAGGAAGAAAAAAACTGAGGTTTTCAATTACAAAGAATAATTAATTAACTTTTAAAGATAATACTATCAAAATAGGGAAACTACTAAAAGAATAGAATGTAACTTTCAAACATATAGAGGAAAGAAATGAAGTGAGAAAAGTTGGGGGTGGGGTGGAGCAGGACTAAAATGCAATTTTTAGGAATATATACACATACAGAAAACCCACAGAGACATATGAGAGGACAGTGAACACAAAATTCAGAAAGCTTGTGGAGACAGGACACAAAGTGTGGCCGCTAGTCTGGGCTCAGTGGGGTTGCCAGCAGGATGGACTTGGACTACCCCGGGCAGAGCTGGGGAGGAGGGGACCTGAGGACCAGTTTTCAGCAGCACCTTCATCCCAAAATGTTAGTGGTGATGACTTCTAGTGAAATTTCAGGTATTTGTCAGTTTCTTCATATTTGTATTTATAATATTTACATAAAAATTAAGATATGTATGAAACTAAATTTATCTGACTGCAGGACATAACAAAGGGAATTTTCTGTGTTTTGAAAGGGCCAATGTTTGTAATTCCCTAGAAGTCACCCTGAAAATATTTTTTTGGAGTTTCTAATGTTCTAACTGAATTTCCTAAGGTGGGCTGTGCTTTATAAACTATCAAGCCCCATCTATGCTACTGTTATCACTACCTTTCCTGCATGGGTTAGTATTTAGCAATCATTCTTCTCTCAAGAGATCATTTTAATAAAACCACATTCATGCTGCGACACGAATGTGTCATCTAACCACATCTTAAAACTATGTCATCTTACAACAGAGGACCCCCATATTGTGGGCCTTCTGTAATTATTAATACATGTAAATAATATTTTTTCGATCATTTTACCTGTTCTAACTACTATCCTGTTGTTTATTTTCTCCTCATTGCCAAAATGCCTCTACCCTCCATCCTTTTCAGCCCTCCCTCCCAACACTCACACATGCCCACACACACACACACACACACATGTGCACACTTCCCAGTTCTTTCATTTTCATCGATGGCACCATCATCATTTCAATTTCTTGGGCCAGGAGTCATGATTCTTCCCCTTCCTTTATACATATAACTAGCTGTTCAATATTAAATACAAATAAATTTCTCCAATAAATAATATCCCTAAAGGCAGAAGGGAAGATCAGGGAAGCGGCTGTGGTGGAGACCATCCGTTTTCCCACACTTCTCCCCTCCTTTGGGTGCACAGTTGCAGTACAACTTTCCCTGTAGTGAGGTGATTCGTTTTTCGTCACTGGGACGTGAACACAAATGGTGTCTGCTACTCCCAGGCCTGGCCAGGAAAACCTCCGGTGTCCCCTCCTTCATGGTCTTTTTCTCCTTAAGCTGCCTGCCCCCACCTCTCCCCACCTCCTCACCCGCAGCAACCCCAAAGCCAGATGCTGAAGTGGCAAAGCCACCGCCAGCCTGGGCTCTGAAAGACTTGTGGGGTATCCTGCCCCACCTGCAGGCCAACCCTTAACCTCTCGGGGTTGTGAGGGGGGTAGGAAGTGAACTGCCAGCGTCTTGAGCCCTGAGTCTTCGAGTCTCTTTGTTCGCACTGTCTTGCCTACCCTAACTCAACTAGTGGCAAATTCTCAAGAGTTGCTCCTAATAGCCTGAGAATGAAGCTTTGTTCTCTAATGATTTTCTCTAAAGTTCTTTTCAGACGAATCCTTAAACACTGTGTGGTGTTTCACCCATGAATGTCAGATTTACCTCATTAGTTAATTTGATCTCCTGGGTGCGGAACTGTTCGCCTTTTCACTCAGTGTGCTACAGAGGCACACTCTGTGGGGTACATCTCAGATGCCGAAAGTTAAGCAGAGCGGTATTTTCCACTAGAACCATTTGGTTTGTTACAATTACAGATGGAAATGTGATCTGGAAGCTGAAGCTGCAATTCTGAAAGTGCAAAAATAGCAGCAACAAGTCATATATTTAGAGGAAACAAAAGGTTTAAAACTACAATTATAACAGAAACTAAATGACATGGGCTGTTCTGGAATAGGCTGCAGGAATTTCAGAAGAGTCGTCTCCTGTTTTGATGGCTCTTCTTGAGCCTGTCTCAGGTGTTATCCAAGTATAGCTGAGCCATTTATACACACCCCACAAATTTGACACCAGATGCCTTGAGAAATCATATGGATATTTCTTAAAGGTCTTTAGGAAGGAGCGCTGCAGGGCTTCAAACATGGTACACACAGAAAAATGCCTTCTGATGCCTCTTCACCCTCCATCTCCACCAAATGCCTACAGTGGCTGCAAAAGCACCTCTCACTGTGGAAATCTCTACATTTTCCTCCTCTATCCTCTCCTGCCTTTTGCTCATCCCTCTCTGTTCTTTTCAGTGTAAATCCTGCTACCCTATTCTACAGATTCCCCAAATATCCACCCCTCACTCAGCTCCCTGATCTCCGTGGAAATATCCAAGCAAAGGGATGCTGGTTGGTAGGAAAGAGGGTGTGAATTCTTCCACATTAATTTTTTTGTCCCTATCATACTGATATGTGAGCTTTGTGGGATTGTATTGATCAGATGATTCTTTTCTATGCTCTTTCCACTTTTTAGGAAGAAGCTCTTAGTTCTCCAACAGACCCACAGCCCTTAACTAAATGAATTGGGAAGGTTTTAGGGAAGTGCAAGGCCCAGAATTTGGGGGTGAGGCTTTGATCTCTACCAATGTCAGTTGTAATTCTTAGTTACCAGTTTGGGAGGCTAATGCTCTAGGCCACTGACAGAAGGGGCTGGGAATTGTTCAGTTTATTTCCATTTTCCCCAGGACTCTCATTCTATGGAGGTCCTAAAAGCAAGGTCATGTAAGGCTCATTTGTCCATCTTTATATGATCTTTAAGGACAGGTACCTCTTCAGGTTGTTTGCCTGAAGACTTAGAGAAATAAAGGAACAGGGTATTTCCTTGTCTGCAGACAAAAAGCAAACCGGTGGTGGGAGCGCCTGTCTTAGCCCTCTGATGGCTGTGGTTCCGTCCAAATTCTTGCTCTGCAATAGGGAATGATGGGGATTAACTAGCACTACCATTTCTAGCTCTCAGTGACCCTGAGGTCTGTGTCAAGCTGATTTCCATGAGCCAGTGAGAGGAGGAGATTAGGAGATATCTGCCTTTTCTGTTTGGTCCCAGTCTAATGCTAGCAGTGTTCTTAGCTAGGAATGCCCACAGGACTTGTAGTGATCCCCAGGGAACACTCCCCGCTGTCACCAGGGCCAATGTGGTGGCTGGACCAGCCCCTGTGGTTCTTACAACTGCAGGATGCCCTCTAGTAACAAATCGTCAGGGAACTTGAGGAATAAGATTTATTACTCACAAGTCCTGGTGGGTACGTGGCACAGGGAAGGAATGTGGACCTGGGGCCTGCCTTCATTAGGGTCCAAAGGTGGGGTGTCTAGGGTGTCAGGGGTTCACTCTATTGGCAAATTTAAAACATAAGAGCACAGGAAGAGAGAAACAGGGTCCCCTAAGTGGTCAGTTATCTAGTTACGCAGGGCTTTCTCAAAGGAGAACTTCATGGGTGGGGCGGCCTGATTCCTTACATACTTGTGTAGCTGGCAATATGTTAATTTGCTGTGGATGGCTGTGAAATGGATGCTCAGCAATCAAAAGCTTACTGTCAGGCACTTACAATACACTGACCACATTGAAGACCTAGGAGTTGAGAATCCTAGTGTCAGACAATTCGCTTCATTTCACTTATTGGGGAAGAGGGCCACGAACTAGAATTTGGGGTTCTAGGGAGCTCATGTTTCTGTTGCCCTTTTCATTTGTCTTCGAGCCCTCACTGGCTGGCAGCCCGTCTGGCAACTCATTCCCGGAGCCTCTGCCTCGCATTCTGAGTGCGGGGTCCCGGCCTCGCTGACAACTTCATGTTTCCTACAATCATTTCCTTTGTGACCTTTACAGCTGTCAAATGAGCTTATGGTCTTTTTTCCCTCTAGTGCTTTACCCTGAAGTGAAATAAAGCTACACATTAATCAGCTTGGGTTCCCAGACACTTTGCTCTGAGCGTCCTCTGTAGTTCTCTGCCGTCTAATAGAACATGCGTGTAAGAGCAAGGCTGGCCTGCCCTTTCAGAACACACTGTGCTCTCCAAGGCCGCGCGACAGAAGCTTGTTTAGATAAAAGCGTCAGGCCTGTTTTGGTAGCTTCTGTTTGGTTTATTTGACTTTGGTGAGATCATATTAAAGTTTCATGCTTTCTGGGTGTGTAAAATTGATGAAGCATAAATTAGTTGGCTGATCTGTGCATTGCTGTTCTATTGTTCGAAAATGACTGTCTTTGGGAAGCTCCCTAGTGGATACAGCCTTGCCTGCATGGATCTTAGATAAGACACCACTGTTAGCATTTGTCAGAAAAGTATGCATCTATGGAGAAAAAAAAAATTTTTTTTTTCAGTTCTCTGAAAAATCAGACAAGATAAAAAAAAAAAAATCAGACAAGATGCTTATTTCTACATATTCTTATTTTTCTCCCCATCATTTCTAAAGAATGTATGTCCCACAGTGATGTGGGTGATCTAATGGCATGTACCAGTAGTGTTAAAAATTAGAGTGACAGGGCTTCCCTGTCACTTCCCTGGCTCGTGGTTAAGAATCTGCCTGCCAATGCAAGGGACACGGGTTCGAGCCCTGGTCCGGGAAGATCCCACATGCCGCGGAGCAACTAAGCCCAGGCGCCACAACTACCGCGCCCGCGCTCTAGAGCCGGCGCGCCACAACTACTGAAGCCTGTGTGCCTAGAGCCTGTGCTCTGCAACAAGAGAAGCCACCGCAATGAGAAGCCTGCACACTGCAATGAAGAGTAGCTCCCGCTCGCCACAACTAGAGAAAGCCCGCGTGTGGCAACAAAGACCCAACACAGCCAAAAATAATAAATAAATAAAATAAATAAATTTTAAAAAAAAATTAGAGTGACAGACAATCTCAAACGCTATGGTTATTTTCTAAAATAAACACATGAAAGCATATACTGAAAATGTATCAGGTAGGAAGGTTATATGCTTGCCTTAAATACCAAGATAATTTAGTACAGACTAATTTTTTGCCATAATTAATACAGTAACAGATGTTCACCTTGGAATACCTCAAATATAAATCTTGATGCATGTAAAATTAATAAAAATTTGAAGCCTCCTAATTTAGTTAGATTTTGCTTTTATGAAGATGAAACAAAATTTAGGATGTTTGATGGCATGAGTAATTGTTACTTATTTTCCTTTTGTAGGTGGCTTAACAAAATTTATACAACCTCCTGTCAAATTAAAAAAAAAATTCTAATGGTTCAAGAAAAATGTATGTCTGTGTGTTGTTATAGACAAAGTAGGATGCTGGCTTGGTTAGCTGCCGCTCAACCTCAGACTTATTTTGTGCCCCCAAATGAAAATTTCATGCTGTTTCCATCTTCAGGGCCTCTGTCTATATTGTTTCCTCTACCTGGAGTTCTCTCTGCCTGCCTAGTTTACCATTCTCTCCACGTGAATTAAGTCACTACCCAGGAGATCTTCCCTGACCCCCCATCAACACAGTTAGCCTCCCATTGTCCTAAAGCCTGTTTCCTAGACCAAGCACACTTACTCTGTCTTCCTTGGTGACTTATACACCCCTCAACAGCAGAGGCTCTGTTTCTTGAGCCTTATATCCCCAGTTTTTAGCAGAGTCCCTGGCATTATTGAATGAGTGGGTTTATGGTAAGGACTGATATCTGAACAGCTTATGATTGGCTCTTGCATCTAATTGATATTTTATATGCATAGCTGGACTTTAGCAAAATGGTCAGAGTTGTCCAAGAATAAACCAAGATCATTCTCTAACAGATCCTTCAGTCTTCTTTCATTAAATGAATTGTTCATTAATTATTTGCAACACAATTGAAGTAAATTTTATTAAGCTTTATGGTATCATGCAGGACACTGAAGATACGGTAATTAACAAAACATAGAGCTTGTTTTCTGTAAGCAAGTCAGATACTGGAGACGTATGCCGCTAGATTTGTGTGTAAGGATAATGTCAGCAACTTTTAACTTTAAAGGATTAAATTTGGGAACAAAAAGAATGGACAGATGGAAACTTTATACTGGAATGTTTTAGTAATAACAGGCAAGTTTGCTTTTCATTTAAGTTGTCTTTTAAAAATTCAATTATTTATTTGTTAGTATTGCTGACTATAGAATGGAAAAAGCATACTTATGGGAGGCCAATACCCAGTTCAGTTCATGTACAATAAATCTCTTACCTTCAGTATGATTGGAACATAAATTGCTGCTCATCCAAATTCAGAATTCAGAAATCTCTCAAAAAATGTTAATCCAAAATGCACAGCTTACTACTAATCAAAGGTATGAGAAATACCTTGATGAGTGGACTGAAAACTTTAAAAACTTTACACATTTTGAATTTATTTTTTAAAAAACCCCAAGCTCAAATGTACTCAATTTTCTAGATATTATTAAAAGGCCTATTTTAAACAAAGTGATTGTTTTGGCAAAAAATAAGTCTTATCAAAGTTACAACTTGTGTATTGTACTTCCATTTCCCCCTAAATTCAGAAAGAAAAAAAGGAAGGCAAGGGAAAAACAAAAATGATGTACATTGTTATTTTGCTGAGAGGCTAACGGTTTGGGAAGAACTCATCTTTTGTACATACCATACTAAAAGAAATCTCACGAGTCTTCAAAACACGGAGGGCTTGACAAGCTGTTCATCTGTGCAGGAAAAGCATTCCTAGTGGCAGCAGTGTCTGCAAAGTCAAACAACCTCAGAGGACCCAACATTTCTGTCTTTGACCAACAATGGCAGCAAATGTTCATGTTTAAACTTAGTCACCTTATGTGTGATTATTTGACAATACTGTACTCAAAGAGAAGCATTGATGACAGGAATTCAAATGAGAAAATATTTTATAAAATTATCTATTTTCATCTTTGATATATAGGTATAGGAGATTCTGGGAAATCATAGCATTTTGAAACAAAATAATGAAGCTGAGTGGTGAGTCATCTCTAAGGGCAACTACAAAACTGTCTGCAAAACATGGAGCAGGCAGGGTGTTTGAGTCTTACATCTCCACTGTTTTTCTAGAAGGCATTTTAGAATCGCAAAAGGAGACAGTATAGCTTAAGATCACAGGGTCTGGAGTTTTGGAATGCTTAGATTTTAATTCTGAGTTCAATCCTTACTGGCTGATGACCATGGATAAATTATTTAACTTCTCTACTCATTCACTGGTAAAATGGGCTCCAAAAGCAACTCTGTTTCATGAGGCTGTTACACACATAAAGTGAGATAAGACACATAACATGCTTGGAACAGTGCTTACCCCACATTAATGTTTTCCACATGCTGGGAATGAGCTGCTCTATTGCTCAGACCAAGGCAGCACACCAGCCCAGATCCTTAGCAGCTATGCTTTCCCACTAGGCTTTTTGCCTTTCCAGACCCCTTCTTTCTAGGATAGGGCTGATTTATTTCAGTTGCAAGACCTGGTGCAGGTACATGAATAAACCAGGACAGTTATTATGACCCTCAGATAAGCAAGCAGAGTGTGTGATGGCTCGAAGGCGATAAGCCCAAGGCTAGGGTGCCCACTTATGATTTCATAAAGTCACAGGACACAGATTCTGAGAGTGATAAAATCCTCCAGGACTCATATATGCTAACCTTCTACCTGAGTAATAGATTCCTTCATTACCTCCCAATCAAACCTCTCTACTGGCCTTTGCTTGCTGAAGTAACTTGGTGAAGGAGGCTGTGTGATAAGGGTGAGGGGTACAAAGAGCAAGGAGACAGGGGCTCCAATGGGGGAGCAAGTCCGTTCATCCCTCAGATGAAGAACAAGGGGTTTGAATTAGATGACCTCCAATGCCCCTCACAAGGACTTGTTTGAATTCTAAGTCTCGATGACTTCATAACCTTGAAGGATAGCCTCTCACTGGGCAGCTCTATGGTTAAAATACTTTTCCATATAGGCTGTTGGCCCCTGCTCTATCCTCTGGAGACACACAGGGTACATTCCTTATCTTTTCCATACTAATCTTTGGAGGATTTGACGGCAGCTATCCTGTCCTCTGAGTCCTCCCGTGCTCTGAACACAGACACACTGTGCATCAGTATTGCTTCAGCCCGCACCATGGAGACCTCCCTTCTAGCACCGCTCAGCAAACCTCCTCTGATCTCGGTGGCCTATTCTGCCCTCCTCTTAAGTCCCCACATGTGTGCGTGGCCTCTGTTCCCACCCACACCCTCCAGTCAGTGCACCATCCCAAACCCAAATCAACAAAGATGTCAACCCAGGGTCTGTATAGTGTTGGCTGACAACACTTTATAGTTCAGGCAAGGCATGGTGTCTTGTTTCTGAGCTTTAGGGAAGGTCAAAATGCCCAGACAATTCCAATGGGTATGTGGGCCATAATTCTGGGAATGAATCTGGTTGCCATTCTGTAGGATATCCAAAGCTGTAAAAGGGCTGGGTTGTTCCTAAGAAATGGGCCACTAGACCCCTCCCTCACGTGTTGTCCTGCCAGAGGACTGTGCCCACCAGCTTCTCCTCAAAATGGCACGGGGTGGGTTATGTGTTTGCTGTGGAGGATAACTATTGCTTATTTGCTTGGATGCCTTTCTATTTCTTCCTGCCTCTAACTATCCCTCTGCTTTTCTACTCAGAGCTCTGTGAAGTGTTTTCAAGATCCTATCTTGTCTCAACTCTGCAGGAGGATGGAGGAAAGGGACTCTTGTCTATGCTTTGACCTCAGCATTAAAGGGGAATTGGCTCCCCTTGAAGACAAGATGGTGGCGACAATGCTATTCAGACTGAAACAAGGGGAAGTTGGGACGCAGCGTTCCATTCAATGTGTGGGTGTAGATTCCCTCACTTTGTCGCTTCTCAGTTCTCCATCAGTAGACCTTCAACCCTTACAGGTCAGATGTAAAATGCATATGCCCTCAACGAAGGGTAACAGTGCTGTTACCATACACTTAAAGAACTCAAAGGAGGTTCAAGTATAGAGGAGGAGAAGCCATAAGGATGGCAGAAGCTCAGCTTCTCAGGAACACTGGGGTTTATCAAAATCAAACTTGCCTTCCTCATGCTCTACCTGGGGCATGCCCAGAGAACGGTCATCCTGACCGAGGTCACCCTCCTGAACAGGCATCTGGTCTCCACAGGCATGGCTGCCATCCCCATGAGCCACTAATATCTTTATGCTTAACAGTGTCCTTGAAGTGTGCCTGTTCTTACGTAAGTGTGTTCTCCTCCGGCTCATCAGACAGAAGCTGTTAAGCTTCTCTGGAGAGTATGAGGAAAGCTATTACAACATATCAAAAAACTCCCGAAGTGGAATCATGAGAAAGTGCCTGAGAGACAACTCTTCCAAGTGACTGTCAGGATAAAGGAACTAATTGTTGAAAAAGTGGGTGGTACATTGGTGAACTCAGTGAATACATAATGTTTCCTATAACATCATGAGACCCCAGAAGTTACTAAGCCATGAAGCTGGACACTTCTCGGTGAGGTCCTTTAATCTCTAAGAGACTTTCAGTATTCATTTCATAATGTGAGACATACATTTAGTCTAATGGGGGCAGTAAATGTTCTGCAGAAAACATATGGAGTGAGTTCCAGGACATTTTAACTGACTTTCTTATAAAGTTAAAAAAAAAAAATCAGATTTGTTTTCTTCGGGTCAGCACTCCTTTATTTGGGGGAGAGGCTGTGGAAGGAGGGGAGGGTAACGGATACAAGCTATAATTCAGGAGGGTGATACAAGGAAGGTCAGGCAGGACAGAATGATGTGTGAGATCACGTTAGAAATATCACCAGATTCCTTGGGGAGTTATAAAAGTGCCTTAATTCTTGTCCTTGCCAAACATCCTATAATAGTACGACAAGATTTTATTTATTATCCCAGTCAAATTGGACTCTGACGCTCTGGGTAGGCCACAGGTGTGGGATGTCAGTCACGGCTCTCACCATCAGCAGAATGGCCCTTGTTAGGTCATTAAGGAAAGGAAAGGAGTCAAGATGAGACCCTCCAAAGAAATGCCGTTTTTTTCAGGCTGGAGAGGCACTTGTTTGCTTCTTTTATTAGGCAACTGCTTGGTTTTGCATTGAAAGGGCCAAGTATCTGTGCCTGATAGAAGGGAAGGGAAGAAATACCTCATTTTAAAATCAACCTTCCCTCAGAGGTCGGATACTTTAATAATGATGTCTAAATTTTGCTGCCAGATTGTGGTATATTTTAACAGAGAATGCTTTACACATATTGAACTTTAAAATTATGACAAAGCATGTAAATAAAAATATCCATATTATTAATATATCTGTATCAACTATAATTTGCCTTTATACATGTTATTAAATATATTAAATTAAATATGCATGTTATTAAATATTTATGGTTAATATACCATAAATATTTGTTTTTTTATGCAAAGATAGACCTGTTCCACCAGGATCAGCCATGCCTGTGAAAACAGATACTTTGGGGAAAAATTAACTGGAATATACCCATCTGAGGACTTGGTCTCCCTCTCAAGAAATAATTCATCAGAATGCTTGATTCAATCTGTTTAATTATTTTATTCTGGCATCTTAATGTTTGACCATCAATTACACCCAGATTATACATAAAATATTCAGATTAGATTGTCATTGGAGATTCATATTTAAAATAAATTTTTAATAACACATAGTTAGAAAACAAGGAAAAAGGAGAAATTTTTATAAATAGGTTTTTAATCCAAACATGACATGGAATAAAAATGCCAAGAAAAAATATAAAGTCTCAAACTTTAGATACAATTAAAAAAAAAAAAAAACTAAGGTAAATAATAGACTTACTAAAATATGTTAAAAGGCTGTTGTAAAAGAAAATGAATAGGCAATCCTGAAGTGATAATCCAAAAATTCAGCTTCTAATTTCATCATCAGAATCCCTTTAAAAAACATATTTCAAATAGCTTTAAAAATGTATAACAGGGCTTCCCTGGTGGCGCAGTGGTTGAGAATCTGCCTGCCAATGAAGGGGACATGGGTTCGAGCCCTGGTCTGGGAAGATCCCACGTGCCGCGGAGCAACTAGGCCCGTGAGCCACAATTATTGAGCTTGCGCGTCTGGAGTCTGTGCTCCGCAACAAGAGAGGCTGCGATGGTGAGAGGCCCGCGCACCGCGATGAAGAGTGGCCCCCACTTGCCGCAACTAGAGAAAGCCCTCGCACAGAAACGAAGACCCAACATAGCCATAAATAAATAAATTTTAAAAAAAATGTATAACAACATAGATCTGCCAGCACCTGGAGCATGTTAGTGATATTCATTGGAAGGAGGCAATTTCTGGAATTTTCAAAACATTTTTTATCCAATGGTTGGAGTTTCAAAATGGATAGTAGAGGGGAAAAAATCTACCATTTTAAGGTTTCCTGAAATAAATTGATTCCTTTTAAGTTCTTGTCTCTTGGAGATGCTGAAGGGAGAGTATGGTTGCAGACAAATGTGACACTCAACTCTAACTAGGTGAGTAGGAGACGAAGAGACTACCACAGCCAAACCCTAATTAGGGGCACAGCTAACTTTCATTCTACCTCAAACCCCACCCCCACCCTAGCTGTAACCTCTTCCTTCATACCTATTTTAAAAGGCAATGGTCTATTTAGGAATCATGAATTTTTATGGTTTAAGGTTCCATTATTTTCATTTTATAGGGAGATTTGGATTCAATTCTGAAATGCCATCCAGTCTCTGTGGTTCTTTGGCAGCTCCACGTGTTTTGCTAAACAGTAGCTCTTGAGCAAAATGGTTGAACAGTTTGGCTCTAGGACGTATTTTAAGAACAGTCATGCCTGGCAAGGGCATGTAACAGCTACCATTCAACAATTCACCAGACAAAAATGAGGACCGGGTCACTGCCAGCTACAATTCCTGGATCTCAAAATTTTTAATAATTAATATGAAGAAAAAGACAATGAATACCACTTTTTAAAATTTTCATTCATACTAGCAATTTATATTAGGACTTACAACTTTCCAAAAGTTACATTCTGTACAAAAGGTTGTCACAAAACTAATCACCAAATATGCTCCCAGCCCACCCGTTTTATCTATAAATGAAAGTTTAATTAATAAGATGAAATGTAGCACAGATATGTACATTATAGATTTAGTTTCTAACTAGTAAACTCAGATCTACATTGGATTATGATACTTTAAAATGAGAACGAATCACCCAGGAAATAATCATTTGCGGCTAAACTAACATTTTGAAGTCATTAATAACTCCTGTTTTTGAATAATGGTTTTAGTTGTATGGTAACAACTAAAAGAGTTTTGGAGTTACTTGGTATAAATAATTGCATTTTCTAGATTTAGCAGAATTTTTTTCATATAAATTACTGAAACGTTTACTTCCTCATATAAACACTAGGTGTTTGGCCCATTTTGTTTAAATATTTGAGTATGTTAAGAAAAGGACATACATGCATATATGATTAGATTGCCCCCTTATTTTTAAATTACTTTAAATATTTGATTGGGAAACTTGTTAGCAACAAGTTTTTGCTTTTGGACCACTCAGTGATCACTTAGCTGTCTGTGTTCTTGCCAAATTCTCTCCCCTGACGTGAGAGAAAGGGGAAGGGAATCTATTAGGGGCTTGTCACTAGCCTGGATGGAGCTTCCTCACCAAGGCACCGACCAGTGTGCCTTTTATCCACTAATTCAAATGAACAAAATCTGTTTGCTCAGAATCACACACTTGTACCTCAATGTCTGCCTTCAAATTAAAGGTCATCTCTACAGTTTCCATCTGTAGTTGACTAAAGGAATATTAGGAATTTTAAAACCCTAATTATAACCCCCGTCTATTGTTGAAAGAAATATCTGCAACAGAAACCAATGTTTCTTGGTTGGCTCTTACCTCTGTCAACTCTTTGTTTTGTGCTTTCCTCCTCATAGCTATAGCCCTCCTATTCAGGCCTGTTCAGAACAGGCTCCCTCAGAGAGGGCGAGGCAGTACAGGTGTGTACAGTTCCTGGCTCCTGGCCCTCGCCTGAAGGCTGTCCTTCAGCCTCTGCAGACAGATGCTCTGGGGGCTGATTGCTCAGCTTCGGGACTTCCCTGCCTTCCTCCGCCCCTGGGAGGTTGTGTCATCTTCACTTCCCTTTACTGGTCAGGCTGCTTCTCCCCTGTGTCTGCTCCCCAGCCCTAAGTTGACAGAGTATTTACCTGCCATCTGGTGTGTCCAAACTACTGGGTTGAATTTCAGTTTTATTTCTGAAAATCCCAAGTCTTTGCAAAATTATGATAAGAACAGTCAGAATTCCTTCATTTAACTTCTTTCCTTGTGCTTAGGGCTTCCACCTGCTTAAATGTATAAATGTCCTTCACCTTTCCTCATTTTTAAGATTTGCTCTCAGGAAAACAGGAATTGCAACTGGAGGGCAAAATGCACATTTCAGCAATACAGACGAGAACAATTTATTCCCACCTTGGCTGTGGATAACACTCTGTTCCCCAATGTCTATAACCAGGGCCTGGCTCATAGTTCTAATTAATTAACTTTATTAACTTGGAGCTGAAAGGAGGTGACAACTTAAACAAGGAAATAAAAGGCAGTGGACCTCGCAGACTAGTTCCATGTTACTGCTTTTTAACTGGAGGTAAAAGAACAGCCACTTGCTTATTGTATGTCATAAAGCAGAAGAGATGCTTAGATAGACTGCAGAGCACAGTCTGTTTCCAGCTAATCCATGGAATATGGTAACTACAAAAAAAAAAGAAGCAATTTTTTTCATTTAGTGCAAGTAACAAGTTTATTTTCTTTGATATAGAATTAACAGAGTTAATTTCATGCCCCCAATGAGGTAAAATTGCAACATTTGCATAGGAAATCTTTCCTTGAAACACTTCAGATCTTTGTTAAAGTTATTGATTGTCAGATCAGAGAATCTGCAATTTCAAATTTGTTCACAGAAATTAAAAAATTCCTTACTTGGGAAGTTTCAAAATGGCAATTCGGTCCTAGAGTCATAATTACCGGGCGGGGGTGGGGTGGCACGGGGGTAATGCTCTCCTGGCTAAGAGTTTCGGCAGCACTGTAATACTGTGTACATCCACTTTATACAAAGGCATGTGCATTTTGCAAAGGGAGAGCATATATTCCTATTTATCATTCTTGGAACTGTGTTCAATTGCTGTATAGTCTCCTACAGGGTCTAATTAACATGAATTCAACAATGATGATAATGAGCTTACCAATCATTTCATCATAGCTGTTATATTCAGTTTTATGTTTTCCGTGCTATGCTGATAGCATACAGATCCCAATTAAAGAGAAACCTGGGCCTATATAAATAACATAAACAAAATATACATGGGTATGTAGCAAGACTTGAGGTTGATGATTTGATGTTCATTAATGTTGGAAAATACTAAAGTAAAAATTACAGTGACTTGGGAAGATGGTATTTTCTTAAGGACACACTGCTGAACACATGGTCACCTACCTGCTCTCTAAAGCATTATATAAAAATTCAACCACCAAATACAGAACACATGAACACCAGAAGACAAAAAAAGCATTAAAGCCTATTACAATCTTGAGTAAGCCAAGACCTCAAGTACATAGGAAAAGCACTGCAATCATGTATTGAGTTTTATTTTTCTAATATATATCATAATTTAAAACCATATAAAGTCACTTATATAAGAAGCAATTTTTTCAAGTGGTATAGCTTAGAGCATGGCTTTATATTTGGCTTAATCATTTTTACCACTTTAATTTATAAAGCTCGTAATCTTGCCAGCAGGGCTTCAACTTCGGGAATGGATTCGTTTTTAGAAACCGAGCCAAGAAGTTCCATTTCCTTTTTTCTGTTGCTTTCTACATTACAGGCTTCCTTCTTCTCAGCTGCCTTGATCCTCTCGGTAGACGTGTGAGTGTCTAGATTATAATTAAGCTCCTTGGTGACTGCAGTCCTTGTTGAGCTGCAATTGATATTGTAGTGTGAATGTGACCCTTCTGTCAACTGCAACTTCTGATTTTCTACAGTAAGGAAGAAAGAAACGTAAAACTTATCACTGTGATAAGCAAGCACTGTGCACATTACGAAACATTAAAGTAATTATTCTCAACAAACAAGTCCTCTTAGACAGACTAAACTAAAAAATATTCAAAAGAATAAGGTAGATTTAAAATAAACACGCAGAGGTTAAGAATAAGCTAAAAAATATAAATAGACAACTATTTCATTAGCATTAATACTTATTTCCTACTTCTTCTGTGCCTGAAATGCCCATCACTCAGTTATTAGCAAGGCTTGGTTCTGCATTTCATTTAGGTCTCTGCTCAAATGCTATCGAGAGAGGCCGTCTCTGACCATCCATCTAAAATAGCACTCACCTTTTCATCGCTCTATATTCTTACACTCATCTTTCCCTTCACAGAACTTATAACCACCGGACACATCATATACTTGTTTACTTGTCTGTTGTCTATCTCTTCACTAGAATGTAAGCTCTGAGATAGCAAGGACATTGTTCTAAATACTGCTGTAATGTCGGTGCCTAGGATGGCCGTGGAGCACAGTGGATGCTCAGTAAATATGCATTGGGCAAAGAATTTATTTCCACACTCTATGAGCCAAGACAGACGTTAGTCTGAATAATAAAAAGATTAATTTCCTTTCCAAACAAATCCAAGGAGGAAAGTTTCTAATAGGAATTTTAAAATTCAATGCTTTCTTTTAAAAAAAATACTGAATTTGGCAGGCAAATTGTTAAAACTTCCTAGCAAATCAAAATAATGTCATAATTTGCCAAATACGTACACATATATTCATACAGACCTGTAACCTATACACACATATATATTCTTTCATTGGTAAGTGACAGTGATCCGGACTTATCCAGGCTGTGAGGAGAGAGGTGTAATAGCTAATGGTTAAATGGTGTTAGCTGATTGACTTTCCCAAAGAGCAACAGATTTTCTTTTAATTAACTTGACTCTCACATTGCACAACCTTATGAGTGATCTCTCTCGTAGATCTCAAATTTAAAAAAAAAACCAGACACCCTCAATATTCATGTAACCTTGAACAGAGCTTGAAAATGGCTTCAACAAACTTGACATGACATTTAAAGTTTTTTGGTTATTTGCAGAGAGATGTTCCATTATCCTGGTAGTGATGACTTTGGAGCAGAAGCAGTCACTCATGACAGTGTGTTTTATGTGAGTGCTGAAAATTCCAACCGAAAACAGCTTGTACATTAAAAGGTGGCTGCTGAGGATATTTACTGCACTGTCATTTCCTGACCAGGGGCTTCCGGTGATGGATGAGTATTTTACACACTTTCCTGGACAATCTCAACAAATTTTAGAAGTCTGATCACTTTTTAGCTCTTGGAAGAAAATAAATACACTTTTCCTATCATCATCTTCCCTATCAGGTGGGCAATTGTTACTCAGAAGTTACTAACAGTTCAGTGACTTTCTCTTAGAGCCTCTTATGTTCTATAGTTTATAATGTACATATCATGTTTGCAGTAAAAAAGCACAGCTGACACTCTATTCCTACAGTTTCCATGACTGTACAAATTTATTTTTTTTCTAGCACCCACTCTCCTGCCCCAAGGTGTTTGAAAACTGCATCGTAGCTAAGTGCAAATTTTTAGTCAGCTCACTGCTCCTTCCCCAAAAACGTTCCTACCTTTTCTTGTCATTTGATTTCTTGTAAACAACTCCATCATGATGATATCTCCAACAAACTAGTTTATTCTGCCGCTGGGCAACTCTCATTACATTTTTGATGACAGAGAAGAGATTAAATTGGCTAAAATATGGGTCTGTAATATACATAAATAAAGTATTACACACCTTCCCTGGCTATAATGTATCAAGCCCAATTCCACATGTGGCAAAGTGAAAAGAGCATGGGATTTTAAGGTAAATCTGGGTTGAAATCCAACCCCTTGGCCCTAACAAGTTATCTCACCTCTTTGAGTTTCAGGTTCTAATAATCAATCTCCAAGAGAACTAAAGGAAAGGATGTGGGTGACACCTCCTTTGAGGTACCTCCCTCCAAGCTTTCCAAGGGAGGCTTCTACCACCCAAGGCTTGTTCAGATGCTCTGACCATTCTGACTTTCTGGTGACCATACCCATGAGAGCTGAAAGCCATTCTATTAATAGCTTGTATTTATGTAGCACCTTTATTTCTAAAGCATCTGTTGCGCTTGAAACATTGCCACCGTCATTTTATAGATTGAGAGGTAAAAAGCAAAAGGAAGTTAAGTCATTTGCTTAGACTTAGTTACTGAGTAAATCAGTGGCAGAAGCCAAATGCTGTCTCTGGAGATAGTAAGGCTGTCTTAAAGAAATTTAAAAAGCTTTTTGCCAAGAAAAAGTGCTAAGTAATTCAAAGCTAAGTTTCATAATAACGATATCCTGTACTTATACTTCAAAATGCTTTCTGACACATTTAATATGCCCAATAACTTTGTAAAGCAGATAGTATACCTATGTAAACTACCTCAGCACTGTATCTCCAAGGTCACACATAGACTCCTTTTCTCTCCTGGTATTACTTAAGTTCCTGACTGAGAACTTCAAGTTCGACCTTTATCCACTACAGTTCCCTAGCACTCATTGTCCATTCTCCTAGACAACCCTTTCAGCCCTTCCTCTCTCCCATCAAACGTCCAACCTGTTCTCCTTCACTCTCATTTCACTCACTCATAGAAGCAATCAGAAGAGAACCCCCATAAGCTTCCTGTGCCCCGACACCTATCTGCTGATTGCAGGCACGCCCACTTCTTCCCTCCTGGGGATCTCCTGTGCTCCCCTCTGAGGACAACCAACCCCTCAAGGTGGGTGCCAGCTTGTCCATCCCTCTGGCAGCTGTGCCCTCTCTCTACTGCACTGTAAAGGTTTCCTTCTTCATGCAATCATTCTCCTCAGCATATAAGTACTATGTAGTAACAGTCCCAACCTTTAGAGAAAAAAAAAACCTCTATTTGATTCCACATCTTGCTCCATTTACTGCTTCCATTGTTGACTGCCTTTGTAGCAAAACATCTCAGAAGAATTGCCCATACTACTGTCTCATTTCCTCTCTTCCCATTTTTCTCTTGAACTCACTCCGATCATGCTTTTGACACTTTACTCTTCTGAAACAGCTCTCGTCAAGGTCACTAATAAACTAGTGTTGCCAAAAACAAGACCTGTATACCCACTTGGATATTTTTGTCCTCCTTTACTCAACCTATGGGTTTTTCTTTACTGTTTGCTCTTTGAACTTCTTTGGACCCTTAGGTGGATAACAATGGGTGGCCAATGCAGGCAAAAGTGTTTCTACCCTATTGAGAAAACTCCAGATAGTTGTGGGCTAGCTTTAGGGACAAAATAATTAGAAGAAAAACCAAGCTGGCATGTAACTCTTCTGTGGTTTTAGGTGGAGAATCTTTCATGAGAAGCAATAGACAAGATAGTATAAAATGGAAAGAGGTCATTCCTGAGACCACTGAAGAAATAAAAAAGAAAGTAAGGGGCTTATTTTAGAATGAGCTTATAGCTGTTAGAAATTCCTAGATAACACTTCTTCACTCCAGCCCTCACATTTATCTCTCAGCATCCCAACAACCCCCATCTGGGTCCCCAGCCTTGGGAGGCCCAAACTGTGGAACTGAGGGAGTCACACCCTAAACTGCAAAATGACAAATAAAGTTGGGTTGGAGAATGAATCTCCTGTCCCAATGCAAACTAGAGAAAATGTTTACAAGTAGAGAAAGCTCTCAAGTTGCAAGTCAATTTTATACAGAAATTTTATTACAGTGTTGGTTCAAGGCCAGGTGACTTTTGCCATTACTATTATTTTAAGAGTCCACTATTAGTGGTTTCATGTGGGTTGAACTGGAGACCCAAATTCTACATAAAAACATGCACTTAGTTTATAAATAGTTCACTTCAAACATCAGGGGGATACCACAACCCTGTGAGTTGGCGAAAACCCTATATAGGTGTTCAGAGGTATGAAATAAATTGTAATTGGAGGCCAGTGGGCTCATAACCTTTTTTATATGAAAGTAGTTCCAAATACAAGATGACACACTTGGACACATGGACTCTTTCGGTGGAAGATAAAGCTGGGTGTCAATAAAAAGAGAAGAATTTTCTATTTCCCCTCAAGTCAAATCCTTACCAATACACATTTTTAAATGGAAACAAAAAACATTAAGGCAAAGTAGAATGATTGCTTAACTCTCCAAAGATAGGAAGATTGTGCTATTGTTTTATGAATTGAATCCAAGGCTTTTTTTTTTTTTTTTGTCTTTAAGACACTATAATTGACGTCTGTGAAGAGAAGTATGATCTATCTAGGACTATTGCCAATATCCAGGCCCCTGGTGATTGGAGTACAGATGGGCAAGGACCAGCTGCCTTTCTTAGTGCTAGGTCAGTAAGGGAATCCAATCCACACATCTTGTATTTATGGTTCTGTGGAAATATTAAACAGGGTGAGAATACATGCTGTTTTCCTTTAAGATAGGAAAACTCACTTATTTCAATTTAATTCCTCATATGATTCTTACTATAAGAATTGATTCTGGAGTCCCACAACAGCTTTTTCCTGAAATTAAATGAAAAGTTGAAAATTGTTGAAAAGTTGAATGGCTCTCAAATACAGAGAACCCAGTAGACTTAAAAAAGAGAGAGAGAGAGAGAGAGAATAAAAGCCTTAAACCACATCCGGGGCTGGATCCCACATGACCTTGGCAGACTACAGATTTGGATGACAAAGAAAGCTAAAAACAAACAAACAAAAAACCACCCCCAAACCCACCATCCTAAGCTAACTTTTGCATTGTTTCTTTTTTTAAAAAAAATAAATTTATTTATTTATTTATTTTTGGCTGCGTTGGGTCTTCGTTGCTGTGCGCGGGCTTTCTCTAGTTGCAGCGAGCGGGGGCTCCTCTTCTTTGTGGTGCACGGGCTTCTCATTGTGGTGGCTTCTCTTGTTGTGGAGCATGGGCTCTAGGCACAAAGGCTTCAGTAGTGGTGGCACGTGGGCTCAGTAGTTGTGGCTCGCAGGCTCTAGAGCGCGGGCTTCAGTAGTTGTGGCGCACGGGCTTAGTTGCTCTGCGGCATGTGGGATCTTCCCGGACCAGGGCTCGAACCCGTGTCCCCTGCATTGGCAGGCGGATTCTTAACCACTGGGCCATCAGGGAAGTCCCTGCATTGTTTCTTAAGTAACACAAAAGACATAGGAACCGGGAAAGTTGCTGACAAAAATGAAAATATAAACATATGCAACTTGGCATCTAAATGAGAAAATATTTCAGCCAACAGCTGTTATGCTTCCTGAGGCTAAGAAGGCAAGGCTAAGGCCCTGGCTGACAGCCCTTGGGGAAAACCCTCTCTGCTACAGGAAATCTCAGTTATGGTTCAGAAAGAGGCATTATTCCCTTTAAGTCGGTATTGATCCTCCATCACATTGTGGTTCTAATGGGCACTGGCTTCTCAGAAGTGCCAACTCTCAGATGAAATATAAAATTGAGCTCCTGCCTTTTGTGGTCAATGGTGAGCCTGTGGCAGCTTTGACAGGAGGAAGAATATAGAACTCTGGTGTTCTAAATTGACTGCATCTCTTCAGTCTTCCTGAAATTTGATCTCTCCCTACAATTCTTTACCTTTTGCTCTTAACTATTACTTTGACCTACTAAGTAGCTGTTTGTTTCACCCCAGCAATGCCATTACTTTGACAGGAGAAGAAAATGACCCATAAATATAATTTTTAAAGCACTACTGGGTCTACATGATAGTAAAATGTGTGACAAATATATGTTTTTAATCTATGCAATAACTGAAGTTAGAGCTGGCCGCAAGCAGACCATATCCCTGTGGTTTTTCTTACTGTTGATTTACTGATGCTATAAATAATTGTCTTCCTTTTGCTTCATTTTGCTGTCTATTTTATCTTTTGTATTGAAAATATATAAAAATGATAAAAAGAGCAAAAAGGGCATTTTGTATATAGTTAAAGTCTTTTAGGAGTGCCAAGAAACTCTTATTGAAACCAATTATGTAGAAACAAAAACAAAAAAAACAAAGCAGTTACTCCCCTAATTCAAACAAAACAGACAAGACAGAGATGATAGACAAAAGTTATTTCTGAATAAAGGAGATAACTGACAATTAAATTAGAAGGTTTTTTGCATAAACTCGTCATATATACACTTCTATTCAGTCTTGGTCTATTTCACTGCCCTTTAAATAAAAATTTAAAGACAGCACTGCCATTTTACAATTTCCTATACTGGCCTTCCTAATTTGACACAGTGTGAGAAGGAATTCGAGATGCTGCAGGCTCCTGGGCACAGGACAACCAGGATAAATCCAGCTCTTTTCTCTAAAGGGAATAGTAATGCAAACCCTTCCAGTCAACTGCTTATCTTTCTGATTTGTAATATATTAACTGAATTGAATGTCCCACTCTATATTTGCTTCCCTCTTTCTCACCTTTCTACCCAGTTTTTAGCAAATTCTAATTTGGCTTTCAGCCATACCTCTCTGTTAAAACTGCTCCTTACAAGATTATCAGAAGCCTCAAAATCCCTCAACTCAATGGAATTTTCCCATGCCTCATTTTCTCTTACAGTTGCAACACTTCAGAGTGTGTGTAATAAAGAATTTGGTTAGTCTTTTTCCCATTCCTGGGAGGTAGCCTCTAACCCCTTGAATTAACAGCAATTCACGGTGGGTCCCTCAGACCATGCCTAATAATTTATGATAATGAGGTGACTCGTGATGGGACCCTATTTAGTTTGTGGTAATGAGTGATTCAGAATGGGGAATGGCCAAATCAGAAAGACCAATCATGTGACTGGAGGGTTGGGAGGAGGAGACTGAGTTCAATCATGTGGCCTATCCATCATGCCCAAGTAATGAAGCCTCAGTACAAACTATGGGCACTGAGGATCAGGTGAGTTTTCCTGGTTCACAATAAGTATTATCACACTCTGACAATATGATGCATATTGTCACACACTGATGCGCTGGGGGGTGGAGGGTAATATATCCCTGAGGACAACAGAAGTTTTATGTTTGGAACCTGTTTGGCTGGTTCTGGCTTGTGTCCTTTTGCTATAAAAAAGCTGCAATAGTAAGTAGAGCATTTTCTTGAATTCTAGGAGTCATTCTAGTGAATTATTGAACCTGAGGGGAGAGTGAAAACCCCTAAATTTGTACCCAGCTGGTCAGAAGTGTGGGAGGACTTGGGAACCCTCAAACTTGCAGCTAGTGTATGAAGTAAGGGCAGTCTTTTAGAGGACTGTGACTTGTAAAGTTTGGCCTAACTCCAGACAGCTGGCATCATAAGTCATTACAGAATGTTATCTATAACTTAACATCAGTATCATCGCCTTACTTTTATGCATAGATATGCTATAGTTTGCAAGCAATTTCCCCATACATCTACTCATTTTACTCTTATAACACTCCTGTGAGATAAGTGACATGGATGTATTTACCTTGTTTTACATAGAGTTGAGGCAGCAGACATAACTTTCAGGCAGAGCCAGAGACAAAACTCAAGTCTTTAGACCCCTGGTTAGCACCTTCCATCATGACAAGGTCCTTTACCATGCTTACTCTTCCAATTATTGATGATTCATTCTTAGTCTTCTAATTTACTTTACCTTCTCAGACCTCCCAAACACAAGGATACCTCTCTTCGTGTGGCCATTTCTCATGGTTAGATCCTTGGCTCATTTCTGTCCTTTCTACATTCTCTTTACCAAGATCTCACAGCTTCAACCATCTCCTCCAGGAAGGAGACGCCCACATCCGCATCTCCAGCCCTAATGGGAGAGCTTTGGTACTGTGCCTACCTCAGCATTTCCACCTAAACGCCCTACCATAATCACACAACACATTTTCGAGTCAAACTTTCACATTCAAAGCAACTTCCTCTTCACACTAACATACCGAAACCAATCATAGCATCTGTTTACCAGTCCTGCTATCTGTCACTGACAGCTGTCTCGGCTACCAGGCACTTGTGGTCACCAGTGTGTGGCTTAGCAGCTATTAAATAAATGGTTTCTAAAGTATGCAATTGCCTGTCAGCTAATAGATACCAGATAATAAATAATTTATTTATTTATAAATTATAAATAATCGGTTGGTCTGGTGGTTTATAAGGAAAAGAAGGTAGGAAAATTACACAGGGATATGGTTTGATATTACAGTTATTGAACATATACTATACATTAAACCCTTTACATGTTATTTAAAAAATTTTCCAACAACACTAAAATATAGGTATTAACAACTGTTTCATAAATGAGGAAATTGAGGTTTAGAGAAGTTCATGAACTGTCAAGGCCACACAGACTTTGATATTTGCTTCTGGGAAACCCAATCCAAATCTTGTTCCCCCATGGCTCTGGAAGTACATGACGAGACCATGGCAAAAAGATACTGTGAAAAGTAAAGAGCACTTTACATTTTGGGGTTTGAGGACAGGCCTATTCCCAGTGCTAATGACCAGGAAGGAAGATGTTTTCCTGAAGCCATTTCTAAGTAGTATCTTACAGTGTGCTCTCAAGTATTTTTCTTTATTTTTTATATTTCCTAATTCAATATTTATTAGATATTTCGAATGTACAGATTTTTTTTTTCCTGAATGAGTAACGTATGCTATTTCAACTCCATTTCACTTTCATAGAATCATATAATATAGAATCATGTAATCTCAGGATTGGAAAGCCCTTAGTTAGCTGGTAGAACCACCTATCCAATGCTTGAATTCCATTTACTCAGCATCCTGTCAAGTGGCAGTCTAGCCTAAGTTTGAAGACCTCCAGTCATAGCCTCACAATCTCACAAGGCAATATATTTCTCTACTAATTAAATGTTTTACTTTATATTTATCTAGTATTTGTTCCCCTGAAATCTTAGTCACTAGCCCTACTGATTTTCTCACTGGGCTATATTAAGAGAGTTTAATTTCTTTTCCACTCACCAGCCCTTCAAATACTTAAAGACAGCTATCACACTCCCCAAATCTTTGCCAAGCCAAACAGCCACCGTTTCTTCAACTGTCCTTCCAGAGATCATGAGCTGAAGTTATGGTTAAGTCAACTCATTAGTTAACCTGCTGTGTACTTATCCACCATGCTAGGTGCTGAGTCCTTGAAACATTTAGGGTCCTGTCATTTCTATTATGAACATACAAAACCATATTCATTTAGTAGTTCAAAATTACGGAAAAAACCCAAACCCAACTAGTGTATCCAGTACTATAACACAAAAGAATAATCTGCTCAGAGAATCCTTCTGAATATAACCTTTACAAAATTTCCATGTAGACTTAATACTTGAAGTTGGAGAGGAACCAAGATGGCAGAGTAGAAGGATGTGCTCTCACTCCCTCTTGCAAGAACACCAGAATCACAACTAGCTGCTGGACAATCATTGACAGGAAGACACTGGAACTCACCAAAAAAGATACCCCACATCCAAAGACAAAGGAGAAGCCACAGTGAGACGGTAGGAGGGGCACAATCACAGTAAAATCAAATCCCGTAACTGCTGGGTGGGTGACTAACAGACTGGAGAACACTTACATGACAGAAGTCCACCCACTGGAGTGAAGGTTCTGAACCCCATGTCAGGCTTCCCAACCTGGGGGTCTAGCAACGGGAGGAGGAAGTCCTAGAGAATCAGACTTTGAAGCCTAGTGGGAATTGATTGCAGGACTTCGACAGGACTGGGGGAAACAGAGACTCCACTGTGGGAGGGCACACACAAAGTAGTGTGCGCATTGGGACCCAGGGGAGGGAGCAGTGACTCCAGAGAAGACTGAACCAGACCTACCTGCTAGTGTTGGAGGGTCTCCTGCAGAGGCGGGGGGTGGCTGTGGCTCACTGTGGGGACAAGGACACTGGCAGCAGAAGTTCTGGGAAGTACTCCTTGGCGTGAGCCCTCCCAGAGTCTGTCATTAACCCCACCAAAGAGCCCAGGTAGGCTCCAGTGTTGGGTTGCCTCAGGGCAAACAACCGACAGGGAGGGAACCCAGCCCAAACCATCAACAGTCAAGCAGATTAAAGTTTTACTGAGCTCTGCCCACCAGAGCAACAGCCAGCTTTACCCACCACAAGTCCCTCCCATCAGTAAACTTACACAAGCCTCTTAGATAGCCATATCCAGCAGAGGGCAGACAGCAGAAGCAAGAAGAACTACAGTCCCGAAGCCTGTTGAACAAAAACCACATTCACAGAAAGATTGACAAGATTAAAGGCAGAAGGGTATGTATCAGATGAAGGAACAAGATAAAACCTCAGAAAAACAACTAAGTGAAGTGCAGATAGGCAACCTTACAGAAAAAGAATTCAGAATAATGATAGTGAAGATGATCCAGGACCTCGGAATAAGAATGGAGGCAAAGATCGAGAAGATGCAAGAGATGTTTAACAAAGACCTAGAAGAATTAAAGAACAAACAAACAGAGATGAACAATACAATAACTGAAATGAAAACTACACTAGAAGGAATCAATAGCAGAATAACTGAGGCGGAAGAGTGGATAAGTGACCTGGAAGACAGAATGGTGGAATTCACTGCTGCAGAACAGATTAAAGAAAAAAGGGTGAAAAGAAATGAAGACAGCCTAAGAGACCTCTGGGACAACATTAAACGCAACAACATTTGCATTATAAGGGTCCCAAAAGGACAAGAGAGAGAGAAAGGACCAGAGAAAATATTTGAAGAGATTATAGTTGAAAACTTCCCTAACATGGGAAAGGAAATAGCCACCAAAGTCCAGGAAGCGCAGCGAGTCCCATACAGGATAAACCCAAGGAGAAACACACTGAGACACATAGTAATCAAATGGGCAAAAATTAAAGAGAAAGAAAAATTATTGAAAGCAGCAAGGGAAAAATGACAAATAACATACAAGGGAATTCCCATAAGGTTACCAGCTGATTTCTCAGCAGAAACCCTACAAGCCAGAAGGGAGTGGCATGCTATACTTAAAGGGATGAAAGGGAAGAACCTACAACCAAGATTACTCTACATGGCAAGGATCTCATTCAGATTCGAAGGAGAAATCAAATCTCTACAGACAAGCAAAAGCTAAGAGAATTTAGCACCACCAAACCAGCTCTACAACAAATGCTAAAGGAACTTCTCTAAGTGGGAAACACAAGAGAAGAAAAGGACCTACAAAAACAAACCCAAAACAATTAAGAAAATGGTCATAGGAACATACGTATCGATAATTACCTTAAACGTGAATGGATTAAATGCTCCGACCAAAAGACACAGGCTTGCTGAATGGATAAAAAAACAAGACCCATATATATGCTGTCTACAAGAGACCCACTGAAGACCTAGGGACATACAGACTGAAATTGAGGGGATGGAAAAAGATATCCTATGCAAATGGAAATCAAAAGAAAGCTGGAGTAGCTATATTCATATCAGATAAAACAGACTTTAAAATAAAGAATGTTACAAGAGACAAGGAAGGACACTACATAATGATTAAGAGATCAATCCAAGAAGAAGATACGAAAATTATAAATATATATGTACCCAACATAGGAGCACCTTAACACATAAGGCAACTGCTAACAGCTATAAAAGAGGAAATTGACAGTAACACAATAATAGTGGGGGAGTTTAACACCTCACTTACACCAATGGACAGATCATCCAAAATGAAAATAAATAAGGAAACAGAAGCTTTAAATGACACAATAGACCAGAAAGATTTAATTGATATTTAGAGGACATTCCATCCCAAAACAGCAGATTACACTTTCTTCTCAAGTGTGCACGGAACATTCTACAGGACAGATCACATCTTGGGTCACAAATAAAGCCTCAGTAAATTTAAGAAAATTGAAATCATATCAAGTATCTTTTCTGACCACAATGCTATGAGATTAGAAATGAATTACAGGGGAAAAAAACGTAAAAAACACAAACACATGGAGGCTAAACAATACGTTACTAAATAACCAAGAGATCACTGAAGAAATCAAAGAGGAAATAAAAAAATACCTAGAGACAAATGACAATGAAAACACAATGATCCACAACCTATGGGATGCAGCAAAGGCAGTTCTAAGAGGGAACTTTAAAGCTATAAGAGCCTACCTCAAGAAACAAGAAAAATCTCAAATAAACAATCTGAACCTTACACCTAAAGGAAATAGAGAAAGAAGAACAAACAAAACCCAAAGTTAGCAGAAGGAAAGAAATCATAAAGATCAGAGCAGAAATAAATGAAATAGAGACAAAGAAAACAATAGCAAATATCAATAAAACTAAAAGCTGGTTCTTTCAGAAGATAAACAAAATTGATAAACCATTAGCCAGACTCATCAAGAAAAAGAGGGAGAGGACTCAAATCAATAAAATTAGAAATGAAAAAGGAGAAGTTACAACAGACACCGCAGAAATACAAAGCCTCCTAAGAGACTACTACAAGCAACTCTATGCCAATAAAATGGACAACCTGGAAGAAATGGACAAATTCTTAGAAAAGTATAACCTTCCAAGACTGAATCACGAAGAAATAGAAAATATGAACAGACCAATCACAAGTAATGAAATTGAAACTGTGATTTAAAATCTTCCAACAAACAAAAGTCCAGGACCAGATGGCTTCACAGGTGAAATCTATCAAACATTTAGTGAGGAGCTAACAGCCATCCTTCTCAAATTCTTCCAAAAAATTGCAGAGGGAGGAACACTCCCAAACTCATTCTCTGAGGCCACCATCACCCTGATACCAAAACCAGAAAAAGATATTACAAAAAAAGAAAATTACAGACCAAAATCACTGATGAATATAGACGTAAAAATCCTCAACAAAATACTAGCAAACAGAATCCAACAACACATTAAAGGGATCATACACCATGATCAAGTGGTATTTATCCCAGGGATGCAAGGATTCTTCAATATACGCAAATCAATCAATGTGATACACCATATTAACAAATTGAAGAATAACAACCATATGATCATCTCAATAGATGCAGAAAAAGCTTTTGACAAAATTCAACACGATTTATGATAAAAACTCTCCAGAAAGTGGGCATAGAGGGAACCTACCTCAACATAATAACGGCCATATATGACAAACCCACAGCAAACGTCATTCTCAACGGTGAAAAACTGAAAGCATTTCCTCTAAGATCAGAAACGAGACAAGGATGCCCCCTCTCACCACTATTATTCAACATAGTTTTGGAAGTTTTAGCCACAGCAATCAGAGAACAAAAAGAAATAAAAGGAATACAAATTGGAAAAGAAGAAGTAAAACTGTCACTGTTTGCAGATGACATGATACTATACATAGAGAATCCTAAAAATGCCACCAGAAAACTACTAGAGCTAATCAATGAATTTGGTAAAGTTGCAGGATACAAAATTAATGCACAGAAATCTCTTGCATTCCTATACACTAATGATGAAAAATCTGAAAGAGAAATTATGTAAACACTCTCATTTACCATTGCAACAAAAAGAATAAAATACCTAGGGATAAACCTACGTAGGGAGACAAAAGACCTGTCTGCAGAAAACTATAGGACACTGATGAAAGAAATTAAAGATGATACCAACAGATGGAGAGATATACCGTGTCCTTGGATTGGAAAAATCAATATTGTGAAAATGACGGTAATACCCAAAGCAATCTACAGATTCAATGCAATCCCTATCAAATTACCAATGGCATTTTTTACGGAACTAGAACAAAAAATCTTAAAATTTATATGGAGACAAAAAAGACCCCGAATAGCCAAAGCAGTCTTGAGGGGAAAAAAATGGAGCTGGAGGAATCAGACTCCCTGACTTCAGACTATACTACAAAGGTACAGTAATCAAGACAATATGGTACTGGCACAAAAACAGAAACATAGATCAATGGAACAAGATAGAAAGTCCAGAGATAAACCAACGCACCTATGGTCGACTAATCTATGACAAAGGAGGCAAGGATATACAATGGAGAAAAGACAGTGTTTTCAATAAGTGATGCTGGGAAAACTGGACAGCTACGTGTAAAAGAATGAAATTAGAACACTTCCTAACACCATACACAAAAATAAACTCAAAATGGATTAGAGACATAAATGTAAGACCGGACACTATAAAACTCTTAGAGGAAAACATAGGAAGAACACTCTTTCACATAAATCACAGCAAGATCTTTTTTGATCCACCTCCTAGAGTAATGGAAATAAAAACAAAAATAAACAAATGAAACCTAATGAAACTTCAAAGCTTTTGCACAACAAAGGAAACCATAAACAAGACGAAAAGACAACCCTCAGAATGGGAGAAAACATTTGCAAATGAATCAATGGACAAAGGATTAATCTCCAAAATATATAAACAGCTCATGCAGCTCAATATTAAAGAAACAAACAACTCAATCCAAAAATGGGCAGAAGACGTAAATAGACATTTCTCCAAAGAAGACATACAGATGGCCAAGAAGCACATGAAAAGATGCTCAACATCACTAATTATTAGAGAAATGCAAATCAAAACTACAATGAGGTATCACCTCACACCAGTTAGAATGCGCATCATCAGAAAATCTACAAGCAACAAATGCTGGAGAGGGTGTGGAGAAAAGGGAACCCTCTTGCACGGTTGGTGGGAATGTAAATTGATACAGCCACTCTGGATAACGGTATGGATGTTACTTAAAAAACTAAAAATAGAATTACTATACAATCCAGCAATCCCACTACTGGGCATATACCCAGAGAAAACCATAATTCAAAAAGACACATGCATCCCAATGTTCATTGCAGCACTATTTACAATAGCCAGGTCTTGGAAGCAATCTAAATGCCCATCAACAGATGAATGGATAAAGAAGTTGTGGTACATATATACAATGGAATATTACTCAGCCATAAAAAGGAACGAATTTGGGTTATTTGTTGAGCTGTGGATGGATGTAGAGACTGTCATACAGAGTGAAGTAAGTCAGAAAGAGAAAAACAAATGTCGTATATTATCGCAGGTATGTGAAACCTAGAAAAGTGGTACAGATAAACCGGTTTGCAGGGCAGAAGTTGAGACACAGATGTAGAGAACAAACGTATGGACACCAAAGGGGGAAAACCGTGGTGGGGTGCGGATGGTGGTGTGCTGAATTGGGCAATTGAGATTGACATGTATACAGTGATGGGTATAATATTGATGACTAATAAGAACCTGCTGTATAAAAAAATAAATAAAATAAAATTAAAAAATTAAAAAATTTAAAAAACCCCAAAAAACTTGAAGTTGATTCTCAGCCTAATAAAAGCTGCTTAAAACTATGTGTTTTTATTAATTAGGGAATTCAATCCTGGGATACATTTGTAATGAAGATGATTTTAAATGAAATAATTTTATGTATGACTTTATATATAGAAATGTTCCTTTATTTCTCCCCAGCCTGTCACTAAATATAAATGTCACTAGCTATATCCAGGAGATAGTAATATGTTCAAGGAGCAAGAGAAACAAACTCATATCCATCTAATTCTGATCTAACTTGCTAGAATGTAAGCTCCACAAAGGCAAACATCTTTGTTTTATTCACTTAAAATAAAACAGTATTTAGAATAGTGCCTGCTTTATAACGAGTGTTTAAAACATCATTTCTTGAGTGACTGAACCTAAGCATGGCATAATTTTACCACCTTGTTTCATATTAATCCTTCCCAAAGAAAACACTTCAGAATAACATTCCCTGAGTAACGAACTGATTACATGTCATTTTTATTTAATGTATATTTTTGTGCTTTCTGGCCTCTTGAGGACCTAGCCTTGAGTCTAGAATAGCACTGTCCAATAGAAATATGAGTGTCATGAAAGCGGGCTACATAAGCTACTTAAAAGTTTCTAGTAGTCACATTAAATATTGGGAAAGAAAATCAGGTGTAACTAATTTTAACAATATATTTTACTTAACCAAATGTCAACTATTATTTCAATATGTAAGCAAAATAAAAAATGTATTAATGAAATCTTTAACATTTTTTTTTTGTACTAAGCCTTCAAAATCAAATATGTATTGTACACTTAGAGATCATCTTAATTCAGACTAGCCACATTTTGAGAGCTCAAGAGCCACATATGGCTATTGGCTACTATATTGGTAGCATAGGAACCTGGAGTTCCTACAGTGTTAATACCTGTAAATTTTTGAGTCAGATATCTTCATAGAAAATTCCAGTGATGAGTAACAATCTCAGTTGGATTTTGTACTGTTAGAAAGCTAATAATTATTATTAAAAAGAATTTAGGAATGATAATTTTTTAAACTTTAGTTAGACATTCAAATTGGAATAATTCATATCCTAATGGAAATTAATATTGTTCATTTCCCCATATTTACTAAAAATACTTCTATAATTTGTTATAAGGCACCATATAGGGATGTATGGTTCACAGGGCTAAAGCAAAAATAAGTAATATCAAGATCACAGGCCCCAACCTTATATGGATATGCACTTTGGAACTTTTCTCCTCAGTATCAGGGATGCATTTATATCAGCAATTTATTTCCCTGTGTAATTCAGACTAGTAATCTTAGCTTTGTTCTATGGTCATAGATTGTATAATAATCATAATTAGTTATCAAATAAATATGTGCTGTTTGAATTACATAGGGAAATGAATTGCAGATATAAATACAACCCAAATACTGAGGGAAAAAAAATCCAAAAATACATACCTTATTGAGATTAGGTCAATAAGTGAAAGATAAGGTATGAATGGAATCAGTTATTACAGAAGGAAAATGCTTTCAAACATTATTTTTTAGCTACATGAAAAACAATCGAGTGAAAGAATGCAATGTTCCAAAATTTAGCATTTCACTGTGATTTTGTTTTATACAGAAAGGAAGACACAGTTGTACATTCCTAGGTAATTTGGATTTACGTAGCTTCTGTGAATGGTAAAACAGACAATGGCTAAAGATTCAAAATGCAATCATGAAATTGATTGCTATAATGACCTACCTACTGTTTCTACTATCTCTGTTTTGACATATGTTTATCTAGCCCCCAAGGCATAGTGAGACCAGGTTACCATTCAGACTCTTCTATTTTTACTTCATAGTTCTGTAGACATTTTAGTAAATCAGTGAAAATTAGAAGGATCTAACATATTAAATGTGACTCTTCTTCTTTCCAAAACGAGATTGACCTTTATTTCTTGCCACTCTCCTATTCAAATTGGAACAGGACCTACATTGGGGCCAGGTGCACAGAGGTGCCACTATTAAGACTGAAAGACCTGCCTTTTTTGATTGTTCTATTCATAGCCCAGCAGCATTATCATATACTGTATTGATGGTACCAAGTTTCATTATGAAATCTTAAACGACTTCTAAGATTTTGGTTTCTTGTATTTCTAGAAAATGAGTAAAAAAAATTTTGGCATGAGTCATTGCCATTACCTTAGAGAGGCGCTCAGGCTAGTAAACTACTGCCTCCTACTGTCAGTTTGAGGAAAGAAGTACCTCAGAGGACCTTACTCAACCATATTCCTTTTATACAGACTTACAGATCACCGGCCTTCCTCGTCCAAAGTACAATTCTGCATACTATGCCCTTGGACCAGTAACCTAGGAAGATATGTTGATGTTTTCTGAATTTCTCTGAATTCTTTCCCGGCTTAGACTACTACATATGTGACAAAAATCCAACAAATACTCTGAGTATGGATCTTATCCACTAAAAAAAAAAAAAAGAAAAAAAAAAAAAAGGTTGCCTTTAACAATAATTCCCACATACATATCAGAAGGAAAAGGCAAGAAAAAAAACTATATTATTTTGAAATATTATAGCAGATTTCTCCTAAATAAAAAATATTAACAAGTATGAGCTAAAATAATATAGTAGGACACAGAACAGAAATGTTTAAAAGCTTGAAGTTATGTTTCTAAAATATGGAAGGGGTACATGACAATTTAGGGTAAAAACTACTCATTTTTAGAACTAGCATATTTGGATCAATGACTTGGGTGCTGGATGTACAGTCCCTTGTGCTCAGCCTGCAATCTGACTTCTGATGGTTTCGGCTGAGTCAAAGAATATTGATCTGCATTTTAAAGGTGAAATTTTTGATTGGCAAAATAAGTCAGGCAAAGAGGACTTTTCTTAGAAGCTGCTCCCTTTTAATGAGGAAACAGTAAAAGGAATAAGTCAATGTCACTTCAGTTATTTTCTTGCAAATAAAACCCTAAGCTTGGTTCCTATGAAACCCCACGCTACACTGAGATCTCTGAAAAATTCGTTTCTGTAAACAACTCATTTTGAATGCAGTATAGGCTGGGCCTGCACTTCCTAAGACCCTATGGACGCACAGTTGGATCTGACCACGTAATTCCCTCTTTCCATTTACTGCTATAGATTCCTGCCTCAGGCTTCGCTAGCCAGCAGGGACTGTTTCCTCTAAGACCTGCTTCTACCCATCTTCCCAGGGCTTTGGAGCACCTCCTGTCTCTATGGTAACACGAAACACAAAGCAGCAGAAATGTACTGTACAGCAGGCAGAAAAGAAAGAAATTAGAGTGCAGTACTCTTGGCAAGCTAAAGAAGGTGCTGACTGCAGGAAAATGGACAGAGGACAAGATGGAGCAATTGTTAGTTGTCCCATTTCTTGTACATTCTCCTAAAAGAGCTACAAGTGTTAGCACAGAAGAAGCCTTAAAGTATATGGAACTTTATAATCCACATGGTATTTGAAATTTAAAAAAAATTACTGCAGATCCACACTAGCTATGTATGTCCAGCAATTTATAGTTCATTAAACTATTGAGATGAAAGTATTCAGTTAATTGAGATACCAAGTATGAAAAGAAAAAAATTAAATCAAATATTCCAAAATGGTTTATGTTAAAGACAGGAAAATATGTTACTATCATATGGCAGAATGTTCTCATTTTTTATTATTCAGCCTTAAGATAATGTGAATTTTCTTAGTCTTTTTCAATTTGGGGCACCATACTAAACGGAATATCTAAGTCTATTTAGTTCAGTGCTTTAGTATAATCAGTTCATCTCCCCAAATTGTTGGTCAATTCCAATCTGCTTCCTGTTTACAAAAAGCATCCTTAACTTGTGATGAAGTATAAGGAACGGTAATGCTGTTCAATTTGAATCAGAAAATATTCACATAAACCTATAACATCTGCACATGATGAAAGACATATTATTCATATAGACATTTGATAGCTATTCTAAAAAAATTTCATGCAAACCTATAAAATAATGCTGAACATTGATGCTGGAAGCTTGCTATGAACTTCAGAATGTCTATTAAAAATGCTGTAGAGAACACCTGACTACTGGACCTCAGGGCAGCATCTGCTGACACATTTCAAGCCCCTGAACTCAGAGATTCACAAAGTTGGTTCTGGACTCTGTCCTTTGAGGCAGCACCCCAACAATCAGAGCAGCAGAAATTCAGAGCAACTATAATTTCTAGTTATAAAATTTCCTATACACTCACTTGTATAACTCTATTATTAGGAGCTGAGATTTCTTTCCATAGTCTTAGTTTGTTGTTGTTTTTTTAACCCATCAACTGAGATGCAGCAATGAGCTATAGCCACTAGAGGTCAGACAGTTACACCTGTCACTAATCATTAAGTTGGTATTATAGCACCTTGAATAACTTTTAGTGACTTAAAAATACGGAACATAATACATTCTTTTACAACTGTTACAATATAGTAATAATATGTCTCCTAATTGACTATTCTATTTCTAATGGTCTTAGATTTTGCAATGGTACTAGCTTTCCATATGGGCTCTCACTTGATTGGAAGAGGAAAGAAACCATTACAAATAATGGAATCCCACAACATAAAAAGGGTTCTTCTGGAGTGTAACAGAGAAGTGCTGTGTTCTGCAGTTTTACCAAGTCCATTTGGTGACCCTAACATTCACGGCCCTTCCAACATGAATAACTTTATTTCTCTAATGTAATAGCTTGTGTCTGTTTTCTCCTGGAGTATACAAGCCTTATCATCTTATATCTTATCAGAGGAAAGAAGTAATTATAATGAAGGGGTGGGTCACTCCTCATCTGTCCAATGAGGTTTACTATGTGACAAACCAAAAATATTGGTTAAAAAAAACAACAACAAAATTTTCAACTATAACACAATCTGCGAAGATGGAACTCAGGTTTAGTTCTAACAAAAATATAGTCATTATCACCATCTTATTATAATGAATAAAATTACAATTAATAAAATAATTGTATGTAAGGTTCCCCCCCCCCCACTTCATGTTTTGTTTTATAAAAGACTAATAATAAAAACAATACTAATGTGTTTGAGCAGTTAAGCGCCCGTCTGCACGAGGTGTTTTACATGAATCATCATACAATCTAATGGAGTGTGACATTTATTCTCCCCATTTCACAGTTGAGGAAGGGATGTGTTGAGGGGTTAAGAAACTTGCCCAAGGTCAGGAGGAAAGTGAGGGTGGAGGGAGGATTCAAGCACAATTGGAGCCAGATTCAGCTCCAGGCTTCAAACTATAGCACTGTTATCTAACTGAAAAAAAAAAAAAAAAAAAAACAGCTACAAATGCTGAAGGAGAAGCAGACAGTATTCCTATATTAGCACAAGGAACCAAAAAGGAACTATGAGACACTTCACTTTTACCGATATTGTTTCTGACAAATACCTTAAAAATTTATTGAGCTCTCTAGTTGAAATGAACCAGGAATATACTTTTCCAGGGTTTTTGCTTGTATGGTATAAAGTACTGCCTGTACTTAAAACTGCAATATAACTAGCTATTCATAGAAGCAAAATCTATGGCCCAGATTCACTAGTACATTAGAAAATAGGTAAAGCTAGTTATTTTGACATTATTACATGTAATAACTTTACATTTTAATTGATACTACCCAATTTGTACCAAGGAGAGTCCAGAGTTATAAAATTTTCTAGTTTTTAAAAAAATAAAATGAACTAACCACAAATGCCTCAATTCTATCTTAAATTAGAAAATGTTTGCATATAGTTTTTCTCTTACTAGCAATCCATAATTGAGGAAATTACTATTCCTTAAATTAAGACATGCATTTTTTTAGCTGTACTTATGCAGTGAACTCTATATGCAATTCTTCTACCCATCTCTATTCCTCTGTCCTAAGCATTGCCTACAATAATCTATAATCCCTCGAGTCTCATCAAATGATAACTCCTGATTTCTCAAAATGTTGTGACGTCCCTTGCCTTCTGTTGTACTTCTTTCATGTGTTACACATCCTGTTTGCTTAGTGTTATAGTTTTTTGTGTCCCTGCTACAGGCCAGAGTCGACTGACAAGACCATAAACTACTGGAAGTAGGATCTGTGTTTTTCTAATCCCTCGTGGTGTTAGAAGCAGTGCTTTATATGTAGATGTGTGTTGTATTTCATCATAAGAGTCAAGGGGGCAGAGTCTATGTTCCATCATTTTTGGGCATGATGTAGGATGCAAGATGGACAACTGCTTTCACTCCTTTAGTCAAAAAACGCTGAGTATGTACAGTGGGCCACGCTATGCTAAGTGTCAGGAATACAGCAGAGAATAAGCAGACATGGTTCCTGCCTTCAGGAAGCCGACAATCTAACTGCCTTGACATATCTATATTTATAGAGATATTTCCTTATTATCTTCCATATATAACAAAGAGAAATAGCAAGAATTGCTCAAAGTGTTCTGAGCCATCAATTATGTCTCTCACTTTTTTAATGCATTATTGGATTTGGTATCTGTTATGGCTTTTAGCAAAACTAGGATCCATGCCTCTTAAATAATAAACACAAATGTTTAAGTCCTGTGGGTGTGTTAGACTTCAAAAGAGAATGCATAGGGTGCAGGGGGATATGTCACTTGTAGCAGATGATGAAGAAGGGAACAGAAGCAGTGTTGAAGGTAACAGGGCCTAATCAGAGAAAATCTAAGGAGAGCGAATGAACTAGGCTACTTGTGGAATGGATTGACAGGCAAGAGACAGGGAGGGAAAAAAAGAGGCTATGTAGAAATGCAGGTAAGGAGCTGATCAAATCAGGAATAGGGTGAATTGGGCAGGATTTGGGGAATACCATATGAAGAAGGAGATGGATTTGTAATCAGAAGTTCTGAGTTCGAGACACTTTTGCTCCAGATGTAGTTGAGAATGGTGGCTGCCTCCACTGTTCTTTCCTTGCAGTTAAAGTCCTATTATTCTCCTTGTTGTCAACACTGTATTAAAAGGGAGAAGTATGACCTGAATTAATCATTCCACCTGGCCCACTCTTAAGACACTGGTGTTGTAGTTTTCCATTCTCTCCAGTCAGTCTGAAACCAGGTGAAAGTGCTTTGGCACAGGAAGTCACTCCCTGGGAAGCCTCCTTAACCCCTGCCCCTCCACCCCTGTTGTTCATTCTCACGGTTCTTTTCCTTCTGCACTTACCATAAGCATGATGTGTTTGTGTAATTGCATATTTAATATCTGTTTTCTCCACTACATTCTACCAAAAACATCTCTCACCAGGTCTCAGCCAAATAGTAATGATGATGCTGCTATCATTTATTATGCCTCTGTGTGCTAGTCATGATTGGAGGGGTCTTTAATAACATTTCCCCAGGTCATTCTCACACACTCTGCGAAGCTGTTGTTGATATCCCCATTATACAGGAAGAAAATCAAGGCCAAGAGGTCAGCCACTAATCTGTCAGACCATGACAATGCTCTTGGCTTTGCTGCTGTGACTCTTCCCAGTCTCCTGGAGAGGCTGTGATGATCTCCTCAGGCAGGTTAAAGGCCTTTTTGTGGGAGGCAAGTTTAGCTTTACTCCTTCCACTGCTGTCTCTACAGACTTGGTTTTAACTGAGCTTACCGCCATGGAACAGCCTTTTCGTTTATCAAGCTGTATGCTCATTGATTTGTTTCTTTGGATTTACGTGAAAGAGAACCAACACCAATTTTCCCTGGCTCATCTGGTTAGCTGCAAATTCCACATTTGTGACAACTTGGGTCAGAGGTTGCTCTATTATGGGGTTAGTTTATATCTAAAAGGAAAAATTGTAAGGGTTTCTTCTTAGCACTATCATTCACTTTTTATATCCTGGAATGATTCTTTTAATCTCTGTTAACTTCAGCATCTTTCTTTGTTTACTGGCCATGATTAAATAAGCCAAATCTACACAGGATATTTATGACAAAAACAATATGTATGAAAGCTCTTAGACGGACAGATCACCACACAAATGTACAGCATTGTAAGGGTCCACTCATCACAAATCTTGAAAGTGGCTGTGTTTCAGCCTCATCTCTGACGGTTATAGCAGAAAGATTAGTAACACATACTCCGGAAGTCATATAACTCTGAGTAAAAACAGAGGCATAGATGCTTTTGGAATAATTGATCAAGATATGTCTTCTAATATAAAAAACAAAAAGAAAAATTCATTTCTAATATTTTCAGCATAATCCTTTTCATCAGCAAACTGGCTATACTTACATGTAGTATCATTAAATTCGTGGTTAAAGTCATAAATCCATTCATGTGTATTTATGTGTTAATTTTCTGGGAATAGGTGGGTGGATATCCAAATTCTGACTATATCTCATGAGAATGGCAGCTGCACTACTTATGAATTATAGCTCTTTGTCATTTAAAATAAGCTGGCAGCTTCCTCTTAAAGCATGATAATAGCAATACATTTAAGAATCAAATTTGAGGATTTCAGGGCCTCTACCTATTAAGAAAGAGATTATGAAAAGCTTTTTTTTTGGGGGGGTGGCACTTGCGGTAGAAAGGAGATTTTTCATTCTTAGAGCCAGAGAAATAGTTCACATTTCTCTAAAATGTTGGTGCTTTTCTAAGTGACTTCCTTCTACTCTCACGTTCAACTAACCTGAAAGAGACATATCTGTGACTTTTTGTCTTTTTGAGTAGTAACGAACATTATGTCCACGAATAAACTGGGAATGAGGAAACAGACTAAGAAGAACCATTGAAATCTCTAATTAAATATAAGCACTCTTGTTCTTGTATTCTCACCTTTTCCAAGTGTCTTCCTCATTCTCCTTGGCTGTCAAATACAGGTCTCAAAGAAGCAGGTGTGTGGACACATTAGCACACATGGCATCCACTTAATCCTCCTGTGAGGTGGTTATTGTTTATCTCCATTTACCGACAAGGAAATTGAGCCCAGACATTAAGTGGATTACTCCAGTGGCACAGTGAGGAAAAAGCAGAGGCAGAATGAACACTTAAAAGTCTCTCTGTCTTATGTGGCACCCTGCCATTGTCTTCTGGGTCACAGATTAGCTGTTTTGCTGAAGGGAGTGCTCTTTATTGTACAAGTGGTTGGCTAATATGAACAGATATGGAAAAGTGGTACTGCTGGTGGCTGTGTAGGAAAAAAAAGAATATAGTGGAGTTGCAGGAGATCTAAGCAGCTATGAGCTTAAAGACTTTGTAGCAACAGAGCTTGAGTAAGAAAAAATGAGTTTTGTTGATCATAACTCTTGCTTTTATGTGGAATCTGTTTGGGGATCGATAGGTTTATTCTGAAATCCCCCCGTTTCTCTTGTATTTGCTTTTAATCTGACATAAACAAAAATCTATATTCAAAGTTAACATTTCAATAGTTAAGAGCTGGAAATCCCCAAACGAAATGTGCCACTACCTGTGGCTTTATGTCATTTAGGCTCAGCTTGGTCAGTGCCAAAAGGAATGCTTTTCTAAGATCCTTTTCCATTTTAAAGTTCTTTGATTCAATGAAGAAAATGATACTAAAAATAATGTGATAAATATTTGTTAGTAGAATCTCCTATATGAGAAAGAAGTAGATAAACCACAGAAAATGTGAAGCTCAGCCTTTTATCCTTTCTTCTGAAACAAAGAAGCATGCAGAATCCTAATTTCAGATGATATGATGACAGACTATTTCTAAGCTGTAAATTTGCCAGTTACTACTGGCTGGATTTAGTACCTTAGAGATATCACGTATACTTTTTACCTTACACTGTAAGAATAACATCACAAAGGCTATCTATTTACATCAATGTTCTACTAGGAAAAGAAAAAACAATCACAGGTGGTTACCAGCAGGAGTATTCACAGGTTCTAAAAGAATAAATAGGAAAATGATGAAGCACTTTGGGCTCTTCAGGGAAAAGTTACTGCTATTTAAGAAATTCAAGGACCTTTTTCCCATTGAGATAGTATAAAGAATGCTTTCACTGACAAAACAGGGCATTCATTTTTAACATACTTATATTTTGTAGACATTTACTTTGTTGTGCCACATACAGTTTTCTGATCTGCTTTGGGTTAGAGGTGCAGAAAGTTTTGCAGACTAGGAAGCCTTTTGCCTCGTTGGTGCCAGAAGTTTATCACAGTTTATACACCCAGGGTGAGCACATTCTAAAGCAGATTCCATCATCACACATCCTCAGGTAAAACCATGTGCACCAAAGCATTGCAGGAACAGCCTTCAGAAGTAGAACAGAGCAGTGGCACAACAATGAAAAACATTGCAAAGACCAGAACCTTTCATGATCTTTGACAAGTGATGGTATGAAAACAGTAACAACTTCAGAGCCATGGAGGTGCTGGGGGTTCATGTAAAAGCAACATCCCTTTCTCCTTGTCTGCTCTTAGTGGAGCCTCCCCAGAAAGAGTGAGTCTAGACCAAAAGGCAATATTAAAAACAAAAGGTTAGAGATCATCATGGGATATTAATTATGCACAAGAAGGCAAACTGAATTTAATCAGAAGCAGCAGACTCAGGGCAGGAAGAATTTTCTCTTTTTGACAGAAGCAGTTAGGAAAACATTTATGGTAATACCACAGCATCTGCTGATTACAGTCAAAGCTGCAGGACACCAACGTTAAATCACTGAGCCATCCTGACAGCTCCTGGGTACTCAAGTCACATCAAACAGCAATTTACAGTGAAATTCATCCAAGTCTAAAAATCAGCCAACATGTTTAAACCAGAGAGAAGTAACTTAGTTTGGACTTTTAAAAAACAATTATAAAACGGAATTACAGCTGACAAAACTTTTGATCTAATATATGTCCTCAACAAGTATATATTTTTAAAGAACACATGAATTTTCAGATCTATTAATGCACTTTGTGATCAATAAGGTTTTGAAATTTGTAGCAAGAAAGGACTTTATAAGGTCAAAAATCTAGGAAGTAGAGTTTTAACTCTTTTGACAAGTCAGGACAAAATCTGACATCTCAGTGCTTTGAAATGATATATCTAAAGGATTCAGAGCATAATTAATTAGAATGATAATTTTTGAACAATTAACTTGGCTGCTAAGCAAATATGAGTAAAACAAAAAGCTCAGAGAAATAATGAACTGCAACATAGTATAACATTAGGATGATTATTCTATAAACTGCCTATAGAAGGACAGGCATTACCCATCTGGAAGTTGCTAAAATGGTAACTAAAAGAGTACTGAACTTCTATAGATACTAATAACTAAAACTGTCATACTTACATGTTTCAGCGGGCTTTCTTATTGTCAAAACACAAAAATTTAAATTTAAATCTTTGAATGACCCAAGAGACCAGAGAACAAAAGATTGTGTTCAAGTCTCCTTAGATTAAAATTCACAAAAGTAAATATCTCATATTTTATCCAAAATCAACAGCAAAGATTTTATTTCCCCAGTTGCTTTGGGAGTTCAACTAAATATTATTCATGACATGAGAGATTAAAAGAAAAGGAAACACAAACTTTAAAATGACTATTTTTGAAGGAAGCCATTGAAACTCTAGTCACAAGGGATGGCTCTATTGTTGTCTTTTTCTGAGCTAGATAAACTGCTTCAAAATATGTTTGCTACAGTTAATCACTAACACAATATTCATCTGCAATTTTAAAATCTGAACTTCTTCACAAACACTTTAAAAATGTCTCTAGACCTCTATTTATAGACATAACCTATTGATGGCAAAAATGCAACTGAGTAATCAAAAACACTGACAAAAAAACTAATAACTGAAAAGGTCAAAAAATGAATCCACTGAAAACTTCAACTTAACAAATAAGTCAATATGTAATTGAATAATGAATCAATGAACGTTTATAGTGCACCTACATGTATGAGCTACAGAGTTACATACTATCAAGAAGCTGAAGGTACTGTTGTTGGTCTGAAAGGGACCGTGGACAAAAGAAGTGCTTATTGGGCTCATTTTTTAGTGTTAGGTAAGTACCAGATGAGTTGTGCACACAGCAAACGCACTAGGATTTCAGAGGAGTGAGGTGTACCTGGGGATAATTTAAGTGAAGGCAGGCTTCACAATGGCAGGGACTCAGTTGAGCTTTGCAGTAAAAACAGGACTTAAGACACTTCAGAAACAATTTGCAGGGCACCCCATTTAAGGGGAAATTTACTAAAAAATGTGACAAAGATCCAACCTAGTAGATCTTAAGGTTCAGGACAAGTGACACTCATGCAGATGAACATATGAAGGCAATCAAGAAAACATAACATGGGTCATCGAATACTAACATTTTTAATATCAAGTTGTGTCAGGAATATCACACAGAAAACGTTTTTCTAATGGTGTCTGACCCAATAACGATTGTTTCCACAGAAGGGGTTGCACGTTTATTACGTACTATTGGATCCTCAGGCATAGAAGGAAAGCAATGACCGAGGGAGAGACAAATGTGAATCTCTTGTTACAGAAAGTTAAAAATTTCAAGAATTTACCAACTTCTTTCTTTTGTTCCAGGAAAGTCTCTTCAAAGCCACAAATATTCTGGGGAAGCTTAAATATAGGGCACAAAATAAAGAGGGTTTGGACAGACTGAGGACGGAAGCATTCCAGCCAGTCAGAGAGAAGGGGCTGAGCCTCCAGCATTTTGTTTGGAGGACAGCAGACCCCTGCTGATCCACCACACTCTGTCCCCTCCGGCACCCACACAAAATGAAGGAATGAATGAGCTGGGAAAGTGGGTAGCACAGGTGGCATGGTAAAAACAGATGAAGGAGCTAAAATGGCTTGCGCTAAAATAAAAAACAAGCAGAGTAGTCATTGGCAAACAGATGGCTCCTAATAGAGAAGAAAGTTGGATTAGACAGTTAGTTGGAGCATGTATCTACTGTTCCAGAATCAATGGAGAAACTTTCTTCTTCCTGGGAGAAACCAGAATTCTGGGTAAGGAACAAGAAGAGTGCTATTCTTTAAGTTTGGGTGGAGATGCTATGTGACAGAAGTTAGTTTCTATGTAGATTCCCATAGCAGATGTTGGGGAACACATTGCTTTTAAGGTAGGCGTATTCAGCACACTAAGGAAACAATTGTATAAAGCAGTGAAGATATAAAGTATGCAAGTGGAGCTTGAAGCAAACCCATGACAGAAGAGAAAACTGAAGAAACTCAGAGCATATTTATTAGCCCTCCAGGACATTTTAAAATCCTACCAAAGTTACCACTCTGTCCAAATAATATTAAGTATAGACAACATTCAGAACTGGAAGGTCATCAACTCCAGTGTCACTTTGCCCAAGAGGAAACTAAGGCCCAGAAAGATTAACTCAAAGGTCCTAGAGTTGGTCATTATGGAAGGAGGGTAACATGACGGTTGTCCAACTCCCAGCTTCGTGGGCAGGCCAAATGAGGTTTAAACCTCAGGTTTACTCCATTAACTGTTCATAATTCAGTTTAATTTCATTTGTCTGTAGGTAATTTATACCATGACACACATTGCATTTATACAGTGTTCCCCCTATATGTTTCAGTATGTACTTATACCTTGCTCTTTCTTCAGGGGGAGCAGGCAAGAAATACCAAGTTGGGGGGGACAGATGTAGAAACTCAGGGATAGTCAAGTCAAGAGACTTATGAGGCAAGTTAGTGAAAGAAGCTTGGCCTATATGCAGCTCTTGTTGCTGGTCACGTTACGCTTGCCCATCGGTATAATTTGCCCCAGAATGCAGTTTCTACACAGAAGAGGAATTTATTTACTTAATGTAATGAAAATACTGCACATTTGTACCACTGTTGCTTTCTGCTATTTTTCATTACAATTGCATAGTGTTTCGGCTACATTATGGGTTAAACAGACTCTTGAGGTCTAGCCTGGGAACCTACCCACCATTTGTAACATTTATAACATTGTTTCTGTGGGAAATTGCTTTGTGAGCTCCAAAACAACTGATTTAAAAATTAACTTTGGGAATACAAGTGGTTTCAAAGCAGAAGACTGTCCCTCAGACATTTCATATAATTGGTTACTTAATTCATGCATCGAAGAAACAATAACAGATTGCCTACTACACACCTACCAGTCATGGTGCTGGGGCTGGGAATGCAAAGGTGAAGGAGGTCCTAGACCTTGAGTCACTCCTATCTAGCAGGGAGAAGCACATTATTAAAACAAATAAATTATAAACAAGTGCTAAAACAGAGCTATGGGGGAAAATGCTGCTGGAGCAAAGAGGACAGAGGAACTAAGCCTCCAAAGGACTGATGGTGGAAGTAACATTTGTGTCGAGTCTTGAGAAATGAGTTCAAGTCTATCACATAAAGAAAAGGAGGAGGGCATCTCAGGTAGGAGGAGCAGAAACAAAATACCAGATGTGAAAAGGGTCTGGTGGGTTTGGGGAAATGATGGCAGGAATACTGGCAGAAGGAGTTGGGCTGTGAACTGTCAAGATGCTTTTTATTCATAAAAATTTAACTGCTGGAGAAAGGACTAATAAAGAAAATCATTCATCTGTCGATGAACATTTAGGTTGCTTCCATGTCTTGGCTATTGTAAATAGCACTACAACGAAGACTGGGGTGCATATATCCTTTCAAACCATGTTTTCCTCTGGATATATGCCCAGGAGTGGGATTGCTGGATCATATTGTTCTCTGTTTTTAGTTTTTTAAGCAACCTCCATACTGTTCTCCATAGTGGCTGTATCAATTTACATTCCCACCAACAGTGCAAGAGGGTTCCCTTTTCTCCACACCCTCTCCAGCATTTATTGTTTGTAGACTTTTTGATGATGGCCATTCTGACTGGGGTGAGGAGATATCTCACTGTAGTTTTGATTTGCATTTCTCTAATAATTAGAAATGTTGAGCAGCATCTTTTCATGTGCCTCTTGGTCATCTGTATGTCTCCTTTAGAGAAATGTCTATTTAGGTCTTCTGACTATTTTTTTGATTGTGCTATTTGTTTTTTTGATATTGAGCTGCATGAGTTGTATGAGCTGTTTATAAATTTTGGAGACTAATCCCTTGTCAGTCGCACTGTTTTGCAAATATCTTCTCCCATTCTGTGGGTTGTCTTTTCTTTTTGTTTATGGTTTCCTTTACTGTACAAAAGCTTGTAAGTTTGATTAGGTCCTGTTTGTTTACTTCTGTTTTTATTTCCATTACTCTAGGATACGGCTCAAAAAATATATTGCTGTAATTTATGTCAAAGAGTGTTCTGCCTATGTTTTCCTCTAAGAGTTTTACAGTATTCGGGCTTACATTTAGCTCTTTAATCCATTTTGAGTTTACTTTTGTGTATGGTGTTAAAGAATGTTCTAAATTTTTTCTTTTTTTTAACATGTAGCTGTCCAGTTTTCCCAGAACCATTTATTGAAGAGACTATCTTTCCTCCATTGTATAGTCTTGCCTCCTTTGTCATAGATTAATTGACCATAGGTGCATGGGCTTATTTCTGGGCTTTCTGTCCTGTTCCATTGAACTATATTTCTGTTTTTGTGCCAGTACCACACTGTTTTGATGACTGTAGCTTTGCAGTACAGTCTGAAGTCAGGGAGCCTGACTCCTCCAGCTCCATTTTTCTTTCTCTAGATTGCTTTGGCTATTTGTGGTCTTTTGTGTTTCCATACAAATTTTAAGACTTTTTGTTCTAGTTCTGTGAAAAATGCCATTGGTAATTTGACAGGGATTGCACTGACTCTGTAGATTGTCCTGGGGAGTTTAGTCATTTTGACAATATTGATTCTTCCAATCCAAAAATATGGCATATCTTTCCATCTCTTTGTGTCATCTTCAATTTCTTTCATCAGCATCTTACAGTTTTTGGAGTTCAGGTCTTTTGTCTCCTTAGGTAGGTTTACTCTTAGGTATTTTATTCTTTTTGATGTGATGGTAAATGGGATTGTTTCCTCAATTTCTCTTTCTGCTCTTTCACTGTTTAGTGTATAGAAATGCAACAGATTACTGGGTATTAATTCTGTATCCTGCAACTTTACCAAATTCATTGTTGAGCTCTACTAGTTTTCTGGTAGCATCTTTAGGTTTTCTATGTGTAGTATCATGTCACTTGCAAAACGTGACAGTTTTACTTCTTCTTTTCCAATTTGGATTCCTTTTATTTCTTTTTCTTCTCTGATTGCTGTAGCTAGGACTTCCAAAACTATGTTGAATAAAAGTGGTGAGAGTGGACATCCCTGTCCACTGATCTGAGAGGAAATGCTTTCAACTTTTCACCATTGAGTATGATGTTAGCTGTAGGTTTGTCACATATGGCCTTTATTATGTTGAGGTAGGTTTCCTCTAAGCCCAATTTCTGGAGAGTTTTTATCATAAATGGGTGTAGAATTTTGTCAAAAGCTTTTTCTGCATCTATTGGGATGATCATATGGTTTTTATTCTTCAACTTGTTGATGTGGTGTATCACACTGATTGATTTGTGGATATTGAAAAATCTTTTCAACAAATGCTAAAGGAACTTCTCTAAGCAGAAAAGAAAAGGCTACAACTAGAGACAAGAAAATTATGAATGGAAAAGCTCACTGGTAAAAGCAAACATATAGTAAATGTAGGAAATCATCTACACACAAACATGATATCAAAACAGCAATTGTGAGAAGAGGAGAGCACAAATGCAGGATACTGGAAATACATTTGAAATTAAAATACCAGCAACGTAAAACAATCTTGTTTATATATAGGCTGTTATATCAAAACCTCATGGTAACCATAAACCAAAAATCTACAACAGATATGCACACAAAAAAGAAAAAGGAATCGAACAAAACACAACACTAAAGTCAGTCATCAAATCACAAGAGAACAAAAGAGGAAAGGAAGAAAAAAAAACATACAAAAACAAATCCAAAACAATTAACAAAATGGGAATAAGAACAAACATATCAATAATTACCTTAAACGAAAATGGTTTAGAGGCTCCAACCAAAAGACACAGACTGGCTGAATGAATACAAAAATAAGACCCATATATATGCTGTCTATAAGAGACGCACTTTAGATGTAGGGACACATACAGACTGAAAGTGAGGGGATGGAAAAAGGTATTCCATGCAAATGCAAATCAAAAGAAAGCTGGAGTAGCAATACTCATAGAAGACAAAATAGAGTTTAAAATAAAGACTCTTTGCTTTGCTGTGCACCTGAAGCTATCACAACGTGGTTGATCAGCTATACTCCAATATAAAATAAAAAGTTAAAAAAAAATGAACAAAAAACCACCCCCCCAAAAAAACCCCACAGATTCCAATAATGTCTGGTGCTTGCAGCAGCTATTGTAGTGGAACTGTCTGTTAAAACTTTGTGTTGTGATGTTTATTTTTATGCTCACCCCAGAATATAATTGGATACTTGAAAAAAAAAAAGACTTGAGGGAAATAAGGGAGTAAGTCATGTGGTTATCAAAAAATTAGTGCTCTGTATTTGTCAACAATGGAATCAAAATAGAAGGTTAGTGCTAGGTTAGTTTAAGGTCTAAAATATGGGGGGAAGATTCTAGCAACTAAATAAGAATAATGTTTAAAAAAAAAGAAAAAAAAATAAAGACTCTTACAAGAGACAAAGAAGGACACTACATAATGATCAAGGGATCAATCCAAGAAGAAGATATAACAATTGTAAATATATATGCACCCAACATAGGAGTACCTCAATGTATAAGGCAAATACTAAGAGCCATAAAAGGAGAAATCGACAGTAACACAATAATAGTGGGGGACTTTAACACCCCACTTACACCAATGGAGAGATCATCCAGATAGAAAATCAGTAAGGAAACACAGGCTTTAAATGACACATTAGACCAGATGGGCTTAATTGATATTTATAGAGCATTCCGTACAAAAGCAGCAGAATACACATTCTTCTCATGTGCACATGGAACATTCTCTAGGATTGATCACATGCTGGGCCACAAAGCGAGCCTCGGTAAATTTAAGAAAACTGAAATCATATCAAACATCTTTTCTGACCACAACGCTATGAGACTAGAAATCAACAAGAAAAAAACCTGTCAAAAACACAAACATGTGGAGGCTAGACAATATGCTACTAAACAACCAATGGATCACTGAAGAAATCAAAGAGGAAATAAAAAAATACCTAGAGACAAATGAAAATGAAAGCACAAGGATACAAAACCTATGGGATGCAGCAAAGGGGGTTCAAAGGGGAAGTTTGTAGCAATACAATCTAACCTCAGGAAACAAGAAAAATCACAAATAAAAACCTAACCTTACACCTAAAGCAACTAGAGAAAGAAGAACAAACAAAACCCAAAGTTAGTAGAAGGAAAGAAATCATAAAGATCAGAGCAGAAATAAATGAAATAGAAATGAAGAAATCAATAGAAAAGATCAATGATACTAAAAGCTGGTTCTTTGAAAAGATAAACAAAATTGACAAACCTTTAGCCAGACTCATTAAGAAAAAAAGGGAGAGGGTAGTTTTTTTTTTTTGATATTGTGTTGTATGAGCTGTTTGTATATTCTGGAGATTAATCTCTTGTTGGTCACATTGTTTGCAAATATTTTCTTCCATTCTGTAGGTTGATATGGTATATTGACAGAATGGCATATTACTCAGCCATAAAAAAGAATGAAATAATGCCATTTGCAGCAACATGGATGGACCTAGAGATTATCATACTAAGTGAAGTAAGACAGACAGAGAAAGACAAATATATGATATCGCTTATATATGGAATCTAAAAAAAAAAGTGATACAGATGAACTTATATACAAAACAGAACAGACACAGACCCACAGACATAGAAAACAAACTTACGGTTACCAAAGGGGAAAGGCGGAGGGGTGAAAGGGATAAATTAGGAGTTTGGGATTAAAATATACACACTACTATATATAAAATAGATGATCAACAAGGACCTTTTTCTTGATACCAAGAAGAAAAAAACATATGGTAATCTGTGAAATGCAGACTATAAAATGTGCTTAAGGTGTGCAGGGAATAAGAAAGAAGCACAGGGAACTATACTCGATAATTCGTAATAACCTATAAGGCAAAAGAATCTGAAAAAGAATATATATATACACACACACATATGCATAATTGAATCACTTTGCTGTACACTTGAAACTAACACAACATTGTAAATCAACTATACTTCTTAAAATACAGAGAAAAAAATTCACTCTCTAGCAAAAGTGAACCCCACCCCTACCCCCCAAAAAAGAAAGGATCAAAATTAGTGTATAAGCAAAATTGGTCCATATTGGGGCCTCTTGGACTATCTTATCATCTTGGATTTTCCAAAGAAAAGAGGAGGACTAGATCAAGAAAGTTACATAGATCCCTGGCTTGCACAGAAGATGGAGATTTCTGCCTACTCATTTCATTAGTATTGTTTTTAACTCCATGTGTTGTATTATTAACTGTCACCAACCTTTTGCTGAACTGTATCAAATCAAAGATGATAAAAGCTTGCCTAACGATATTTAGTGTTTTAGGAAATATGATAAAGGATCAGCATTTAAAATAAAAATTGGCATATTTTAACCATTTCCTTATGCTTGCTTCTGTTAAACTAATGTGCTTTATATTAGCAAAATTATGATCTTTTTCATTATATGAAATTGTCTCACTGTAAACACATGCTTCAGGAAAATTCAGAATAAAAGTTCATCCAACATTTCAGTCTGCACACAGATCAATTTTAGTTAATGCATATACATAAACAAAAGAAAGGAAGCAAAGCTAGAGAAAGGGAAAGAAGGAAACAAAAAGGAAAGAATGTTTCAGCTCAAGTACCTTTTAAGTTTACAAGGAACTTTTTAATATTCAAGTACATGATCCATTTGCAGACGGCTAAAGAAGAGTGTTTAGGACTAAGTAAACTATATTTCTTTCAAGTGTAATATAAACAAAAGGATACAGTCCACTGCTCCATTGTAAACACTAGTTAAAAATAATCCTGACCCTTCAGTGTAACGCTTACACAAGGTACATGTTAGGACTTCATTGAGCCTAAGGCAAGTTAAAAAGCAGCATTTTAAAAAGCCACTCACAGCATTAGGATACCCCAGCTGTAGTGGTTAGTAATCTGTTCTGTTTTTGGTAACTAAAAACAGAATGAAATTTTATGTTTTTCCTATCTTACTTGGTACAGATTCCTCATAGCTTTGAGAAATTACTGGCTTTCATGGCTGTTTTTCCGAATCCTGAGAATTTATCAATGAAATTTTGGTGACAAAAAGGAGGGTTGAGGTTTAGGACTAGTGTGCTAAGAAGGGGTGTGAATGATAAATAACTCATTGTAAATTTGGAGCCAAAGAGGTTATTAGTTTCTAGCTGTGTCCCTCCTCCAGCCCTTCTACATACAACCCCTCCTGCAAGGAGCTCTATATTCTTGGCTGTCTGGAATCCTTAGCATGGTTCCCAACTATAACCCACCTTCTAGAAACCAAAGAGTACTAGAGCCCAAGCCTCACTCTATTCTGTTTGAGGCTGACAATATTACAGTCACGGAACTTTAGGTTTTCTTTTACTGACAAGGAAACTGAAGCCCAGAGTGGTCAAGAGACATGCCCCAAATGAACAGTCATGGTACGTGATTTCCATATAAAACACACCTACCACCAGCACCCCTTCCTCTATGAGGCCTCTGAAAATCAGTCTGTGCACCTCAATGACACTACAGAGCTTCTCCTTGATTTTATGGTTTGCGGTCTGTGTGTTGCTCCCTAGGAATTATATTGGTCTCATTTACCTGTCAAAAGTATGAAATACTGAATATAATAAAGTCTTTCCTCTGACTCCAACTCTTTCTTTAATCACAGAGCTTATATTCTATTGGGAGAGGCAGGCATTA